>NW_024870809.1:4370000-5570000 GCF_019054845.1 Dipodomys spectabilis
GGACCCTCCAGACTGCTTTCCAAAGTGGTTGTATAAGTGTACATTCCCACCAGCAGTGTAATAGGGTTCCTCTTTCTCCACATCCCCTCCAGCATTTGTCGTTGGCTGATTTGTGGATGTGGGACATTCTGACTGGGGTAAGGTGGTATCTCAGGGTTGTCTTTATTTGCATTTCCTTCACCACCAGGGATGATGAACATTTCCTCATGTGTTTCTTTGCCATTTTTATTTCTTCATTTGAGAAGTCCCTCTTTAGTTCCCTTGCCCATTTAGTAATTGGTTTGTTAGGTTTGGGAGGGATTAGTTTCTTGAGTTCCCTGTATATACAGGATGTTAACCCCTTGTCTGATATATTGCTGGTAAATATTTTTTCCCAATTAGTTGGTTGTCTTTCTAGCTTAGTTGCGATAGATTTAGCTGTGCAGAAGCTTTTTATTTTAAGGTAGTCCCATTTGTCGAGTCTCTCTCCAACTTGTTGTGACCCTGGGACTCTGTTCAGGAAGTTCCTTCCTGTGCCTATTAGTTCAAGTGTCTCTCCTACTCTGTCCTGCAGTAGTTTCAGAGATTCAGGTTTAATGTTAAGGTCTTTAATCCATTTTGAGTTGATGTTGGTGCATGGTGATAGGCTGGGGTCCACTTTTAGTTTTCTGCATGTGGCTGCCCAGTTTTCCCAGCACCAGCGGTTGAAGAGGCTGTGTTTCTTCCATTGTATGTCTTTGGCTCCTTTGTCGAATATCAGCTGGCTGTAGGCCTGTGGATTTATATCTGGATCTTCTATTCTGTTCCATTGGTCTTCGGGTCTGTTTTTGTGCCAGTACCATGCTGTCTTTGTGATTATAGCTCTGTAGTAGAGTTTGAAGTTCGGCATGGATAGCCCTCCCATATTGTCTTTATCCCCTAGAATTGTTTTGGCTATTCTAGGTCTTTTGTTGTTCCATATAAATTTTTGGACTGTTTTCTGTATTTCAGTGATGTACGTCATTGGGATTTTAATAGGAATTGCATTGAATTTGTATATTAATTTTGGAAGTATCACCATCTTTACTATATTAAGTCGGCCTATCCAGGAGCATGGGAGGTCTTTCCATTTCCTAGTGTCTTCTGCAATTTCTTTCTTTAACTTTTTATAGTTCTCATTAAATAGTTCTTTTACATCTTTGGTTAGGTTAATTCCTAAATATTTTATTTTTTGGGAGGTTATTGTGAATGGGGTTGCTCCCTTTATTTCCCTCTCTTCCTGTGCGTTATCAGTGTATAGGAAGGCAACTGATTTTTGTGGGTTTATTTTGTATCCTGCTATTTTGCCGAAGTGACTTATGATTTCTAAAAGTTTGGGGATGGAGTTTTTGGGATCGTGGAGGTATAGTATCATGTCGTCTGCAAAAAGGGATAGTTTCACTTCTTCTTTCCCTATGCGGATCCCTTTAATGTCTTTTTCTTGCCTTATTGCCCTGGCTAAGGGTTCTAGGACTATGTTGAAGAGGAGTGGAGACAGTGGACATCCTTGCCTTGTTCCTGTTTTTAGGAGGATTGGTTGTAGCTTTTCCCCATTAAGTATAATATTGGCTATTGGTCTGTCATAAATGGCTTTTATTGTTTTTAGAAATGTTCCTTCTATTCCTATTTTCTCCAGAGCTTTTAGCATGAATGAATGTTGAATTTTATCAAAGGCCTTTTCTGCATCTGTGGCGATAATCATGTGATTCTTGACCTTGGCTCTGTTGATATGCTGGATTACATTTATTGACTTACGTATGTTAAACCATCCCTGTGTCTCTGGGATGAAGCCTACCTGATCATAGTGTATTATTTTTTTTATGTGTTTCTGGATTCTGTTAGCTAGAATCTTGTTAAGGATCTTTGCATCTGTGTTCATCAAGGAGATTGGCCTGTAATTCTCCTTTTTGGTTGGGTCTTTGCCTGGTTTGGGGATGAGTGTGATATTGGCTTCGTAGAATGAGTTTGGGATAGCTCCCTCCTTCTCTGTTTCTCTGAAGAGCTTGAGGAGTATGGGTATTAGTTCTTCTTTAAAGGTCTTATAGAATTCTGCTGTGAATCCATCTGGTCCTGGGCTTTTTTTTGTTGGAAGACTTTTGATAGCTTCCTGTATCTCATTATAGGATATTGGCTTATTTAATTGGTTAACTTCTTCTTTGCTCAGTTTGGGTAACTTGTATTTCTCTAAAAATGCATCCATTTCCGCCAGATTTTCTTCCTTTAGAGAGTATAGCTTTTGAAAGTAGTCTGTTAGAATTGTTTGGATATCTTGGGTACGTGTTGTGATGTTTCCCGTGGCATCCCTAATCCTATTAATATGGGTTTCCTCTCTTCTTTTTTTAATTAATCTTGCCAACGGGCCATCAATTTTGTTTATTTTTTCAAAGAACCAGCTTTTTGTTTGGTTTATTTTGGTTATGGTTTTCTGATTTTCTAATTGGTTAATCTCTGCTCTCAATTTGGTTATCTGGCTTCGTCTAGTAGCTTTAGGTCCCATTTTTTCTTGTTTTTCTAGCTGTTTTAGTTGCAACATGAGATTATTTACTTGGTCTGTCTCCATTCTCTTGATGTGGGCACTGAGGGCAATAAATTTGCCCCTCAGGACTGCTTTTGCTGTGTCCCACAAGTTTCTTTGTGAGGTGTTTTCATTTTCATTGAGTTCTAGGAAATGCTTTATTTCTTCTCTGATCTCTTCTGTTACCCAGGCCTTGTTAAGGAGTGTGCTGTTCAATTTCCATGTATTAGAGAAATTTCTGCGGTATGCTTTGTTATTGAGAGCTAGCTTGATTCCACTGTGGTCAGATAGGATACAGGGGATTATGTCGATCCCTTTGTATTTGCTTAAGTTCCTTGAATGAACTATGATATGGTCTATTTTGGAGAAAGTTCCATGAGCTGCTGAGAAGAATGTGTACTGTGTTGTTTTAGGGTGAAATACTCGGTAGATGTCAGTTAATTCCGCTTGAAGTATGGCCTCACTTAATTCGGTAGCTTCTTTGCCAATCCTCTGGTTGGTAGACCTGTCCTTTGGTGAGAGTGGCGTGTTAAAGTCTCCTAGTATTATCGTATTGGGATCTATTTTATTCTGTAAGTTTGAGAGCATTTGTTTAACATATCTGGGTGCACCGATATTTGGGGCATATAAGTTGATGATGGTTATATCCTCCTCTTGGATTGTTCCCTTTATTAATATGTAATGTCCGTCCTTGTCTTTCTGTACTGATTTTAATGAAAAGTTTATTTTGTCAGATATCAGGATAGCTACACCTGCTTTCTTATTGGGGGAATTTGATTGGTAGATCCTTTTCCACCCCTTCACTCTGAGTTTGTTTGTATGTTTGGCTGAGAGGTGGGTCTCCTGAAGGCAACAGATGGATGGGTCTTGTTTTCTGATCCAGTCCTCAGTTCGTTTTCTTTTAATTGGCGAATTCAGCCCATTTATATTAAGAGAAAGTATAGAGAGATGCATTGTTGTCCCTGCCATTCCGTTTTCCTAAGTTTTTCTTCTTTCCTTTCCTCCTGTGCTTGCTCAGTTAGACTTTGAGTAATGCCTGTTTGGGGCAGGTCCCAGTTCCTGGTTGCTTTCTTCAGGTTGTGTCCCCCCTCTTAGAATTCTTTGTAATGCTGGCTTAATGTTTATGTATTCATTTAGTTTTTCTTTGCTATTAAAAGTTTTCAGTTCTCCATCGAATGTGAATGCTAGCTTTGCCGGGTATATCAGTCTGGGTTGGCAGTTATTGGCTCTCAGGGCTCGTATGGTGCTTTCCCAGGCTTTTCTTGCATTCATTGTTTGTGTGGAGAGATCTGCAGTGATTCTAATTTTTTTCCCGTTGTAGTATAGCTCCTTCTTCATTTTTGCTGCATGCAGGATTGTTTCCTTATTATTCAGATCCATCATTGTTACTATTATGTGCCTAGAAGTGTTTCTCCTGGGATCTTGCTTGTTGGGTGTTCGATAAGCTTTTGTGATGTAGTTAAGATGGTCGTTTTTGAGGTGGGGAAAATTTTCATTGACTATCTTGTTAAATAGGTGTTGCATTCCCTTGCTCTGGAATTCCTCACCTTCGTCCACTCCGATTATGCGAAGGTTAAATTTTTTAGCATTATCTGCTTGCTCTTGAATTTCCCTTTGGTTTAATTTGAGTGATTTTTCCATATCTGTCACTTTTTGGTCCAGTTGGTGTATTCTGTCTTCTGTATCTGACACTCTACCTTCCATTTCATTCACTCTGTTGACCGTGGCTTCTATTGTGGTTTGCATGGTGGAAATGGATCCCTTTATGGATTCAATGTTGGTTCTCAGAGTACTGATCTCACCTCTCAATGAGGTGATATCAGTATGCATTACCTCTAATTTGGCGTTTATCTCACTTCTTACTGAGGTTTGTGCAGCTTCTATTTTTGCATCCAATTTTTGTTTGATATCCTGTATATCTTTTGATAGTTCATCCTTGTGCTCTTTCAATTTCTGATCCATTTCTCGCTTTATTTCTTGAGTCATTGCCTCCAGCAACCCTTGGATGTAGTTTTTGTCTTCCATTCCTGCTTTGCTCCCACTGGGGCTCTCCCCTGCGTGGCTGCTGGCTTTTGAGGTGAGCTTGCTGTCCTGGGTAGTGGTAAACCTTGTGATTTTTCTCTGTGATTTTCGCATGGGGGTTCAGGAGACTGCTCTTCAATCTTGTTTTGGTGTGTCTGTCTTTGCTTGGTTGCTGATTCTCTATTGGTAGAGAGAGTCTGTGTCTGATCTGGATTCTGTTGGGAGCCTATTTCCAGCTGCTATTCACTTAGGATTCTCAGCTCTCTGCTGTAGCAATTCCCGCCTTTGGAAGGGTTGAGCAGCCTAGACTGCTTGTGTTTGCTCCTGCGGGTGCTCTTGGGAAGATCAGATGCTCTGGATGCACTCTCCCAAATACTGGAGTCTGCTATGGGCTCCTGATGTGTTTTTGTTTGTTTGTTTTGGGCTGGTTGTGGGCTTGAACTCTAGGTTTGGGTGCTGTCCCTCAGCTCTTCAGCTCAGGGCTGGCACCCTACCATTTGAGCCACAGCCCCACTTCTGACCCTTTTTGCTTTGTTCAGGCGCCGGTCCCCTGGCCTGGTTCCGGCCCCAGCCTGGAGCGCGCTCGTTAGGCCTGTGCTAATGTGTATACCACCTTGGTTATGCAGCCTGGAGGACACAGTTCAAATTTCTTCTACTGTTGGTAGTCTTGACCCAGGGGCACTGTTCCTGGCTTGAGCATTTAAGCTCCCTTCCCGGGGCGCTCTTGCTCTGGCCTGGCCAGCAGAGTGTGCTCCACCGGCTGGTGGGGCTCTCGAACAGTTCCCAGTTTTAGTGGGTCCTGTGGTCCGGGTGTTGGGGTAGGGAGTCTAGGTCAGGGTCTGGGGATTCCCTCCAGCTCTGGTCTCCCTTGATGGATTCCCTGTCCCCTGATGGGTACTCACCCTGTAGGTCGTCAGTTGTTGTTGCAGTCCGTCAGTTGTTGTTGCAGTCCGAGTTCAGTTGGGGTGGTTGCGGGCTGGGTTGGGCGGCCCCCCGCCGGGTCGTTGCGATCGTGATTGGGCGGGTGGTCTGCGGACAGGTCCCTTTGTGGCGCTGCTGGTGCCGGGCGGCTTTGGCGGGATGGAGCCTCTCCGCCCCGGTGGAGAGTGATGGGTGGGGTGGGATCCTCGTGGAGACTCCTGGCTGGTAGGTTTCTCTGTTCCTGGCGATCCGCTGTTCTGCAATCCGGTACCTGGTGATCTGCAAGCAGCCCCCTGTGTCTCTGTGGCTCCGGCAGCCCCTGCCGGGCCGGCTGGCCGGCGGCTTGGCGCACTGCCGCGCGGCCAGTAAAGGTTGGGGGAGGGGTCTTCGCTCTTCTCTGTTCTGAAATTCTTCTTTTCCTCTCTTTCTTTTTTTGTTATTTTCCACCTCTGGTTTTTCTCTGAGTGTTCGTCTTTTTGTTGTTGTCGGTCTCTTGGGGAGATTAAAGGTTGGAACTCGAACTCTCTTTTTGGTTGGAGAGAGCTGTGGCGTTTCCCTACTGCCCCGTCGCCATCTTGAGAACTCCTCATACAACTTTTAAAAGCCACTTTATGTTGTGGCTTGGTGGATACTTTCTCACTTTGTTTCTTAGATCCATAAGCCTTAGTAAGTCTTGAAATTTTTTCTTGTACCCCTTCTCTAAACTCCTAACATGAGTGAATGTGCATGCATGCATGCAATTGCGTGTGTGTGCACACACACACACACGCACACACACATACATACACACACATTAAAGACTGAGCTGGGAAATAAGTTATATTGGTGAGATCCATGAAGGCCACAAGCTCTGATCTCTGTTCTCATCTCATCAATGACTCAGTGCATGACATTGGACAAATCCAGTTCTTTGTGTGCTCTTGTTTGCCTACACAGAGGACTCTTTAGACCTGCAATTATCAGGAAAGCTTATTAATTTTACAACATTTAAAATTCCCAAGAGTTGTGTTTCTGCCTGAGACCTGGCCCTTGACTCAATGTGTTGAAGAAGCTATCAGTTTCAAACTTGGTTCAAGTCTCAGCTTTGCCTGCTATTGACGTCAGGTCATTTCCATGAACTTCAGTGTCACCATTTGCAGATTAATTACTATGATGAGATTAATAGTAAAACTGCCCTCCAGGATTGCTTCAGGATTAAATAAAATAAGAGATGCCAAAGTGTCTTAAAGTGCAATGCTAAAGCAAGGTGCTATTATTTGGGGGAATTTCTTGGACTACCCTGGGACAGATACTTGGTCAAAACATTTGCACTATGCTTTTATGGGTTGCTATTCATGTTTCCCCTCTGTCCATGTCTTCAACAGAATTGTGGAAGTGGAGTGGGTAAACAGAGAGCTAGGATTCTAAGAATTTTCCTGGATGAGATCCAAAACCTCAGAAAGCCCCTGGAGCTTCCCTTCATACTCTTTGATTTGGAAGCTTGCCTGAGCCTGTGACACTCCCATCCTCTTTTGTAACCATTAGTTTTGGCATCCCAGTGTGTCCCAGGACCTACTCCTATCTCTGGATAATCCTGATCTCTACAAAGCTCCCTTGGAAATCGGCATGCTGCCCTACCGGCCTTAGATGACAAGACAGTTAATTATGGCTGGGGGATGGAGTCAAGTTTGAATTTTAACAGTATGTCTTACCAAAGTGAGCTTCAGGAAGCCTTAAGTATTCCAAGTTCTCAAGGGTTGAAACTTCCACTCAGTGGAACAATCTGATGATTTACTGAGCAACTGTGTGTAGAAGACATTTCACTAGGTGCTGTGAGAAAAAGAAAGAGCTCTGGAGGCAGAGGAACTGTGCTTAATATGCTTAAAATCCAAGAGATATCCTGTTAGTCATTTTTCTCTATATTGCAAACTGTTCAGGGGACAGAGCCAGATCTATATTTTGGCTCTATTATAGGAAGGGTGAAATAAATGAAGGGGTCATGATAGATTGTATCCTCAAGTTATTATTTGTATGAAAACAGAGTAGCTCCAAATAGTCCCATTGTTTGAACTCTAAAATTAGTTGGTTGCTGGTTAATAGAAGTTGGACTACAGGCATGTTCATTTCCTACTTGTCTTATGGAGGGGCATCGCCTTGAACAAATATTTGCAAAATGCTTTGAGATTCTCCACTTAAATGTGCCAGTTATTATCGTGGCTAATATCGTTACTATTAAGGAATGAATATATGTGATTTGATATTTAAAATGAACGAATTGAATTGGCATTTCTAAGTTAAACAATTTAGAACTGTTCCAAATGAGAGCTACTTACTGTGAGATAATATTTCAGATTAATGAGTCAGAAATACATTCCATTACTTTTCTTGGTTTTAGTAAAGCTGGTGTTTTCTGGATTAGAGGAAGTGAGAGAATAGTCAGAAAAGACCTGAAAAGAGAGAGAAATACATGAAAAGGAAAGTTTGCTAAGAAGAGGGGAAGGCACAAGAGAGGCAGAGAAGTTGGCTCCTTTTTAGACATGAGTGATGGCCCTAGGGTGACTAGCTTGGGTTTACATTCCCTGCCTCTTCCCAGACCAACAATTCTTAAGGATAGAGGCTTCCTTGGCATCTTGCCCTACCTATAAGAATCATTTGGCAGGAGAAAGGATTAATGCAGAATGTAGACCTCTCAAAGCAACCAGGATGCTCTGGGCTTCAAAACAAGTTATAGAACCTGTTTTCATTTCCACTTCTTATTCCATTTTTGAATTTTGTGAGAGATATTGGATGGCAGGGTATACATGGAGAAATAGACTTTGAATTTGTATATTCTGGATGGAACAGGCAATGATACATTTAATGCCAATGATGAGGGCAAAAATGACATCTTAAATTGAGCATCCAGATGTTTGGTTGCTATTATAACAAATAGTCACATATTTTGAAAGATGGACTTATGTGGTGATAAGTAGACAAAATGTCTGAGTGACAGCTTGACATGATGTTCCCTTCATCTGGCTGCTCTGGCAGTCTATGGAGCTTGCCTGAACCTCAGGTACATAGGGTAAGGGAGGCCTACAAAAAAAGAAAACTCCAGACAATGGTGAAAAGGGGAAAGTAGAGGTAAGTTGTGAGTTTGAATGCTTGTACCTACTAATGGGAAGAACTTCTTTGGAAAAATTGGTTACACTGTGGTTAATATTTTTCGTGTTTTCTATAATAAGGGCAAAGGCACAGAGGAAACCTTCTGGCTAGTTGGAAAAAAAGGCTTCACAAAGCCACTCCCTGTACCACCACCAGTGGGCAAAGATGGGTGAGTAGAGCTCATGTGTATATGAATCTTCATATGCTCTGCTCTGCTATACTGTATTCACTATCTTTTTTGGTGTTTTCTGCCCTGCAGGCAAGTGGGCCATGGCCTACAACCAACGGAGATTGCAGCTTTCCAAAGAAGAAAAGCAGAAAGGCAGTTGGTGAGAAATAAGCCATAAGGTAATGGCCAGCAGGAAAACAGAGCATAAGGCCTTGCCAGATTTTCAGAACTAGGGCTCCCTTTGGCATGTGAACCAGTCATGGCCTTCATTCTTTTGGCAGAGTGGGATGGAGCTGGTGAACTTCCAAACTCCACTCAGTTGGGCAAAACCTTTGCTGTGGGAAGGCTGTTGTAGACTGAGCTACACTGAGCAAAGTTGGCTACCCTGGCCTGAGAGAGAGAGAAAAACCCTTCCCTTTTGCACTGATAACACATTTAAATGCTAACAAGTCTGGCCTTGTTATCCACTTATCAGGCAGGTGCACCTGCCTCTTTTATTGTTGAAGACCAGGGCTACATGGTGAGCCACCTCAGATCTCTAGAGACTTAGGTCTATCTAGGAAACACAGCTACATTGCAACTGTGTCTTTTTTTCTGGGATCTACTGGCAAGACCATATTGAAGGGGGTGCTCATGTCATTTCTTCTGGAGACATTTTTTGATCTCTTGCAAGATTTGCATTGTCAATTAAAATATGGCTACTCTTAAACTGTCTGGCTTGTAATCAGGATCCTCATGCTACCTTCTCTTCTATGACTGGATAACTGTGAAGCATCAACAGCAAGCTAATTACCATCACATGTTTATCTCTAAGGAATCCATAGCTTTCTTGTGTTCCTTTCAATATCTCTTCTCTTCTTGGTTTCTATGCTCTCACCCATGGCCACTTTGACAGTATATCCCATTTCTCTCTACATGTATCTTTAGAAATTACAAGATTTTAAGGTAAACATTAGGACATTTCCATCCATTCCTGCTGCCTTGCTCTCTACCGTGCTCCAGAATAATCACAATCCTAGTAGCAATTACCAAAGAACTCACACAGTTCCTATTTTCGCACCAGGCTCTGTGGAGTTTGTTAAACTTCTGTGACTGTTTCTCTCCTAAGAAAACCCCATCAAACCTTCATTACTGCAACAATCATAGGTATTATGTACTAGTTGCACATTTCTGCTTCAAAAAGGATTCTGTACTGAGCAAACAGCTCCTCTGCAGTCTCCTGTACCACTCTGGGATTCACTGCCACCTTGAGCTCTGCTTTGTTCTTTCCTGCTGACCAACAGACACAGATAGGTAGCTGGGACACACCATCATCCAATTTCTAGAAACATTCTTTTCTATGGTTAAGGGAGCACAGGGACACTATCACTCACATCCTCTGTCTACCCCTCTCTCCTTCTCTCCCTCTCTCCCTCTCTCCTCTCTCCCTCCCCTTCATCTTTCTTTCCTCCTCCTCCTGCCCTGAAAAAAGTTTTAGAAATTCTTGAGAGATTTTCTTTGACAAATTGATGCAGACATTGGAGGTACCATATAAGAACACATCCATATCTAAGCATGTGTGGAACTTTGCAGCTTAATTTACTGCAGCTCACACACTGCCATTGGCTGTATACTCAGTGATGCTCCTTTTGCATGCAAATGGATGTCGTTTAGGCCATTTACAAATGTACTCCTCTGTACCCTTTGAGAGAGAGACAGCTTTTGTGGATTGTGGATATATGAAACCTTGAAGCAAGTGACTCAAGAGGAGATTCCCCCTTTAATCCAGGTGTCATTTGTATTTGTGATTTACTTAGCATGTTAATTGACCACAATGGCCATGGAGGCCTGTGAAAATCACAATCATCTCCAAGAAGTATGTTCTAGATAAATTCCAGAAAGCTTGATTTAAACCCAACCACTCTAACACCTCATTTATCTCCCATTCAATGTCCTATATTAATTTTGCCCAGCAAGACCACCTACTGTGGAATATTTCTAAAATTTCTATGAATTATAGATTGACTCTTAATGGAATAAACCCAACTTCTGAAAGACACATAATATAATATCTATGAATGTCTCTGAAGTGCTGCCACCATCATGGCAGTTTTGGAGAAAACTAAAACCTTTGGAGAGCTTTTAGTGGTCAGACATGAAGGAAGAAAAAATACCTGGGAAAATTGAGAAAATTTTACAGACTTGGGGAACTGATCACAGGGGCTGCCTTGTCATCTTGAGTCGCCAGATATTTACAACTTCTCAAACCTACTTTTTACTTCATCACCTTTTGCTTTGCCTAATTTTTTACCTAATTTGAGGCAGAAAAAGTCTCTTCTTTTAATCATAAACTTGCTTTTTGGAAGTAAGAAGCAGTTAATAACCCATACCCCATGGAGGTGAGCTGAAGTGGCTGTTTGAGAGGACCTAACAATTTTATCTTGACTGGGACAGAGAGAAATGAGGAATGTGGCAGTTTTGGGTTACAGTGGCAGGCTTAGGAGAATGGAAGAGCAATATATCCCCGCGGAATGGGAGAAAGGTGAAAAATAGTATAAAGGTAGAAAAGTCAGCTTATATTTCACCTGTTTCCAACCTGTCCTCTGGACTTTAAGAATGGGGAAATAGCATACTATTTTTTCTGCTCTCATGATTCAGGATCCTCACCAGAGCTCTAATGTAACTCTACTTCCTCCATGTGGGTTAAATTAACCTTTGTGGATTTGTTTTTTTTTTTTTTAATTTAATTTTATTTTATTTGAGAACATACTGTACAGAGGGGTTACAATTGCATGGGCAGGATAATGCATACATTTCTTACCAAGCCTTGCAGCCTCCTCCTTTGTTTACCCTTCACCTCCCTTTCCAGCCTCCCCCCTCCTCCCCACCCAATCATATCCCCCCCCCCCCCACCGACATTGTAAAGCTGGTTTTGACATGACATCTTGTACTTCTCATTGTTGCAACAGGTCCACCTGAATCCTTAAATGACTTGTTTGTCCCCGTCTCCTCCACATGTTATACTGATATCAAATATAGTGAAAGCGGGGGTTACACTGTGGGGGAGGGACATACAAAGCAACAAAGAAATAATCTTATAAATGCGTTAGAAACACATGCATGAAAGAAACAAAAACATTAAAATACATATTTGAGGGTTCGTTTTCATAACATCACATTCTCTGACTTTTTCCACTTGACTCATACCTATACTAGATATTGCAAATAAGGGAAACCATGGGACCTATGTTTCTTTGGGCCTGGCTTACTTCACTTAATATAATTTTTTCCAAGCCTTTCCATTTCCTAACAAATGGGGCAATGTCATTCTTTCTGATGGAGGCATAGAATTCCATTGTGTATATATGCCACATCTTCTTGATCCATTCATCTACTGAGGGGCATCTGGGTTGGTTCCATATCTTAGCTATGGTAAATAATGCTGCAATAAACATAGTTATGCTGGTAGCTTTAGTGTGGCCTTGTTTGTGATCATTTGGGTAAATGCCCAAAGTGGGATTGCTGGGTCATTGGGGAGCTCTATGTGGAGTCTTTTGAGGAACCTCCATACTGCTTTCCAAAGTGGTTGAACAAGTTTACATTCCCACCAACAATGAAGTAAGGTTCCTTTCTGTCCACATCCCCTCCAGCATCTGTTGTTGTTAGAGTTCTTGATTTTTGCTGTTCTAACTGGAGTGAGGTGATATATCAATGTTGTTTTGATTTGCATTTCTTTTATGGCTAGGGATGTTGAACATTTCTTCATGTGTCTATTGGCCATCCTTCTTTCTTCTTCAGAGAAGCTTCTCTTTAAGTCTTTCGCCCACTTACTTATTGGGCAGTTGTTTCTTTGAGGATTTGTTGTTGGGGGGTTTAATTTTTTGAGTTCCAAGTATATTTTAGATATGAGACCCTTGTCCGTTGTATGGCTAGTAAAGATCTTCTCCCAATCCGTGGGCTTTCTATTGATCTTGCTAGCTATGTCATTTGCCCTGCAGAAGCTCTGCAACCTTATGCAATCCCATTTGTCCAACCTTTCTTTGATTTGTTGTGTTTCCGGGTCTCTATTCAGAAAATTTCGGCCTGAGCCAAGGTGACCTAGGGTTTCTCCTATTCCATCCTGTAATGTTTTCAGAGTGTCTGCTTTGAGTTCAAGGTCTTTGATCCATTTGGAGTTGATTCTGGTGCAGGGTGATATATAAGGATCTAGCTTTAGTTTTCTACATGTAGTTAACCAGTTTTGCCAGCACCATTTACTGAAGAGGCTGTCTTTCTTCCATTCTATTGTTTTAGCTCCCTTATCGAAGATTAGATGGCTATAGGTCTGTAGGTTCATTTCTGGGTTTTCAATTCTATTCCATTGGTCCTGAGGTCTGTTCTTATGCCAATACCAAGCTGTTTTGATTACTATGGCTTTATAGTAGAGTTTGAAATTTGGTATTGATATTCCTCCAGCAGTGTTCTTTCCGTTGAGGAGCGTTTTTGCTATTCGGGGTCTTTTATTGTTCCATATGAATTTTTGGATTGCCTCTTCTATTTCCTTGAAGAATGAGGGTGGAATTTTGATAGGTATTGCGTTGAATTTGTAGATAGCCTTGGGAAGTATTGCCATTTTCACGATGTTAATCTTTCCAATCCAGGAGCATGGGAGGTTTTGCCATTTTTTAAGTTCTGTGTTGATTTCCTTTTTCAAGATTTTAAAGTTTTCATCATAGAGGTCCTTCACTTCTTTAGTTAATTCCTAGGTATTTTATTTTTTGTGGGGCTATTACAAATGGAGTTGCTTTCCTAATTTCAGCCACACTTTTCTCATTGTTGGCATACAGAAAAGCCATTGATTTTTGGGGGTTAATTTTATAACCTGCTACTTTGCCAAAGTTTTGAATCAGCTTGAGTAATTTGGGAGTGGAGTCTATGGGATTCTTTAAATACAAGATCATGTCATCTGCAAAGAGGGAGAGTTTTATTTCTTCTTTCCCTATTTGGATCCCCTTTATGTCTACATCTTGTCTTATTGCTGTAGCTAGGCATTCTAATACTAGATTGAAGAGAAGTGGAGAGAGTGGGCATCCTTGTCTTGTTCCTGAGTTAAGAGGAAATGGCTTTAGTTTTTCACCATTGAGTATAATGCTGGCTGTAGGTTTGCCATATACAGCCTTTATTGTATTGAGGAATGTTCCATGGATTCCTAATTTTTCCAAAACCTTCATCAGGAAGGGGTGTTGGATCTTGTCGAATGCTTTTTCTGCGTCTATTGAGATAACCATGTGGTTCTTATTCTTGCTCCTGTTGATGAGATGAATAATATTAATTGATTTGCGTATATTGAACCAGCTTTGCATCCCTGAAATGAATCCTGTTTGATCGTGGTGTATGATTTTTTGGATGAATTGTTGAAGTCGGTTGGCCAAAATTTTGTTGAGAAGTTTTGGATCAATGTTCATCTATAGTTCTCTTTCTTTGATGAGTCCCTGCCTGGTTTTGGGATGAGGGTTATGATGGCTTCATAGAATGTGTTCAGTAGTGAGCTTTCTCTTTCAATTTCATTGAAGAGTTGGAGGAGAATTGGTGTGAGCTCTGCTTTGAAGGCCTTGTAAAATTCCGCTGTAAAACCATCTGGTCCTGGACTTTTCTTAGCTGGGAGGTCTCTTATTGCTGTTTCTATTTCAATGCTTGATATGGGCCTATTAAGATAGTTTAAGTCATCTTGGTTTAGTTTTGGCATGTCAATATTTGCTAGGAAGAGGTCCATTTCTGTCAGGTTCTCAAACTTATTAGCATAAAGTTTTGAGAATTATTCCCTTATAATGTTCTGTATCTTGGTTGTTTCCATGGTGATGTTTCCATTCTCATCTCTGAGTTTATTAATTTGGGTGTGTTCTCTTCTTTTTCTGATAAGATTTGCTAAGGGTCTGTCAATTTTGTTAAGTTTTTTGAAGAACCAACTCTTTGTTTTGTTGATTCTTTCTATAGTTTTTTTGGATTCTAATTCATTTAATTCTGATTTAATTTTGATTATTTCTTTCCGTCTAGTGGATTGGGGTTTATCTTGCTGCTCTTTTTCAAGGAGGTTTAGATGTGTCATTAAATTGTTAGTTACAGATCTCTCCAATTTGTTGATGTAGGAGCTCAGAGCTATAAACTTGCCTCTGAGTACTGCCTTTGCTGTGTCCCAGAGGAGCTGGTATTTTGTGTGTTCATTTTTGTTGAATAGCATGAACATTTGAATTTCCTTTCTAATCTCTTCCATGACCCACTCATGATTCAGCAGTGTGTTGTTCAGCCTCCATGTGATACCAGACTTTCTTTGGTGGCTTTTGGTGCTGAGTTCTAATTTTATTCCCTTGTGGTCAGAGGAAATGCAAGGTATAACTTCAATGTTTCTGAATTTAGACAAGTTTGCTTTGTGGCCTAAAATGTGGTCTATTTTAGAAAACGTTCCATGTGCTGCTGAGAAAAACGTGTATTCTGATGCTGCTGGGTGAAATGTTCGGTAAATGTCTGTTAAGTCTAGTTGATCTATGCAGCTGTTTAGATCTGCGGTTTCTCTGTTGAGTTTTTGCCGAGTTGATCTATCTAGTGGGGAGAGTGGTGTGTTAAAATCCCCAACAATTAATGTCTTTGGATCTATGTGGGATTTGAGGGAAAGTAGTGTTTCTTTGATAAATTTGGGTGCTCCATTGTTTGGCGAATAGATATTTAGAATTGTAATATCCTCCTGAAGGAGAGATCCTTTAATTAGTATGTAGCGACCTTCTTTATCTCTTTTCACGAATTTTAATTTGAAGTCTATTTTATCTGATATTAGGATTGCAACTCCCGCCTGTTTATGTGGTCCGTTTGCTTGGTAGATTTTGTTCCAGCCTTTAACATTGAAAATGTGTTTGTTTTTACGGGCAAGATGTGACTCCTGCAGGCAGCAGATAGAAGGGTCTTGTTTTTTAATCCAACTAGACAGTCTATGTTGCTTACTTGGAGAGTTCAGTCCGTTAACATTAAGAGATAGGACTGAGAGGTATTTGGGAGTTCCTGCCATGTTATCTACCTTCTTGGGGGCTGCGAAAACTGGGTTCTTCCTATGGTTCTTGGATTCTCAGTTTGGGTGCAGTTTCTTGGCCTTTATTGCGGTCTTGTTGGTTTTCTATGTGTAGGACATCTTTAAGAATCTTTTGTAGGGCTGGTTTGGTGGAGATGTATTGTTTCAATTTTTCTTTGCTATGGAAGGTTTTTATTTGGCCTTCAGTTATGAAGGAGAGTTTAGCTGGGTACAGTATTCTTGGTTGATAGTTGTTTGTTTTTAGGGCATGGCATACATCATTCCAGGCTCTTCTTGCTTTGATTGTCTCTGCTGAGAAATCTGAGGTGATTCTAATTGGTTTCCCTTTATAAGTGATTACCCTTTTCTCTCTGACAGCTTTAAGGATCTTTTCCTTGTTCTGAGTTGATCCTGTGTGGATTATAATGTGGTGGTGGGATGTCCTATTCTGGTCTGGTCTATTTGGGGTTCTAAAGGCTTCTTGTATCTGGACAGGCCTATCTTTTTGCATGTTTGGGAAGTTCTCTGCTAGGATCCTGTTAAACAAATTTCCTAGACCATTAACTTCTGTTTCTAGGTGCTCCTCTACACCCATTACCCTTAGATTAGGCCTTCTGATGGTGTCTTCCAGGTGTTGGATAGATCTATCATATTTCTTGGACTTGTCTTGGATGGTTGTATGTTCTTTCTCTATAATATCTAGGCTGTCTTCAATCCCTGAGATTCGATCTTCTGCATGGTCTAACCTGCTGTCAAGACTCTCTACTTTGTTTTTTATCTCTTTTCCTTCTAGTTGGTCAGCTTTGATGGCTTCAAGTTCTTTGTTGAAGCTCTGTTTTAGGTCTTGTATGAATTTCTTTACTTCCTTAATTTGGTGTTCAGTGTTTGTCCTCAAATCGCTTAGTTGATTGGTTATGGTTTCTTTGGGCTCCCATTCCTTCTGTTGGGTTCCATTCAGCATTCCCTTTGTGGTCTCCCTGACTTCCTTCAGCTCTTTGTTAATGGATTCCATGAATGCCTTTAGTGATCTTTGTGTGTTCTCTACCTGGTCTCTCAATTCCTGTATTACTTTTTGATTAGCTTCCTCCCGTTCGTGGGATTCCTGCAGATCTCTTTGAGTGTTCTCAGCCTGCTCACGCCATTCCTCCCTTTCTCTTTGAGTATTCTCAAGTTGTTCACGCAAATCCTGTATCAGTTTTTGAGTAGCTTCCTCACGCTTATGATATTCCTGTATAAACTTCTGGGATGCCTCCTCTCTCTCCCTATCACGCTCATACAGAGTCCTTTGTACGTTGTCAAACTTTTCATTTATCATGTTTGCCAGCAGTGTTTGTAGAGCTGTTTGGGACCTCTCCTCTGGATTATTCATTATCTCTTCTAACCCCTGATTATCAAGATTGGGATTTGAGATACCCAAATTTGCCATTTTTCTTGTGTTTTTTTGGCTTACTCTTCCCATTTGAGATGAAGATAGCACCAGTTTCGTGCTAGAACACTATCTTAAGGCAACCATCAACCAAAGTTTGCATTTGTACAGTCAATAGTCTACAGATACAATCTAGTTCAACAGATACATCTATTCGACATCAAACAACTATATGTTAAAGGGCTTCGAACCGCAGAGAAGAATTTGGAAAACCAGAAATTATTAGGGTTAGGGAGAGATGTGGGTAAAAAATAGGAATAGATTGGTGTGGGGAGGCACAGGGAGAGTTAACTATGTCCTAATCACAATGCAGGAAATAGGTTGGGTAGGATGCAAGTAGAGAGAGAGAGAAAAAGAAGAAAGGGAAAGGGGAATGAAAAGAGACCAGAAAAAAAAATAGAAACGTAAAAATTAATGTTATTTTAGAGATTAAAAGACCATCTATTTATAGAGGAATATGAATATGTTGAGAGAAAGGGAGGGACATAGAGGAGATGTGAAAAACTTTAAAAAAATACTTAAAATATTATATAGGTATAAAGAGGTAGTACTGCTATTAATGAATTTAAGTCTCAGAGGTTTTGAATTGAGTAATAAGTTTGTGGATTAAGTGTGTACACAATGGGGGATAGGGTCTACTGGTTAACTACGGGTTTATCTGAGGATGTGCAGGACAAGAGTTAAGTCACATAAAGAAGAACAAAGAGGAAAAGATGGAAAGGATAGGAAAGTGAGAAGAAAAGATCAGAAATTCAGTAGAGCTAGACAAAAAACAAAAAGATAATTAAGAATGAAAGAAAAAGAGAAAGAAGACAAGAAAAGAAAGGAAAACACACATTCACGTATTCCTAAAATAAAAAATATAAGAGGAGAAAGAAAGAAAAAAAAAAGTTAGTGGAAAACAATTATTTTTTCAGAAGAGGCAAAAATTAAAGATTAATAAAAGTTTTAGAAAAGCAAAAAAAATTTTTTTTATATATATAAGGTAACAAAAAACGAAAAAAAAAACAAAACAAAAAAAAGAAAAAAGAAAAGAAGAAGAAAAATAAGTTCTTTGATTTTTTTTTTTTTTTGGGAGGGGTGGGAAGAGTCCTGTATCTCCCTTTTGTCTGTAACCAGAGTCTGGTTGGAGTCTCTGGTCAGCTTGAGGTCCTGTGGCTTGATTGGTTTCTTAAGTCAGTTTGTTGGAACAGGCAGAAAAATGCTCTGCTTTACCCAAGATTTTGAGATCCCCCTCCCAGGTTTACTGGGAGGCTGATCTGCTTTGAGAATCACAAAAGAGGGGGATGCAGTGATGAGGCTAGGTTCTGGGTAGAGTTGAGGCCTTTCAACAAACAGTAGCTTTTCCCTGGGGCTATTTTGTGAAAAAAACTCACAGCACCCAGCCTGGAGCCATTCTCAGGGTTTCTGTTTTTCAATTGATTGTGGTGGCTGCTAGAGGGAGGGGCAGCCTCTGGCTCTGGTTACCCAGTGAGGAGAGCCACTCCAATGGCTGGCGCCTGAGCTGGGTGACTTTTCCCTGGATGGAACTGAGTCTGTGAGGTCACTTCGCCGTTAAGTTCTTGTGACCTTCTAAATGACTAGTTTTATTCCAAGGCCTGAGCTGCAGCTAGCCGCTCCTCCGAGCTTTGTCGGTATCCAAGATGGAGATCACCGGTGCTGGGGGGGGAGGGGTGGCCTTCCCTCCTCTGCTCCTGGAGAAGGAGTGAGGAAGTCGGGCTTCTACTCACGCCGAGTCTTGGATCCCGGGTCGTCTCTGGTCTGCAAAGTGCAGGATGAAGTTGTCCGCTCCTTGTCGGTTCTTGCTGGTGTTGAGTAGAATCCGCTCGCCCGCTGCGTCTGGCTCCTTCGTCCCGGACTCTCTGTGTGAGCGCTCAGGTATGGCCGCGGCTGTGGTCGCCGCTGCGACCCTGCCGCCGCAGCAGCAGCTGCTGGCAGGCGCTCAGATGTGTCTGCTTGGCTTCCCCTCTCTTGACTAACTCTCTGTCCTGTGATGGCACACTTGGTGTGATTCTCTGGCTTGGGACTGTTCACTGGAACTCTGAAACTGTTTTCTATGCAAGAGCTTGTTCAGATTCCAGCTTCTCCTCCGCCATCTTCCCGGAACTCACCTTTGTGGATTTGTATTCATAAACTGTTTTGTTAAATGGCAACACCTTTGTATTAACTAAAGTTAATAATAATAATAATAATGATGATGATGATGATAAATGAAAAACGTAAAATGAAATTAGACCACCACATATAATACAGTTTCTATGGAGAAAGTTATTCTAAGTCTCAAATCATTAACTTACAAATGCTTAGGATACACCTCATTAGTACATTTATATATTACCATGCCTCTTTTTTTGTTCAATTTGTAAATAACCCTTACAAATAACATTACCTAATTATTCAAATCTGGCAAATGTAATGTTTATTTTTTCAATGGTCTAGGAAATGTTTAGCAATTCACAAAGTATATAGAGAGTGGTGGTGGTGATGGTGGGGGTGGAATCATCCATATTGAAATCTTATGGATGGGGTAGGATGGAGACATTATGCTTACTGTTTTATTTTTCTCCCCTTCCCAGGCTTAAGGGGCTTCAGTATATGACTCGGATCTCAGTGAAGCAATGGAAAAGCTCACTCCAGTTGAATTATTATTCTGACTGGGCAAGACATAGTGAATGATTATAACTCCCAAGAATGACCTATCTCCAGAGATATTTAAGCCTAGTTTCAGCATAAGGGAGCTCCTGGAAAGTAACTTTGCTCATAAGCTTTGCCATTACCCAGCTATCACCAAAAGGGCTATTTGACTACAAGCTGCTATGGATGTGGACCCTAAGGAAGCAAGGAGAATGAAGTCCAACTTTAGTGATCCATGAATAGCAGGCTCAACTTACATAAGATAAGAAGGCCTCTGTTTTCACAAAAAGTAGGAGGCATTTCACTTCCTTTCCCATTTTGTTTGAACCTCTAGTAAGTACTTAATGAGTATAATTTATAATTCAGTTACTATGAGTATAGTGCCAGGAAAACAAAATCAGCAAACATACATCTGAATCCCACTCCTGTGACCTCAATGGGCTGGAATGCACAGGGACTAGGGTGCAAGGGAGGAGGAAAACAGTCTGGTTAGTTGTGGTGTTTAGATAACTGAGGACTAAGAAGGAGTTTGTTTGTTTTTTATTGTTCATTATCCAAAATCCTTCCAAAAACTGTTGTTGTAAGTAAAAGGAATTGAGGCAACACAATTCAATTGTCCTCTGTATGTGAGCTCTCACTGGACCTCAGGGACATGTTCTGGATACAATAAGTATATGTAAGAATCAATTGCCAGGGTGAAAGAGAAGTCATGGAACCAACTGAGCAATTCTCGGAATGTTTTGTACTTTCTTTCCCTTCTCTTGCCCATCCTGCCTTTCAGCACCCTATCCCTACCTGTAAAACACATCACTTTCAAGGTTTGTTTTACTTTATGTATTTAGTTTTCCAGATTTCACTTTCAAAGAGTTATTGGCAGTGGCTTGCCATAGTCACATGGACTAAAGCAATAAGTCTTAAGTCACAGGCATGTTTAAAATGGTTAAGCAAGATTTCCCTCTCTTTTATTATAAAAATAATCTCTTTATTAAAACAGCTGAACCCAAACATATCAGCTTGGAAAGCAGTTAATTCTTTTCAAACAACCCTTTTTAAAGAAAGAAATGCCTAAGGCATAATTTGGTACCTTTCTCACTAATATTTAATTTTTCTATTATCAATTCACTATTTGAATCTGAGTTTAAAGTCAACAGCTCTTCTCATCAGTTTTCCCTCAACCTTCTTTCATAGTACCCTTGTACTTCTTAAATTCTCTCAGTCTCAGGTAGACTATTTACTGTGCTAGTATTGTTCAAGAGAATGCAGAATGGTTGTTGCCTTTTCACTTTCTTGAGTAGAGTGTTCCATTCTTATTCTTAGACCTGGTACAGAAGAAAGAGATACAAAATATCATCCTCTACTTATGTCAAGGTCTTAGCCAAAAGCCAAGCTATTAAGTTAACTTGTAGAGAAAGTCAAGACTCAAGAGCTATTTCAAACCAACAGGGCCTTCTCTTCTCCCAGAAGAGATAGCATTGCTCTCTAGCATGAGCACGGAAGAAGATTAGGGCTGCAGCTCTCTCTGTGGTTCCATGGATCAACATAGTCCAGTTTTCTAATCTGAGGAATTATAGCTTGCTAAATATGTACTGGCCAGCCAAAACCTTGGTTGAGCAATACAATCTAATGAGAGTGATCTCTAGTTCTGTATCTGACACTCTGCCCTATTTCTCTCCTTTGTCTTCTACTAGTCCAGCATGTTAACCAAGTCATTTCTAGTCTATTAATAATGTCTTGTACATAATTCTGTCTTCTTTGCTTGATTTCATTGTGAGGCCCTATGGAAAACCACTCCATGCACTCTTGGATTCTTTTTAATTAATAACTTCTGCATTGTCCAAGAAGTAAATTTTCTCCAATCTGGCTTTGTGATTTTAAGAAGAAAATATGTTTATTTAAGAAGAAAACATTCTTTATTCTCCTTTGATTTAATTAGTAAGGTACAGTCTAATTCCTACATAAAACTGATTATTTTTCTTCATCTGTTGCTACTAACACACTGGCTGGATTTCATACCTCAGGTGACCAAGACAATTTCCTTACCGTTGTTTTCTTAACATATTTGTATAAAATATAATATTTGGAAAGCAACTTAAGTGAACTTTTCCATGATTTTAATCACTTCATCATATCCCCTACATCTTTTTGTTTCCTTATGGCTTGGCCCTTCTCAAAATGAATTATTGTGGATAGAAATCAATATGCTAATGATATTTAACTTTTTGAGGTTTTACTTTGCAAGTGTAAAAAAATTGGTCATCTTATGGGGGATTATTTCAGTCCTTCTCTTTAGATATTTTTTTACTACAGGTCTAAATCAGCAATATATTTATTTATTCATTGTACAAAATTAGGAAACAAAACCCAAAAACATGAAGGAAGCTAGAAATGTTCAGAATCCTTTTGGATTCTTTATTATATTTTGTTTTTATTTGGATTTATATAATAGATTATTACATTATTCTATCATCCATTTAGCTAAAGAAATATGCAAGTCAGCTCATTAACAAATCAACATATATTGATTTTATTTTATTTTTGGAAATGTTACTTATATTTTTGGTGGTAGAATTTGGATCTGTTTTGATGGTAGATAGATTGCAATGATATACTTGTTCTTATAGCAGAAAGCTATCTACCTCATCAGTTGGGTTACTACATAAATCAAGTCTATTAAGAAGTATTGTTCCAAAGACTCACATTTTGTCTACCTTTACTTAGGCTTAGTCTAAGCAATTTTATTATCAATCTACTCATCTCATACCATTTTTGATCTTATTCCAAATGAAATCAACTTGCGGAGAGTAGGAGGTACCAAGTAGTCAAATAGTAATACTTCATGCACTCTATTGAATCAAGTATGTGTTAATTAGGCAAAACATCACAATGGTTTCACCATTTTTTTAACATCTCTTCATGGTTGGGTGACCTAATCAAAGATACTCCTTAACATGCTAGTTGATTACACAGCCCATTAAAATAATGGAGCTTGTGCAATAGAATTCTCTATTTTTGTCGGTTGTAGGTCTTGAACTCAAGGCCTGGGCACTGGCCCTGAACTTTTTTGGTCAAGGCTAGCACTCTACTACTTTGAGCCACATCATCACTTCCAGTTTTTGAATAGTTAATAGGATATAGGAGTCTCATGGGGACTTTTCTGTGCCTGCTGGCTTCAAACCATGATCCTCAGATCTCAGCCTCCTGAGTAGCTAGGATTACAGGTGAGAGCCACTGGTGCCCAGCTAATAGAATTGTCATTTATTCTGTGTCTGGCCCATATTTTCTTTTCAGGACAAGATGCCTGGCAGGTAAGCCATAGAAACAGACACAAATTGCCTTTTATAAAAAAGTATATGTCTGTTATTTGCTTGTTGTTTGGGGTTTTTCTGGTGTGGTTTCTAAAATCCCTCTTATAAGGGAGGAAGTGACCACTAATTTATATACTTATTTTGGCTCAGTGTAAATTAGTGTAGCTTCAGATGTCACTCAAGTCTTTTCAAAGGCAGAAAGTTCCTAGCAACTAATATGCAAATATTATAAAGTTGGCAGAACCTTTTGCGACTCCATCACACAATGGAAAAAAGTATAGGGTTTTGAAATAAGAACATTCCTTCCTAAAGTCACTATATAGTTAGTAGATGAGCAATCACTTTTACCAAGTCCCAAAAAAGATCTGAGTTTTCAAATCCTAACCTTTCAGTGAACTTCTTTTTAGAGATTCTTGGGTAAGACACATAGCTGTAGTATGGGCATGGACTTGACAGGAATAATCTGGTTTGGGATATTTGCAGCTAAATGTGTTGATATCACAGTCTAGAGAGAGAGAAAAGACCAAGAATTCCTTGTCACTAAGTCATCTTTAACATGTACTCAGCATCTCATCCATATCCATACATGTTCCAAACTTGACTTGGCTCAAATGGGTGAAAAATAAATCTACAATTCTTCTGGATACTATGGATTCATTCATAGTTTATACTACAAGGTTTCAGCCTTATAGAAATAAAATTTCAGAAATACCAGAGAGGATGGGTGACATAGATATCACAAATAGTTTTAGTGTATCTATCATCCAAGTGAGAACTTCAATTGTAATGAGGTAAGTCAGAGGGGGACCAGCCTGAAAACTTCAAAGCAAGGTAATAATTGGATCCTTTTTCTCTACAGCCATAGAATCTCCTGAGTGGGTACAGTTCTGTTCTCAGTGAGTACAAGCTGACCATAGAGAGGCTTTGCCTCTGGTACTCACAGATCTTGGCTGCATCAGAGCTGATTGAACCTATCCTTAGAAGTAGTCCCAGATGAACTTTCAGTAGTCATGATTTCTTAGGATGAGAGAGCAAAGGAAAAGCAATTGTTTTAAGTAGCATTAGCAATAATTGCACCCATCTAGGGAACTAGCTGGTGGGGCTAGTTTCTTTGTAAGTGAAAGTATCTAACTTGGTTAAGAACGTGGTACAGAATTAAGACCAATTTGTTCTCTTGGACAAATCTTGGCCTAGGAGCAAACTAGAGTCAGAAAAAAATTCTAAGAATGCTTGTAAGGTAAGTCTGTAGAACTTCCTCATTTAGTAAGAATTGGGTTGACTTAGTCACTAAATCCACAGGACAAACACAGACATGAAACATCCCCACTTATGCCTATAATGTGAAAGTGCAACATGATACTAATGGTGTTTAGATACAGAATTCTAAAAGCATGTTACAAAATGGTTAGGTTGCTCCATAAAAGTTTCCTAACCATTTTTGTGTGTAAATCTTTAGAGGATTTTTTCTAGGCCTATAGTTCAGATCTTATAATATTCATCTTCTAAAATCTGCAATGTTCCTTTTTAAATAAATTCATTAGTAAGTTTTCAGTCCAGTGTTCACTACCTTAGATTTTACAGTTGATTCTCAATCCCAACTACATGCATATCCCTGAACTTTTTCTGATCCTATGCCTTTATATGTGCTGCTCCTCTCTACTGTCTACTACTACATTCTATCAACTTTACAAAATTTAGTTAAGCATTAGTTGTTCTGCAAACCCTCCCATGTTTCTCCTAACCATATGTCTTTATATTTGAATTCTTATAATAACTTTACCTATACTTCTTTAAAGGTAATATATTAACTTTTTAGTAGTTTTAACATTTGTCTTGTTGTGGCTACTACACTTTGATCTAGAGAAGAAAATAAATGTTAAAAATTTCTTGAGACCTTAGCTTAGGGTTCATTTCGCTTAACATCAACTTATCCGACCATTTCTGCTTGTCTCAGACATATACTAGTTATTGCAAATAAGGGAATGATTTTTCTTTCCTGCTATTGTTTCTAAAATATTTATAAGATATTTCTTTCTTGCTTTGTATGTCCCTCCCCCATGGTATAACCCCTGATTTCACTGTATTTGATGTTGGTATAATTTGTAGAGGGGAAGGGAAAAAACAAATTGTTTAAATAGGGATATAGGTGGATCCATTGCAAAAATGAGATGTACAAGATGTTATGTCGAAAATGAACTTTACAACTTTGGTGCATGCACAGGGGTGGGGTGGGGAGATGGGAAGGGATGGTAAGGGGAAACAAAGGAGGAGGCAACAATGCTTGATAAGAAATGCACTCATTACCTTGCAATTGTAATTACCTTGTAATTGTAACCCCTCTGTACGGTATTTTCACAATAAAAAAATTCTTGAGAACAGGAATTATGCTTTCTTTATGTTTGTTTTCTGTATTATGCCTGATATGTGTAAGAGGCACTGAATAATATTTATTGAATGAATAAATGAATACTTCTTTGTCTCTCCATGTATGTATCTTTTCTCTGTGCATTCTCTTTATAATATTTTACTTAATGTGTCTTTCATCCTTCTTTCACCATCATTATATATATATATATATATATATATATATATATACACACACACACACACACACACATACATATACATATATTCATGTATATCTTCATAGCCATTATTTAAAAATGAACCATATTTTGTATTTGGTTGTTTTTGTTAGGGGTTATATGCTTTTTATTAATTTTTTAATTGTAAAAATGTTGTACAAGGGGGCACAGTGGGGTGGGGGAGATGGGAAGGGATGGGAAGGGGAAATAAAGGAGGAGGCAACAATGCTTGATAAGAAATGTACTCATTAGGGGCTGGGAAGGTGGCTCAGTGGTAGAGCGCTTGCCTTGCATGCATGAGGTCCTGGGTTCGATTCCTCAGCACCATATAAGCAAAAAGAAAAAAGCCGGAAGTGGCGCTGTGGCTTAAGTGGTAGAGCGCTAGCCTTGAGCTGAAGAGCTGAGTGACAGCGCCCAGGCCCAGAGTTCAGGCCCCATGACCGAACCCCCGCCAAAAAAATGTACTCATTATCTTGCCCATGTAATTGTAACCTCTCTGTACAGTATTTTCACAATAAAAAAATAAAAATTAAAAAAAATGTTGTACAGAGGGTTTACTGTTACATGAGTAGGGTAATGAATACATTTCATAAGCATTGTTACCTCCTCCTTTATTTTCTCCCTACCATCACTTTCCTCCTCACTTCCCCAACTCCTCCCTTCCCCCCCCCCCCAACATGGTAAAGTTCATTTTCAATGTAGTATCCTGTACATCTCGTCGTCACAATGGGTCAGCCTGCATCCTCATTTAAGCGTTCTGCAATATCCCTTCCCCTCCCCAAATTACAAAAAAATATATATACAAGGTGTAAAACACCACCATTAAATCCAGTGAAAACAAGGGTTATACTATGGGGGAAGACATACAATAGAAACAAAAGAATCACATAGTGTATTGTAAGTACATTTAAAACACTAGCAAGAAAGAAAAAGAAAAGAAAAGGAAAAAAACCCTCTTGTGTCCCTGTCTTGGGGTATATTTTGCTTAACATTATCTCATATGGTCATATGTACGTAGCCTTTGATGTACTCTGCTGGAGGGGATGTGGCCCAAAGGGAACCCTACTGCATGGTTGGTGGGAGTGTAAACTTGTTTAACAACTTTGGAAAGCAGTATGGAGGTTCCTCAAAAGACTGCACATACAGCTCCCTTATGACCCAGTAATCCCACCTTTGGGCATTTACCAGAAGGATCACAAACAAAGTCATATCAAAGCTACCAGGACAACCATGCTTATCGCAGCATTATTTACCATAGCTAAGATATGGAACCAACCCAGATGCCCCTCGGTAGATGAATGGATCAAGAAAATGTGGTACATATATACAATGGAATTCTACACCTTCATCAGAAAAAATGACATTGCCTCTTTTGTTAGGAAATGGAAAGACTTGGAAAAAATCATATTAAGTGAAGTAAACCAAGCCCAAAGAAACATAGGTTATATGCTTTTATCTTTTCTGAAAATCCAGCAGACTATTTTATATTTCCCTCATAAAATCCTAAACAAGCAAGTTAGGTTACATATTTACTGTGTCTTGATGGTCAGTCCCTTTTGAAAGCAAAAACATTCCCCATTCATGAATTGAGAAGACTCTATCTATCTATCTATCTATCTATCTATCTATCTATCTATCTATCTATCTATCTATCTATCTATCTATCTATCATCTATCTACCTATCTACCTATCTGTCTAGTAGTCTCAGAAGACAGAATCTAGGTCACATGGGGATACAATGTCAATGGATGAACTTTGTAGAATTCAGAGCTGCCCCCAAATGAAATTTTGAGCATCAAAGCTAGTGAATCTTCTGTTATTGAAGGCATAACAGAGGCCAAATGACTGTAGAGTAGGAAGAGAGTTGATGATATGTCAAGTATTGTATGCGGGGTTGGCATTAAGTGATTCCTTTCTACTCAGAGTGTTTGGATCTATGATTCTTTTGCATGCCTTCTTAAAACAGATTGTAGCAGTTTTCAAGTGTTGAAAGCACATCAAACAAGTCAATTCAAATGAAAAGCAGTAAAAAAAAAATGAGAAAAAGAAGAAGTCTCTGGCAGCCCCATGATAAATCACTGTATTGGACACTGAATTTCAGTCTGAGTTTCTTGGAAGTTAAAGAAAAAAGGGCAATGCTCCATAGGAAATGGACTCATTACCTTGCTCTGTAACCCCTCTGTACAGTATCTTTACAATAAACAAATATATTAAAAAAAAGGGAAGAAAATAAACAAAAATCAGTTGTAGGATGAGAAAAAAATGACTAATGAGTTCATCTGCTACTAAATTTCAGGTGGAATTTATCATGTAAATCCTTAGTTTATTTTGATGAACAATGTGGTGTTATAAAAACTATAGACATAATATTCAACTGGAACTGTCTGTTCTTCTTCTACAAGAAGATACAGAAGCTTGTAAAAGGTCAAATACTTAGCCACTAAGAATCTTCTTTCCCCTAGAAAGCAAAGGTATTATGGCTCAGGTAAATTGTTTTCCATTGATCTAGCATAATATAGAGATTAAGCACCAAGAACCTAGAGAAAGCCAAGTTGATATGACCCACATCTGTAATCAAGTATCTTCTGTGTCAAGTAATGTTTTGGATAGCAGACAATTTATTGCTGAATTCTATGAAGGTGTCTCCAAAAGGATTGAGATTAGAAGCCAAGGCTTTGTAATCTCTTCCAATTACTTGCTGACAAAGGGCAGTAGAAATAGGCATCTCAGTTTTACCTACCACATAGAGATGCCATGAAGGTGGAGGACAAGAAAATTGATATCAAATCACTGGAGAAAGTTACAATTTCCCTCAACAGAGTGCAAGGCCTTAGGGAGGGAGTTGGTGGTTAGGTACTGGAAAAAGCCAATTTTTCAGATCTGCTATGATATATCATTGTATATCTACAGGGGTAAATACACAATGTTGGAGAATGATTATTTTATCACAATGAAACTTTACGGAATAAAGACTCTCCTTGTTCAGTGTCAGAGTGCTATTTGGACCAAAAGTATAGTCTACCAATCAAGACTGATTTCAGAATAATTTAAATTCTCACACCAATCAAGAGCCATGAAGGAATTAGAATAACACTAAATTTCCATTTCTTTTCTTATATTTTTGCCCATTATATTCTACATTTTGCCAGTGCTACTGAACAATCCAACACCACTCTCCAACTTCCTAGACCTCCAGGCTCAATGACTCACTTTTCAATGACTCACTCTTCTCTTTGAGATTTTGTTATGTATATTGGCTTAGACTTTGGCCTAAATTATTTCCCTTAGCTCTCATGGGTTTTTGCCTTCTCTCCAAGATTCTGCATAATGAAAGGCGAAAGAGCAGATTTGTCTAAGAGAGAATGGAGTGATTGGAATGGTGAGATTCTGAGAAAGTAATAAAATGACTCTTTCCTTGATGCACTGAGGAAAGAAGGTTGTAAACATATGAACACTAATTTTAATTCTATTACACCATGACAGAGAAGCATAGTTAATTCTGCATTATAGACAGATAGATTAGCAGAATCATTGTTTTATCTACTTTTGCTAACTCAACTTTTCTTCTTTTTCATTTCAGTTTATAGATGTTTGTTCTCCACAAAAGTCAGAAATAAACACCTGTAGAAACAAAATGTTACTAATAGGAAAAAGTGGTGCTAAGTTTAAAAATAAGTAACTGGTCCGGTAGAAGGATGGTCCTTGAACTGGTCCTTTGAGAGATGCCATCTTCAGCGTGAAGAGGAAGCAACAAAGGAGTAACTATGTTTCCAAAGGCTTCCTAAGTCTATCCTCTACAGTACAGTTTCAATATTTGGCTTCCTAAGTATTAGGAAGACCTTTTGAAAAAAAAATCAGTCTTGAATTCTAAAGTCAAATATAAGTATTTCACTAATTGATCTATTTATAATTCTGGCTAAGGAACAGAATATAGAATTGAAAACAAAAGATATGGATTGATGCCTTTATTCTCTCATTTATGACTCTAAATATGAGGTATGAAATTAAGGCAAATCAACTTATTGTCCAAGAGGGACTCAAACTCAGTATCTGATGCTTTGGCCCATTAGCTGGCACTCTACCAACTGAGCTATGCTTCCAACCCAATGAAATGCCAACTTTTATTCATTACATAAAGAAGTGCATACAATGTCTAAATTTCTAGGTATCTTCAAGATTTCTCACAGAATGACAACTTTAATAACCTTACTATTTCATAAAAGTATTAGGGCTAAAACCAGAAGATGTATACATTCTGATCCTGCATATAGAGAGTAGTAGCTGCCACAAACATGACAATATGAGTAATTTAGTGCTTCATAGTAATACTAGCACTGTCTAAAGTTCTTGGCAAAGGCTTTGGAATGTATTTAGAAAAGCAAAATGCTGAAACAAGGGCACAAGATGATTCATTGCAACAATGGGACTCACAAGACACTATGTTGGAAATGAACTTTACAACTTCAGGTGGGCAGTGGGGAAGGTGGAGGAGGGAAGGGATAGTAGGAGAAAAAGAAGGGGGTAACAAAGCTTGACAAGAAATGTACTTATTTCCTTACTCATATAACTGTATCCCCTCTGTACAGCATCTTTATAATAAAATTAAAAAAAAGCAAATTGAACTCGGTGTTGATGATGATGATATGAGGGCTTATTATCTGCCCCAATGTCCCACTGACAGGTTCCCACATATTCAATTTTTGTAACATGTTCCTTTTTATGATCCCAATAAACAGATGAATAGGATTTCAAATCTGGAAGAAACCAAAATGATCATTTGGTTCAAACTTATTACTTCACAGAGTGGAAAAAAATCATGAAGAAGAAAGTACCTTATCAAAGTTTACATAGTTGGTTATTGGTAGGGGTGAAGCTAGAACTTCCCTTCTTCCTATTTCTGTTGAACAGTTGCTGTTAACCTCAAACAATGCTGACCCAGTATTCATTATTGAAAACACACCAAGCATTCTTAGTAACTTGTACGATCTTGTTTGGTATATTTATCCCTTTCCACTATGAAGCCAATCAATAGTTAGTGATTAGGTCTTTATTTGATAATGTCATTTCTAATATGTTCTATGATCTTCCATTTTCTCCCCTCCTATTTGACCTAACTGAAAAAAAAACCTAAACAAACTGTTTTGTTATATTGCTAGTTGGTTATATTACATCAGTAAAAAAGGAAAGGCCACAGCTTTTGATTATTTAGCTGAGCTCTTAAGAATTTCCTTACACTTTCTTTTTTTTGGGGGAGGAGGGAGTCTGGTCGGGGGGCCTGAACTCTGGGCCTGGGCACTGTCCCTCAGCTCTTTAGCTCAAGGCTAGCGCTCTACCACTTGAGTTACAGCGCCACTTCTGGGTTTTTTCTTTTTTGCTTATGTCGTGCTGAGGAATCGAACCCAGGGCCTCATGCATGCAAGGCAAGCGCTCTACCACTGAGCCACATTCCCATCTCTTTACACTTTCTAAATGAATTTAGTCTTTAGCACTTACAAGAAAAGTAAATCATGCTTTTATGAGTAATATATTTATTTGTGTTTGTTCTATGCCGTGGGAAAAATCTTGAAATTGGCAATCTATATGGATCAATTCATGACAATATATTGAACCGTAGTTTTTAAGTCTTCTAACTCAAAGATTCTGACTGAGAAAAGTTACAACTGGGACAGGTATATATTTAAGAACTGAGGGGCTGTGAAGGTGGCTCAGTGGTAGAGTGCTTGCCTTGCATGTGTGAGGCCCTGGGTTCGATTCCTCAGCACCGCATAAGCAGAAAAAGCCGGAAGTGGTGCTATGGCTAAAGTGGTAGAGCTCTAGCCTTGAGCTGAAGAGCTGAGGGACAGCACCCAGGCCCAGAGTTCAGGCCCCATGACCGACAAACAAAAACAAAAACAAAAACCAAAAAACAACAAAACAAAACAAAACCCCTAACAGATCTGCTAGATAAGAGTTTTTCAGATTAACTTGTTAAAATTATTCTTTCATCATACAAGGTTAATTGATTTTAAAATATCATCTTGTATTTCTATCAGTGAGTTTTAATTCACTTAATTTTATCACTCACTGAAATGATGTCCTCATATATCTTTATTTTGTATATAAAGTCCATGGTAGGCAAATGTAGTTTTGACTGATTTTCTCTGTACATTTCTCTGGTCAAATATACATAGATGCTTAGCTTTCAGAAGGATGATTTAATAAATCAAATATTAGAGGAACAGGTAATTATAAAAAATTTAATATACCATCTATTTTAACTGACTACAATAGAACAATTTGAAGTAGAATTTCTAATCTGTCCAAGGTGTTACTGATTGGAGTAATTCATTGGTTGATCTGCACAACAGAGTGTTCTTACATTTTAGCTATCCTTGACATGTGCTTGTAAACTTCTTCGATCATTTTTATAACAGTGTCAAAGAGGTAGTGCCAAATGGACAAGGGCTAGAGTTTCTTTTCTGCCTTTCTTCCAATCTCCTGTCAGAAGCATAGAATCAAGGCAAGTTTGACAAATACAGTAAAGAGATCTGGCAAATACCTTCCTAATCAGATCTATAAAAGCAGCCAAACCAGATAAACACTTTCCAAAGTAGATTTTTATCTGTGGTTGGGGTGCTGAAATGATCTGGATGGTGTGTCTATGAGAAATCAAGTAACTGGGGAATTTCAGGGTTTTTTTTCTTTCATTATCTTTAAAGTAGACACCAACCGTAGTTATTCATTCCAGGCATCAGTTTTCTAAAGAATCAGTTAACAACATTTTCTATTCAAATCAGGAAATTGGACATCTAATTCCTTTGGCAGAAAATATAACTACCACCACCACCACCACCACCATCATCATCATAGCTATCATATCATCATAGCTACCTCATATACATAGGGTATCTTATGATTTTGACAACTGTCTACGGACAGATACTTTTATGAATCCTAAATTACAAATGAAGACATTGAGGACCAGAGGAGTTAAAAATTTCTTAAGGCCACAAATGTGATTAGGAGCAAGTACAATCAAAATCACATTCATCTTTATCCCAAAGCACATGCTCATTCAACTCTACTCACATGATGCGAAATTATCTAAGGGGACCAAATAACATTTTCCCTGCAAACTGAGCAAGGCACTGGACTACTTGGAATGTTAAATTCTGGAAATTTATTTCCCACTTGAGGGAACTGTTTCTTATCTTTGAGGTTTGGTTCAATAGATGGATGAGGAAGCTGCTAGAGAACATATAAGGGTGGGGGCAACCAGAATTAGAACTTCCACTCTGTGTTTTGTCTGATCTGGTAGGTAAGAACAAGTTCCCTCAAGTCTTAAAATGAAATAAATAAGAAACTATTAAATCACATTGCTGTTAATGGAAGTTTTAGCCACTTGAAATTCTGTTTGAAAATATTTGACAGAATAAAAATTATAAGATGATGCTAAGTGCAATGAACCCTAAGATAGGGACACAAGTGGGTTTTATCTTTCTTCCTATTGCTTTTTAAGGTATTTATAATGTACTATGTGATTTTTTTTGTTTCTTTTGTATGTTCTTCCCCAATGGTATAACGCCTGTTTTCACTGTATTTGATTCTGGTACCCTACATCTTGTATATATAAAAATTATCTATCAAATTAGGTTTTTTAAACAGTCTCATGTCCTTTAAGGGGGTCTATTTTTGCTTACATGTGGGGGTCTCTGATGTATATTGAATATTGGAATTGAATGGAACCAAACTAGGGGCCAAATACCAAAATGAACTTTACTCATTTATTAAACTCCAGATCAACTGAAGCCAAATATTCTCACTGAACTGTGACTTGAACCAATGTTTATTGCTAGTGTTTTTTTCTTTTTTTTTTTTTTAGAACAAAACAAGTATATTTCTATTGTACTACTTGATACAGAAGATAGCATGGTATAGATGCATAGTATGAATGAGAAATAATACAAATATATTTTATTTGAAATAAACAAAAATGCTTACATAGTTTTCACTTAGAAACAAGCTGTTGCTTGACTATATTACAGAGCAAAAACATTCTGAAACACCCTTCTGTTTTGACAATTATTTGTAGAGAGGTAGGAAGAAACTACGTGGTTTTTAAAAAACTGACCTTCCCTTAAGGCCTTGTCATAGAAGTGTAAAAAATGTAAATGGATCCACCATTACCAGTTGTCATTATTATATCTATGTTATCTGAATATTCTAAGATCATAAACATACCTGCCAATATACCTGGGAAGGGTTGCTTATATCACAGTTACATGAGTTCCTGGCAGGCTGGATCAACTAAGAGTAATTTGGAACAAATTTTACACTTATGTAGAAGAAAACACTAGTATTCCGTTAAATAACAGGTAATAATAGAAAGATACTGCCTGGAAGTTATCCTTTTCATTTTGTTTCATTTTTATTTTCTGTGATTTACATAGTTGTCTGTTTCATTTGCTTATATTACAATCCTGCCACAAAATCTTAAAGCACAAGATACCTATTATTCATTCCTTCAACATCTATGTTTTTCAAGTTTCATACTCTACCACATCCACAATATGTCAGAAGTTCTTAGAGAGGAAATAAAAATATAAATGGGCAGAACTTTCCTAAAAATGTAGATGTTTCTAACTACAATGTTGCTTGATGAGAAGACAACGTGAGAATGAAAAAAAAAAGCAAACATTTATGTGTAGGGAATGTGGTTCAACTCTTTGGACTTAAAAACAAGATCCTCTGAGAAGCTGAGCATCATGGAATTTCTAGAAAATTTCCTCTGCGGGGCCCCCCACCCCCGATCCATAGACCTGAAAAGTCTAAACTTCCACAAACTACATTTGTGAGATGTTATAGATGATGATCTAAGCAGAGGGAGAAGGATGAATGTGTCTTCCATTTAGCTAGTTGTAGCATAGCCTCTTTAGCTGTTGGTGGATCAGTAAAAGCTACTAATGGTACCAGAAGTGCTTTCAAGAATATGGGTTAACAGCAACAACAACAAAACCCTACTGACCATATTTTCTGTTTCAATAAATAACAGGAATTCATGGCTAGGAAAACCATAAAATGACTCCAGGATGGATCTCTCCATTAAATGTAGCAAGGAGGAAAAAATAATTTACACTAATAGATATAGTAATAACAGAGAACTACTAGGTAGAGAACACCCCAAATATCAAGACAATGTTATAGGTTCAACAGTATTTCATGAGCCTAGAAAATCAGTTAACTTTGAAAGCCCTAGTAAAATATCACTCTTCTTTATAAATCACTTACGATATGACCACATTGAATCCTTTTCCTTTCACACACTGAAGAATCCTGTAGTCAGCTTTTAAGCATTCTGCATGTATTTGCCTATCTTTTAGCTGAGTAACTTGTTCCAGTCGATTTTGGTGCGGGTAATTGGGATTTGCTGGCTCAAGGCCTTGAATGTGGTATCTGACATTGTTTGATTGTTTTCACTAATTGCTGCCTGATACTAATTTTCTGCACTCTCTATGATTTTAACAAAATCCTTGGCAGTTTGGACTTCATTAGAAACAGTTAGTGAATCCTGTACATTTTTATGACTAATCAATTGAACATTGCCATCTTCATCGTAGTGAACCTGAATCTTCAGCACTCCAACCACCTGTAGGTGGTGTGACTGTTAACTTCCACTCTGATCTCCAACAACTATTCCACAAGTTTTTAGGCTGAAACTGGTGGCTTTCAATACACACAATTATAGTCTGTTGCTTATCTATAGTTTTAGCATAAACAGTAAAGAAGCTGTTGGAATAATGATCTTTCATGTAGGCTCTTAAAGCACTGTCACAGGATTCTCTCCAAGACGTCAAACCTCCATCTACTTCCTGTGACTGGGGGTCACTTGCTTCTTTCTGTAAGTGATAAAACTTAAAGGAAATTTTGTTCTTTGTATCTAAAAATCTGCTATTACCTAGGTCATCATGCTCTGTTATTAGGACCTGATCTTTGTATCCTTCTATCTTCACAGGTGTGAATTGATCCAAGTTATACTGGGCAAATGCATGTGCTGCCCCTTCCTTGAGGAGATTGTCATTATTAAGTAGGAGTCAAACATCATTGAATACTTCATTACACTCCCCTGGGGATGCCTGGGTGATGAATTTAGCAGCTATGCCTACCTTCTCCACATCTGATACCCAATCCTCAAAGTTGACCATCTTGGGCTGCTCTCGTTAGTGTTTTTCTTAACTTAGGCTGAATTTATTGAAACGGGAACCAATATTATATATTTTCTAAAGGGACTGAAACAAAACTAACATAGAATTTCAAAACAGTCTTGATATTGAACCTGAACTGTATTGATGCACATATAGTTCAGTCAGATCCAGTCTTTGATTGATAATACTACTGAGGTCCCAAAGTTAGAGCCCTGTTCTGTATTCAGAGAACTTACCTCTCCCTTGACTGACTAAGCAACTGAGTTACACTATCTGAATTCCTCTAAGTCATATCATCTATAATCCCATCCATGTTCTGATAAAGTATGATAGGGTAGAAGAGTGGTCTACTTTTAAATGAAGTAGGATGCATGTAGGTGTTGTAGAAAATGTACACTTGTTTCTTTAATGTTTTTCAACTGTAAGGTATAGACTTCAGCCTCAATCTATGTATTTGATATTCCCTTTGCCTGAAATACTTTGCCTCACTTGTTTGCTCCTTTATTCTAGGTCTTTTTTCAAAACATCTTAATGCAGAGTGCTTTCCATAATACCTTATAAAATAACATTTTTTTTCAATTTCCTTTCTCATGGCACTCAATGATATTTAATATATGATACTTTTATGTTTATTTATTGTCTCCTTCATTCTGTCTTTCACCAGAAGGTAAGGTATCTGACTGTCTCATCCAGAGTTCTATCTTAGTTCATAACTATTTAGAAAAAGTAAACTATGATATAAATAATATAGCATATTCTCAGTGATTCAGGAGATCTCAGTTTCACTGTAAGCTGTTTCATTGTGGTTTGGGATAAACCATACTACCTCTCTGAGGTTCAGCTTCTTTAGTGGTCCAGTGAGACTATTGCTCTTTCTTTACCTGTCTCATGGGGATATTCTGATATTCAAAAGAAAATGAGAGTCTTTGATAAAGAAGATAGTGCTAGATTTGTGTATGTTTCCTCTCAGACTATTGAGGTCTGATATTCTGAGAGAAGCCATTTTCATAGGCTTAACCCTATGAAAATCTGGACTTCTTGTATTTCTAAACTATGATAAGCCTCTACAGACCAAAATCAAATAAGCTGCTAGTTAAAAGGCCTAGGAAATCTCAATTTTTATCAGAATGTAACAAAAACTGAAAACGCAAGCTTACCTAAGGCCAAAGCCTTAACTTTTCTTTGTCAAAACTTCCCCTACCCTGGTACTGAGCTGTACATTTGAACAAAATTACAGGCTTCTTAGTTATTCAGGATTAGGCATGAGTAGTTATTAGTTATTCAGGATTCAATATCTCAAATGGCCTATGACTATTACTTTGATGGAATTCTGCCATCTTGTTTGATCTACCTCTCATTTTTTAGAATGGATGAACACTAAACAAATCATCAGAAGTCACAAGATAACTAGTGTCCTGGCAGGTGTCTACCCACCCCAAGCCCAAATCCAGTACCGTTAAACAACAGACTGTTGATAAAGTACCTGAATTAAATTCACGTGGAAGGAGTTATACACTGTACTTACAGGATTTTAATTAATTTTTCATATGTCACCTGGGCATGTCTGTAGGGATTTCAGGTTGGCATGACTATTTTTGATGAAATATGAAAACAAATCCACTTTACACAAAATTCCTAATGGATTGACTGCATAACCATTGCTAATGCCACATATACTCTCTATTGCCTGCCGAAAGAAGGATCCTGATCTTAATGATGGTAGGTAGTAATGAATAGAAATAGAAACTGCCTTATGAATAAAGAAGAGAAAAAAAAGAATATAAAGAGTTATTAGTCCCCTGTCCTATGTGTTTAAAACAAATTAGGAGTGGGTTCTGATATAGAACTGGGGTAGGAAATGAACTTTCTCTTCCTACCTGCTCACAATCCACTCCATTCTAACTCTACTTAGTACACACACTAATTTGTTGTTTCTAGGGATGGTGGGGGTAAGACACTGATGATGAACCAAATCCATTACAACTCCTTTTTTTAATTTTAATTTATATTTTTTGTGAACATACTGTACAGAGAGGTTACAATTACATGGGCAAGATAATGAGTACATTTCTTATCAAGCATTGCAGCCTCCTCCTTTGTTTATCCTTCACATCCCTTCCCAGGCTCCCCGATCCTCGTCCCCCCACCCAAACCTCCTCACCACCCCACCAACAGAATAGAAGACCCAGAAATGAACCCACACACTTATACCTGCCTAATATTTGATAATAGTCAAAAACACAGGATGGAAGAAAGACAGACTCTCCAACAAATGGTGCTGGCAGAATTGGCTATCCACATGCAGAAAACTGAAGCTAGATCCTTACCTGTCACCCTGCCCCAGAATCAATTATAAATGGATCAAAGACCTTAATCTAAGACAAGATACCCTGAAAATATTACAGGAAAGGATAGGGAACACACCAGGGCTGCTGGGCAAGGCTGGAAACATCCTAAAGACCAGATAATTGCCATAGTATCAAATTGAAGAGTTCCTCCATACCAAAGGACAGAGAGAGCAAGAATATAAAAAGCCCACAGAATGGGAGCAGATATTGGCTGGCAATGCATCAGACAAGGCCTCAGATCTAAAATATACTTAGAGCTCAAACAAATGAATCCCCCCCCCCCTCCAGCCCCTAATGGAAATCTTCCATAAAACTGCACAATAAATAGGCTTGACGCTATAAACACTATAAACAACACAATAAATGGGCTAAAGACTTACAGAGAGAGACTTCTCCCAAGAAGAAGTAAGAATCACTAGTAGAAAGATGATAATTGTGTTTAAGTGGTAAAGCAAATGTCCGATTCTCCACCTAGATATTCTTGGCCTCTTATTGCAGCTCTTTCCCCCTTTTTGCCCACTAGAGCCCCTCACATCATCACCACAGGATTCAAGATGGTGCTTTGTGATGTGGAGACCCCACCCTGGTCAGTGATTGGCTGGCTAGGAATAGCTGGCTGAGCTAATAATGATGAGGGGTGTGGTCGCCTGTCCTGGGGGGCATATATAGGAGTGTTCTGGCCCCTGTAGATCAGAAGACTGCAGGCAGGGAAGGAGGGAAGATGGCCAGGACCATGATGCCACGGGGCATGGTTGCTGCCGCCGCTGTCCAGCAAGGAACCTCACTCCAGCGAGGGCCACTCAACAAACGCAGGAAGAACAAGAAGAAGGCCGCATGTCCGCGAGGGTCTAAAGGAAAGGTGAGGTGATCCACACAAGGTCAGACCCTTATTCCCCTTGACCCCTTCTGCCCAAGAGGCTCCTCGCTGGCCTCCCCTGGCACAGAATGTTCTCAGCCCTCACCCCTTCCCGTGAATGCCCTGTTCCTATGTCCCCTCCAAACTCTCCTCTCCATCAATGCCTTTCTAAGGACTTCCTGTGGTCCTTCCAGGCCCCGACAACACCTGCTGTGGTGGGTCGTCTCAGGCGCCGCGGCCGGTGTGGGAAGTGGAGAGGAATAGTCACCAACAGACCTGATCTACCCATGTCCAGGAGGGAGACAGAACCAGTCCCAACCAGTGGTTCCCTCCTTAATAAGCGCCCGTGTAAAAGCAAGACGTCAAGGGACAAGAAGATCAAGAATGATCCATCCCCTTAGATTCCATCTAGGCAGCCACTAATGTGAGAGCCAGGCCAGGGCAATCCTCGGGGCCATCTCCAAGGTCTCCACTGCCCTGGCTACTGGCATGTGGTTTGCCGTGTCCCAGCACATATTATTGCTATGGGGACAAAACATGATGAAATAACATACATCGAAAAGTTCTCATAAGCATTTCTGTGTGCTCTGTGTTGGTGGGGACGAGAGGGAAAAATAGAAAATAGTGAGAGGAAAGGGAAGGACATGAGTCCTCTGGGGGTTGCTCTGCAGTTGAAAGGCTCACAAAGAACCAAACACAGAAAAATAGAACCCAAATGAGGTGAGAGGGAAGTCAACTTCTCTCAAGGGCTTTGTTCCATAGGAGAAGGAAAGAATCCAACGGAAGAGAGAGAGACAGAGAGAGAAGAGAGAGAGAGAGGGAGAGAGAGGGAGAGAGAGAGAGACAAAGATTGAGACAGAGACAGAGAGACAGAGAGAGAGAGGAGAGAGAGATGGGGAGAGAGGGAAGGAAGGAAGGAGGGAGGGAGAGAGAAGGTGAAAAAGATATAAAGAGAAAGAGAGACCGCGTATAGGGGGTGAGATCCAGGTGAACAGAGCTGTTAGAGGTGTGGTGATAGTGTTCTTTCCGAAATGGGGAAATTGTGATTAAAATTCTATATCTGGGTGTGAAATACAATGATGAAACATAGAAAGATGAAACAGGCCCCTCTGGGATGTGGGCCTTAGCGGGATGTGTGAGGATGAGCACAAATGGAAAAGAATGGTGACGATGATCTGAATACTTTATGTATGTGTATGAGAAAGGAACAATGAAACCTGGTGAGATTGGTTTGGGTAGGGGAGAAGAGTGTTGTTGGAGAAGTGATAATGCTGATGGAGGTATATTGTCTGCATATATGCACATGTCACAATAAGGAGGGAAGGTTTTGTGTGTGGTGGTGGTATGTGGGTGGTGAGTAGGTGAGGGTGAATGTGGTATGTGTGGTAGTAGTAGCTCTCCACAAAACCACAAAATAATTTCCCCTAGGATACATTCTTCATAGCATTATTTCTCACCTCTGCCTCAGAGAAGAGCAAATAAAGGCTCTTGCAAGGCTTGGGAATGTCTTGTTCCAGGGTAAGTCATGTTAAAGAGGAGGAGGATTGATGAATAGAGAGGAAGGGTGGGTAAATACACTTATGATGTTCAGCCATGTATCTTGAGAGTATGAACGAGGTTGGGAAATACGTGAGAGAATGATGGAAGGGATAACATTGACCATAACACATTTCAACCTCAAATTGACATTGAATTGCAAGCACTCCTTGGCCACTATTTTAGGATACATTCTTTGACATATTTTTATTTAAGTTTTTTTTATTGTAAAGGTCATGTACAGAAAGTAATGAATACTGTACATTTCTTTCTGAACAGTTTTGCCCCTACCTCATTTTTCCCGTTTTTTTTTTCCTTTCCTGACACCTTCCCCAAGGAATACAGTTAATTTCCAATAGAGTTCCTACTATCCATACACTGCTGAATTAGTTCACCCTTTGTCGCACCATTTCTGTGCTCCCCCTTCCCTCCTCAAATCAAATAAACCTATGTAGAAGACAAAGATTACACAAATGGAAAACAGCAACAAAATGAGAACCAGAACACAGAAAGCAGAAAAAAGGACTGAAAAGTACAATTTTCAAAAGAAAAACCTATGGTTTCCACTTCTGGATTTTATTTTGGTAAGCATAATTTTCTATTATGATATGCTCCTAATTATTGTGCCCTTGTGATCCTCTCCTAAGAATATCATCCTTTGGTCTTATTTGTGTGAATATTTAGAGACCCCTTAAATTTATCATGTCCAAGTGTAATTTTTATCTTTTACTGTCCATTGAGTTTACTTGTAGATTTATAAGCAAATTCTGATGATTATACATCAGAGAAACCATGCAACCTGTTCCTTTGGTCTGGCTTACTTTGCTTAATTTAATTTTCCCCAGGTGTTGGTATTTCGTTCTGAATGGGACAATGTCATTGTTTCTAATTGATCAGTAAAACATCCATTGTGTAAATATAGCATATTTTCTTTTTCAAAATATAGTTTTATTGTAAAAATACTTTACAGAATGCTTACAGTTAGATGAGTAAGGTAATGAATACATTTCCTATCAAGCATTACCACCACCTCTTTGTTTTTCCCCCATCATCGTTTCGCTCCCCAACTCTTCAACTCCTCCCTCCTCACAAAAGCTGTAAAGACTGTTTTCAACATAGTGTTACCATATATTCTTGATCCATTTGTCCTCTGAGTGGCAGCTGAGCTGATTGCCTATCTTAGCGATGGTAAAACCACCTGCAGTGGACATGACTGTGCTGGTGGCTTTAGTCTGGCTTGGTTTGTGGTCAGTTGGAAAAATGCCTAGGAGTGGGATTGCTGGATCATGGGGAACCTCTCTGTTTAGTAGTCTGAAGAACCTCCATACCGCTTCCAGACTGGTTGCACAAGCTTCCACTCCCACCAATAAGTCGGTATCATTCCCTTTCGGTGACATCCTTTGCCAACATCTGTTATCGTTACTGCTCTTGAGGATGGACATTCTAATTGTGGTGAGGTGGAATCTCAATGTGGTTTTGATTTGCCTTTCTTTTCTGGCTAGAGATGCTGAACATCTCTTGAAGAGCTCAGAACTGAAATTCAAATATTTATGGAATTTATCCAAAACAAACACAAAATACCAGCTCCTCTGGGACATAGCAAAGGCAGTACTCAGAGGAAAATTTATAGCTCTGAGTGCCTACATGAATGAATTGGAGAAATCTCAAATCAGCAATTTACTGATGCAACTTAAGCTCCTTGAAAAAGAGAACCAATCCAACCTCCAAACTAGGAGATGGAAATAATCAAGATTAAATCAGAAATAAATGAATTAGAGACTAAGAAAATCATAGAAAGATGCAACTAGTTGGTTCTCTGAAAAAATGTACAAAATTGACAGATACTTAGCAAATCTGACTGTGAGAGAGAGAGAGACAGAGCGACAGACAGAGGCAGACAGACAGAGAGACAGAGTGAGAGACAGTGAGAGAGACAAAGACAGAGAGAAGCAAATAGGCCCGAATAGATAAAATTAGAGATGGAACCAGGAACGTCATGACAGAAACAATCAAGATTCAGAACATTACGAGGGAATATTTTGCATACCTTTATGATAACAAATTGGAGACTGAAAAATGGAAGAATTCCTAGTGAATATTGATATATCCAAATTCAACCAAGATTTAACCCAACTAAATAGACCCATAACAAGGAATGGAAGTGAAATGGCAATAAAAGATCTGCCATCCAAGAAAAACCAAGGGCCAGATGGATACACAGTCAAATTCTATAAGGACTTCAAAGGAGAACTCACTCTAATACCTCTCTAATAATTTCTCAACGTCTTCTGTGAAATTCAAAGGGAAAGATCACTAACAAAGTTAGTCTATGAGGACAATATAACCCTTTTCCGCAAACCAGACAGGGACTCATGCATCCAGCTCTTTGGTAAATATTGAGGCAATACTTCTCTATCAAATTCTGGCCAACTGAATTCAACAAATAATCACAAAGAATCATACACCATGACCAAACGGGATTCATTCCAGGGTTCAATATACCCAAGTCAATGAATGTAATTCAACATACTGACAGAAGCAAGGACAAGAACCATATGATCATCTCAAAAGATACAGGAGAAGCATTTGACAAGATCCAGCATCCCTTTATGATAAAAGCTCTGGAGAATCTCAAATCTACAGAACATTCCTCAAAAAAAAAAAAGGCTGTACATGGAAAACTTACAGCCAGCATGATACTTAATTTGGTGAAAAATTAAAACCATTTCCTCTAAATTCAGGAAAAAGAAAAGGATGTCTACTCTTTCCACTCCTTCTCAAGAGAGTGGTGAAATTCCTAGCAAGAGCAATCAGGTAACAGGAAAACAAAACGGGATCCAAATAGGGAAGGAAGGAGTAAAATATTCCTCTTTGCAGATACCAGGATCCTGTAACCTGATCCTAAGTTACTTGAGCTGATCCAAAGCTTTGGCATTTAGCAAGGTAGAAAATTAACCCACAAAATTCAGTAGCTTCTCTCCATGCCAACAAGGAGAAGTACAAGCATGAAACAAGAAAAGCATCTCCATAAGAAACAGCCTAAAAAAATACCTAAGAATTAACTTACCCATAGATGTGTAGCACCTGTATGAAGAAAACTTTGGAAATGTGAAAAAGGAACGTAAGGAAGATGTAAGGAAATGAAAAAGCCTTCCATGCTCTTGGATTGGAAGGATTCCCATAGTGAAAATGGCGACGCTACCCAAAGCGATCTACAAATTCCATGCAATACCAATATAAATCGCAACAACATTCGGCAATAACATAGAAGAAGCAAACTAAAAACTCACATGCAACAACAAAAGACTGAATAGCAAAAACTCCATAGCAGGAAGACTGGAGGAATGTCAACATCAAGCTTCAAACTCTCTTACAAAGCCATAGAAAGAGAAACAGCTTGGTACTGGCATAAGAAGAGGCCTGAGGACCAACAGAATAGAAGACCCAGAAATGAACCCACAGACTTATACCTGCCTAATATTTGATAATAGTCAAGAACACAGGATGGAAGAAAGACAGCCTCTCCAACAAATGGTGCTGGCAGAATTGGCTATCCACATGCAGAAAACTGAAGCTTGATCCTTACCTGTCACCCTGCCCCAGAATCAATTATAAATGGATCAAAGACCTTAATCTAAGACTAGATACCCTGAAAATATTACAGGAAAGGATAGGGAACACACCAGGGCTGCTTGGCAAGGCTGGAAACTTCCTAAAGACCAGATGATTGCCATAGTATCAAATTGAAGAGTTCCTCCATACCAAAGGACAGAGAGAGCAAGAATATAAAAAGCCCACAGAATGGGAGCAGATATTGGCTGGCAATGCATCAGACAAGGCCTCAGATCTAAAATATACTTAGAGCTCAAACAAATGAATCCCCCCCCTCCAGCCCCTAATGGAAATCTTCCATAAAACTGCACAATAAATAGGCTTGACGCTATAAACACTATAAACAACACAATAAATGGGCTAAAGACTTACAGAGAGAGACTTCTCCCAAGAAGAAGTAAGAATCGCTAGTAGAAAGATGATAATTGTGTTTAAGTGGTAAAGCAAATGTCCGTTTTTCCACCTAGAAATTCTTGGCCTCTTATTGCAGCTCTTTCCCCCTTTTTGCCCACTAGAGCCCCTCACATCATCACCACAGGATTCAAGATGGTGCTTTGTGATGTGGAGACCCCACCCTGGTCAGTGATTGGCTGGCTAGGAATAGCTGGCTGAGCTAATAATGATGAGGGGTGTGGTCGCCTGTCCTGGGGGGCATATATAGGAGTGTTCTGGCCCCTGCAGATCAGAAGACTGCAGGCAGGGAAGGAGGGAAGATGGCCAGGACCATGATGCCACGGGGCATGGTTGCTGCCGCCGCTGTCCAGCAAGGAACCTCACTCCAGCGAGGGCCACTCAACAAACGCGGGAAGAACAAGAAGAAGGCCGCATGTCCGCGTGGGTCTAAAGGAAAGGTGAGGTGATCCACACAAGGTCGGACCCTTATTCCCCTTGACCCCTTCTGCCCAAGAGGCTCCTCGCTGGCCTCCCCTGGCACAGAATGTTCTCAGCCCTCACCCCTTCCCGTGAATGCCCTGTTCCTATGTCCCCTCCAAACTCTCCTCTCCATCAATGCCTTTCTAAGGACTTCCTGTGGTCCTTCCAGGCCCCGACAACACCTGCTGTGGTGGGTCGTCTCAGGCGCCGCGGCCGGTGTGGGAAGTGGAGAGGAATAGTCACCAACAGACCTGATCTACCCATGTCCAGGAGGGAGACAGAACCAGTCCCAACCAGTGGTCCCCTCCTTAATAAGCGCCCGTGTAAAAGCAAGACGTCAAGGGACAAGAAGATCAAGAATGATCCATCCCCTTAGATTCCATCTAGGCAGCCACTAATGGGAGAGCCAGGCCAGGGCAATCCTCGGGGCCATCTCCAAGGTCTCCACTGCCCTGGCTACTGGCATGTGGTTTGCCTTGTCCCAGCACATATTATTGCTATGGGGACAAAACATGATGAAATAACATACATCGAAAAGTTCTCATAAGCATTTCTGTGTGCTCTGTGTTGGTGGGGAAGGGGAGGGAAAAGTAGAAAGTAGGAGAGGAAAGGGAGGGACGTGAGTCCTCTGGGGGTGGCTCTGCAGTTGAAAGGCACACAAAGAACCAAACACAGAAAAATAGGACCCAAAGGAGGTGAGAGTGAAGTCAACTTCTCTCAAGTGCTTTGTTCCATAGGAGAAGGAAAGAATCCTCCGGAAGAGAGAGAGAGAGAGAGAGAGAGAGAGAGAGAGAGAGAGAGAGAGAGAGAGAGAGAGAGCGAGAGAGAGAGAGAGAGGGAGAGGGAGAGGGAGAGGGAGAGGGAGAGGGAGAGAGAGACAAAGACAGAGACAGAGACAGAGAGACAGAGAGAGAGAGAGGAGAGAGAGACCGGGAGAGAGGGAAGGAGGGAGGGAGGGAGGGAGAGAGAGAGAAGGTGAGAAAGATATAAAGAGAGAGACCGCGTGTAGGGAGTGATATCCAGGTGAACAGAGCTGTTAGAGGTGTGGTGATAGTGTTCTTTCCGAAATGGGGAAATTGTGATTAAAATTCTATATCTGGGTGTGAAATACAATGATGAAACATAGAAAGATGAAACAGGCCCCTCTGGGATGTGGGCCTTAGCGGGATGTGTGAGGATGAGCACAAATGGAAAAGAATGGTGACGATGATCTGAATACTTTATGTATGTGTATGAGAAAGGAACAATGAAACCTGGTGAGATTGGTTTGGGTAGGGGAGAAGAGTGTTGTTGGAGAAGTGATAATGCTGATGGAGGTATATTGTCTGCATATATGCACATGTCACAATAAGGAGGGAAGGTTTTGTGTGTGGTGGTGGTATGTGGGTGGTGAGTAGGTGAGGGTGAATGTGGTATGTGTGGTAGTAGTAGCTCTCCACAAAACCACAAAATAATTTCCCCTAGGATACATTCTTCATAGCATTATTTCTCACCTCTGCCTCAGAGAAGAGCAAATAAAGGCTCTCGCAAGGCTTGGGAATGTCTTGTTCCAGGGTAAGTCATGTTAAAGAGGAGGAGGATTGATGAATAGAGAGGAAGGGTGGGTAAATACACTTATGATGTTCAGCCATGTATCTTGAGAGTATGAACGAGGTTGGGAAATACGTGAGAGAATGATGGAAGGGATAACATTGACCATAACACATTTCAACCTCAAATTGACATTGAATTGCAAGCACTCCTTGGCCACTATTTTAGGATACATTCTTTGATATATTTTTATTTAAGTTTTTTTTATTGTAAAGGTCATGTACAGAAAGTAATGAATACTGTACATTTCTTTCTGAACAGTTTTGCCCCTACCTCATTTTTCCCGTTTTTTTTTTCCTTTCTTGACACCTTCCCCAAGGAATACAGTTAATTTCCAATAGAGTTCCTACTATCCATACACTGCTGAATTAGTTCACCCTTTGTCGCACCATTTCTGTGCTCCCCCTTCCCTCCTCAAATCAAATAAACCTATGTAGAAGACAAAGATTACACAAATGGAAAACAGCAACAAAATGAGAACCAGAACACAGAAAGCAGAAAAAAGGACTGAAAAGTACAATTTTCAAAAGAAAAACCTATGGTTTCCACTTCTGGATTTTATTTTGGTAAGCATAATTTTCTATTATGATATGCTCCTAATTATTGTGCCCTTGTGATCCTCTCCTAAGAATATCATCCTTTGGTCTTATTTGTGTGAATATTTAGAGACCCCTTAAATTTATCATGTCCAAGTGTAATTTTTATCTTTTACTGTCCATTGAGTTTACTTGTAGATTTATAAGCAAATTCTGATGATTATACATCAGAGAAACCATGCAACCTGTTCCTTTGGTCTGGCTTACTTTGCTTAATTTAATTTTCCCCAGGTGTTGGTATTTCGTTCTGAATGGGACAATGTCATTGTTTCTAATTGATCAGTAAAACATCCATTGTGTAAATATAGCATATTTTCTTTTTCAAAATATAGTTTTATTGTAAAAATACTTTACAGAGTGCTTACAGTTAGATGAGTAAGGTAATGAATACATTTCCTATCAAGCATTACCACCACCTCTTTGTTTTTCCCCCATCATCGTTTCGCTCCCCAACTCTTCAACTCCTCCCTCCTCACAAAAGCTGTAAAGACTGTTTTCAACATAGTGTTACCATATATTCTTGATCCATTTGTCCTCTGAGTGGCAGCTGAGCTGATTGCCTATCTTAGCGATGGTAAAACCACCTGCAGTGGACATGACTGTGCTGGTGGCTTTAGTCTGGCTTGGTTTGTGGTCAGTTGGAAAAATGCCTAGGAGTGGGATTGCTGGATCATGGGGAACCTCTCTGTTTAGTAGTCTGAAGAACCTCCATACCGCTTCCAGACTGGTTGCACAAGCTTCCACTCCCACCAATAAGTCGGTATCATTCCCTTTCGGTGACATCCTTTGCCAACATCTGTTATCGTTACTGCTCTTGAGGATGGACATTCTAATTGTGGTGAGGTGGAATCTCAATGTGGTTTTGATTTGCCTTTCTTTTCTGGCTAGAGATGCTGAACATCTCTTGAAGAGCTCAGAACTGAAATTCAAATGTTTATGGAATTTATCCAAAACAAACACAAAATACCAGCTCCTCTGGGACATAGCAAAGGCAGTACTCAGAGGAAAATTTATAGCTCTGAGTGCCTACATGAATGAATTGGAGAAATCTCAAATCAGCAATTTACTGATGCAACTTAAGCTCCTTGAAAAAGAGAACCAATCCAACCTCCAAACTAGGAGATGGAAATAATCAAGATTAAATCAGAAATAAATGAATTAGAGACTAAGAAAATCATAGAAAGATGCAACTAGTTGGTTCTCTGAAAAAATGTACAAAATTGACAGATACTTAGCATATCTGACTGAGAGAGAGAGAGAGACAGAGCGACAGAGAGACAGAGGCAGACAGACAGAGAGACAGAGTGAGAGACAGTGAGAGAGACAAAGACAGAGAGAAGCAAATAGGCCCGAATAGATAAAATTAGAGATGGAACCAGGAACGTCATGACAGAAACAATCAAGATTCAGAACATTACGAGGGAATATTTTGCATACCGTTATGCTAACAAATTGGGGACTGAAAAATGGAAGAATTCCTAGCGAATATTGATAAATCCAAACTCAACCAAGATTTAACCCAACTAAATAGACCCATAACAAGGAATGGAAGTGAAATGGCAATAAAAGATCTGCCATCCAAGAAAAACCAAGGGCCGGATGGATTCACAGTCAAATTCTATAAGGACTTCAAAGGAGAACTCACTCTAATACCTCTCTAATAATTTCTCAACGTCTTCTGTGAAATTCAAAGGGAAAGATCACTAACAAAGTTAGTCTATGAGGACAATATAACCCTTTCCCGCAAACCAGACAGGGACTCATGCATCCAGCTCTTTGGTAAATATTGAGGCAATACTTCTCTATCAAATTCTGGCCAACTGAATTCAACAAATAATCACAAAGAATCATACACCATGACCAAACGGGATTCATTCCAGGGTTCAATATACCCAAGTCAATGAATGTAATTCAACATACTGACAGAAGCAAGGACAAGAACCATATGATCATCTCAAAAGATACAGGAGAAGCATTTGACAAGATCCAGCATCCCTTTATGATAAAAGCTCTGGAGAATCTCAAATCCATGGAACATTCCTCAACAAAAGAAAGGCTGTACATGGAAAACCTACAGCCAGCATGATACTTAATTTGGTGAAAAATTAAAACCATTTCCTCTAAATTCAGGAAAAAGAAAAGGATGTCTACTCTTTCCACTCCTTCTCAAGAGAGTGGTGAAATTCCTAGCAAGAGCAATCAGGTAACAGGAAAACAAAACGGGATCCAAATAGGGAAGGAAGGAGTAAAATATTCCTCTTTGCAGATACCAGGATCCTGTAACCTGATCCTAAGTTACTTGAGCTGATCCAAAGCTTTGGCATGTAGCAAGGTAGAAAATTAACCCACAAAATTCAGTAGCTTCTCTCCATGCCAACAAGGAGAAGTACAAGCATGAAACAAGAAAAGCATCTCCATTAGAAACAGCCTAAAAAAATACCTAGGAATTAACTTACCCATAGATGTGTAGCACCTGTATGAAGAAAACTTTGGAAATATGAAAAAGGAACGTAAGGAAGATATAAGGAAATGAAAAAGCCTTCCATGCTCTTGGATTGGAAGGATTCCCATAGTGAAAATGGCGACGCTACCCAAAGCGATCTACAAATTCCATGCAATACCAATATAAATCTCAACAACATTCGGCAATAACATAGAAGAAGCAAACTAAAAACTCACATGCAACAACAAAAGACTCTGAATAGCAAAAACTCCATAGCAGGAAGAACAATACTGGAGGAATGTCAACACCAAGCTTCAAACTCTCTTACAAAGCCATAGAAAGAGAAACAGCTTGGTACTGGCATAAGAAGAGGCCTGAGGACCAACAGAATAGAAGACCCAGAAATGAACCCACAGACTTATACCTGCCTAATATTTGATAATAGTCAAGAACACAGGATGGAAGAAAGACAGACTCTCCAACAAATGGTGCTGGCAGAATTGGCTATCCACATGCAGAAAACTGAAGCTAGATCCTTACCTGTCACCCTGCCCCAGAATCAATTATAAATGGATCAAAGACCTTAATCTAAGACAAGATACCCTGAAAATATTACAGGAAAGGATAAGGAACACACCAGGGCTGCTTGGCAAGGCTGGAAACTTCCTAAAGACCAGATAATTGCCATAGTATCAAATTGAAGAGTTCCTCCATACCAAAGGACGGAGAGAGCAAGAATATAAAAAGCCCACAGAATGGGAGCAGATATTGGCTGGCAATGCATCAGACAAGGCCTCAGATCTAAAATATACCTAGAGCTCAAACAAATGAATCCCCCCCCCTCCAGCCCCTAATGGAAATCTTCCATAAAACTGCACAATAAATAGGCTTGACGCTATAAACACTATAAACAACACAATAAATGGGCTAAAGACTTACAGAGAGAGACTTCTCCCAAGAAGTAAGAATCACTAGTAGAAAGGTGATAATTGTGTTTAAGTGGTAAAGCAAATGACCGTTTTTCCACCTAGATATTCTTGGCCTCTTATTGCAGCTCTTTCCCCCTTTTTGCCCACTAGAGCCCCTCACATCATCACCACAGGATTCAAGATGGTGTTTTGTGATGTGGAGACCCCACCCTGGTCAGTGATTGGCTGGCTAGGAATAGCTGGCTGAGCTAATAATGATGAGGGGTGTGGTCGCCTGTCCTGGGGGGCATATATAGGAGTGTTCTGGCCCCTGCAGATCAGAAGACTGCAGGCAGGGAAGGAGGGAAGATGGCCAGGACCATGATGCCACGGGGCATGGTTGCTGCCGCCGCTGTCCAGCAAGGAACCTCACTCCAGCGAGGGCCACTCAACAAACGCGGGAAGAACAAGAAGAAGGCCGCATGTCCGCGTGGGTCTAAAGGAAAGGTGAGGTGATCCACACAAGGTCGGACCCTTTTTCCCCTTGACCCCTTCTGCCCAAGAGGCTCCTCGCTGGCCTCCCCTGGCACAGAATGTTCTCAGCCCTCACCCCTTCCCATGAATGCCCTGTTCCTATGTCCCCTCCAAACTCTCCTCTCCATCAATGCCTTTCTAAGGACTTCCTGTGGTCCTTCTAGGCCCCGACAACACCTGATGTGGTGGGTCGTCTCAGGCGCCGCGGCCGGTGTGGGAAGTGGAGAGGAATAGTCACCAACAGACCTGATCTACCCATGTCCAGGAGGGAGACAGAACCAGTCCCAACCAGTGGTCCCCTCCTTAATAAGCGCCCGTGTAAAAGCAAGACGTCAAGGGACAAGAAGATCAAGAATGATTCATCTCCTTCGACTCCATCTACACAGCCACTAACCAAAAGAAACACAAAATTCCAACTCCTCTCGGACATAGCAAAGGCAGTTCTCAGAGGAAAATTTGTAGCTCTGAGTGCCTACATCAATGAATTGGAGAAATCTCAAATTAGCAATTTTCTGATGCACCTTAAACTCCTTGAAAAAGAGAAACAATCCAACCTCCAAACTAAGAGATGGAAACAATCATGATTTAGTCGGAAATAAATGATTTTGAGACAATGAAAACCATAGAAATACGCAACCAGTTGGTTCTTTGAAAAAATTAACAAAATTGACAGATACTTAGCACATCTGACTGAGAGAGAGACTGGGATAGAGAGACAGTGAGAGAGAAGCAATAGGCCAAAATAGATAAAATTATAGATGGAACCAGGAACGCCATGACATAAACTAGCAAGATGCAGAACTTTACAAGGGAATATTTTGCATACCTTTATGATAAGGTATTGGATACTAAGAAATTGAAGAATTCCTAGTGAATATTGATATATCCCAAGGAAACCACGGTTTAACCCAACTAAATAGACCCATACATGGAATGAAATTGAAACGGAAATAAAAGATCTGCCGTCCAAAAAAACCAATGGCCAGATGGATTCACAGTCAGGTTTTATATGGCCTTCAAAGTGAGCTCACACTAATAATTTCTCAATGTCTTCAATGAAATTCAAAGGGAAAGATCACTAACAAATTTAGTCTATGAAGTCAATATATTCCTTTTCCCCAAACCTGACAGGAACTCATCAAATAAGGGAACTATGCATCCAGCTCTTTGGTGAATATTGAGGCAACACGTCTCTATAAAATTCTGGGCAATTGAAGTCAACAAATAATCACAAAGAATCATACACCATTTTCAAACGGGAATCATTCCAGTGTTAAATATACTCAAAGCAATGAATAATTCAACACAAGAAAACGAGCCAGGACAAGGACCACAGTATTGTCTCAATAGATGCAGAACAAGCATTTGACAAGATCCAATATCCCTTTTTGTTAAAAGCTCTGGAGAAACTATGAGTCCATGGAACATTCCTCAATATAATATTATAAGCTGTTAGAAGTAACGGATACAAGAAGCTTTTAGAACTACAAATAGACCAGATCAGAATTGGACATCCCACTGTCACATTATAATCCACACATGATCAACTCAGACCAGGGAAAAGATCCTTAAAGCTGTGAAAGAGAAAACATTAATCACCTATAAAGGGAAACCAATTAGAATCACCTCAGATTTCTCAGCAGAGACAATCACGGCACCATTTATGTTAGGTTTTTTTAAAAAGAGGTGGCCGAGTAAGCACAGCACCAGCACGCATGTGATATTCAGGTAAGGGGTAGGTTTATTCAGTACACTTGCTGGGACCAGGCAAGGTTGGCACTCCACGTGGCTGGCAAAAGAAAGAAGAGAGAGAGGAAAGAGAGAGAAAAGAGAGCTAGAAGAGAGCAGAGAGCAGAGAGAGCTAGAAAAGAGCAGCGAGAGAGGGGAGAGAGAGAGGAGAGAGAGAGAGAGAGAGCAGAAAAGAACAGAGAAAGAGCTAGAATAGAACAGAGAGAGCAGAGAGCTAGAAACGAATAGAGCTCACCAGAGACAAAGCAAGAAGACATGGAATGATGTATGCCAAGCCCTAAAAACAAACAACTATCAACCAAGAATACTGTACCCAGCTAAACTCTCCTTCATAACTGAAGGCCATATAAAAACCTTCCATAGCAAAGAAAAATTGAAACAATACATCTCCACCAAACCAGCCCTACAAAAGATTCTTAAAGATGTCCTACACATAGAAAACCAACAAGACCACAATAAAGGCCAAGAAACTGCACCCAAACTGAGAATCCAAGAACCATAGGAAGAACCCAGTTTTCACAACCCAGAAGAAGGTAGGTAATATGGCAGGAACTCCCAAATACCTCTCAGTCCTATCTCTTAACATTAATGGACTTAACTCTCCAATTAAGCGATATAGACTGTCTAGTTGGATTAAAAAACAAGATCCTTCTATCTGTTGCCTTCAGGAGTCACATCTTGCCCGTAAAAACAAACACATTTTCAATGTTAAAGGCTGGAGCAACATCTACCAAGCAAACGGCCCCCATAAACAGGCAGGAGTTGCAATCCTAATATCAGATAAAATAGACTTCAAATTAAAATTCCTGAGAAGAGATGAAGAAGGTCACTACATACTAATTAAGGGATCTCTCCTTCAGGAGGATATTACAATTCTAAATATCTATTCGCCAAACAATGGAGCACCCAAATTCATTCAAGAAACACTACTTTCCCTCAAATCCCACATAGATCCAAAGACATTAATTGTTGGGGATTTTAACACACCACTCTCCCCACTAGATAGGTCAACTCAGTAAAAACTCAACAGAGAAACCGCAGATCTAAACAGCTGCATAGATCAACTAGATTTAACAGACATCTACCCAATATTTCACCCAGCAGCATCAGAATACACGTATTTCTCAGTAGCACATGGAACATTTTCTAAAATAAACCACATTTTAGGCCACAAAGTAAACTTGTCTAAATTCAGAAACATTGAAGTTATACTTTGCATTCTCTCTGACCACAAGGGAATAAAATTAGAACTCAACACCAAAAGCTACCAAAGAAAGTCCGATATCACATGGAGGCTGAACAACACACTGTTGAATCACGAGTGGGTCATGGAAGAGATTAGAAAGGAAATTCAAATGTTCATGCTATTCAACAAAAATGAGCACACAAATTACCATCTCCTCTGGGACACAGCAATGGCAGTACTCAGAGGCAAGTTTATAGCTCTGAGCTCCTACATCAACAAATTGGAGAGATCTGAAACTAACAATTTAATCACACATCTAAACCTCCTTGAAAAAGAGCAGCAAGATAAACCCCAAGCTAGTAGACGGAAAGAAATAATTAAAATTAAATCAATTAAATGAATTAGAATCCAAAAAAACTATAGAAAGGATCAACAAAACAAAGAGTTGGTTCTTCGAAAAAATTAACAAAATTGACAGACCCTTAGCAAATCTTAAAAGAAAAAGAAGAGAACACACCCAAATAAATAAACTCAGAGATGAGAATGGAAACATCACCACGGAAACAACCAAGATTCAGAACATTATAAGGGAATACTTCTCAAAACTTTATGCTAATAAGTTTGAGAACTTGACAGAAATGGACCTTTTCCTAGCAAATATTGACATGCCAAAACTAAACCAAGATGAGTTAAACCAGCTTAACAGGCCCATATCAAGCATTGAAATAGAAACAGCAATGAGACCTCCCAGCTAAGAAATGTCCAGGACCGGATGGTTTTACAGCGGAATTCTACAAGGCCTTCAAAGCAGAGCTCACACCAATACTCCTCCAACTCTTCAATGAAATTGAAAGAGAAAGTTCAGTACCGAATCACTACCGAACACATTCTATGAAGCCATCATAACCCTCATCTCAAAACCAGGCAGGGACTCATCAAAGAAAGAGAACTATTGACCCATTTCTTTGATGAACATTGATGCAAAACTTCTCAACAAAATTTTGGCCAATCGACTTCAACAACTCATCCAAAAAATCATACACCACGATCAAATAGGATTCATTTCAGGGATGCAAAACTGGTTCAATATACGCAAATCAATTAATATTATTCATCACATCAATAGGAGCAAGAATAAGAGCCACATGGTTATCTCAATAGATGCAGAAAAAGCATTCGACAAGATCCAACACCCCTTTATGATGAAGGTTTTGGAAAAATTAGGAATCCATGGAACATTCCTCAATACAATAAAGGCTGTATATGACAAACCTACAGCCAGCATTATACTTAATGGTGAAAAACTAAAGCCATTTCCTCTTAACTCAGGAACAAGACAAGGATGTCCACTCTCTCCACTTCAATCTAGTATTAGAATGCCTAGCTACAGCAATAAGACAAGGTGCAAACATAAAGGGGATCCAAATAGGGAAAGAAGAACTAAAACTCTTTTTGCAGATGACATGATCTTGTATTTAAAGAATTCCATAGACTCCACTCCCAAATTACTCAAGCTGATTCAAAACTTTGGCAAAGTAGCAGGGTATAAAATTAACCCCCCCAAATCAATGGCTTTTCTGTATGCCAACAATGAGAAAAGTGTGGCTGAAATTAGGAAAGTAACTCCATTTGTAATAGCCCCTCAAAAAATAAAATGCCTAGGACTTGACTTAACCAAAGAAGTGAAGGACCTCTATGATGAAAACTTTAAAATCTTGAAAAAGGAAATCAACACAGAAGTTAAAAAATGGCAAAACCTCACATGCTCCTGGATTGGAAAGATTAACATCCTGAAAATGGCAATACTTCCCAAGGCTATCTACAAATTCAATGCGATACCTATCAAAATTCAAACCTCATTCTTCAAGGAAATAGAAGAGGCAATCCAAAAATTCATATGGAACAATAAAAGACCCCGAATAGCAAAAAGGCTCCTCAATGGAAAGAACACTGCTGCTGGAATATCAATACCAAATTTCAAACTCTACTATAAAGCCATAGTAATCAAAACAGCTTGGTACTGGCATAAGAACAGACCTCAGGACCAATGGAATAGAATTGAAAACCCAGAAAAGAACCTACAGACCTATAGGGAACTAATCTTCGATAAGGGAGCTAAAACAATAGAATGGAAGAAAGACAGCCTCTTCAGTAAATGGTGCTGGCAAAATTGGTTAACTACTTGTAGAAAACTAAAGCTAGATCCTTATATATCACCCTGCATCAGAATCAACTCCAAATGGATCAAAGACCTCGAAGTCAAAGCAGACACTCTGAAAACATTACAGGATGGAATAGGAGAAACCCTAGGTCTCCTTGGCTCAGGCCGAAATTTTCTTAATAGACACCCGGAAACACAACAAATCAAAGAAAGGTTGGACAAACGGGATTGCATGAAATTGCAGAGCTTCTCCATGGCAAAGGACATAGCTAGCAAGATCAATAGAAAGCCCACAGATTGGGAGAAGATCTTTATTAGCCATACACTGGACAACGGTCTTATATCTAAAATACACTTGGAACTCAAAAAACTAAATCCCCCAACAACAAATCCTCAAACAAACAACTTCCCATTAAATAAGTGGGCTAAAGACTTGAAGAGAAACTTCTCTGAAGAAGAAAGAAGGAGGGCCAATAGACACATGAAGAAATGCTCAACCTCCCTAGCCATAAAAGAAATGCAAATCAAAACAAGGTTGAGATACCACCTCACCCCAGTTAGAATGGCTATAATCAAGAACTCTAACAACAACAGATGCTGGAGGGGATGTGGACAGAAGGGAACCTTACTTCATTGTTAGTGGGAGTGTAAACTTGTTCAACCACTTTGGAAAGCAGTATGGAGGTTCCTGAAAAGACTTCACATATATCTCCCCTATGACCCAGCAATCCCACTTTTGGGCATTTACCCAAATGTTTTCAAACAAGACCACACTAAAGCTACCAGCACAACTATGTTTATTGCAGCATTATTTACCATAGCTAAGATATGGAACCAACCCAGATGCCCATCAGTAGATGAATGGATCAAGAAAATGTGGTATATATACACAATGGAATTCTATGCCTCCATCAGAAAGAATGATATTTCCCCATTTGTTAGGAAATGGAAAGGCTTGGAAAAAATTATATTAAGTGAAGTAAGCCAAGCCCAAAGAAACATAGGTCCCATGGTTTCTCTTATTTGCAATATCTATTATATGTATGAGTCAAGCAGAAAAGGTCAGATAATGTGATGTTAGGAAAATGAACCCTTAGATATGTATTTAAATGTTTTTTCTTTCATGTATTTGTTTCTATCTCATTTATAAGATTATTTCTGTTGCTTTGTATGTCCCTCCCCCACAGTATAACCCCTGCTTTCACTATATTTGATGTCAGTATAACTTGTGGAGGAGATGGGGAAAAACAAGTCGTTTAAGGATACAGGTGGACCCGTTGCAACTATGAGAAGGACAAGTTGTCATGTGGAAAACGAACTTTACAACTTTGGTGTGGGGACGGAGAGGGGGGCTGGGGGGGGTTGGTTGGGGGGCGGGGGGAGGCTGGGAAAGGTTGTGAAGGGTAAACAAAGGAGGAGGCTGCAATGCTTGATAAGAAATATACTCATTATCTTGCCCATGTAATTGTAACCCCTCTGTACAGTATGTTCACAAAAAATAAAAATTAAAATTAAAAAAAAGAAATAAAGCAGAATAAATAGAGCAGGAAATAAAGAAAGAGAAATTAAGAAAGCCACTAAAACGAGAGTGCATCAAAGAGCAAGTCTTCCTTGGATCACATACCAGTATTATTCCCAATTAACCAGTCTACCATTTCAGATATAGTGAAATATAATTTCTTATAAAATGTCAGAAATTTCCCTTTAATCAATTAGCATATATATGAGAATGTATGACAATTTGTATACAGCGTTCTGTAGTTCCTACTTTGTTATGCTTAAAATGTCTGGAAATGTTTGCATGTGAATACAAAGATATGTTTCTTTATTACTGTGGCTACTGAGTCTTCATTATATGGTTGAAATATACTGTATTTAACCCCTTATTGCTGTGGTTGTGTAAATAAAGTTTTCAAAGTGAAATTATTAAAAAAAGGCTGCACATGACAAACCTACAGCCAGCATTATACTTAATTTGGTGAAAAGTTGAAACTGTTTCTTCTAAATTCAGGAAAGAGAAAAGCATGTCTACTCTTTCTACTCCTTCTCAATAGAGTGCTGAAATTCTTAGCAAGAGCAATAAGGCAACAGGAAAACAAAACAGGACCCAAATAGGGAAGGAAGGAGTAAATGTATTCCTCTTTGCAGATAACAGGATCCTGTAACATGATCCTAAGTTACTTGAGCTGATCCAAAGCTTTGGCATGTAGCCAGGTATAAAATTAACCCACAAAATTCAGTAGCTTCTCTCCATGCCAACAAGGAGAAGAACAAGCCTGAAACAAGAAAAGCATCTCCCTTAGAAACAGCCTAAAAAATACCTAGGAATTAACTTACCCATAGATGTGTAGCACCTGTATGAAGAAAACTTTGGAAATATGAAAAAGGAACGTAAGGAAGATGTAAGGAAATGAAAAAACCTTCCATGCTCTTGGATTGGAAGGATTCCCATAGTGAAAATGGCGACGCTACCCAAAGCGATCTACAAATTCCATGCAATACCAATATAAATCTCAACAACATTCAGCAATAACATAGAAGAAGCAAACTAAAAACTCACATGCAACAACAAAAGACTGTGAATAGCAAAAACTCCATAGCAGGAAGAACAACACTGGAGGAATGTCAACACCAAGCTTCAAACTCTCTTACAAAGCCATAGAAAGAGAAACAGCTTGGTACTGGCATAAGAAGAGACCTGAGGACCAACAGAATAGAAGACCCAGAAATGAACCCACAGACTTATACCTGCCTAATATTTGATAATAGTCAAGAACACAGGATGGAAGAAAGACAGCCTCTCCAACAAATGGTGCTGGCAGAATTGGCTATCCACATGCAGAAACTGAAGCTAGATCCTTACCTGTCACCCTGCTCCAGAATCAATTACAAATGGATCAAAGACCTTAATCTAAGACAAGATACCCTGAAAATATTACAGGAAAGGATAGGGAACACACCAGGGCTCCTTGGCAAGGCTCAAAACTTCCTAAATCAAAACCCACAATGACAACAAATGACAGAAAGACCGGATAATTGCGATTGTATCAAATTGAAGAGTCCATTCAAAAGACAGAGAGAGCAAGAACATAAAAATCTCACAGAGGGCTGGGAAGGTGGCTCATTGTTAGAGCGCTTGCCTTGCATGCCTGAGGTCCTGGGTTTGATTCCTCAGCACCACATAAGCAAAAAGAAAAAATCCTGAATTGGCACTGTGGCTAAAGTGTTAGAACTCTAGCCTTGAGCTGAAGAGCTGAAGGACAGTGCCCTGGACCAGATTTCAGGTACCATGACCGGACCCAAAAAAAATCTCACAAAATAAGAGAAGATATTGGCTGGCTATGCATCAGACAAGGCCTCAGATCTAAAATATACTTAGAGCTCAAACAAATGAATCCTCCCCCCCTCCAGCCCCTAATGGAAATCTTCCATAAAACTTCACAATAAATGGGCTTGACGCTATAAACACTATAAACAACACAATAAATGGGCTAAAGACTTACAGAGAGAGACTTCTCCCAAGAAGAAGTAAGAATCGCTAGTAGAAAGATGATAATTGTGTTTAAGTGGTAAAGCAAATGTCCGTTTCTCCACCTAGATATTCTTGGCCTCTTATTGCAGCTCTTTCCCCTTTTTTGCCCACTAGAGCCCCTCACATCATCACCACAGGATTCAAGATGGTGCTTTGTGATGTGGAGACCCCACCCTGGTCAGTGATTGGCTGGCTAGGAATAGCTGGCTGAGCTAGTAATGATGAGGGGTGTGGTCGCCTGTCCTGGGGGGCATATATAGGAGTGTTCTGGCCCCTGCAGATCAGAAGACTGCAGGCAGGGAAGGAGGGAAGATGGCCAGGACCATGATGCCACGGGGCATGGTTGCTGCCGCCGCTGTCCAGCAAGGAACCTCACTCCAGCGAGGGCCACTCAACAAATGCGGGAAGAACAAGAAGAAGGCCGCATGTCCGCGTGGGTCTAAAGGAAAGGTGAGGTGATCCACACAAGTTCGGACCCTTATTCCTCTTGACCCCTTCTGCCCAAGAGGCTCCTCGCTGGCCTCCCCTGGCACAGAATGTTCTCAGCCCTCACCCCTTCCTGTGAATGCCCTGTTCCTATGTCCCCTCCAAACTCTCCTCTCCATCAATGCCTTTCTAAGGACTTCCTGTGGTCCTTCCAGGCCCCGACAACACCTGCTATGGTGGGTCGTCTCAGGCGCCGCGGTTGGTGTGGGAAGTTGAGAGTAATGATCATCAACAGACCTGATCTACCCTTGTCCAGGACGGAGGCAGGACCAACACCAACCAGTGGTCCCCTCCCTAATAAGCGCCCGTGTAAAAGCAAGACGTCAAGGGACAAGAAGATCAAGAATGATCCATCCCCTTAGATTCCATCTAGGCAGCCACTAATGTGAGAACCAGGCCAGGGCAATCCTCGGGGCCATCTCCAAGGTCTCCACTGCCCTGGCTACTGGCATGTGGTTTGCCTTGTCCCAGCACATATTATTGCTATGGGGACAAAAGATGATGAAATAACATACATCGAAAAGTTCTCATAAGCATTTCTGTGTGCTCTGTGATGGTAGGGATGGGGCGGGAAACAGTAGAATGTGTTTCTTGGTAAGAGATGGAGGTGAGTTTTTTGGGCTTGGCTGTCTGATCATCAGTGTGATCTTAATACTTTTATTCAGGTGTGACAGTGGAAGAGTAAAGCTTACAAGATTTGGTTCCAAATGGTGTTAGAGGCATGAAGAAGAGTGATGTGGAGGGGTGAATATTGTCAAGGCAAAATATTTTCACATGAGGACACGTCAAATATTCTACTGTAATTTATGTAAAATATTTGGGTGTAAAATTTCAAGTTTTCCACCTGCATACTTGTGACTAATGTGATATATGTATATGTGTGTGTTTATATATATATATGCATGTGTATGTACATATATATTCTTTTTTTTTGGTATTAAAGTGTATTTGTTATGTCAATTGCCAGAAAGTTGGTGCTAAATGAAATATCTATTCTAAAAAGACATGTTTTTTCTTCTATGTGAAAATTTTGGTGAAAAGGAATATGAAAGGAAATGAGGGCTTCTAAGGATGTGATACAAGAAAAAGAAGCAGTTGGATAGGTTCACACAAGGGCAAAGGAGGGATCAATTTAACCATACAATCAAAGTATGGATGGGTATGTATCAAAGTATGTATGTATGGGAATATTGTAATGAAACTCACTAATTTAACACACTAATAAATTGAAACATATTGTATGTTTAGGACAGTCCTAGTCTATGCACAAGGCCTAAGTAAAGCTATGTGTCAGTGGCCGTTGCTGCAATCGTAGTTACTTGGAAGGCTGAGATTGTGTGAACTGCAGTTCTAGGTCAGAAAAGTTCATTAGATTCCATGTGATCAGAACAAGGTTGGTGTGGTCGTACACATCTCTCAGTCCAGCTAGGATGGGAACTGTTAAATAGGGAGACTGAAATGGACAATCTTATCTCAAAATAACAATGAACGAAGTCTGGAGGAATAGTTCAGTAGTACAACACTTTTCTAGTCAGTGTGAAGCTCTAATTCAGACCCCCCAGTATTATTAAAATAAAAATGTCTATCACTGTAGTTGGAAGAAGGCAGAATTTGAAGAGGCTAAAAATCATATTTTCAACCTTTTAAATTTTATCCTAGCTCAAGAATCAATAAGGTATATACTACTGTTTTCTGTATCATCGAAACAGGAACATTTCATTTGTCTGTTTCCTTGGTTACCACTGTGATTCAGAGATCAGGTGGTTTGAATCATTGCTCCTGTCTTTTTCATTCCCTTGTAGCCTTCATGTTTTCAGTTCTCTCTGGGTTTTGTATTTGTTTTACTTTCCAGTCCTACCAAGAGAAGAAATCATCTGGAACAGACTAGAACACAGACATGGCGATGTGATAATAAATCCTAAGGAACATTCTTTTCAATTTTTTTGAAACTTTATATTTGAAATATTCAGCATAGGGTTTGGATACATTTGAGTATCTTTCTTACCTCCTTTTATCATTGTAAGATTCCCTTGAGGTGTCCCCAGTGGAGCAAATTATTCCTTTTAATCTTGTCAATGGCTAGGTAGATGAGCATAAGGGGTGCATGAGTTTTGCGTCAGGAGACAATTTATTAATAATGATGTGACTACCCTCAGTTCCATTAGTTCATGGCAGGTGTGCCTTCCCCTAAGTACATCATTAAACATTTGATAAAACTGTGATTAGCATAAGTATCACTAATATATGACATTGGCTATGTCCCTTGCACCTAAAGATTTGCCTTTTAGGGAAGGAAGAAAAGTTTGAAAAATTAGTAGTAAATAGAGATAATAAGGCCCAGAGAGGGGAAGATATATTGTTAGAAACAGTGTGAGTAGGGTACTCCACTGTTTTTCAGAGCTTAGAGTTCCATGGAACAGAAAAATTCATTTAATTTTGAAATTGCTTAGGGTGCTGTTTTGTTTTGTGAAACAAACAATATTCTCTATAAAAGAAAATCCCAAGGGCTGGGAATATAGTTCATTTGTATTGTGTTCACCTAACTTGTGCAAGGCCCCAACTTTGGTCGCCAGCACCATAATGGGAAAAAAACCTATGAGTCAGGAGTGATGATACATACCTCTAATTCTAGCACTCTAATAGCTGAATGAGTCAAAAGAATCATGAGTTTAAGGCCATCATAGTTTACATAGTGAGACTTTTTTCTGAGAAAACCAACACACAAAATTTCCATTGTTTTATTTAAAAGTTGTATTTTAACTTCAAAAGGTAAGAAGAACTAATTTAGAGTAAATTTAGTTCATGAGGAACTGATTAATATATTTACACCACATACTAGTGTAAATATGGTTTCAGGTTGGAACTGATATACAGATTGGATTTTGGAAATTTCTAGTCTGCTTGACAACTGACTATCTCGGCTTTATGGAGGCAATCATAGACTTGTCTCAGGTGACACTGATCAGTTTTCCAGAAGTACAAGAAGATATAAGGATATAATATACAAAGATTCTTACCTGAAAAAGCAAAAAGATGGAACATATTTTCAACGTCCTTCTGAGGTATGAGGGTTTGCTAAAGGAGGTGTCATTTAATAAAAGAAGCTTATAAATATAATGCATCTTGATCAGTGTCACCCCTTCACCATTCTCATCCCCTTTGATGTACCCCTTCCCTTACTTTTCTTAATTTTGTGGTATATACAATGAGTTCTTGACTGCGTTCTTCCCTCATCCCCGCTTCATCATCTTCCCCTTTTTCCCCTTACTACCCTTACATGTACCCATTTCTTCATGTTGATTTTGTTGGGCTTTGACCTAATCTTTCTAAAAGATTATACTATTTGAGCTATCCATAGTCTATTTTAATTCAGCTAATTCATTTGTACCTACCTGCACACCACTCAACATGTTTACTTATAGATTTATAGGTATAGTATATCTACCACAAATGAGGGAAACCATGCAACCGTTGTTTCTCTGGGTCTAACTTACTTCACTTAATATAATTTTTCCAAGACTTTCCATTTCCTTATGATTGGTTCTATATCATTCTTTCTAACTGACGAATAAAATTTCATTGTTTATATACTACATTTGATTTTTGATTCATTCATCCATTGATGGGCATCTGGCTGATGCCATATTATGGCTATGATGAATAGTGCTGCAATGAACATGGTTGTACTGGTGCTTACCTTGTTTGTGGTCCAATAAAAAATCAAAGACAGACATGATAAATGGGATTACATCAAAATGAGAACTTTCTACTTGGCAACAAACATATCTAACAAGCTAAATAGAAAGCCCACAGAATGGGAGATTTTTATCAGCTTTACATCAGACAAGAATAAAATCCTCAAAAACCCTCAAGAAAACAACACAAATAATAAATGCATTAATGACCTAAGGAGTATCTTCTCAGAAGTGAAAATGGTCAAGAGACACATGAATAAATGCTGAACATCTCTGGCCATAAAGGAAATGCAAATCAAAACAACATCTCATCCCAGTAAGAATGGCCATTATCAAGAAAACAAACAACAAATGCTGGTGAGGCTGCATCCAAAGGGGAACTCTAATACACTATTAGTAGGAATGTAAGCATGCTCAACCACTCTGGAAAGCTGTATAAAACTAAACATAGAATTTCGCTATAACTCAGTAATCCCACTCTTGGGCATTTATCCAATAGAGAGTTTTCTAGTAACAATCTGGCACAATTCCTAGATAGAGAGCAAGGTAGCATCAGAAGACTTTCCCTAGTATGATCCATCTCCTATCCCTCCATATACACATACACACTTAGAGTACTCCCTATTTTCTTAATGCTGGTTACCTGCCACTATGCATTGTCAGTGAGAATTGCCTTCTTAGACTTCAAAGCCAAGTCCTAGTACTGATTCTGTCACTAGTCAGCTGGGTTCTTCTCAAAATTCCCTATCACTCTCTGAGCCTTGGCATTATGATTTATATATGGAGTGTCTCCATATATAAGGCTCATGTATGGAAGACTTAGTTCTGAATGTTAGCAGTGTTCAGAGGTGGGGTTTTTAGGAACTGACTGGATCATTAAGGCTATACCTTCATATATGGATTAATCCATGAATGGATTCATAACTTGACTATTGGATGGTGTTGGAATAGTGCAAGACAGGGCCTAGTTGGGAATGTGGGTTACAGAGAATGTGATATGGAAAGATATATTTTGTCCCAGGCCCCATCACAGTTCTCATTCTCCTTTTGGTCTGCCAATACGGTGAACACATCTGTTTCATCACAACCTTCTACCAGGAGGTTCTGCCTCACCACAGGCCTAGCAAAAACTGAGCCATCTTACCATGAATGATAACTTTTGAAAACCATGAGCCCAAATAGTGCCTTTCTTCTTTTAAATTGTTTCTTCAGTATATTTGTCATGGCAATGAAAAACTAACACACTTGGTTTACTCACTAGAATAATGAGGGAGTTGGATTAAATGTATTTACAGGTTTATGTAGGTCTGATATCTTCTGCACATCACTTGCAAACCCATCTTCCAAAATGGCCTGGGTTCATTCCTAGCTTCTCTTTCATCTGTGGTTTCCCTCCCCACAAATCTCATCATTACTGGTTTGGTAACACCCCATTTTTCTCTTCATGTGCCCATTAAAAGTTTAGCAAGGTCAGCTCAAGATTGCACTTCCCCTACAACTGTGTGTTATATCACAGAGTGTCTCACACGGGCATCTGTTAGCTGAGAACCAGAGGTCACTTCACTAATTGTCTACGGCTCTCTAGCTATATTTTATTTTTCTAATAGAACCAATTTGTCCATTTATTATAGACAAGATTGCCTTTGGCCCAGAAACCCTGTCTGGTGGCTGTTTTTATGGTGTGGAAGCTGCTTTGAAACTGAATTGCTGTCTTCCATTAGACAGTGTTATCATGACAAGGAAGGGGGAAGCTCAAAAAAGGAAAGGGTAGAATAGAGGAATGGAAAGTAGTTGAATCAGGATCTACTCTTTCAAATATACTTTTCCTCTCACTATATACCCTTAGAAAGGCAGTGTAGATCAGACAGCCATGAGTTTATAGCCCAGCTTTCTCCTTAGCTGTGCCATCAATGGGTAAATTTCTTAGTTTATTTGATTTTCAGTTTCCCTATTTATAAAGTTGGGAGGGCTTAGTGTAGATTTGATATTAAAACACTTATAATGTAATTGGCATAAAACAAACAAGAAATGATAGTGATTGAAATTCCTTAAAAGCAGCTCTGTAGAGTTCTCTCTGGCTCTGTAGAGTTCTCTCTGGCTGTATAATGAAGAACTTATTGTTTTGCTGGGCAGAGCTGGATCATTGCCTGTCATGCAGACTAATCAGAAAACAGGTCAGTATTCCAAATCCTAAAATGGCAGTTAGGCAGCCACTGTCAGCCCTTATATAAGGAACTAGCTCATTGTCAGATTCTCCTATGCCTTACTACATCCTGGAGAAGCCAAGTGAAAGTTTCTGGGAGCATTCTGGGAGCATGTATCATCATGGAGCAAAGACACAACTTTTCCCCTAGTGTTTGTACTTTATTAGACCTGTGCCTGGCACTTAGTATTTCTAGTCCTGAGAACACTTGTAACAGAAGAGTTACAACCTCTTACTATTATAGAAAGAGGTACAGATTAGTTTTATACGCTACTGTAGCCTTGGGGATACCACTGCCTACTTATTAATTAGTTTAGATTTTGGATAACATTCATCTCTACTTCTCCCTAATTATTTTCATCCTTCTGTCAGTATAGGTCAAGAGGCAACATGCTTCCCCAAGGGAATGAAACCAAGACATAAAAGAAGGCACAAAATCACAATTGTACACTCTGGAAGAGACAGTGCTTCATGTTTAGCAAGTTCTGTGTTTTTCTCTTTCTGAGCTCACAAGGTTACATTCTCACCCTTCCTTGAAAGTATGTGTTTATTGCATTCTAGCCAATGAGATATGAAAGAAATGGTGTAAATTTCTCTCTGATCTAGTTCTTAAACTATCCTACAGAGATTTTTCAGTCTTCTACCCTACTGCAGAGAATGTAAAGTCTTATGTTTAGGAAAAACTGTAGTAGAGTCGAAAAGTAATGGATTTCTATTGAATTGAATTAGGTTTTATCTATATAAGAAAGAAACTTTAACTGTGCCAGGTCACAGATTTCCATGTCTATTATTGTAACATAGCATATCTCACTCTGACTAATGCACATATCTATCATATGGCAGAGAGATCAGGGACATGGGAATAAATGAATGATAAAAATGAATAAAAGGAATATAGATTGGGAAGCCAGTGCAAGAATGATCAAAGTAACCTGCAGATGTCTAGTTCTGTATACTCCTGTTTCAGGTATGAAGAGACCTTATCTACCGCTCTCACTAAAGCTGCTCACCCATCTAGAAAGACAAAATGTAATGAGAGAGGTATTCTGATTGAGCAGATCCTGTTCTTAAGTAAACCTTTGAGGTAAAAGCAATGTTTCAGTTCATTTAGTGTAGGTATATTTTTTAGATTTTTCCCAGCGGAAGAGAATTTTCCTGTTTATCTGTTCTAAGAATAGATAAAAGAAGCTTATGCTATATGAGTACCATGGCCTGGTCCTTCCTGGTTCTTTCTATGATCAGAAGTAGCATATGTTATATCAGAGCATGATCTCTTTCTTCTCTTCCAACTATGGTTGTCTATTTCCCAATGTGCCCAAGATCCACTCTGGAGATACTATCTATGTCTTCCTCTAAGCCTGGGACATTGCCTACCTACAAACCAGACTGCCTGTCAATGCTTCTCCAAGGCCTACATGCTACAGTTTATGTGTATTTCCTCTTCTGCTGCTGTCAGTGGAAATGGGGAATGCCTATTACCCATCCTGGCTAACTGTCTTTGCCCAACTGTATTTCTTCCTCAAGCTGCTGAGCTAGCTGCTTTTCATTACCCTAAGAACTCTTCCCTTTTTGGAAGCTTCCCACAATGAGTATTCCAGGCCTGACAGCAGCTGTACGCCTTCCAATCTCTAAGGAAGTCATTGAGCATTTTACAACTTCTTGATGAAGTCTTAAAAGGAAGTGAATTCTCAGCTAGGTTGGGCCATCCACAGTCTCCCAGGGGACTATACAGTGGCTTGAAGGAAACCTCATCTTGGCCTATTACAACAGTGCTACCCTGCCAAAGTACACAGGGCCAGCTGCTGCACTCTGTTTAAGCTGAGCCAGAGTGATGGAGGGCAGAGTGCAAGAGCAGCAGGGTTTCCCTGACCTAACAAGTCAGGCCTGGCCAGGACTCAAGGCAAGCAAGTTCCATGCCATGCCGGAGTCTTCGCAGCCAACTTTGCACACTTGTTTCCACTCAGCCATGCTGAACACAGCATAGATTTCCAGGATCTGCCTTCAGTTTCTGATTTGAAGGGCAGTATAGAAAGAGAAATAGAGAAAGAAGGGAAGAAAGATTGATATAGGAAAAGGGGAGAAAGGAAGGAGGGAGTAATAAAAAGAGGGAGGAAAAAGGAGAAAAAAAAGAGCAAGCATTTCATTTGAGTGCTCCTGAACCATTACAATAAACAATGTTGCAATCATATTTGCATACAGTTCTATAACCAGAATGTGTGTGCCTGATACCTTCACAACACAGGGATTGTCCCAGAAACAGTAAGAACCAGGCAGATCTCCCTGCAGTGGTATGCTTTACTGTGCTATAATATCTAAACATATCCAAAAGGACTCAAGGACAATTCAAAGAAAGCATAGCAGATATGAAGTAACACAGCCCAAGTGGATGGATAGATGTGTTTAGGCAATTTCCCTCATGCAACTTAATGCCCACTGCAGAGATGCCCTACTGGATTTTTTAAATTCCTATGAGCTACCTATTAGACAAACCTGCTATCTGACATGACCTCAGAGCCAGCTACAGTCTCCCTCTGGCAACAGCTTTTTGGAACTCTAATAGCTCATATGGATTTCAGGTAAAACACTATGAAAGCAAGTAATCATTACACTCAGTATAGCAAGGAAGACATTAAGAACCACCTAAGGAATCATGTTTATTCTAGTGTTACCAAAAGAACAAAGAAGGGATACATCTTCAACAAACACATCCCTTGAGGATTTGGGGAAAGGTGTGCTGGGACATATTTCTAGATTTCTATGAAATAAAAGATTTTGTAATTAGTACTTTAAACAAACCGTTTTATTTAGAAAAAAATTAAGCCTAGCTCCCTTGACATTTTGCCTTTAATGACAATGGTATAGCTCTATCATTGTTCAGCTTCTCTAGAATTCAAACTATTTGGAAAGTCTTTCTGTGGTGTGTGTGTGTGTGTGTGTGTGTGTGTGTGTGTGTGTGTGTGTGTGTGTGTGTGTGTGTGTGTTTAGTACATTTCCTTTCAAATTAAAAAACATACTTAAAGACACACAGAAACTTTAACCCAGTCACCTAAGACTCAATCTGGTCACCCAAGATAGGCTCAGACTCTAGGAATTCTTGATGCTAAGTTACCCAATATTTCATGATTGAAATGACTCCAGTATTGCCTTTCATCTGTGACAAGCAGCAACATATTTCAACAAAGCTATCAGGGCTGAATCATGCATCTGAAAAAGCAAGAAGCATGACAGCCTAAGTGAAGGCAGAAAGAGCACTGAGAGAGGGGCTCTTGCTTCCTGGCTTGGTTTTTCTTTTTCCCCTCTGGGCCTCTTAGAGGAAGAATTTTGAGAGTGCAAAATCTCAGGCATGAAGAGGTTTTAAGAAACAGCTTAAACCATCACAGAGATGTGTGCCAAATCACCCCCATTTAATTAGTTGCTTAAGAATCTTCCTTATTATTTAAGTACTCCCTTTTGTCTGACTGCTGATTACTGACCTGACTGACTCAAGCTCATTTGTTTCAGTTTGTAGGCCAGAGAGGTTTTAGTGAGCGCAAAAGTAGTCTTGGTGAGACATTATGGGATATGCAGAGAAGACAGGTGCAAACTTCCAAAATCTAGTCACCCTCTCTAATGCTTTATAAAGAGCTCAACTATAGTTTGGACAATGCAGAGCCCCAGTGTGAGGGAATATAACACAAACTGCTGTCCTAGACAAGCCAGGCAAATAAGAACTGACAAAGAGATTCTACTCAGGTATGTGATATTTGTATAGAAAATTTGCAGAGCCATCATTGCCCCATCCATTTCTGAATCGTCCTGAAGAAATCTTCAAAAGTCAGAGCACTTTTTAATTTCCTGGGTGCTATAGAGATAGATAGCAGGGAGAAACCAAACTAGCAACTGGCTTCTTTTTCCAACTGTGTAGAAAGGTTACTTTTAGTTCTCAACATCTAGCTTGGGGCTCCTTTTTTACTATGGCTCTGCATCTTAGAGGAAAAACTCATTCCTGTTTGATTGATAGGTCACAGGTCTCCATTTAGCCTGTGGCAGTCAGTCTATTATTCTTATGCCATCTTATTGGTGGTGGGAAATGTGTGGATTGGGAACCATGTTACTGACATTTCAGAGATGACAGAGATATTGGTCTGTGTAGTAGCATCCAAGCTGTTACAGTGTAAAAAATAAAAGAAAGTGTGAATGTAGAGATACACATGGACATGTATATAAACATTTCTGTGTTCTTAGGTCTTCCATTCCCTTCCTATCCCCCTCAACCACATACACATAAACAATCATGACAATAAGGCTTAACTTCTCAGATATATTCAGTTTAAGAGCTATAAGGCTCAAATCTGGATTATCAAACACTAGATTTTTCTTTTTTCCTTCTCCCACAGATATTCCTCCAGGCAAGATATCCCTAGGTAAAAATGGGCAGGGTCGTTATATTTTACCTTGCTGTGTCTTTCTCTATGCTCTGTGCCTAATTTAAATGGCCTCACTGCTACACCACGTGAATACAGTGAACTATCCTTGACCTGATTTTTCTCTGGTTGTTTCTTCAAGGGTTAGCCATTCTTGCAATTTTTCTTGCCTAGTAAAGCACCTGGATGGGAAAGGTTAACAAAAGGTGAAAGGGTCCCATCTGTAATACTGTGATCCATTAAAAATTTTCTTTGTGCTCAGTCACCTTAAAGTCTTTAACTGTGTGAAGCGTGATGAAATATGCAATGGAAGAGATTGGTTCTGATTTTGAGAATTTTACAATATGGCAGGAAGAAGAAGCTAACACACACACTTCTGGAGACTGAAAATTTCACACCATACTGGAGAGATGTACTTATTTGTAAGCAACTGCAGTCTTGCTCAAAGAGCTGAAATGCCTTGGAGGGAGATATTCTGGTGAGCCAGAGTAATCTGGAATGACTTTGTATAGGAGGTAAGAGTTGATGTAGTGTCCAGTGAATCTCACCCTGGAGCACCATCATGAGATAGGCTGGCAGTCAGTTCTACCTGGATGTATTTGGGGGTGGAATTGGGACAGAGGAAATGCTGGGAGTAAACTAAGTCCTTTTTGTGTTTGTCTTCCACAGCTTGACCTTTTGGGTCTCTACCTACATTTCAGGTTTCATTTCCTTGAGTATTGACTTTCAACCATGCAGCAGCTGGAAACCAGGCATTGGCGGCTGGAACAACATTGGCTAGATTTCAGGTTGTTTTCAGACCTTCACAGGGGGAAATCTGCTTTGCTCTTGCTCATTTTAATCAAGACCATGTGCTCTGGGCCCCATGGAAACATAATTGGTGGAATACTTTCCCTAATAGTTTATCTTGAGGATTCAATAACAAATACAAACTTGAGTTGCTGTGGAAGAGATGCTGGCTGCCTGAGCTCAAAAGCAATGCTCCTAGGTTCCCAAGGGGATTGTTTGTCTTCAAAAAAGAGATGCTGATGGGCCCCTGGTAATGGCTTAGGGTTCTGACGTTCTTTCATTTCCTCCCCGCTCCCTCACCCCAAAACACAAGAGCTTCTTGTCCCAGTAGCAAGAGGAAACAAGCATGGGAACTATGACACACTTTAAAAAGCCTTTGGATCTGGGTATTTCTACAAACAACTTCTGGCTCAGAGAAAAGTAAGTAGTGTGTTGGGAAGCCAGGGACCTGAGCTCTATCCCCAGTGGAGCCATTAATTCCTCCTGTGAGTTGGCAGCAAGCTCCTCCCCTCTGCTTGTCCTTCACATCTAGTCTATATTCCACTTTTAAAAATGAGGGAATGGTCTCTCTTTCTAGAGATTTGTCACCTCTAAAACCTTGTGGTACAAAGTCAAGCTTTTAAAACAGAGGACATGGTTTGAAGGAAAGTACCTTGTGCTAGATCTGGCTCTAGAGATAACCTTATACAAAAACATGGTGGCTGTTGGCGCTCTTTGGTAATTTTTACCCTTATCTTTCTTAAAAGAATCTCTTCATCTATACCTCAAAATCAACTCATCTCCTTTTCTTCGCATTAATCACAAACCTAATGTCTTCTTCTAAAATCCAGATTGTCTGTATAATACCTTAAAGTGAATGCATTGAATACTCTTTTCATGAACTGGAGAATAGGGACATAGGGAGAAGTGGCAATGGGAGTAAAGTACAGATCTGAATAAGTAGTTACCAAAGAGCTACATTTCCCTACATTCACAATTTTTGCTCAAGGACAGTCTTGACTCTCTTCCATCTCCTACCTGAAATGTACTTGGAAAATAAATTTCCAGAGATGTTGGCTTTGTTCCCTATTGGATTTGTCTCAGTATCAAGTCACAAAGTTTTTCTTCTGACATTAAGTAGCATTGCACTTATGTCCATAGGAGGGGTATAGAAAGACCTTTAGAGACAAAGAGCCCATAGTTTTTGCTCTTCCATTTTTATTATTAAGCCTCTTTGTCATCATGAAATTTGGGTTAGCTGAATTTTCTCATCTTCTTATTTACAGTAAACATAGTATCTAATCTTAGCCTCTCTTCCCTAGTCTTTTAACTTTGAGCAGCAGTCATTTGATGTTTGTGTAACACTGGATTATGAACTACAGGAGAAAAATGGTCTTGACACATAGTAACACATGGAAAGGAGAGTGGGAGAGATATGGAGAAAGGAATGGAGAAGATAGGAAATGTTTCTTCCCCTAAATTAAAATTTTTTACTATACTTGATAACCCACCTTATTCTTTAGACTTGGTACTGAATGACTTGGCTGTCTGTTAAAATCAAATCTACCCTCAAAGTACAAAGATTTATCACCACTGAGGATATTCAAAAGAATGTGTCACAGGCACTAAAGTCAATTATGAAAGGGAAGTTCCAAAAATGTTTTGAGTAATGGTATTATCAATGTAATAAATGTACAGGGATTTAGTCTCCCTAGGTGCTGGACTAAAGGGGACACCACGCCTTCAGATGTGCATGTCCTAATATGATTGTAAAAAAGCAGTAGTCACATTACATTACAGTCACACTTCAAATTATTGCCTGTTTCCTCTCCTTTTGTTCTCAATGGGAATTGGCAAAGACTGATTGCCAAGATTTGTAGGGAGCAGCTGAAATCCATGTGGGATTTTTACCCTAGCTTGTTCTGTACCTGTGACTGTTTTTCTTTACTGTACATGCAATAAAACTGTATCATAGGAAATAGGTACTTGTGTACTGCTTTTTGATTCTCAATGCAGTTCCACAGATGGTAAGATTTCAAGGCAGATTATCCAGATGGTAATCTCCTGGAGGGAAGGAGCATCTTACTTTTTTGTACTTTTTTATTGTAAAAATGCTGTATGGAGGGGTTACAGTTACATGAGCAAGGTAATGAGTACATTTCCTATTGAGCATTATTGCCTACACATCTTATTTAGTGTTGAACACATTCCATTAATGTTCATGGATTGGAATAGCTATCCTCATTTTGCCCTGGAAACATCCTGGTAACCAAAGCAGGCTAGGTATTCATCAAAGTATTTTTCTATTTCACAATATCTGGGACAAAAAGAATACAGTCTACTGTAAGGATTGGGGCTATGTGCTTTGGATTTCTACATTGATTAAACATTATCTGAGTCAATTACTAAACTTCAGTTTTCTCAATTGAGGAACTGTGTCCTCTTCAAGTGAGGATAATATTTTTCTCTACATCCCAGGGCTATGTGAGGAATAAATGAAATCAACTATATAAGACACTTCGTAGAGGGCAGAAATAGTAAAAAAAAAAAAAAAAAAAAAAAAAGCACTAGATCAATGGTGGCCTCTGTTTGTTGGTGAATTGTTTAGCATGTACAACTATTTGATGGCAAAGTCCAAGCCAGATTCCAGGGCTACCAAATTCTTTGCATAAGACAGGATAAAACTGGTTGCAATGGTAATCTAGATCTTACACGGTGGGAGTAAAAATGGAGAATGGAAGCTTCAGGGTATCCTTTCTATTTCTTCCATAGTGGATCTTCTGAAATAGATGTGCAAGGCCAAATAATCCATTTCTTCTATATAACAGTAATACTGTCCTAGGATTGATGGAGATCTTTTGGGGACTCACCTTGACCACAGGAATCACTCTTTTACAGATTTTAACCTCTCTGAGTATGGATGCAGTTTTTATACATGTATATTTACACATGCACATACATACACACATATACACATTAATACATTAATATGTATGTGTGTATATACATATATGATATACATATATACCTGTGTGCTTGTATGTATGTGTGTATGTATGTATGAATGCATGTCTGAAACAAAAGCCAACATAAGTGGCCAGTGATTGTAGGATAAAATCTGAGGCAGCATCTTCTTGCATTCCAACTTCTAACCCCATGGAACAGAGCTAAACAGTGGCCCATGTTAGTCTGTTTCCTGATTTCAGGAACATAAATCCAATCAACTGAAATGCCTCCTGTTTATGCTGGCTACCCGAAGCCCCTCAAGACTTTACACAGGAAATCATTAAAATTCCTTATATTTTCTCCAAGCAAAGGCATACCCAGTCAAGTCAAGCGTCTCCCTTCTTCCTTTTATCCACATGGGATCCAGGGATCTTGAAGCCTTCAATTCAAGAAAGGCACCTTCTTCTGTTTGGAGGTTTGTGAATTGCCCCCTTCATGAGTTAGTATTGACTCAGAGTTACAGTGAATTATCCATGGATTCTTGGCAGACTCAGAAGTGTTTCTTTATCATTGTACCTGAGCAATCCCATATTTTTGCTTCACAAGGCCTACTCAACCTGATTATGCCTTTTGTTTTCCTCTTGTAGCCACACCTGAAAAAACAGGGCTTCTACTCAGGGTGAGAAATACAGCCCCAGAGAGTCACAAAACCTTCAATCTTCTGTGACTCAAAGACTAAAAGACCAGATCTCCACTTCCATTTGGCCCTTTGAAACTCAAAGCCTGAAACATCTTGTTCTTTTGCCACATCTGCTTCTTTACCATATAGTTGGAGCTGCTCCAGAGGGACAGAAGGATGAGTTCAAAAATATCCATCTTAAACTTTACATATGTCTTGTCATAAACCTACAAGGGGGGCTTAAACTAAAGCTTAGGATTTTTCACATTCCTTCTTTTCTAATTAACAACATACAGTTTTCATTCCCTTCCCCTACTCTCCTCTTAGGAGCTCCCTGCTTTTCACAATGCAAAAAGCCCAAAGACAATTGAAATTTAGGCCAGAACTAGTTCATAGCTTACCAGGTTTGTCTTCTTTCAGTGTAAGTCTCAAATCACTTCTATATGACAACCTTATTCATGCTAAAAAATCTTGCATTAGGGGCTGGGAAGGTGGCTCAGTGGTAGAGTGTTTGCCTTGAGCTGAAGAGCTGAGGGACAGCGTCCAGGCCCAGAGTTCAGGCCCCAGGACCAGACACCCCCCCCCCCAAAAAATCTTGCATTATCCTAAAAACAAGCAAACAAACAAGTATAAGGATACTTGTGGCTATATGGTAGATGCTCCCTGGCCTAAGCCCTCATAAAGCAAGGAAGCAAGCTCTGAGCCAGCTTTCTCAGAGTTGGGAGTTTTGACCTCATCAACCCGAACTTAGATTTTTCTGACTGTTTCCCAAGCTCCCATTACTCCTACCTACACCTTTCTTATTCTAACTGTATGCTTTCAAACGTGTTTTCTCTAATACACTGAAAGAGAATGAGAGAATCATACTTAATCCAAAAGAATAGATCTTGATGGCATAATTGAATAGTGAGCTATTTGAGGATTTAAGCTGCTTTCTCATTTTTAAGAAAGTAAATGACCAAGGTGGTCATCTCTAAGGCCTTTATGTAAGATTCACATGCCTTCAGGCTCCGATTTTACACTCACAGTGTCCCCTAAACTCCATCTTGGGAAATAGTTTTTGTGCTTGGTTACAGACCTCCCACAGAGCCAAATGCCTATAATGGGTGAGGAATAGTTATTCCTAGATCATACTAAGATCTGGTCTTACTGGATGTATAAATTAAAACATGGGCAGAAATATGGCCTGAAGGGCTCCTGACTTCACGACCACTCTTGGAGCCAACAGGAAGCCCCCTTAATTTACAGATACATATAGACAACAAAGAGCCTCTCCTATCACACAGAGGGCCCACACAGGAAATACTCTTCCTCTCTCTGAAGAGGCCAATTGCTTCAATTACATGGGTTAGAGTAACTAGGGTTTGTATTCTGTGACATAAATCATGGTATCCTAGATTAAAAGGTAACATTCACCATGGTGTAACAGCTGCAGGAGTACTAGTGTCTATAGAGACAATACACTTAATTTCAATCCCCATGAGTAAGTCAATAGAAGAAAAAGTAACAGCACAGAATGACCTAGAGAAGGAATCTTGATAGAGGATAGAGGTTGTTCGATTTGACTGGAATACCATGGCCCACTTCCAGCATTATTCTAATAAGCATTTACCAGGCCAAATAACTACTTACCAAAGGCACAACTATCTAATCTCTAACATAATGAAATACTTCTCATATGTTGCATGTTTGTTGAATAAGTAAATGAAAGAGTTACTAGTTAGTAGCATCTACTGATTGAATTAAGTGTAATCTCATTCTAGTATGACAACTCTAGCTTATTCTAGAAATTTTCCATTTGGGATCATTAAGCTAAAACAGGGAGGAAGTAAAGTGTTGGAATTCAAAATAGTTGCAGGAAAAGAGCCATGGATGTGGGTTTTTGCATTTAGAAGTTCAGGAGTGTGAAAGGATTAGAAAGGGGAGATGAGGAAAAGCAAGATGAACATGTCTATCCTCCTGTTATAGATAATAGTTTTCAATAGACTTTTTTCTGTACTGCTCTCCATAGTAATTATTCCAGTTGGACTGAACTGGAGGGACTTCCATATGATTTTATGTTATAGTTTTATTTTAGAGCTTCAGCATTTTCCAAAGGCTCATGTGTTAAACGTTTGGTTCCATCTTGGTGCTATTGGGAGGGGTTGGAAATGTTAAGAGGTATAGCCTGGTAGAAGAACTTTGGATCAATTGTGAAATCCTAGATCATTTTCTTGCTTTCTAAACTTTTATTTGAAGTGCTGAGGATTGAATATAGGCCCCAAAGCTTTCTAGACAAATGCTCTGCATCTCTTGTTTATCCTTTTTCTCTTTTTTTCCCCCTCCAGCTAGGTGGTTAGGAGTTTTCTGCACCATATGCTTCTGCTTTGTTCAAAGCAACCAGGACAACTGATCATGAACTGAACCCATACGACTGACCAAAAAACCTTTTTTCTTTATAAGTTGGTTCACTCAGGTGTTTGTTATAACAGAGAGCAGACTAATAATCCCATTTTATTAACTAAGTTTTTAAAGCATAAAAACAATAGAATTTTATAAAGAATGAAAAACTATAGCACGCAAATTTAAGTAAATCATGAATAAGTAAATGATAATTCATAGATAAAAATAAAAACAATAGAACACTAAGCCATGATTATAAAGATCAGTTAAAAACAAAACTATGAAGAAGGGTATAAAGTGAAAGAAATCCAAATCTGTATTCCAAACTTAGGGTCCTCTCTTCTAGAATTGTTGACTGGGTGACTGGGTGACTGCTATATAACAGCAGAAGGATATATATATATATACATATATATATATACATATATATATATATACACACACATATACATATATATATAGTCTTTTTACTATCTTTAGGTAGTTTCACAAAGGAGTTTCAATTTAACAAAGCAGTTTATAAATACAATGCATATTGATCAATATCACCCCTTTCATCATTCTTACCCATTTCTCCCAACACATCACTTCCTTCACCTTTCTTAATTTGTAGGGTATACCTTGAATTCTTGACTGGATTTTTCTCACTTCTTTTCTTTGTCCATTACTCTTCTCTTGACCCCCACCCCACTATATATAATATTATTTATATTATATATATAATATATTATTTATATAATATATATATATTATATCTATTATATATATAATAGATATGTTTTATATATATATATATAGTGATGGTTTTTTTAAGTTTTTGAATTGTTATTACAAAGGTGATGTACAGAGGGGTTACAGTTTCATAAGTCAGGAAAAGAGTACATGTAATGGTTAATTTTATGTGTTAACTTGATTGGGTCAAGTTGTTGAACATTATTTTTGGTTTGTCTGTAAGAGTACTTGCTAGACTCAGTAAGGAAAATTGCCATCTTTATTGTGGGTAGTGCTCATCCAATTGGTTGAAGGCCTGGAAAAAACACTGCCTCTCTTCTATGGTATGAATGTTTATGTCCCTTCATAAATTCATTTTAATCTCGAATACAATATTGTTAAGAGATGAGATCTTTGGGTGGTATTCAGTGAGAGCTCCACTCTCAAAAATGGTTTAGAGCCTAGTAAAAGGTCTTTGGGAGAAGTTTGCCTTTTTTGTGCCTTCCACTACTGTGAGAATACAGCCTCCATCCTATTTGGGGGCGTAAGCAACAAGGTGCCATGTTGGAAGCAGAGAGCAGCCTCATCAGATAATCAACTTATAGGCATCTTGATCTAAGACTCCCTAGCCTGTAGAACTGTGAGAAGTAAATTTTTGTTCACTATAAATTATCTAGTTTAATGTATTCTGTTATACAGCACAATTTGACTGAGACATTCTCCCATGAGTGAAAGGGAACTCTTCCTATCAAATTGTGTGAGCTGGATTCATAGTTTCATTCCTTCAAAATCACTCTTTGTCTATTATAGAAAGTAGCATTCTTCTGTAATTTCATATTCAAAACATTTTCTGCTAAAGCAGTAGATAAATTATAGCTGTGAAAGCACAAAAAACAAATACAAGGTCAAGTTGGCTCAGGCCTGGAATCCTAGCTATTTAGGAGGCAGAGATATAAGAATTAAGGCTGGAAGCCAGCAGAAAAATCCAAGAGACTGATCTCCAACTAACCATGACAAATCTAGACCGGAGGCATAGCTCAAGTGAGAGTGATAGAGTGCCAGCCATGAGCAAAAATTGCACACAAAAGTGAGAGGTCATGAGTTCGAAACCCAGTATAAGTACAAAGACATAATTATGAATGTGAAAAGTAATAGAAAAATATAATTAGATGACCAAATTATCTTTTGAAAAATAATATCAACTTCCTTTCAATACTTTCATTTCAAATGTGCTTTTTTTTCTTTTTTTAATATATTTAAAAAAAATTTTATTGTGAAAATTCCGAACAGAGGGGTTACAATTACATGGGCAGGGTAATGAATACATTTCTTATCAAGCATTGTTGCCTCCTCCTTTGTTTCCCCTTCCCATCTCCCTCCCCTCACCCCGCCCCTGCCTATCCAAAGTTGTAAAGTTCGTTTTTCAACATAACGACTTGTACATCTCATTGTTGCAATGGGTTCATCTGTATTCCTATTTAAATGGTTTGTTTTTGCCCTTCCCCTCCACAAATTATACCAACATCAAATACAATGAAAGCAGGGGTTATACTGTGTGGGAGGGACACACAAAGCAACAAAGAAATCATCTTATAAATATGTTAGAAACAATTGCAAGAAAGAAAAAAAAACATTTGTATACTTATCTTGGGGTTCATTTCACCTAACATCAACTTATCTGACCTTTTCTGCTTCTCTCAGACATACTAGTTATTGCAAATAAGGGAAACCATGGGACCTATGTTTCTATTTTTATTTTTAAATTTTATTTTATTGTAAAGATGTTGTACAGAGGGGGTATAGTTACATGAATAAGGCAATGAGTATATTTCTTGTGGAGCATTGTTACCCCTTCCTTTGTTTTTCTCCTACTATCCCTTCCCTCCCTGACCTCCCTCACTCCTCCACCCTGAAGTTGTAAAGCTCATTTCTAATATACTGTCTTGTGGGTATCATTGTTGCAATGGGTCATTCTGTGTTCCCCCCGAAGTTGTAAAGTTCATTTTCAACTGATGTCTTGTGAGTCTCATTATTGTAATGGGTCATCCTGTGTCCTTTTTTCAGCATTTTGTTATTCCCTTTCCCCTCCCCAAATTAGATGAATGTATATACAACATGCAGGGTACCAAAATCAAATTCAGTGACAACAGGGGATATACCATAGGGGAAGAACATACAAAAGAAACAATCACATAACACACACACATTTATGTCAATGGAACATGTCTATTAGGCAGTGTTTCCATATTAATAAAGCTGCATTATTGGGAGAGTCCAAAATGTTATCGACTAGCATGCTTAATTAATTTCAACACTTTCTAGGCCAACACCAACTCCTAAACTTGTTTTTGACTGAAAATCATATGCATTTTGTCTCTCACATTTATTCTGATTTAATCTAAGCCACTCAAATTCTTGAATTTAATAAAAAAGATGGTTCAATCGTAAAAAAAAGAAATGCTCAACTTCTCTGGCCATAAAAGAAATGGAAATCAAAACAACATTGAGATTCCATCTCACCCCAGTTAGAATGGCTATAATCAAGAAATATAATGACAACAGATGCTAGAGGGGATGTGGCCAAAAGGGAACCCTACTGAACTGTTGAACTGTTGGTGGGAGTGTAATCTTGTCCAGCCACTCTGGAAAGAAGTATGGAGGTTCCTCAAAAGACTACAAATAGAGCTCTCCTATGACCCAGCAATCCTACTTCTGAGCATTTATCTAAATGATCACAAATAAGACCATACTAAAGTTACCAGCACAACTATGTTTATTGCAGCATTATTCACCATAGCTAAGATATGGAACCAATCCAGATGCCCCTCAGTAGACCAATGGATCAAGAAAATGTGGTACACACCCACAATGGTATTCTATGCCTCCACCAGAAAGAATTGCATCACCCCATTTGTAAGGAAATGGAAAGACTTGGAAAGAAATTACATTATGTTAAGTAAGCCAGACCCAAAGAAATATAGGCCCCATGATATTTATATTTATATACAGTTGAATATTATCCAGCTGTAAAGAAGGCACTCCTGTTACTTGAGTGAACCAAGAGGACATTATGCTAAGTGAAATAAGTAAATCAGAAAAAGACAAATGCAATTCGATTTTAATTTTATGTGGAATTTTAAAAACTGCAAGTCATAGTCATAGTAGCATAGATTTATAAGAATGGCTGCCAGGGTCTGAGGAACAGAGGAGGTGAAGTGTTGCTCAAAGAGTGCAAACTTTCACTTAAAGATGAATATATTCTGGATATCTAATGTACATCTTATTGAGTATAGCTAGTAATACTGTACTGTGTACTTGAAATTTGCTAAATTATGCCTAAAGTACTCTTGTAACACAAAAGAAGGTAATTGTGAGCTATGAACATGTTAACTAAGTTTTTCATGGCAATCATTTCATTGTGTGTGTGTGTGTGTGTGTGTGTGTGTGTGTGTGTGTGTGTGTGTGTGTATACTCTTGCTATAAACCTTATATACATTATTTTTTGTCAGTTATATCTCAGTAAAACTGGAATGATGAGTAAGATTCAACAAGTACTATTTGCCTTATGGTGTTTATAATTTTACATATGCTAAATCATAGGGTAGCTCTATTTTCAATATTTTGAGAATTTTCATTCTGTTACCCATATTGTCCCTACTAATTCACATTAGGGCAGAAGGCTTCACATTCTACCCTAAAATGTCTACCTTTGGACTTTGAAAGTAATAGCTATCCTTGCTGGTGTGAAGTGATCTCTCACTGTGGTTTTGATTCATATTTCCCTGCTGCATGAGTGATATTGATGTTGAGGTCATTTTCATGTACTTATTAGCTATTCACACTCTGTCTACTTTAAAATGAAGATTACTTGCCTTGATTGTTACTTATTCCTGATATATTGTGTAATATTAACCACCTGTCTGGCTTAGATATTAGCAAATGCTGGTTTCTTAAAATGAATATAAACATAGGTTTGAGAAGGATTTGCATTAATGTATTTTAAAATACTTTGTTAAATTCACCAATTAAGTCATCTGGGCCTAGAATTTTTCTTGTGATGTTTTGATCACTGCTAAGATTCCCTTATTGTTAAGATATCTTTCTTCAGGATTCTGTCACAGTAGGTTTTATGTTTCTAAGCATGTTCTATTCTCATAGACATTTGTTGCTGTATAGTTTAGTGATGCATAGCAGTCTTTAATGATCCTTTGTATTTGTGTTATCAATTGCAATAACTTCTATTTCATTTATAATTTTACTTATTTGAATATTTTTGCTTAAATTTTGTCAATATTTCAATTTAATTTATGTGCACTATTGTTTTTGTAGGCTCCGTTGCACTGATTTCTGTGTTTCCTGCATTCTACAACACTGTGCTTACTTTGTTCTTTTTCTACTTACTTGATGCATAAATTAAGATTATTTCACATATTTATTTTTCTTAATCTTAGATATTTTTTAAAATAAATTTTCTTCCTAGGCATGCTTTTGCTTTATCCCACAAGTTTGGGTAAGTTGTGTTTTCAATTTAATATATCTCAATATATTTTATATCCATTTTGATTTCTTGGTTTATGCTTAGGGATAAATGATTTAATTTCTATTTACTTGTAAATTTCCAAATTTTCTTCCTGTTATTGTTTTATCATTTATGTTATTGTGCTTAGGAGTATATTTGATGTGATTTTCATCTTCTTAAATTTGTTAAGATGTGTTATATGGCCTAATACATGAGCTGCACTGAGAGGGTTCTGTGTGTACATGAAAAGAATGTTCTTTTACTACTGTTGGATGGAATGTTTTGTATATATGTATTAGGTCCATTTAGTGAACAATAGTTTTCATGAATGTTTCCTGACTGATTTTCTTTCTGAATAATATAGCAATTGTTGTAATTAAGTTATTAAACTCTCCTACTATTACTGTATTCCTGTTTATTTTTCCCTTTAGATATGCTGAGTGCTCCAATGTTGGGTAGATAAATATTAATTTTATGTCTTTTTAAAGAACTGACCTCCTCCAAGAGTAGGAGGGTAGAGGAATGGAGAGAGGAAGTGTGGGTGGATGCAAACATAATATCCAATACATATTAGTGAAAATAGAACTAGGTAAATTGAGGAGACGGGTCTGGAAGAGGTGAGGTAGAATAATGTGATGGGGTGTCATTGATCACGGTATTTTGTATTTATGAACTTACATGTTGAATTAATTCTCCTTTGTACAACCAAATAAAAATAAATAAAAACAAAAGATGAAAATAAAAAATAGCCAGAAAAAAGAATTGACCCATTTATCATTATACAATGGCCTTCTTGGTTTCTTGTGATAGGTTTAAAGTTCATTTTGTTTAATATAAGTACAAACAATTCAATCACTTTACTTACCATCTGCATGGCATATCTTTTCTCATCCTTTGCTTTTCAGTCCATCTGTTTGTATAAAAGCTGAAGCAAGCAGCATGGAGTTGAGTTTGTTGTTTTATTTATTGTACTACTCTATTTTCTTTTCTTTTTTGTGCTGGTACTGAAGTTTTTGTGTTTGTTTTTGGTGCCAGTCTAGTGGTTTGAACTCAGGGCCTTAGCACTGTCCCTGAGAGTTTTTGCTCAAGGCTAGTGCTCTATCACTTGAGACACAGCTCCACTTCTGGCTTTTTTTTTTTTTTTTGGAGGTTAGTTGGAGATAAGAATCTAATGGAATTTCCTGCTCTGAACCAGGATTCTCACATCTCAGCCTCTTAAATTAGTAGGATTACAAGTATGAGCCACAGGCAACCAGCATGATACTGAAGTTTTAACTCACGGACTCACTCTTGCTCAGCTTGCTTGCTCACAACTGGCACTTTATAGTTGATCCATACCTCCAACCTAACGTTTTGTTAATTATTTTGGAGACAGAGTTTCCTGAACTTTTCTGCCCAGACCGGCCTCCTATCTTAGTATCCTAAATACCTATGATTAAGGGTGGGAGCCACCTGTGCCATGCTAACTGTTTCTTTTAACTGGAATATTCAACCCATTTACATTTAATTACTGATAGGTAAAGATGACATTTAATTAATTTTTTTCTTATTGTTTCATTGTATGTTCATTTCTTCCTTTCTTGTTGTGTGGCTTTCTGATTTGATGGCTTTTTGTAGTGGTTTGCCTTAAATTCTTTGTCATAATATTTTGTGTATCTACTGCAAGTTTTTCTTTTGTAATTACTATAAGGCTTACATAAAGCATCTTATAGTTATGGCATCATTTAAACTTTTTTTATTATATTTAAGTAGTTGTACAAAGAAGGTGCAATATTTTGGCTGAATTTATGTTTGTCTCTATCCTTGTGACTTTGAAAGTCATTGATAACCAGATAACTAGATCTGTTATATTATTTGAAGAAGCAAAATGATGATTTCTTATTATAACAGCTCTTAATGCATTAGCTGGAATACTTCTATAGAGGCTTTTTTTTTTTTTTTTTGGTCAGTTGTAGGGCTTGAACTCTGGGCTTGGGTGCTCTTCAGCTCAAGGCAAATGCTCTACCACTTGAGCTACAGCGCCACTTTTGGTTTTCTGGTGGTTTATTGGAGATAGGTGTCTCATGGTTTTTCCTGCCTGGGCTGGCTTTGAACCGAGATCCTCAGATCTCAGTCTCCTGAGTAGCTAGGATTACAGGCATGAGCCAGTGGCACCTAGCTTAGAGACATTTTTTTTATCAATGTTTATTACCTTAGGTGCAAAGGTGAGCAGAAAAGATCATTCTCCAAAAGGAATTGCTAATTTTGTTTTAAAAGTATCACAGCCCATGGCTATAAGCATCATTTTAACAATTGATTTGTAGATATTGTTTTTAATGTGTTTTTTAATTGTAAAAATACTGTACAGAGGGGTTACAGTTACATGACCAAGGTAATGAGTACATTTCTTATCAAACATTGTTACCTCCTCCTTTGTTTTTTTTTTTAACATAGTGTCTTGTGCATCTCATTGTTACAATGGCCCAACCTGTATCCCTATTTAGCATTTTGTTTTTTCCCTTCCCCTCCCCAAATTAGAGAAGCATATATAAAATGCAGGGCACCGACATCAAATACAGTGAAAACAGGGGTTATACCATGGGGGAGGAACATACAAAGAAACAAAAACATCACATAGTACATTATAAATACGTTAGAAACAGTAGCAGGAAAGAAAAAATGACTTGTGTCCCTATCTTGGGGTTCATTTTGCTTACCATCATCTTATCTGGTCATATGTACATATTAGCTGAAAATTTTTATTGTATACAAACCACTTTTACTTTTCTCTCACAATTTAGGTTATTTTTGTCATACCTTTTACATATCATATTTATTTATTGCTTTATATATTTTGGTTTTCTTTTTAACTTTCATGGTAGATTTGAAAGTGATTGTTGTACAATCTTTACAATAGTACTGTTGTACATAGTATTCTTGGCCATCAAGTTTTTATTTTTCTTTCAATATTTTGATTTTATCACCCCATTGGCCTGCAATGTTTCTGATGAGAAAACCTTTTATAGTCTTATAGACATTCCCTTGTATGTGGTGTCTTTTACTACTTATAGAACTCTGTCTTTAATACTTGATAATTTAATTATAATGTGTCTCAATGTAAACCTCTTTATATTCGACATGTCCAGGGATAGTTGGGATTCATTAATTTGGATGAGCACCTCTTTCCCAAAATTTGATAAGTTTTTATCCATTACTTGTTTAAATGGACCTTATTCTTTTTTTCTCCTTCTAGATTTCTATAATATGCATATTGCTCTGTTTCAGAGTATCACCCAAGTCTTATAGATTTCTCTTTATTCTTTTTCATTTATTTTCTTTTGCTCTTCTAAATAATTTCAAATGAACTGTCTTTGAATTCACAGACTCTTTCCACTGCTTGGTGAAACTGGTGGTTTAAGAATTTCATTGAATTTTTAGTGTTGTCCTTGGATTTGTCAACTGTAGAGATTCTGATATTTAAATTTTTGTTTTTCTATTTCTTTGTTAAACTTGATAAACATTTTGGTCGTGGAAGTCGAACTCAGGACATTGCACTTGTAAAGCAAATGTTTCACCAGTGAGCTACATCCCAGCCAAACTTTGTATTTTATATATACGTTGTTTTCCTAGTTTTATTTACTTCTGTGCCCATACTTTCTTGTAGTTGAATGAGTTTTTAAAAGAGGATTATTGTAATTTTGCCTCCAGTTACATCAGATATTTTTAAGGTTGGATATTGAGACATTAATTTCAGATAGTAATGGCATGTATCTGTGATTAAGGAAGTGATCACCTTCTCCAGTCTTTATAGGTTTGCTTTGGCTGGAATACCTTCACCGGTAGATTCAGCCTGGGGCTCTGCACAAGTCAGTTTGTAGCAACTGTAGGTCGGAAAGGTTGGCTTCTGAGGAGCTGGGTTAGGTTATTATGCATACACTGAGTCTGAATAGGTCAAATGGTTGGACTACTGTTTGAATTCCGCGGTTGGATAGGGCTTCAGGCTGAGTTCCAAGGTCATTTGGGGTCACTGGCTCCAAAATCTCCTGTGGTTGAATGAGATTGTGCTCCTATTCCAGGTGGTGCCACTGATTAAACTACACTTAGACAAGGTATCAGTGTGGGTTATATAATTGGATAAGGTTCAAGTTATCCTTCTCAGCTGGGTGGAGTTGCTGGTGAGGCTTTTTTGTTCAATTGGGCCACTGACTGTGCTCCATAATCACCTCTAGTTGAGTACAGTCAGAGTTTACCCCTTGGTCAAGTGGTGCCACTATCTGGACTTTGCAATTGGAAAGGGCCATAGTATTTGGTTGTATAATTGGGCATTTCTGTAGTTTATGCTCAGCTATCAAGTGAGGCAGGAGGGTCTCTCCATGGCCTGGCTACAAAGATGGCCAGAGATCCCAGGTGAGTAGAACTATTGATCATGTTCTCTGGCCAGCCAGAGCCATTGGTTTGATATATAGGTAGGTAAACCTGCTAGCTCTGTTCACTGTTAGGTGAGTTCCCTAATAGATACAATGCCAGCACCAAGATTCATGTTCTAATCTCCATGAGCCTTGCCCTTTTCTATTTTGCTAGGCAAATGTAGACTGGATAGCCTTGGCAATTCCATTAGCATTCACTGTGATAGGAGACAGAAGTGGGTCACAGAGGGAGTGTCCCACATAACTGGAGTAAGCTAGGTATCTTCTTTAGACTTTGTTAAGGTTCTGTTTACTTGGCTGGAGAAACTGTAGGCTCAGGGAATATGTATGGTATGGGGCTATGCTAGCATGGATGAAGAGAAAATATGAAGTAAAGCCACCTCTCTTTTCCTTTTAATATGGATTTTTCACAGATTTTGTGCATAAATGGAGTACGTTAGGCATATTGCTTGGATCTGTGATTTTCAGAAAAACATTATCTGTAGATAGTCGTTGCCATCCAGTATTTGTGTGAAAACTAGGGATTGGAACCTTGTATTCTGTCACCTTGATCACATTACCTTACTCCTCTACTTGGGTCTTTAGCTTGCTGACTTTCATAATGGATATAACACCATCTGCTTGCCTGGATCTCAGTCCATAAGATGTGAATTGGAACCATACCACCAGCTCTTCTAGGTCTCGCATTTGCTGATGGCAGATCATATATCTTTGAATGGTAATATTATATATATATGAAATATTGGTATATAAAAGTATTATATATAAATATATGTTAATACATCGAATTTGATGTTCTACATATGCTTTTCTTTTGTCAGTCTTGGGGCTTGAACACAGGGCTCAGGTGCTGTCCCTAAGCTTTTGAATTCAAACTTAGTGCTCTGCCACTTTGAGCCACAGTGCTACTTCTTGTTTTTTGGTGGTTAATTGGAGATAAGAGTATCACAGACTTTCCTGCATTGGCTGGCTTTGAACTGCAATCTTCAGATCTCAGCCTCCTGAATAGCTAGGATTATAGGCATGAGACACCAGGGCCCAGCCTATATATGCCATTTCTTATTCAACTAGTTGTTAAGACAACTAAGTTGTTTTCTTATTTTAAGAAATAAACTAATAGTGCCATCATGAATAGTTATACATATACCTTTATACATATACCTATAGTCATTGTGCCAGAAAATTTGCTAGATCAAATTGTACACAAATACAGAATTTTTATTTATATTGCCAACTAACTCTCCAAATGGTAATAGTATCCAATAAATGGCACAAAACATGTTATACCACAATCACCTTTATTATTTGTTTAAATTTTTGCCAATATGACAGGATTAAAATCAAATCACACGATCACCATCATGCTGTCTTTAGAATCCACACCTACTTACTTATACTCTTCCTAAATGATTTTATCTTGAATATGTCAAGAATTTTGTAGGAAAGTTCTAATTTTAACATAGTCAAGATGAAGAACATGTTTACTGACAAGGTACTACAAATATAACATTATTCTGTGCTATGAGTTAAACCTCAATAGGCAGTGTATTAAGGTCTGTTTCAAGATACCCTTTAAAAACACTTTCCGGACATAAGAAAACATTGTATCACTTTAAAGTAAAAAAAAAAAAGCAAAATGTAGAAAAAAATATCACATTATTAAATTGGATAACTCATCCAGGAAGTGGTGGCCGTTGAGAATAACGCAGACTAGCCTGAAAGATTGAAACTGTCCTTGCAAATAGCACTTGCTCGCATGTTCCAGTGGTCATATTAATTTTAATTTCTATAGCTCTGATGGAGAAGTGTGAGGATGCTTTGAGTGTTTAAAATGTTCAAACTAATTTTCAAGGTTAAGTGTTAATTGATACCTACCTCTCTAATACATTACTAAGTTCTAATGAAATAGAACTAGCCAGAAAAGCCCTAACACTCTACATTTAGTAAGTTATAAAAGAGCATGACCATGTCAACAGATTCATTTCTCTGATGCTGAGGAAAATGACATGGCTGCAATAACATGGTTCTATTTTAAAGGTCACCATGAGAAAGCTTTTGATAAATCAGACCTGACAGCCCCACAACAAATCAATGATAACTAAACAAGCTTAAATTTCAAACAAATAAACAGAAAGTTGAAAGAGGAGCCATTAAATGCAGCCGTCTTAGCAGCTAGCACGGAGGAGATGGTAGTAACTTGAGAAAAGATACATGCTTGGCTAGCATTTCTGCTTTAGTGATGACAAAGGTGGCAGTGCTTTAGGCAAAGAAAACAATTCTTTTCCCAAGCACAACATTAGAAATGTTAACATCTGCCTTACTCTTCTTAGCAAGTCATTTAATCTATTCTTCTGAAATGTCTTCTGCATTTGTTCCTTCAATTCTATAGCTTTTCCCATCAGTCTAGGCTAGACATGTTTTTCTCCATTAATGATTAAATGTTCTGTTTGAGATAGTAATTTAGAAATGCCTTACCAAAGATGAATACCCAAAACCTATTTTTAAAGATTAAGTATTGGAATGTTCATTGCATTTCCTTCCCCAGACACATGGTTCTGTATTCTCCAAAAAGAAAGTGAAATCTCTCTGTATTGACCCAGGCATATTAGAGATGACTTGATTTCATAGGCTACAGATAGAGAAAAATTAATGCCCAGTGACTCATTTTATGTTCAGGAAACTACACTTGATGAGGTCAACTATCATAGAGCACATCAGTAACTGTGAATTCACCAATGAAGGATTTGAAAATCTGCGCTCTGTGGCTTGGTGTTTTTTTTCTTGGTCTTCCCTCAATCAGTGTGTATATTTAGTTGATCCAGAAGGGGAGACTTTGATCATGACACATTGTATTCATAAAATGATATGTTGAACTGACACCCCTTTGTACAAGTACTTAAAAATAAAAACAGTAAGAAACATAGGTCCTATGGTTTCCTTTATTTGCAATATCTAGTATATGTCTGAGTCAAGCAGAAAAGGTCAGATAAGGTGATGCTAGGGAAATGAACCCTAAGATATGTATTCAAATGTTTTTTTTCTTTCATGCAATTGTTTCTAACACATAAGATTATTTCTTTGTTGCTTTGTATGTCCCTCCCCCACAGTATAACCCCTGCTTTCACTGTATTTGATGTCGGTATAATTTGTGGAGGGGAAGGGGAAAAACAAATCGTTTAAATAGGGATACAGGTGGACCCATTGCAACAATGAGATGTACAAGTTGTTATGCCGAAAACGAACTTTACAACTTTGGTGTGTGGGAGGGGAGCGGGGAGGATTGGGTGGGGGGCGGGGGGAGGATGGGAAGGGATGGGAAGGGGAAACAAAGAAGGAGGCTACAATGCTTGATAAGAAATGTACTCATTATCTTGCCCATGTGATTGTAACTCCTCTGTACAGTATTTTCACAATAAAAAAATATACAGAAAAAAATAAAAACAGTAGCTTGCATTTATACGGTACCCGGAGGCCATAGAGTGGTAAAAGCCAAAGTGTTAGACATAATTCCCACCACTGGACTGAGGAGGGAAATCTTACATGAAGATATTTTCACAGACTTCATGGAATCGTGAAGATTTGTCATGGGAAGGAGTTGGACAGGTGGAGCAGAAAAGTAAGTTCTAAATTTTATTGCTTTTGATCTGAAGCCCTTATAAGATGTACAGATCAGAGCATATATAATGTTATTTTAAAATAAACTATACCACACATGCATATACCAAACTTTGTGTGCTTGGATATAAATGGAACAATGAAGCTTTCTGAGGTCAATTTGGAAGGGGGAGAGAAAAGGAGAAAGAATAATGGAATGCAAACTCTGATAAATATCTATTGTATGCATAAATGAGCATGATAAAGTAGAACCCCTTGGTACAAGTAATTGACATGAATAATTAAAAATAAGGAAAAAAACCTACCAAGAACCAAACAGAAATCAGAAGCATTTTTGAGTTTAACTTCAAGCCATATATTCTAGATATTTTTGCAGAAGGAATTGTCAAGTAATAGAGTTGTGTTAATGGTAATATCAAATATAGTTAGTTCTGGTTTTTAGCAATTGCAGAAATAGGACCATTGGTTATATAATTGTCTGAGACAAAATTAATCTATTAACATACTCTACCATCACTCTCACATCAACAGTAGGTAAAATGATAACTCTTGCCGGGTGCTAGTGGTCATGGCTTCACAGAAGGCTCAGCTCTGTGGAGCATGGTTCAAAACCAGAAAAGTCCAGTAAGAAAAGTCCATGAGACTCTTATCTCCAATAAACTACCAAAAAAGTCCAGAAGTGGAGCTGTGGCTCAAGTGGTAGAGAGCTAGCCTTGAGAATAAAAGCTCAGAGACAGCACCTAGGTCCTGAGTTCAAACTCCAGGACAAGCACACACAAAAATCATAAAAATTGAGATTTTCTTGCTAATATCTCAGCTCAAAGGAGCATCAATATTTTTAGCTCAGAAGAAAGTATGCTAGACTACAGGAAGAGAATGGAAGCTGCCATTTCTCAAGGCAACCGGAATTGTTTGGGAGTTTAATGTTACAGAGGCATGCAAGTGCTTAAGAAAGGCAAGACCTACTAGAAAAACAAGTCTCTACTCTCCGCTTAAATATGCAACCCTCTCCATCACTTGATTAAGGTGATAACTCACTTCTTCAGAGTAACCACCCTTGACACTCCTGACACAAAAATCACACCTTTCACCATATTCTATCCTTTCATCTTTATATAGAAACATGTTCATTGTCTGTTGCCCCAATGACAACTGATTTTCTTTGAAGGCAGGGCTTCCTCTGCCTTGTTTGCAAGTATAGCACCCCATCCTAGAATAATACTTGACAAGTAGTTGCACCTCAGTAAATATTTATTGAATGCATTAATTTTATAATATTTGAAACAAAAGCTATGGAAATTCCAAATAGGTGACTAGACACTGCATTTTGAACACAATACCATAAATAAATTGGATTAGTGTGGTCTTCTTTGTGATCATTTGGGTAAATGCCCAAAAGTGGTATTGCTGGGTCATAGGGGAGCTCTATGTGGAGTCTTTTTTTTGGGGGGGGGTCCAGTCATGGGGCCTCAACTCTGGGCCTGGGCGCTGTCCCTCAGCTCTTCAGCTCAAGGCTAGCACTCTACCACTTGAGCCACAGTGCCACTTCCAGCTTTTTTTTTCTGCTTATGTGGAGCTAAGGAATCGAACCCAGGGCCTCATGCATGCAAGGCAAGTGCTCTACCACTGAGCCACCTTCCCAGCCCTCTATGTGGAGTCTTTTGAGGATTATTTATCATAGCTAAGATATGGAACCAACCCAGATGCCCCTCAGTAGATGAATGGATCAAGAAAATGTGGAATTCTATGCCTCCATCAGAAACAATGACATTGGCCCATTTGTTAGGAAATGGAAAGACTTAGAAAAAATTATATTAAGTGAAGTAAGCCAGGCCCAAAGAAACATAGGTCCCATGGTTTCCCTTATTTGCAATAACTAGCATATGTCTGAGACAAGCAGAAAAGGTCAGATAAGTTGATGTTAGGTGAAATGAACCCCAAGATAAGGATTCAAATGTTTTTTTTTTCTTTCATGCAGTTGTTTCTAACATATTTATAAGATGATTTCTTTGTTGCTTTGTATATCCCTCCCCCACGGTATAACCCCTGCTTTCACTGTATTTGATGTTGGTATAATTTGTGGAGGGGAAGGTAAAAAACAAATTGTTTAAATAGGGATACAGGTGGACCCATTGCAACAATGAGATTTACAAGTCGTTATGTCAAAAAACGAACTTTACAACTTTGGTGGGGTGGGGGGAGGATCAGGTTGGAGGGGTATGGGAAGGGATGGTAAGGGGAAACAAAGGAGGAGGCAACAATGCTTGATAAGAAATGTACTCGTTATGTTGCCCATGTAATTGTAACCCCTCTGTACAGTATTTTCACAATAAAAAATGAATTGGATTAGAACTGACTTGTAATTTGAGAAGTCAAACACATAAAACCATGCAGTCTAACTCAAGTTCTACTTCATTCTGTGAAGCCTCTCTGTTCTAGTAACTCCATTTTTTCACTTAATTCCAACTGCATGCAGCTTAATATATAAGTGACCTTGTTCTATATACATTTTCTCTGGAGTTCCTTGAAAGTGAAGCTGATATTCTATTTTTCTCATCATCAGGTGTATTTTTTTATAAGGCACAGCAGGAATTCAGAATATCAACCATTTGTTGATGCATTTGTTGATTTATTCCAGGTAGAGGAATGATAAGTACAAGTTGTTAGAGTTAAACCTAACACAACTTAATAATCTGGTGTTAAAGAATTTGCTAATAAATCCTAACAAATCACTTTAACTATAAAGTTGATCCTGCAGTATCCCTTGGGCATACTTCACACTTGTTAATGAATAATTTAGAGGCTCAGAAAAAATGTGCTATAGGGTCTAGTCTTTAAAAGTGGTTGTCAAATGAACATGTTAATTTTTTCATTTGCTTCTCCCCTGCACTCTATGGGGTGGGGTGGACAGCCTACAAAGATTTCTGGGTACTTGGCGCTTCCCTGATTTTGCTTATGATTTGCATGTTTTATTCTGTCTAGAATTTGAATAAATTGGAATTCAAGGTAATTTCTGGAGTCAGAAAATTCTCCAGACAGTTCATGGGTGAAGAATGTACTCGTTCCTCTCTACCAGTTCTACCAACTAAAACAGTTTCTGGGCATCCCAAACTCTAATTGAGGCTGCTTCATCCCAGAGCATTCTAATGTCATCCGGGAAATGCTTTCTAAACTCTTCTGAAATGATTGTTGGCTTCTAGGGTGCCATCTACTGAGCTCTCATACTGTACCCAGAAGGCATGCTTCTGTGCATTAGGATGTAAAGGCTTGCTTACTCAGGGTTGGTGCCTTACTGTTTGCCCTATGTCCCTGGTGCTGCAAGTGACTTAAAGTAGAATACAGGCTCATTGCCATATTGCTTAGAATGTTGTCTCCTTACTCTTCATTTCATTTCAAAATGCACTCAAATCAGTTAGCCTCTTGCTCTTTTGCCTGCAATATTCCCTACTGCATTGATTTGACATATGGATTTCCCTTAGGTCAGACGGTCTTTAATTGCAACATTCCTTATAGCTTATGATAGAGAACAAAATCAGTATTCCTCTGAGGATGCTATCCATCTTCAACGTCAGTAACTACAATATTTTTGGAGTTTTGAGAGTCAATTTGATTTTGCAACACCTCCGCTCCCTTACTGTCCCTTAGGAGGCAACTTTTGGCAGGCAACTTTAATGACAGCAGAAGAAGCAATGGAGAATAATAGAAATACTAGATAAGCCAGTGGACCTAGGGTCTAATTCTATAGAAATACTAGATAAGCCAGTGGACCTAGGGTCTAATTCTAGAGCTTAACTATGGTTCTCTAACGGAGTGTTTGTTAACAAGGTAAAACTAGTTTCTTGCCCCGTTATGAGCCTCATTTTTTATTTATGAACTAAAGAGGTGGATTCGATCAGTGTCTCTAAGACTGATTGTACCTCAAAATCAGTAAGAATTAAAAATTCTGCTTCTAGACCCTTACCCTGAGACCTGCTAAATCAGTACATATCATGGTGGGTATTGCTCTCATTCCCTCTCTCTTTCTCTCATATATATGAATGCATATATAAGAATTACTGATAATTAGAAATACATATATTTCACAATATATATGCATATCATTACCAGTAATTCTTTTCTAAAAAATGCATTTTATTGTTATTGTAGAGTTGTGTTAGAGGGGTTAAAATTACATAGGTCAGGTAGTGAGAACATTTCTTTTGAACCATGTCACCCCTTTCTCACTTTCTCCCAGTTTTTCACTCCTGTCCCCACCCACAAGTTGTATAGTTCATTTTCCATGTAGTGTCTAGTGAGTACCACTGCTTCAGTTGTTCACCTTTGTCCTACCTTTTTTGTGCCCTCTCTTACCTTCCTAAAGACAAAAAAAAAAAAAACAACTAACAACCAAGACAAAAGGAAAAGACAACAAAAACAGCAACTACAATAACAAAAATCTCTTGTTTCCATTTCTTGGAACTCATTTCATAAAATATTATTTCATATGATCATATAAAATATATGATCATAGCTATTGAGCCTTCATTATCCGCTTCTATGAATATCTTCCTTTGGTCTCACTGTGTACCAATAACTCTTTCTCTGTGCTATGCTGGTACTAAGGCTTGAATTCAGAGCCTTGAGCTCTTGCTTGATCTTCTTGCCCATGGCTGGTGCTCTACCACTTGAGCCAAACCTCCTATCTGGCATTTTGTTGGTTAATTGTAAATGGAATCTCACGGACTTTTCTGCCCTCACTTTCTCTGAACTGAAATCCTCCAGGTCTCAGCCTCTTGAGTATTATAGTTGTGAGACATCAGCTCCCAGCATTATTAGTAATTCTGATATGCAAATGATCTTCAAATTCAATCAGGGTTTATCAATCTTTAATGTGCATAAAAATCACCTGAGGGTATCGTTAAAAAAATGTTTCCCTTTTCTAATTCAGTAGGTCTGGTTTGGGACCAGAGATTCTGATTTTCTAATAAGTTCCAAGGGGGTGATCATGCTGAGTTTTGAGTAACAAGGTATCAGATCAGTGATTTTCAGCAGGGGGAAATTTTCCCCTGGTAAAGTTGACAGATGAATCTGCTAAATATGTTAATAGTATCATCAATGGGCATTAAGCAACATTTTTTGTTATTACAGCTGGAGTAGTTGACAGCTGGAGTAGTTGTTATTGGCATCTAATGAGTAAAGGCCAAGGATACAGCCAAACATCCTATAATGCATAGGACAGCACCATACAAGATACAATCTGACCGAACTTGCCAAGAAGGAGAAACCCTGAACTAGAAGATTTAATTTAAGATCTCTTCAAAGTTTTGTATTGCTTTGTATGACTCCAAAATGATTTTAATAAAGTCATATAGTTTGATCAATGGTCACAAATTAAAATTTCCTTCCCTTGATCATAAACCTTGACAAAACATGAACTTCTCAACAAACCTTTCAAGACTTGATGCAACATTTTTTTCTCTGAAAATAAGAATTACACATTAAAAATAGGCATGAGTGTCGGCACCCAAAGGGCCTTCAGCAATCAATTCACTTCAAACCTTTCAACCCACAGTTGGAGAAATCATGGCCCCTAGAGAAGTGGCCAACCTAAGCTGTGTTGTTTTAAGGAAATTCTCCACATATCTGGCATAATTAATTGTAAAATATCAGTAGTACTATCTGCTTCTAATTGGCACACATTCTCCAATTAAATTGAATAAGAAGATCACCTCACGTTGATTCCATTTCTACTCAGATATTGAGAGTAATTTTCTGAAAAGCTAAGGTTACCTCATTCGCTGAAGATATGCTCTTATAGGGCAGGCATTGGAAGAAATCATGTTGACTTGTAGTAACGGTTACAAATACTTATTGAATGTTTCCATTGTGCAGGATAGCCTTAAATACTTCACATAGACTAACTAATCTTCCTAACTGTATTTTGCAGATGAAGAAACCAATCAACACAAAGATTAAGTCACCTGTTCCTTTTTCAAGGTTACACCACTAGTAAGTGGTGGAATCAGAACGTAAGCCCAACAACTTGGTTCTAGGGCTCATTACTTATAGGATGAACAAGTGAATTAATGAATGCTAAGTTTATGTACTCTTGGTAAAAAAAAACAAATAGATCAAATTGTTTTCACCTTCCTTCCCTTTCTATGGACATTTGTAGCAGTCTAAATGAGCCCTGACAACCCTTCTGTAGCGTGAGTAATCAGGACATTTATTTCCCTGAGACTAATGATATTTACATTGGAAAGATACAGCAAGAACAGCCAGATGCTGTTTATCTGGCCTAAGTAGGGGTTAGCAGATGGGAATGGTCCAGGAAAGGCCTTGGGCTCAGCCCATGCATGGCATCTGTAGGCTTACCTCAACCTCCCAATGCCTTTGATTCCATTTCTGAGCTGGCAGCTGCCAAACTCAGGCTTGAGCAGATAAGCCTAATAAACATAGCTAGGAATATCCCTTTCTTCACAGAGTGAATAGGAGAAAAAGTCAATCAGGCAAAGCTCAGGTGTGCCTCCCTCTCTTTATGGAACCAGGCAAGTCTAATAGAAAGTGTGTATTTTTGAAATCCAACACATCTGGAGTCTCACTCTGATTCTGCTGCATAGTATCTCAGTAACTTGACTTCCATGGCATGGTTTCCTCATATTATACGAAATTGGGGGCAAGGATTTTTTCTCACATGGAAGGCCTTCAACCAATATTATTCTTTCTTCTCTAGCACATCTAGGTCTCTGTTTTATCATGGGTTTTGTGGAAAGAGTACAGTTCCTCAGGTTGCAGGCTATATAGATCTTGCCAGTCCACAACAATCTGGATTTTTATTCTCTTTCCTTTTGCTTATAGCAGCTTAATTACAAAATGATATTTTGAAGCAGTGATGTTGAAATTCATGAAAATCTTCAAAATTCAAAGAAACCCAAGAATAGCAATAGTCACCCAACTGATGAAGTGAGGGTTCATGTTGAATTGGTATAAAAGTTATGAGTCAAAAGAGTTGAGAGTAACTCATTAGATATGCTGGCATTCTGTACAATGAATTTTCTGCCTCAAGATAACTACATACCAGGGTAGCTGGGATTAAAGTGTAATAGGACATGCACAGTCACAGAATTCTTCAATGCAAAGATAAATTCTGTTCCAATGACCACCAGGAGGTAAAGCCTATTGATTATGAATACGGCAAAGCCACCAATGTGCTTTTCTCCCTACTCATAATAAAATTTCACCTGATTCATTGGTACTTTTGTGTCAAGCACTTGCTATCAATAATTCTTTTTTTTTTATTGTGAAAATACCATACAGAGGGGTTACAATTACATAAGCAAGATAATGAGTACAATCCTTATGCCTCCTCCTTTGTTTCCCCTTCCCATCCCTTCCCATCCTCCCCCGTCCCCCACCCAATCCTCCCCCTTCCCCGTCCCCCGCACCAAAGTTGTAAAGTTCGTTTTTCGACATAACGATTTGTACACCTCATTGTTGCAATGGGTCCACCTGTATCCCTATAAAAACGATTTGTTTTTTCCCTTCCCCTCCACAAATTATACCAACATCAAATACAGTGAAAGCAGGGGTTATACCGTGGGGGAGGGATATACAAAGCAACAAAGAAATCATCTTATAAGTATGTTAGAAACAATAGCAAGAATGAAAAAAAGTTTGAATACTTATCTTGGGTTCATTATTCTTAAAAGCTGAGGTTTATGGACCACATATGAATTAAATTCGTAAATACCTGAAAGATCTGGAAGGAGAGCTTTAGACTTGGGGATTCAATGAGCTAGGTAGGTAGCTAGAAGGTCTTTCCAAGGGGTGTTTATAAAATGACTTCTTTTCTCTTTTTTGGAGATACTAGGATTTGAACTCAATACCTTGAACTTGCTAGGCTGGTACTTTACTATTTGAACTATATCTTAAATCCTTATTTTTGCTGATTATTTTGGATTATCTTGGATTCTAGTGAAGTTTTCTTTGCCATCATCCTCCAGATCTCAGTGTCCTGAGAGGTTAGGACCATGGGCATAAACCTATTATCTTTAAGTAGTTGTACAAAGGGGCTCCCCTTCAGTATGTCAGTTTATAAGTACAATGCATCATGATCAATATCAACTCTTTTATCATTCTCCCTCATCCCTTCCAAACCAACCATTTTCAATTTTCCTAATGTCATAAAATATGCATTGAATATTGTGATTGCATTCTTTCCCTCTTCCTCTTTTCATTTGTCTACCTTGACCTCCTACCCTCACATCTCAAGTACCAGCTTCCTGGTATTCATTTACTTGGACTATGAGTTAATCTTTTTGAGGAGTTACACATATACTGCACATATTACACTTGAATTAATACATTTATATATACTTGCATACAACCTTGTATGTGTTTACTTGTACTTTTTATAAATTAGATCTAACTTCTACATATGAGAAAAAGCATGTGCCCTTTGTCTTTATGGGTTTGACTTTACATTCTTGATTTGTACTTCACAGGAGCATTATACTCCTGAGACTTTGGCCCAGATCTTTCACTAGTAATCTTTAAGACAGGAAAATTCACTCATTTGGTCCTCATTTTCAAGATTTCTAATGAATGTGGACTAAAGTAGACAGTAATTTTGAATGCTTATATTGGCAGTTCTGTGGTAATGCAAGAGATAGAATGCTGACTTTATTTTAGGAGAGCAAACTGGAGTTTTCCCTTCTCTTTTGGAACCTAACAGAGGCAGAATAGCAGTAAATTGCTTTCTTGTCAAGATGTAACACACCGCCTTTAAGGGAAGCAATGAGAAGTAAGGAAATGCAGTGATCTGAGTCTAGGCCATGTGAGCATAGGCCATGTGTTTTGTATTTGCCTATATTTGTACATGGCCTAAAAACCTATCTCTTCTGTGCTTGTATTATTTCAGCTTCTATCCTTTTCATTGATTCTATAAATTGGCTTGAACCCAATTTTCTCTGTTTTTGTTTGTTTTTGTTTTTGTCATTTGTGGGGCTTGAACTCAGGGTCTGGTTGCTGTTCCTGAGCTTTTGCAATCAAGGCTAGAGCTCTACCACTTTGAGCCACAGTGCCACTTTTGGTTTTCTGGTGGTTTATTGGAGATAAGAGTCTTATGGACCTTCCTGCGTGGGCTGGCTTTGAACTGTGATCTTCAGATTTTAGCCTCCTGAATAGCTAGGACTATAGGCATGAGCCATCAGAGGCCTGCTTCTTTCCTTTTTTTTATAGTGGAATAGATCCCACTCCTTCAAATGATGATTGAAAGCTAGTTACTACTTCTTTGATTGTATGCAATTTCCTCTCATTTACCTTCATTGACATTTGTTATTTAGTATTCTTGGGCCTCAGAGTCCTTTCTGATGGGGTGAGAAGTCTTACATGTAGAGGCTAGGTAATCCAGTGTCCTTTGTGAATATGTTGTTGGGAAAATCACAGTAAACGTGTTGAAGTGAGCAATTAAACCTAAAATTTCTGCCGCAATTCTGGGAAACTATTCAAATGGTGAAATGCTAGCAGTGTTTGCCAAGAGTCCAGGGAGTCCTAGCTCACCTGGATCCAACAAAATGCCAGTTTATCCTGCTAGAGAATGTGCCTCTAAATGTTTAACATCTTGCTCTATGTGGGGATAAGAGGCTACTTTGTAGCATTTGCTAATTTCCATGGTGCAAACACTCTCACCCTAGTTGATTTCAACCCAGCAGCTTGATGTCACTAAATATGAAAACAAGTGAACACAATTGGCCTGTAGGAGGTAGTACAAGCACCGCCACCTTGACAGTACTTTGGGTTATTGTAAAATGTGTGCTATAGCTCTATTGTAGACATCCTTTTCTAGACTCTGCTTTTGTCATGACCAAAAAAAAAAAAAAAGAGGAGTGTCCACCACCATCCATATATCTTAATTGAGACTGGCAAGAATTCTAGAGGAGAGGGAGAAGAGTACATACATGATCAAGCTTCTTTAACCTGTTCCTCAGGAAAGAGCATCAAAAATATAAAACTAATGAACATGGAAATACCTGAAGCCTCTATAGGGAATTCTGAGTGTCCCATATGAACTGTATCCCTATAAGTTTGTCATATGTGTTTGTCTGGTGTCCTGGAGCAAAACTGGAGCTCATATCCTGTCTGGATGCAAGAGAAGCCATTAAGAGTCAGTATGTGTGGAGGGAAAAACAAAAGGGAACAATGAACCAATATACTTCAACAAACTGTTCTTTGCCTTCAAAACCATATGAATCTAGCTCTGTAGTGGGAAAGGGGGAAATAAAGCTTAGTGTAGAAGCAATTCCCTCCCTCTCAGTGGAGTGTTGGGACTTGATTCCACACTAACAGCCTGAACAAAGCAGTGCTTTGGGCTATTGTAAAATGTGCACTATAGCTCTCTTTTAGATACACTTCTCTAAACTACTTTTCTTGTCATGACCAAGAAAGAGAGGTGTGTCTACCGTTTATCTGGTTTTAAATGAAGACATTTTGCTTGTATGGTGCATTTTAAGAGCCAAAAGACAACCCCAGTTTCAGTAACTTAAACTTTAGAACTAAAAGGACCTTGGAGAACAAAATTTCAGTGCCCTAAAACAATGTGAGGGCTTAATATAAACCTAATATAATCCTAACAAACCAACCTGAATGAAAAGCAACCATTATAGAAAAAGTTTAGCATATTGCAGAATGTACGCTATGTCTCTATTTTCCTGTGCAACTCATCTTTTAGACATTGCTACGGGCTACCCTCTCTTTTGTCTTGACAATACAGAGAAGAACACTATGGTAGAGTGTAAATATTTTCCGCTGTATGTGGCATCAGAATTTTTGAGTTCAGTAAACTAGTAGTAAGACAAGACAATAGACTACGATCATCATGATATTAGAGTTAAATGTAAAATGTCATATACTTAAACATCCCCTGGAAGAAATCTCAGCCACACCATATTCCTCTCAACAAGTTTTGAATGTGTGTGTGTGTGTGTGTGTGTGTGTGTGTGTGTGTGTGTGTGTGTGTGTGTGTGTGTGTGTGTGTTTGTCAGATCTGGGGCTTGAATTCGGAGCCCAAGTGCTGTCCCTAAACTTTTTTTTTTTTTTTTTTGCTTAAGGCTAGTGCTCTACCACTTGAGCCAAAGCTCCATTTCTGGCTTTTCAGGGATTAGACATAAGGATCTCATAGACTTTCCTGCCCAGGGTGGCTTCAAAATGTAATCCTCAGATCTCAGACTCTTGAGTAGTTGGGATTACTTGCATGAGCCACTGGTGCCTGGCAAATTTTTGATTATTTTTCCTGTCCAATTTATCTCAGGATATTTCACTCTTGAGGCCCAAAAACGTTTTAAAAGGAGCTCCACTTCCTATTTAATTCTCTAGAAAAAAAACTTGTAGTACACGCTGGTCAATATAGAGATTCATTTCTTGGTGCCCCAAGATCTCAGAGAACTATACATCAACAGAATTCCCTAAAATGTGATTGGATTCTAGGGATCAATCAGCAAATGGAAGGTCAGCAGTTAACCTGATTCTCTTCTTTGCTTTATTCCAAACATGAATGAATGATTTGAGGAATAGAGGAGATTCATTTGATTATTTATGTAACCAGTTATTTAGTAAAGAATTTACAAATGGTTACTCAATTATTTTCACAGATAAAGTTAGTATTTATTAAATGCTTACTATGTTCTAAGCATATCTATAAAGGTTCTATATGTAATAGTTATTCCTTGAAAGAATTCTCTGAAGAAGGTATTATTTTTATTCCATTGTACAGAAACTGAAACACAGAGAGATCAAGCATCTTGCTCAAAGTCACCCAGCTGGTGGGTGGAAGAGCTAAGGATTCAAACCTTAACACTCAAATTTAAGAGTATTATTTGAGCAGGCATAGTGGCTTATACATATAATCTCAGCTACATGGGAAGCAGAGTCTAGGAGGATTAAGTTTGAGGCTAACTTAGGCAACAGTTTATGATAGTCCATCTCAAAAAACATAGTGATAAGTGCTGGGAATCCTTTCTTTGTGTAAAACACAGGTACGAAGGTTGAAGTCTAAGGGCAAAACCGTGAGATGCCATCCAAAGGGAAAAAAACCCAAAATTAAAAAGGGCTGGTGATATGGGTTAAGTGCCTAGCAAGCACAAAATCCTGAGTTCAATCCCAGTAGTTCCATCCACCCACAAAGAGTCTTTCTTGACATTTAGTCACTACAGTAAAGTAGTCTTGCTACAGACACAATGTTTAATTAAAACAATGCAAAAGAACAATTCGAGCCTTGGAGTCAGGAAAGCTGACTGATTCTGGCTCTGTCACTGGCTTATGAAACCTAGGGAAATTCCCTTTGTTTTTCCATGCCTACAGTATATAAATGTCAAGAGACAGTTGTTGTAGGCATCCCAGGTGTTAGTTTCTCACTGTCTTTCACAGATCCCCCTAAAAAGATTTGCTTTTGTTGGCTATGTGTTTGCCGTTTGACCCCCATTGTTTTCCTTTCAGTCTCTTCAGGAGCAAAATCCTTAGAAGTTAGACTTGAAAAATGTCCAGCAGAGCAGTCAGCCCCTTGCTTGTTCAGGCAGCATGACACACCCTATGTGATTTTGTTTAATGTTTCAAATCTTAACAGAGTTTGTTTCTTCCCTTGAATACTCCATGGGAATTTTTCTCTAAATTTTTCTTCATCCTATAAGGCCTATGCCTATACCTCAACACTGTCAACATTATGCAAGGTACTGGAATTTGTATGCCCCATAAATAGAGAAAAGGACATTGTTCTCAGAAAGCACTGCAATTTTGCCTGTGTAGTGGGGGTGGGAAGAAGCCCCCTGTACATAGTAATGATTCTCATTGTACAAAGTAGATGGCAGTGAGAAGGAATCCACCCTGTGGTCTATATAGCAATGCTACTAAGAGTCTTGGACCAAGTAGAAAATTTAAACTTCTGTGTCTTTATTTTTCTCCCAACTTCTCTTTTTCCTTGCTAGAAATCTTCTTGGCTCCATAAGTGATCTGAAGTAGGGTAACCAGGTAACTCATCATGCCAATCAAGTCATCCTTTAGAGTAAATTCAAAATCAATACAACAGGAGCAAACTGGACTGCTGTGGGAAAACTAAGGAGGCTTGGATCCCTACCTTGGAGGTAGCTAACACACGTAAAACTTTTTTTTTTTTTTTTGGCCGTGTTAGGGATTGAACTCAGGGGCCTGGGTTCTGTCCCTGAGCTTCTCAGTGCTCAGTGCTACTGTCCTACCACTTGAGTCATAGAGCCACTTCTGCCTTTTTCTGAGTAGTTTATTGGTGATAAGAATCTCACAGACTTTCCTGCACAGGCAGGCTTTGAACCGTGATTCTCCAATCTCAGCCTTCTGAGTAGCTAGGATTGCAGATGTGAGGTAGCAGCACTTGAAACTTTGAATTCATAATAGAGGATCCTGCTCAAGGCCTATGTTTGAAATCATACAAGTATCACACAGTTTCCCAGAGAGTACCATGAAATGAGACAGCTTTCTGGGAAGCACATCCAGCCAGAGAACCAACTGGGATGTACCTGTAGATATCTGTGCAGCATCTTCTCAAAAGAAATTGCCATGCAGATCACAAAGAGGAAGAACAATTAGCACATTAATTAATTAGAACTTGTTTTTGTTATGCTGTAAAGGGTAATCTTAGTTAATTTAAATGAGTGCCTAAGCTTACTCTAAGCTTTAATTATAGTGTTATTATTAAAAAATATTGGCTGGCCCTATTCCAAAATACAACAGTGTTTAAATTTAAATACTCAGAGGTAATTTAAACACATTATAATTTACTGATGGAAACTAATTACCCAAAAGAATTCTAGATTGTTTAGTTCAAACAAATGATTAAGATGAAAACAGACCTTGAATTGCACTAATCACATTTTAAAATTCTCCTGACTAGGGAATGTGAGCACCTGTAAATGGGTATGCATATGTTTATAGATCTCTGAACAATCCCTAGAGGCTGTGACATAAGGAAATTGGAGAGTTGTAGATCTGGCCTGGTTTTGAATTACTGGCTTCATAACTCATGGCAAGTTACTATCTCCTTGAAGTTTTAGTTCCCCATTTATACAATGAGGTTAATGATATTCTACTCAGAGGAGTGCTTGTGGGGATTGATGAGTCCACACATGTAAGATGCTGAGGACATAGTAGGATGCTGATTAAATGTGCTCAGTAATAATTGATATCACAGTTTACATAATTTCCTTGTGTTTCCTTGAGTGAATACATGTTTACATTTTCCAGGTATTCATGGTTGACCTTGTTTCATGTATCTACTTGGATATATATATATATATTTCAGAGTTTGACAATATGTACCTCTTTTTGTGTCTGTGTAATACAGAAGTTTTTATATACAGTGTTATATATATATATATATATATATATATATATATATATATATATGCATGTATTGAGAGTATATCTGCATACAGGAGAGATGTATTCCATCTCTACAAATGTATGTGTATCTCTGTGCTTCTTGTACTAGCTCATAATCTCAAATTGAACTATGCAGACTATTTCCATCATGACTTTTCCATTTTCAGCAATAATTTAAGTCTTTTGACTGATTTTATCCTTTTGTAGGTGGTCCAGTGGTAAAGATGGTTTGGATTGCTTTGAAACAAACAGGTCCTTATTCCATAATTAGCTATATACTCTTTTCTTGCTTTATTTTCCCCATTCCCTCAACAAACCTCTCTTTTCTTGACTTTTTTAGGTGAGGGGGCATTGACTTAGTACTGTGGTATGAACTCAGGGTCTCATGCTTCTTTGACTTGCTTGCTCACGGCTGGTATTCTACAACTGGAGCTTCAATTTCAGTACAGCTTTTTTGTTGTTAATTAGAGATAGTCTTATGGATTGTTCTACCTGGGCTTGCTTCAAACTGTGATCATACAGGTCTCAGTTTACTGTCTCTAGGGTTAAATGTAAGATTCACCAGTGTCTAGCTTTGCCGTGAATTTCTTGCATTCAACCTTTCTGGCTTTTTGTCCCTGCTCCAGTGTAAGAAGGACCATGTCAAGTAGGTATGACAGCAATCTGTGGCTTTGAAAGAAGTTTAGCCCATTCAATGAGCCTCACATTTATGCTCCTAATGTGTTGGACAAACAGCTTTGCATATGCAAAGAAGGATGTACAGGTTGGAAATATATTGCAGCAAATATGTCCATATTCCTCACTTTTCTCCAACTTCTTAACCTAAACACTCCTTGTTTCTTCTAGAAGCAAAACAGATCATAAAGACCAATGTAAAACAGTTTTTTCCTATCCCTCTAAAATTGATATTTTATAGAGGTCCTGAGGACAGCTCAGTGAATTTTTGTCCATCCTTGAGCAGGACCCCTACATCTAAAAATTAACCTCCTTTCTGCTCCTTGTTCAAGCCAATTTCCCATTTCTTCCACAGTATAGCCTATCTAATTGAGAGGAAACTTTCTGATTAAATTAATTTGACTTAAGGTATGAATAATAACTGGATTAATGTGCTCATTTTCCAATATTAATGTGTATCTTGAAGGAGAACTTGTTAGTCATAAATAACCCTCAAATGATACAATTTTAGCAGAAATCTGAGGTCCCTTGAATGCTTCTCAGGTCTCCCAAGATTCAGCATATAGGCAGCTGATGTTTTCCTCAAATTTACATAATATGATGAACTTCATCCAATTCTGGTGCTCATTTTCTTTTCAGCAATGTTCACATCGCCATGTTTAACAATGTAATATGCTGTAGGTTTTCCCTCCACAAGAAAGGCTGCTAGGAAAAGGTCAAAAGTTGTGTACATATGACCATATAAGATGATGCTAAACAAAGTGAACCCCAAGATAGGGACACAAGAGGTTTTTATCTTTGTTGCTGTTGTTTTAATGTACTTACATTGTACTATGTGATTGTTTAGTTTCTTTTGTATCTATTTCCCCCATGGTATAATCCCTGTTTTCACTGTATTTGATTCCAGTGCCCTGTATCTTGAATACACATTTTTCTAATTTGAGAGGGGAAGGGAAATAACAAAAAGCTGAAATAAAGATACAGGTTGAACCCTTATAACAATGAGATGTATAAGACACTAGCTTGAAAATGAACTTTACAGCTTCGGAGGGGGAAGGAAAGGTTGGGGAGGCAGGGATTGAAGGGTTGGTAGGGGAAAACAAAGGAGGAGGTAACAATGCTTGATAGGAAATGTACTTATTACCTTACTCATGTAACTGTAACCCCTCTGTACAGTATCTTTACAATAAAAATATATATTAAAAAAGAAAGGCTGCTAGACTCCATAGAAGGGTATGGCTGAAGAGGGTGGCAAGAAATCATTTCTGTACTGTCTGCAGCCACCCATCTGAACCTTATGTCTCTCACAATAGATATGTATACTAGTCCTACATGTCCCTATGTGATTGTTGAACATATGTCTACAAATGTTAAGAATTTCATTCTCCTTCTTTTAAAAAAAAATTTTCTTCCTGCTTCTACTTCAGAAATCAATTAAGGACTTAATCCCATAGGGTGATCCATAAAAGAAACCACAAAATCAGGAGACCTGGCTTCTGAGAGAAAATTGTAAGGTAGAAAACTCTGGGGAGTTTGTATTTATGTAAGTTATCAAGATAGCTGAATACATTAATCCAAAATGTGAGAGGTTATTCATAATTACTCATATTAAATAATAAAGCCATAGCTAACACTTATTGAACACTTGCTGTGTTTCACACTGTATTATAGTCTTTGCAGGCATGTCATCCTCTACTCTATAGAAGTGCCACAGGTTATAATAGGAAAATAATGGTTTGAGTTTACTTAGTGGCACCACTTATCTGTGTGGCTTTAGAAAAGTAGCTTCATTTATCTTTGCTTTGAGAACTCTGTAAGCTGGGGATAATATGTTCCCAAAGGATGGTGAGAACAAGTACATAAGAAAATCTATCTCAAGGGCTTAAAAATTGTTGATTTCAATAAATGCCATACATTGCTAAAAAATCTGCCACTATTCTGTAAGGTAGGTAGGTACTGTTAGTATCTTTATTTTACAACTTAAGAAACTGAGGTTCAAGGAAAATAATTGACCAAGATCAAGCACAAAGTAAGTTGTAGAACAAGTGTTCAAACTGAAATCTGTGCAACATGATACTTCAGCACTAATTTCCACTCTCTAATATCCATGACATAAAACAATGACCAATATGAATTCTAGTCACACATTGTTAGATACATTTTATTAACTTCCCTACACTATTATACCTTTATGAAATTCATTAGTATCAATAAATATTATAGAGTTCTTATTAATATATATTCAACGTTTGCATTCGTATTTGATAAATTTTACACCCAAATACTTGTAATCAAAACCTAGGATTTGAATGAAGTTAATAAGTTAATGAATTATGTGTTAACATTATAAGTAGGCTTCTGAGTACTGTATTTACAATATATTCTTTTTTACAGAACGTATTATTCTTTATTTGTGACTGGAACAAATTCTATCCAAGTAAATAAAGGGCATTTTAGGAGGAGTGAGGTAAAAATAGCTGAATGCATACTCGGGGGTAGGGGGGAAGGATAGCTGTGGGTTTCCATTTCCAGGCTGAACACAGCTCCAAAAAAGAAACCCTGTCAGTTGTTCAATCAATCTCTGAAGACTGGAGTATTAACGGTATTTCAGAAGCTCTTTAAATGATGAGGTAGACCCGTTGGCTGCCTGAAGGGAAATATTCCAGGCAGAATATACTATTTTGGAAACATTTCCAGGTAGAAGTGAAATGTATCTCCATGAAGGGTATATGCCTTTACAAGGGAGTTATAACCTTATTGTGATGAATGTGACTTTTAAAAATATAAATGTATCAGAACTTCATGTCCCAATAAGTACTATACTCTTCTAGTCAGACATCCTGGGAGGATATATTCTTAGTATTCTTTTGAAATATATATATTTTTTGGCTAATCATTTTCTGTTGTTTTTTTTTAGTGTGAAAATACTGTACAATTACATGGGCAAGATAATGAGTACATTTCTTATCAAGCATTGTAGCCTCCTCCTTTGTTTCCCCTTCCTATCCCTTCCCATCCTCCCACTGCCCTCCCACCAAATCCTCCCCGCTCCACCTCCCCCCTTGAAATATATTTTTGTAAATTATTTTCTAGCTTAATCTCCAGATTACAGTGCTCAAACTGTGCCAACTATACCAAAGACAGAAAATGGAAATAACTAGGTAGAATGTATGAGGGTGTCTGAGGTCTTCAACAAGACTCACAGTTTCTTAGTCATCACCTAGGATGATTACTTAGGAAGCTGGAAAGATGCTCTCTATACCAGTATGGTAAATGTGAACTCCTTATTTGATTAAATGTGGTGACTCACAAGACCCTGATATATTCTCACAGGTCTAAGTCTGTTTTTGTTTTATGTATAACTTGAGTTAATGGTTACCCATTCTTCCAATTTGTTTGCATATAGAGAACTAAATAGAGTTTGTTAAAAATCTTTCATGTTTCCTACGTTTCCTGAAACAGATTCCATGTGACCCATTAATAGAGGCAAAAGCAAGAGATCCATCAGAAGGAACATGTATGTTATAAAACTCAATAGGTTCATGCCTTTGAGTCATTGAGTGTTCCAAGATGCCAGAGCATAACTGAATAAAAACTCTTATCTTGGAAACTTTCAAAGAGCTTGATAGAATATATATACATATATATATGGATAGAATATATATATATACACACATATATATGTATATGTATATATGTATAGCTTAGTCATCAGAAATTTCAGAATGATTTCCTAACAAATTATACACACACACACACACACACACACACACACACACACCACATTTTCTTGATCCATTCATCTACTGAGGGGCATCTGGATTGGTTCCATATCTTAGCTACAGTGAATAATGCTGCAATAAACATAGTTGTGCTGGTAGCTTTAGTATGGCCTTGTTTGTGAACATTTGGGTAAATGCCCAGAAGTGACATTGCAGGGTCATAGGGGAGCTCTATGTGGAGTCTTTTGAGGAACCTCCATACTGCTTTCCAGAGTGGTTGAACAAGTTTCTATTCCCACTGACAAGCAGTAGGGTTCCCTTCTGGCTACATCCCCTCCAGCATCTGTTGTTATTAGAATTCTTGATTATAGCCATTCTAACTGGGGTGAGGTTGTTGTTTTGATTTGCATTTCTTTTATGGCCAGAGAAGTTGAGCATTTCTTCATGTATCCATTGGCCATTCTTATTTCTAAATATACAACTGTTGTTTAAATTTAACAATAAGAAAGTATAACATTTTACATACATTTTAGGAGGGAACTTGGTGATCATGGGCACGCAAATACTGGATTCAAATAAATGTTGCTTCTTGCAAAATTTATACTGTGTCTATAAACAGTATTACTACAGCATTGTTCATTCATCTTAAAAGGAACAAAAAATGGTGTTAAAGGTATAGATGAATCAAACGTAAGATGCGTTAGTTCCAAAGTAAAGATTAAACATGATACTTAAGTATGTATTATGTGTTTTATTTATGTTTCTTCAAAACATAACTAGATTTCTAGAGATAAAGTGGAGGTTATTATACCTATTTTAATGAGGAAGAAACCAACATTCAGAGAGGAAAAGTAACTCATCTAATGACACAGAAGCAGTAATTGGTGGAACTAGGGTTGAACATAAAGCTCAGATTCCTAAGTTTATGCTTTTCATTAGCATATTAAGCTACTCTGTAAAATGTGAGCAGCAATGAGTCCCAGGTTGGTGCTGCTGATGGCAAAATGTAGGAGGAAGAATTAAGTAATGTTTTAAACAATGATTATAAGTTGGCACCACACATGTTTTGTTTGGCCTGAATATTGAACTTATTGCCTGTGTCTAAAATGAGAAATGTTCAAAAAAAAAAAAAAACCCTGATTTTCAGCTCCTTTTTACCCACTCAAAAAAAAAAATTGGAAGGCCTGGCCAACCTGGCCAGTGCAAAGCTGCCCTGCAAAATCATTGTATATACATTGCATTCCAGCTTGCAAAAGTCTACCATCTCTTACACTTGGGCTGCAGCACTCATTAACTGCTTAGCCCCTGAAATTATTGTGATTTACAATGGAGAGTTTCCATGGTTATAATAGAAGGTTCTTTTTTTTTTTTTTTAAAATAGATGCCATCTTCTGAAAGAGATATCAATAAAGTAGGACAAGACATTCATCAAGAGATGACCCTAGGTGCTTAAATATCTACGTGGCTCATTTGACTAATGTTCAGAAGGAGATGGAACCATTGTGATGTCATCCATCAACCTAGCTGAAAACTGGTGTTTTGTTGTTATTCAGAAGAGTCAAGTGCTATTTTTCCTCTTGCTTGTTTAAAATTCAGGGTTGAATTGTAACCATTTTTAGTTGGCAAATAGAAAGGACAGTGAAAATGCCCAGTGTCTTAGGCAAGGTAGATCTCAAGATCTCAACTGTAGGGTTTGTCATCCCTTGTAAGGGATCAGATGTAACAGAGGTGTTATTTTCTCACTGAAATGTAGCCTTGAAGTAATAAAAGTTAATAGGAAGAAGACTGCCCAACTATGTTAGGTGTTGGGAGAAAACATGTGAAGTAAATCAGTGATCCAGCAGGATACTTGCTTATTTAAAATAAAACCAAATTTCCTAAAGGACTTAAATTTCCAACAGTTATAACTCAATAATATTAAGAAAAGCAATCCAGTCCGAAAATGATCCAATATTTTACATGGAAATTTTTGCAAAGAAGATATACAAAAGACATTAATAAGCATATGAAAAAAACATTCAACAATCATTGGAGAAATAAACCAGAACTACAAAGAGATACCATTTTACACTTACTAGTACAGCTACAATGAACAAAAAAAGAGTAAACAGAATATGGAAAAAATGGAATCTTCATTCATTTCTTGTCTGAATGTGCAATGATATGGCACCTTAGGTAATGATTTTAAGTTTACTAGGCAGCTACTACATAAGTAAGCAATTCTGTTCCTATGTATATATCCAGGAATAATAAAAACACATCTGCAAAAAGTATATCCATTGCATTATCCATACTATTCTCAAAATGACAACAGGTTCAATGTTCATCAACAGACAAAAAGTTAAAGAAAATGTGGCATATTCACATAATAGAATATTTTTAGTTAAATTTTCTTTTATCATGTTTATATTTTTAAATTTTCTTGAAGTAATTATAATGAATGAATACAGTGCCTCTTGATCCATGTCATCCTTTTTAACATTGTCACCCACTCATTTCACCCACACTTTCTCTCACTTTTTCTTATTTGTTAGGTTGTGTATAGAATTATTTTGCCATTTAACAAAGAAATTTATGTATATAATGTAGCTTGATCTGTATCATCCCTTCAACAGTTTTACTCCCCTTTTACCCACCCATTCATTCCCATGTTTTTCTCAATTATGTGGTTTATATAGTGCATTCTTGCCTGCATTCTACTCATTTCCCCCATTCATTCTTCTATCCCTTCTCCTCCCATCCCCTTGCAAGTACCCACTTCCTAGTACTTAGTTTGTTGGGCGTTGACTCAGAATATTTTTTCAGCCATAAAAAGGAATGACATACAGATACACGCTATAGTATAAAGCACTTTGAAAATGTTATGCCAAATCACAGAAGTCATACCAATTTTTATTGTGTACATATGTTTTTGTGAAATGAACAGGCAAATTTGTAGAGGTGTAGATTAGTTGGTTGCTCAAGGATTGGCAAAAGAGTTTGGAAGGAGAGGAGGAATTATGGAGCTTCAAGATATTCTATAAGGAGGTAATGTGAGTGATTTTACATCTCTGTGAAATATTAAAAGCCATTGAATTGTACACCTTAAACAAGTGGATTGCATACCACATAAATTGTGTCTTTATGAGACCAATAAGAAAGCATTTATTTATTTATTTATTTTTAATTTATTGTGAAAATACTGTATAGAGGGGTTAAAATTACATGAACAAGGTGATGAGTACATTTCTTATCAAGCATTGTTGCCTCCTCCTTTGTTTCCCCTTACCATCCCTTCCCATCTCCCCACTCCCGCACCCCCCATACCCCTCTGAGCCAAAGTTGTAAAGTTCGTTTTTCCACATAACATCTTGTACATTTCATTGATACAATGGGTCCACCTGTATCCCTATTTAAACAATTTGTTTTTTCTCTTCCCCTCCCCAAATTATACCAACATCAAATACAGTGAAAACAGGGTTTATACTGTGGGGGAGGGATATACAAAGCAACAAAGTAATCATCTTATAAATACATTAGAAACAAGAGCAAGAAAGAAAAACCATTTGAGTCCTTATCTTGGGGTTCGTTTTGCCTAATATCAACCTATCTGACCATTTCTGCTTGTCTCAGACATATACTAGATATTGCAAATAAGAGAAAACACGGGACCTATGTTTCTTTGGGTCTGGCTTACTTCACTTAATATAATTTTTTCTAAATCTTTCCATTTCCTAACAAATGGGGGCACTGTCATTCTTTCTGATGGAAGCATAGAATTCCATTGTGTAGATATACCACATTTTCTTGATCCATTCTACTGAGGGGTTGGTTCCATATCTTAGCTATCGTGAATAATGCTGCAATAAACATAATTGTGCTGGTAGCTTTAGTATGGTCTTATTTGTGATCATTTGGGTAAATGCCCAAAAGTGGGATTGCTGGGTTATAGTGGAGCTTCCAAAGTAGTTGAACAAGTTTACACTCCCACCAACAATGCAGTAGGGTTCCCTTCTGGCCACATCCCCTCCAGCATCTGTTGTTATTATTGTTCTTGATTATAACCATTCTAACTGGGGTGAGGTGGTATCTCAGTGTTGTTTTGATTTGCATTTCTTTTATGGCTAGGGAGGTTGAGCATTTCTTCATGTGTATATTGGCCATCCTTCTTTCCTCTTCAGAGAATTCTGTCTTTAAATCTTTAGCCCACTTATGGATTGGGCGGTTTTTTTCTTTGAGGATTTGTTTTTGAAGGATTTAATTTTTTGAATTCTTAATATATTTTAGATATGAGGCCTTTGTCTGTTGTATGGCTAGTGAAGATCTTCTCCCAATCTGTGGGCTTTCTATTGATCTTGCTAGCTATGTCCTTTGCCATGCAGAAGCTCTGCAATTTCATGCAATTCCATTTGTCCAACTTTTCTTCTTTATATCTATCAATATTACAACCTCATTCTCCATGGAAATAGAAGAGACAATCCAAAAATTCATATGGAACAATAAAAGACCCCGAATAGCAAAAACAATCCTTAACAGAAAGAACAGTGCTGGAGGAATATCAATACCAAATTTCAAACTCTACTACAAAGCCATAGTAATCAAAACAGCTTGGTACTGGAAAACAGACCTCAAGACCAATGGAATAGAATTGAAAACCCAGAAATGAACCCACAGACCTATAGCCATCTAATCTTCAATAAGGGAGCTAAAAAATAGAATGGAAGAAAGACAACTTCTTCAGTAAATGGTGCTGGCAAAATTGGCTAATCACTTGTAGAAAACTACAGCTAGATCCTTATATATCACCCTGAACCAGAATCAATTTGATCAAAGACCTCGGAGTCAAAGCAGATACCCTGAAAACATTACAGGATGGAATAGGAGAAACCCTAGGTCTCCTTGTCACAGGCTGAATTTTTCTTAATAGAGACCCAGAAACACATAAATCTAAGAAAGCATTTATAAAGATATAACTACTGGCATTTCATTGGTTCATAAACTTGACAAAAAGAAAGGATTGAAGAATTTTCTTCTTTTTTGAGTGAGGCTTCCTTTTCTTCTTTAACTCCTCTAAAGGTCTTTAAGTCACTCTCCCTTAGGAATTCAGTTTAAATCTTCAAGTTAATGAGAAAGCCTTTAGTACAAAGGTTCCACTCAAAATTAAAGGCCTTTGGCTTCATTCTTTATATATTTGTACATATACCTAGTTTTCCAGGCCACTCTTTTCAATGTAGCTGCTCTTTACTTGAGTGTGGCTGAATATACCATTCAATATGAAAATAACTACGCAATAGAACTTACTATAAAACCCAAAATTCAGTAAGAATTCTCAAGGACTATCATTGAAAAGTACCTTGAGATGAAGGAATATAATGTAGACGTACCTATTATAAAAACAATTCCATTATTTCTTTTCATATATGATCTAGGCAATCTTGGTTTCAGTTTCTTCTATGGTGAAACCTAAATGGTCTCAGAGAATCTTCTTAATGAAGAATTCTGGGTAGGAAAATCTTTGATGAATCTAACTAGGAAGTAGGATAAAGAAAAGAATGGATATCTTCTGGGGGTTAGAGGGACTATTCATTACCAAAGAGCTTATAAACAACTCTAAACAGGCAGACAGGTCTTCAGCAATAAGACCACAAATAAATTACCCTAGTGATGATAAAAAGCTTTTCTATTGATGTGGAAGAATGACTTTAAAGTGGAAACTCCCAGGCAACTCCTAGTTTTATCTAAGACTTCCCTTTCTCAATTTAAAACTCAAATGATTTCCTTCTGTGGTTTTATCAATGGGCCAGAGGTCTGATAAGATTGCTTCCTTCCTGTACTTGGAACTCTGCCATCTCACTTGGAAGAAGTAATAGACTTGTCTTTCTGATCTGGCTCAGAACTCAGTGGAACAAAAAGCACATGAGATACGGAACCATATAATATAGAGGCAGGCTAACTTAATGAGCCCAAGGTGAACTGGAATAGACTTTGACTTGAATCCTTCATCTCTGTCTCTGTGAATGCTCATCATCTTACAAACTATATTGCAATGCCTAGCTAGTCAGTAAGTTAAACAAAGAACATAGCCTGTATTTTAATCCTTTTGGGCAACTATAACAAAGTACTGGTAATCAATAAACAACAGAAATTCATTTCTTAAGACTTCTGGAGGCTAGGAGTTCAAGATCAAGAGGGCTGAAGGTTTGGCCTCACTGCTTCCAGGGTAGCAGCTTTTTGCTGTAGCTTTTGGACAGGAGTAATGCTGTCTCTTCACATGGTAGAAAAGATTGATAGTATGAAAAGGGATGAACTTCTGCTGTCGAGGTCTTTGTGAAGATACCAACTTTTATTCATAAAGAATTAATCAGTATCTAAAAAAACACATGTCAAATACTGTCTTGAATGGAATTAAATTTCAACACGGATTTTGAGGAATATTCAGACCGTAGCATTTTACCCCAACCCACAAAATTCATATCATCTTCACATGAAAAGTACAGCCATTCCATTCCAACAGCCCCCAAATCTTTCCAACATCAACTCAAATATGAAGCCCAGAGTCTCATTTAAGTTAGATATGGGTAAGGTTCAAAGTTTCATTCTAAGGGAAATTTCCCTCCAGTTGTAAGCCTGTGAGATCAAATAAGTTATATGCTTCCAAAGCACAAGGATGATACAAACACAGAATAGATAATACTATTGCAAAAGGGAGAAATAGATAAGAGTAACAGGTCCCAAGTAAGTTCAAACCCCAACATGGTAAACAATGTTGAATTCTCATCGACTGAGAAGAATCTTGGACTTCATGTCCTGCCTTCTGGACACACTAGAGCAGGGTATGAGTCTGTAAGGATTGACAGGATGCTATTCCTACAGCTTTGCAGGTACAACTCAACCTGTAACTCTCTTGGGCTGAAGTTCAGGCCCTGTAGGTTTCTCAGGTCAGATTTGCATGGAGGTAGTTCTACATTTCTGGAGTCTCTGGTGGTAGCATTACCCTCATAGATGCACTAAGCATTACCCTAAGTGGGAATTCTTTGTGATGGTCCTGACCCCATGCCTCTGATAGGCATTTAGCAAGGGTTCTCTAAAACACTCTTTGAAATCTAGATGGCAGTAGCATGCCTCCACAACTTATACACTCTGCATATCTACAGAGTTATCATGAGAAGTGGATCTGGGCAGAACTTGAGGCTGAATAGGCTCCCTAGACTGTCTTTTGGAATGATTCTTCTCTCAAGGTCCTAGCATTCTGGGAGTATGATGGAAGTGGCAACCAACCTAGATTTACAAAATGCTTTTGGTGTCATTATTCAATTGGCTTGATAAAGATCCCCATTCTTCCTTCTAGTCATACAAATGTCCTTGTCAAACAATGCTGCTACATAGCCAGGCTGAGAATTTACAGATATTTATGTTCTGTTTCCCTTTTGGGTGTAAATTCCAGCTTTGTGAGAACAACATATAGCTCCCCAAATGCTCTGTTACTTAACCATTTCTTCTACCGTGTATCTTAAGTCATAGCTCACATTTTTACTTTCCTCCAAGTCCTACAAAATGGATATAATTCAGCCATACTTTTGTAACTTTATAATATAATCTGGAAAGATTATTAGACTTTGCCAGAGAACCACACAGACATCCAGGTACAGAGAGCAAAAAAAAGGTTTATTGCAGGGAAAGGGGGCCAGCAAGACTCCTTCTCACAAGGAAGAAGTGAGAAAAAGCACCCACTAATGTCTTAGGTGACCTATATAACCTAGGGAGTTTAGGAAGGGCTAGAAGGGGCTAGGAGGCGAGACCCTGGTGTGGATGTGTGGGCCAGGGGCTTCATCATGGCAGACTAGGATTTATAGCTGCTATCCAAATGGTAGATAAGGAGTCCTGCAACTGCCCAAACCTGAAGGTCACTCTAAGGGGCTCTTGTTGCCTTATATGGTGGTAGCTGACCCAGAGAAGTGTCATCCGAAGGTAAAGGGGGTTGGAAGTTGATTATTTACTGCCTTTACTACACGGGCCTAATGTTGCCTAGAAAGGGAGCATGCTAAGCTGAGGAGAAAGAAAGGAATGGACTAAGCTATGGGAAGGGAGTTCATTTTGCTAACATAATCTCTCCTCCAACTTTCGATACTGTGTTTCTCACTGCCATCCTAGACCTTATTAGAATAGCCTTTATGATGTTTTCTTTCCACCAGTGTTCTGTTCTTGATCACCTATAATGAGGCTTTCTCTATAGTTCTTCTTCTCTGAGTTTTTGTGGGAATCCCTCTTGATGATCCCTTCACAGAAACATAGTATTCACATCAAAACTGTCCCATCCTTTATCCATAGTTTAGTTACAAAGTCATTTGCACATTTTCAGGTGTAGTCATTCCTCATTATCCATGGATAGATTGGCTTCAGGACTCCTATGGATATTAAAATATGTGGATGCTCATGTCTTTTATTTGCATATAACCAATACCTATCTTCTCAAATGGCTTAAACAGATTCATCATAATGCCTAACAGAATATAATTCCATGTAAACAGAGCTATACTGTATTGTTTAGGAAATGATAAGAAAAAAATCTGTATATTTTCATTCTTTCCTAATATTTTTGATCCACAGTTGGCTGAATCCACAGATACAAAACCCATAGCTAGAGAACACCCACTTTATTTGTTATAGCTACATCCCCACTTTTCTGATAACTCTTTTTACCTTAGTTCATTCATATTGTCACAATAAAACACTGGAATTAGTTAATTTTTATTGCACACTGCCTGGAGTATGTCTAAGAATAATATATCTGCAGGTTTTGGTGTCTGGTGGAGGCACAATCTCTCTAATTCCAACATGGCACCTTCTTGTTGCATCTTTTGGAGAGGAGGAGCATTATGCCTTCCCAGAACACGGAAGGGCCAAAAAGAATGTGAACTTCCTTAAACAAGCTTTTTAAAATATCTATTTTAATTCATTAATTAATATTATTTCATTCACTATAATATTTTGATACATATATATTGACCATATCACCCACATTTCTTTCATCAAACCCTTTTGTAAAATATAATTCTATATTTTTTATAATTAAGATATAATTTGAATTGTATAAAGGGGTTTCACCATGATTTTTACATATATGGCTACATTCACTTTAATCAAACTTTTCTAAGGGCTTCTATTTCTGAAGAAAGGCTCTTCCTTCTTGTTGCAATCAGCTCCCCCAAAGTTCCACTTCCCAGTACTGTTTCATGAAGGATTAAATGCCAGTATGAGTTTTTGAAGAGGCATAGACATTCACACTATACCACCCATGTTTCACAAATACTTAATATGTATTTAAATCTGTGGGTCCTGTTAAAATGCAGATTGGACACTGTACTTAAATGTCAAAAGGACAAAAGGCCTAAGGTAATTTTCCTGATCCTTCACATGACATTAATCCATGAGGACAGAGCTTTCGTGACCTAATCACTTTCTAAAAGACCATGTCTATTAATGTTGCCTTAATGGGTAACAAGTTTCAATGATTGAATTGAGAGGCGGTCATGTAGACTAGAGCAATTTTCAAGCTACCATGTATTAGGCATGGTTCTGGGGAGAAGTCCCAGGTCCAAAAGAGCCAGTCGTCTGTATTCTTGGTAGTCTTGTTAAAATAGCTTTGGAAAATGTATTTAGTTGAAAAAATGCCTTGCTAAGAAATAGACCTTGCATGGAGCTGCTAAAAGGAAGAGATCTCGAGAATTTGAACAAGAGGATAAGAAACAAAATGCGCTTGCACTGGCTGTAGTGCCCCTTCCCCCTAAGCAATGTATGAAAATAACAGAATAACATTTAAGCTTTGGCAGATATCTCTGATGATCCAATAATTCTATCCTTATTCCAAAAATTGCCTTTTCCAGAAGCAAAATGGACGGCTTCTGTCCCAACTGAGGAGAATCTTTAAAATGAGAGCTTTCTGACCTTTCAGCTACTCAAGAGAGCTGAGTGATATGACTACAGACAGCAACATGGCAGCAAAAGATTTGGTAACAAACAGCCCTACTTGCAGAGTGGAACCTTTGTCAGCCTCAAAAAAGGTAGATGACAGCTTTAACAAAGAGAGATTTAATATGTCTTGCTGTTTGTAGCTATGTGGTTCTGGTTATACTGATAGTATGGGCAGAAAGCAAGAGAGAAAGAAGTGTATGAGTGAAGAATGGCAGTGAGAGGGCTAACAAGCTCCACAGAAATTTCTTGCTTGCTACCTTTCCTCCTTTATCTACCACTTCTTTCCCCTCTCCCTTCTTTTTCTCTGCCTTCTTCTATTTTGGAACTTGTTGCTTCTTTCTTTTTACTTAATTGAATTTCGAAGATGCCAGTGTTCTTTTGTGTAGCTTTGCCCTCATCCCCTTCCAAATCCTAGCAGGTATCTCTCAGGCCCCATGAGGCTGTTCACAGATTTTTTTCTTCACAAATCAAGTCACATATTGGCCCCAAAGTCTACATAAGCAATGTAAACTATCTACTCCTCAATTAATGCTAAGCAACTATATGCTTTGTGTATTTTTCCAATGCTGCTTTGGAAGCCCTGGTAGCTGGTCACTAGTTTTAGACTCTGGTCCCAGTCAAGTTGGAGGAAACAATCTGCATGGTGATGGGTGACTATTAGATTTCCGCTGTTCCTCCTTGGTATCCAGATCATCTCCTGTCACATATTCTGCTGGACTCCAAGGATTTTTCCAGCAGAGGTTGTGGCTTAGATACCTACTCCATGAAAAGGATGTTAACATAGAAGAACTCTAACCTTACCTGCATACTCCTTCCCTATCATCAGCACCAATCTCTTTTTTATTCCCTATAATATTACACCAAAAGATTGTAAGCACCCAATACCTGCCTAAGGAATTCCAGAGCCCAGGTTCTTGTGGGTGTTGAGCTAGAAAAAAAGTTTTCAACTCTTTCAACCTACTATTTTTGTAAATACAGGAAGGATAGGAATGGCTCGCTGTGAGTTGAGGGGATGGAAGTGACGAAAGATTTCTGTCTAGATTGTATGTGTTGGCCAGTATGAGTAGTGGTTGAGTGATGGTTTTAAGCCAGGCAAAATCCATCTCCATGTGGACTGTAGGAGAATACAGGTCCTCATTGATATTTGAAGCATTATTGAGAAGAAGGTGTATGGTGATGGTCCCCTTGTCTCTAACTTCTCTCCTTTCCAAGGGATTAGAGTGATAGAAAACACTTTTCCATAGATGTTTCAAAAGTCAGACATTTTTCTGAGCCTTAAAAGTGTTTGTTTTTCCACCCTCATAGAAACATTGGTTCCTCTCAGTGACTTTAGATACTAGTGAAACTTGTAGCTGGCATGACCAATAGTAAAGGGACAGAGTCTACTGCTTCTCCTGGACATCCCAGAGTTCTAGCAGTAACAGGAGGAGAAACAAGGGAAATTCTCATTGCATGAGAATAGAATAGGAAACCCATGTGAGAACTTTCTAGAAAGTTTAGTGGTCTTGCTAATTTAACTTTCTGTAAGGCAGTAAATGGAGTCAGTGCTCAGGAAATGCTAACCAAATGGAAAAGTGAGAATGAAATTATACTCTTTAAAGACCACTGCTAATAGTTTCCATACAGCTATACAGACTTTTTGGAGAGAAGTGCTAGAAACATAGATCTGTTCCAATCCTGAATATTTTCCAAATCATATTTTGTTGATTATATGCATGATAAACAAAAAGAGAAAAATCCCCTTTCAACAAAATTAAGTACCATTTGCAACATGCATTAAGCCCTAAATGACCAAATGGAACATTTGAAATCACAGTGGTGAATTGAATTATTACCTAGAGCAGAATGGAACTGGGGGATGGAAGCATAACTTTAGTATTCTAACTCCAAAAAATGAAAATTCTACAGTTTTGAGATGTTGACATACTGCCAACACAAAGAAGCTCAGTTCACCATAAGTAGAAATAGATAAGTAGCAGTATGGTTTCTTATTATCCTGCTACCTCCATCTGCATCCTACCAACAAATTTGATGTAAAGTTGTAGCAAAATCTCATCTATCATTGCCTCCATGGCACATTTCCCCTTGAATACAAGTATCTTTTTCATTTTATGTAATGCTGAATATTACAATGGTTTTCTTTTGCATACTTATTTTCTTTCTTGAAAACAATTTTTTTATTTTTTTGTGATTTTTTAATTTTTATTTATTTTTTATTGTGAAAATACTGTACAAAGGGGTTACAATTACATGGGCAAGATAATGAGTACATTTCTTATCAAGCATTGTAGCCTCCTCCTTTGCTTCCCCTTCCCATTCCTTCCCAGCCTCCCCCAGCCCCCCAACCCAATCCTCCCCCCCACCAAAGTTGTAAAGTTCATTTTCGACATGACAACTTTGAAAACAAAATATTTTTAAAAAGTGAATTCACTAACTTATAGAAGCATGTTTTACTTTTAATGGCACTGTATCTAAGATGTTGCTAACCAAGCCCTATTTTCCTGATTTCTATCATTATACATAGTGCAATGTTCTACTTGACTGGTTCACATTTAGAACTTTCCCTAAAAGCCCTAGCAGAAGACTGGGGAATGTGCCAATATTTCACAAGTTTGGTTTGGACATGGACCCCAGAGGTTTCCCAAGTCCAAATTCTGCCAACTTGGCCTAGGTATCTCCCAAGAATCACTTCTCCTGCTGTTCTCTCTCCTTTGTTCTTCCAGGGGATTTATTCAATTGAGTCCTTGTTTGCTAAGAGGCACAGGTATGCTGGTATCTGAGGCATAACTAAACAAACCCAGCAGAGAATAGGAAACTGCCTCTGTTACCGGGTGAGAAGATAGCCATTGCTCTTATCTATCTCATCACAATTTCCAACCAACATTAAGCACTTGGTTACAGAGGAAAAGACACATTCCCTAGACTCCTGGGGCCTCTGCCCTGTGCAGGCCAAGGATATGCCCAACCAGTAGACACACAAACACAACATACCTGGGAAATGTTGAAGTGAACAGAATTTAACAGTGAGCTGGGGGGAGGGGACTAAAACTACATAAATAGGGACTTTTTCTTGGCCTTTGTCCTTTCTAAGAAATTTAGGACAAGACTGGCTATAACTTAATTTGACTTATAGCCATTATCTTTCTTTGTTTTCTTTTCTTCCTCCTCTCTTTTTTTTCCAATGGAAAAGAAAATCCTTTAATAAACCTCTGTCCAGCTGTATTTTTATTTTATTTAGTACTTTGCCCAGCTGTATTTTTATTTTATTTAGTACAAGTAGACAGAGTCACAACTTACATGCACTACCAAATCTCTTCTTTTCTTCTGTTCTTTTTCCTCCTTTGGTATCCTTTTCAATCCCTTACTTTGCAACTTCCTTTCTTAACCCCTAGAAATAGCTTGGGGGTGGGGAAGATGAAAAGAAGGAGAGGGAGAATATGGAAAGCTTGGATAGATACTTTAAAAGAGTGAGCATTTCTCAAGGTCCTGGCATATAGTGTCTCTAGCTTCCTTTCATCTTTAAAGAAATCAATTGCAATGAACATTTATTTTGAATAATTGTTTTCAATACATCATCTCATCTAATACGGTAACTTCAAGGTGACACCACTGCTCACGATTTACATATGGGAATGTGAAAATGAACCTGAGATATAGCAAGAGCTGGGATTTGAATCCTGGCTCTACTATTAGCTAAATGACTTTGGACATTTGCTTATCTTTCCATATCACTATTACTTTACTCCAGAAGGGTACCTAAGCTTGCTTACGGGTTTAAATTGTCAAGATGAAAAATAATGTTTGCCTAAAGGGTAAATATAGTAGTCCCACTCCTCTGTTTATGGTTCTGTTTTCTAAAGTTGTAGCTACCTGTGGTCAGTGATAGCCTAAAATATATGGAAAATTATAGAACAAAACCGTAGCATGGTGAAAGCTCATGCCATCCTGCTCTGAATCATCCTTTTGTTCAGTGTATCCATGCTGGATATATCACTCATGAGTCACTTAGTAGCTATCTCAGTTGTCAAATTAACTGTCCTGGTAACATAATGTCATAGTGCTTACTTTCAAGAAACTCTTATTTTAGTTATTAAATAGCCCCAACGTAAGAGAGTAGTGATGCTGGCAATTTGGACATAATAAAAGGGAGCAATAAAGTTCTTCTTTTAAGTATAACAATGGAAGTTCTTGACAATATGGAACGAGAAAAATGTGAAAGTTGTTAAGACCTATGTTAATGAGCTTATGAAATAGTGAAGAAGGAATAAATGTTTTGCTCTTCATCCAAAAATGTAGAGGCTGTGTGGGACATACTGATGCACATGTGTAGTCCCAGATAAGTACCAAAGAGGAAGAGATCAGGAGGATAACAGTTTGAGGCAAGGCTAGGCAAAAATTTAGTGACACCGGAACTCAACAAAGTAGCAGGATATCATGATACATATCTGTAATCCCAGCTCCATGGGAAATACAAGTAAGAAGATACTGGTCTGAAAATGCCTGGGGAAAAAGTACAAGGCATTATACAAATAATTTCCAAAAGCAAAAAGACTGCAGATGTGGATCAAGTGTAGACCTGCCTAGCAGGTATGAGGCCCAGAGTTTATACCCCAATACTTCCAAAAAATTGCAAAAATTACAGTCACAGTACATGGTAAGTACTTAAGATATGAAAGGCACTAAATACTCATATGTTTGTACAGAAATAAAGCACAACATCTATAGAGTTTGGTACTCTGTGATATGAAGCATCCAGTGGGGAATCTTGCAATGTTTTCCTCCAAAACAAGGTGTGTGTGGGGAGGGGAGATCTTAGCTTGTATTCTGTGGTGTGAACAAGTAGGTCAGATATGAAGAGGCTAGATAACTATGCCCCAAGTACAAAGCATGAGCAGTGCGGTAGGAGCTGGTCAATATGTCATTCCATGGGGTATCTTTAAGAGTGCACAGGTATAAGAGACACCTTTATATCAAGCTATGTAAGTATGGCAATGGTACATGAAAGGTTTTCAAACACAGTCACAAATTCAACTATTCTACTATGGTTACACAAAACATATTCACAGCATCAGTGTATATGTACTAACATAGACTTTAGAGACTATGTGTGATAGCTTCATGTATTCTATGCTATCTGGCTCATATAGATTTTGTGGGATGAATGGGTGGACCACAGTAAGTTTATAAATAGGGTCTAGAGTAGAATTAGCCTTCTTTATGGGTGAGTTCCACATTGATGGAGTCAACAAATCTCAGACCAAAATTTCAGAAAAGTTCAGAAAGTTCCAAAGAAACAAACTTCAATTTGTTGTATGCTGATCCACATGAATGGCATTATGTGTACACATAACTTCCTACAGTCTTCCAATATTTCACAGATCCTCAGTCTTTACCTAGCACCCATGGTGCTAACACTATTGACTCATATTGCATTTATGCACTATATAGTTAGCCTATGGTGATTGTAAATGCACTGAATGTGTAAAGATTTTTCCTTGTCATCATTCCCTGATCAGTACAGCATAAAAACTATTTATGTAATATTTGTATTATGTTTGGTATTATAATAATCTAGAGATGTTTTAAAGTATATGGGAGATGTGTGTAAGTTGTATGCAGAAAAATGACTAAATGACATTTTATATAAGATTCTTGGATGTTCATGGATTTTGGTATATAAGGATTGTCTTATAGCCTTGACACCAAGGAATGACTGCACTACAAAGAATACATTCACAAGCTGGCACACTGGCTGAACAACTTCATCTCTAAGATTCCTTAGGACTTGGGAGTCTTATCATTGAATCCTTATCATTTTCTGAAGAACCTTTTGGTTTCCCCAGCTCCAGTCTATCCCATTGAAGGCTAGGACACAGATCAGATAGGAAAATATCTGGGTAAGGCTTCCAGGGGCAAATACTTGAACTTCTCAGGACAGTGAACATTTTTGTTGTTATTGTTGTTGGTTGTGGGGCTTGAACTATGGGCTTGGATGCTGTCTGTGTGCTCTTCAACTCAAGGCAAGCGCTCTACCGCTTGAGCCACAGCCACTTCTGGCTTTCTAGTGGTTTATTAGAGATAAGAGTCTCATGGAGTTTCCTGCCCGGGTTGGCTTTGAACCGTGATCCTCAGATCTCAGCCTCCTGAGTAGCTAGGATTACAGGCATGAGCCACCAACACACAGCGTGAACATTTTTAATACTTTTTTAATTGTAAAAATAGTGTACAGAGGGGTTACAGTTACATGAGTAAGGTAATGAGTACATTTCCTATCAAGCATGGTTACCTGTTCTTTTGTTTTTCCCCTACCATCCCTTCCCTCCTATCTCTCTAATTCCTCCTCCCTCCCCCCAACAAGTTGTAAAGTTCATTTTCAGCATAGTGTCTTGTACGTTTCATTGTTACAATGGGTCAAACTGTATCCCTATTTAAGCATTTTGGTTTTTTTCCCTTCCCCTCCCCAAATTAGAAATGTGTATATACAAGATACAGGGCACCAGAATCAAATACAGTGAAAACAGGAGTTATACTGTGGGAGAGGAACATACCAAAGAACATATTGGGAGAAGCTCTTCACTAGTCATACAATGGACAAGGGTCTTATATCTAAAATATACTTAGAACTCAAAAAATTAAATCCCCCAACAACAAATCCTCAAAGAAACAAATGCCTGATAAATAAGGGGACTAAAGACTTAAAGAGAAACTTCTCTAAAGAGGAAATAAAATGGACAATAGACACATGAAGAAATGCTCAACTTCTCTAGCCATAAAAGGCAGTGAACTTTAAGAAACAGGAAAATCCATGAGATAAGAACAAGCTTGTTCTTAGAGAGCACTGAGAGAGTCAAAGGATACAGTGGCAAGCCTAAGGGATGAATGCAAGGCAATCAACAGGAGACAGCTCCAAAAAGATCTGGAGCCAGATATGCAAAGGAACATTGAAGGAAGTAAGGAACACATGGAGAAGTGAAGTTGAGGGTTAAAGGCAGTTGTCTTAAATGAGATCCTGAGTTCTTACACTTGTTTTCTTTGGTTACCTGCCATGTAATATATGGGTAAATTGGCCCAGAATAAACACAAGACTAGGATTTCCCCTACTTTGCCCGGTGAGAAGTTGTGACTTGTTGAGGAATATTCTTGAAGTTGGAAGCTAGTTCCCATCAGTACACCTCTTATACTATCACCTACAATTGACAATGTGGAGCAGAGAGTTTCACCACCTCTTTTTTCCCCCCAGCAATGGTTGGCATGGGAAGAGCAGAGGGATTTGTGCAGGGTGAACCTAACCACAAATATAACAAGCCCCCTGCACATTGTGTAGGGACAGTAAGAATGACAATTCAAAGACTGTTAAAATTTCTTCAACCAGCAATATCTTCAAGCACTTAGTATGGGGGATTTGCTGCAAGGTAATAGGCAATAGTGTTCAGTGCTTAAAATAAGGAATTGAAAAGTACACAGACTGAGTTCAGATTCTAACTGTGCCACATGATAGCTGTATGAGTTTAGGTGAGTAACTCCAAAAAGTAATAGCGGTTATTTTATTAAGAAGAATCCCCTATCTCAATTGTTTCCTCAAGGGCTTGGAATCCATAGAGGTTAGCTTAGCAATGCAGAGAAGTAGTAAGCTGGAAACGGACATTACAGTGGTTAAGAGTACATTCATTATATATGTAGGAAGACCCAGAATATGAATAAATTTTTGGTTCCCTTCTCTTTTTGCCAAGATAAGGAGAATTGACGATGGGTATTGGTTTTAGAAGTGCAGAATTAAGTGATGAAAAGAATAAGTGGGGCTAGTGGGACCTCTTAAAACTCACTGACCACAAATTTTCTTTGGGGCTGTCTCAGCACCTTGAAACTACCCAGATGAGAGTTATGCTTCCTTAGTTCTCTTTTCCAGGAATCTGAAGAGGACCTGAGGGTCAGAACTGGCCTAGATTGGAAACTCAGGTGCCCACATGAAATTGCTCTGTCTGTTTCAGGTTGCAGGTAGCTATTCACATTTTGCTTACTACAATGGGCTTTGTTTCAATCATCAGTTTGATCTCCTGCCAGAGTTGTGTTGGTGGAGAAGGGGAAAGGGAAGAGGGGACTCTTGGCATGTGATGATTTGATGACAGGAGTGAGTAAGTCATATTTACTTGCTCAGGAAACAAGATTACTTGGCCAGAACAAAGAGTTTAAGACAGACAGTAACAAGAACTGAAGAAAATTCAGCAAGGAAGTATTGACTAGAGTGTGCTTTGACACCTAACATGTTAGGAATGATATACAAACACAGTTGGAAGATTCTTGCTGGCCTGTACACATCACATTGAAGGGAGATAAGACAGAATTTGGGAGACCTAAGGATAGGAAGTTCTTAGACAGGCTATTCAATAAAAATACAATCTGAAAAAAAATCTAAAAATATAATGCAATCTGTGGGATAAAGGTCTTAACTTATGGGAGAATATACTAACTCCAGGTAGTATCAGAACTGATGAACTTTGCTGTTAATTTTCTCCTTAAATTGTGGGATTGGCATTAATTCTAGGCACTTTGTATTAGGATTGAGTTGGGTCAATTTGGTACCAGGAAACTGGTACAGGATAGTAAAAAGGAAATCAAAATAGTTGAGTTAGTTACCTAACAAGAGTGTAGAGGTAAAAGATCCAAAATGAAGTTATAACTTGGTGGTTATGGAACAAGCAGTGAAGAGAAATGACCATAATTCATGAAAGCAGTGAAGAGAAACACCCATAACTGATATGAGTTTCTAGTGTACTGGTCCTCTTTTTTTATTGTGAAAATACTAGATAGAGGGGTTACAATTTACAATTACATGAGCAAGGTAATGAGTACATTTCTTATCAAGCATTGTTGCCTCCTCCTTTGCTTCCCCTTACTAATCCTTCCCATCTCCCCCCACCCAAAGTTGTAAAGTTTGTTTTTTGACATAATGTATTGTACATCTCATTGCAACAATGAGATGGACTGGTTCTCTTTTAAGCCCAGCTTCATTCAGTTGGGTTTTGTCTTAGGCAGAATAACGACCTCGAAAAATGCTTTCTTAATACTTGGAATCCATATATGTTACTTTACATGGCAAAGGGGAATTAAGGTAGCAGATGAAATTAAAACTAACCCTTAATATGGCTATATTATTCTGGAGAATATAGATAGGCCCAATATAGTGACAAGATTCCTTAAATATGGAAATCACAGGCAGGAAAATAACTTAGAAGGATGTAAGATGAGAATAACTTGACTCTGAAAAATGGAATTAATGAAGCTATGAGGTAAGGCAGGAATGTGTCCTTGAAGTACTAGAAAAGGAACACAGCCTTTTAGAAGCCTTGATTTTAACCGAGTGAGTCTCATTTAAGACTTTAGACCCACATAAAATAATAACTTCTTGTTGTTCAAGCCACTAAATTTGAGGTAATTCATTACAAAAGCCACAGGAAACTGATACCAATTTATATTCCTGCCTCTCTCCACATTAACTTCCACTGACCTCTAGTTTGTTTTCACATTCTATTTAAGCACTTAACTTTTCTTGAGATATTTTATGTTTAGTTTTTTCTTCCTAACTACATTGTGAACTCTAGTGGAGACCATGTTTTGACATTAAGTATTGATTTTAGTATACTCATACAACAATTATAATGATTAAGCAATAATGGCTAACATTTGTTGAGTGCTTACTCTAGGCCAACAATTGACTACTATAAGCACTTTACCAATATGAATAACTCCATTAATTTTCTGTGCTATACATACTACAGTTTCATTTTTATACATACTACAGTTTCAATTTTATCAATGAAGAAGCCAAGATACCAAGAAGCTCAGTATATTGCATATGGTTACACAAAAAGAAATCTAAGTATAGGAAATTTGGCTGCAGAGTCCATGATCTTAACTTCATATCTTCATTATGGGAAATCTTAGTAAATTATATGATTAAAATGAGTTTTCCTTTAACTTGTGCTATATAAAGAATATTAGTAGAACTAAAACATACTTCTGGCAAGACAAAATAAGAGGGAATACTTACTATGCCTCCTTCCTAAAAACATTGGAAAACTAGACAAAACTGAGAAAAAATAGCTTTCAAGACATTGAACAAGGATATTGGTACCTAAGTAACAGGAAACAAAAGAGATGCACATTGAGATTACCTCCATCTATTGCTTGACACAACTCTGGGTTGCAGCACTGGAAAGGAAACACAGAGAAACTGTAGGACTTCCTGAATTGAGGAAGTAGTATAAAGTCAAGGGATCCTCTCTAAGAATATCCTCCTTTGTTCTCACAGTATGAATATTTAGAGACCTGTATCATGTTCAAGTGACTTTTTTTCCTTTTACCACCCAGTGTGTTTACCTGTAGATTTATAGGCACATTCTAGTTATGACAAATGAGGGAAACCATACAACCTATGTATCTTTGGGTCTGGATCACTTCATTTAATATAATTTTTCAAGTCTTTCCATTTCCTTACAAATGGTACAATATCATTCTTTCTGATAGAAGAGTATGATTCAATTGTGTGTATATACCACACTGGAAACAAAAGGGTTTTATCCTTTGTTGCTGTATTTGTTTTATATACCTTTAGTCTTGTTTGTAACCTTATCTGTTTGGGGAAAGTAAGGGAGAGCACAGAAATCGTTAAATAATCAGTAGACATTATGTTCAAAATGAACTATACAACTTAGCATGGGGGGAGGATGGGAGGGAAAAACCTAGAGAGAATGAGGAAAGGGGTAACACTTTTCTAAAAAAAAAAAAAAAAGTGCTCATTACCTGACTTAGGTAGCTGTAACCCTCTGCACATCACCTTTACAATAACAATAAAAAAAGAAATAAAGTTAAGGGAGATCAAAGTTGTTAGAGTTTGAAATGTAGGGTATTAGAGACACAGGGAGACTGCTAGAATCTGTGAAATATTTCTAATATTTAGTAGAGGGGTGATTTGCATGTATATGTATATAAGAAAATTTCAAGATGCTGTTGCAATCATCCTCAAGAGAATAAGGAGCAGTATCCAGTACTAACATAAGGCTATACTGATTATTTCTACTATCACATTAGAAAACTTCATAATCAATGGGGCATTACTTAGCCCTCTTGGAAGTTTCTTTCCTTAGCAGTGGAGAACAATTAGTTCTATACTAAACATTGTGCTAGGACCAGCCTAAACAATCTCAAAATAGTTTGACCTGAAGGGTTAAACTATTTCCAACTCTGGTTAAGAATAAAGCTCAGCAGTAAGGCAAGAGGCAAACAAAGGGAATCCAAATAGGGAAAAAAGAAGCAAAACTCTCTCTCTTTGTAGATGATATGATCCTGTATTTAAAGAACCCCATAGATTCCTCTCCCAAGATACTTGAGCTGATCCCAAACTTTGGCAATGTAGCAAGGTATAAAATTAACCCACAAAAACCAGTAGCTTTGGTCTGGGAAGGTGGTTCAGTGGTAGAGCGCTTGCCTTGCATGCCTGAGGCCCTGGGTTCGATTCCTCAGCACCACATAAGCAAAAAGAAAAAAGCCAGAAGTGGCGCTGTGGCTCAAGTGGTAGAGTGCTAGCCTTGAGCTGAAGAGCTGAGGGACAGTGCCCAGGCCCAGAGTTCAGACCCCATGACTGGACCCAAAAAACAACAACAAAAAAAAAAAACAGTAGCTTTTCTCTGGATGCCAACAATGAAAAAAGTGAAGCTGAAATTAGAAAATCAACTCTTTTTGTAATAGTCTCAAAAAATCCCTAGGAATTAACTAAACATGTAAAAGACCTTTATGATGAAAACTTTAAAAACCTGAAAAAGGGAATTAAAGGAGATTTAAGGAAGTAGAGAAACCTCCCATGCTCCTAGATTGGAAGGATTAACATCGTGACATTGCCAATACACCCAAAGCTATCTACAAATTCAATGCAATACCAATCAAAATCCTAACAACATTCTTTAGTGACATAGAAGAAGCAATCAAAAAATGCACATGGAATAAAAGAAGACTCCAAATAGCAAAAGCAATCCTTAGCAGGAAGAGCAGCACTGGAGGAATATCAATACTAAGCTTCAAACTATATTACAAAGCTGTAGTAATGAAAAAAAAAATCTTGTACTGGCATGAAAATAGGCATGAGGACCAGTGGAACAGAAATGAACCCACATACCTATAGCCACCTAATATTTGATAAGTGATCCAAAAACACAAGATGAAAGAAAGACTACCTCTTCAACAATGGTCTTAGCAGAATTGGCTATACACGTGCAGAAAACTGAAGCACCAGAATCAATTACAAATGGATCAAAGACCTCAAGGTAAGAGCAGATACCCTGAAAATGTTACAAGAAGGTATAGTAGATACACCAAGGCTCCTTGGCACAGGTCGAAACTTCCTAAATAAAGATCCAGAAACACAACAAATAAAGAAAGGCTGGATAAATGGGATTGCACTAAACTGCAGAGCTAGTAAGATAAACAGAAAGCCGATACATTGGGAGATCTTCACTAGCTATGCAACAGACAAGGGTTTCATATAAAAAAGTATATCTAGAGCTAAAAAAATTAAGGTCCCCAATAACAAATCCTCAAAGAAACAGCCACCCCATCAATAAGTGGGCTAAAGAATTAAAAAGAGGCTTCTCTGGAGAGGAAATAAGCATACCCAATAGAAACATGAAGAAATGCTCAACACCTCTGGCCATAAAAGAAATTCAAATCAAAACAACATTGAGATACCACCTCACCCCAGTTACAATGGCCATTAATTAACAGAAGCTGGGGGGAATGTGGCCAAAGAGGAATACAACTATACTGTTGGTGGGAATGTAAACTGGTTCAACCACTCTGGAAAGCTGTATGGAGGTTCCTCAAAAGACTAAGCATAGAGTTTCCTTCTGACCCAGCAATCCCACTCCTGGACATTTATCCAGTTGATCACAAGCCAGGCTACACTGAAGCCATCAGCATGACCATGTTAATTGCAGCATTGTTTACCATAGCCAAGATATGGAACCAACCCAGATACGTCAGTGAATGAATGGATCAAGAAAATATGGTATACGCTAGAGTCCGGGAAGATGGCCGAGGAGAAGCTGGAGTCTAAGTAAGCTCTCGCATAGAAAGCAGTTTTAGAGTTTCAGTGAACAGTCCTAAGCCAGAGAATTACACCAAGTGTGCCATCACAGGACAGAGTTAGGCCAGAGAAGGAAACCCAGGCAAGAAGACACTTCTGAGCGCTTGCCAGCAGCCGCCGCGGCGGTGGCAGCTGTTGCGGCGGCAGGCGAGCACAGCCGCCATACCTGAGCAACAGAGAGTCCGGGACGAAGGAGCCAGACTCAGCAGGCGAACGCATTCTACTCAACACCAGCAAGAACCGACAAGGAACAGACATCTTCATCCTGCAGTTTGCAGACCAGAGACGACCCAGGAGCTAAGACTCGCGTGAGTAGAAGCCTGACGTCCTCACTCCTTCTCAGGGAGCAGAGGAGGGAAGGCCACCCCTCCCCCCCCAGCACCAGTGATCTCCATCTTGGATACCGACAAAGCTCGGAGGAGCTGCTAGCTCCAACTCAGGCCTTGGAATAAAACTAGTCATTTAGTAGATCACAAGAACTTAACGGCGAAGTGACCTGCCAGACTCAGCTCCATCCAGGGAAAAGTCACCCAGCTCAGGCACCAGCCCTAGGTGTGGCTTTCTTCCCTGGGCAATCAGAGCCAGAGGTTGCCCCTCCCTCTAGCAGCCTCGACAATCAATTGAAAATCAGTAAACAGAAACCTTGAGAATGGCCCCAGGCTGGGCTCTGTGAGGTTTTCACAAACTAGCCCCGGAAAAGCTACTGTCTGTTGAAAGGCCTCAACTCTACCCAGAACCTAGCCTCATCACTGCATCCCCCTCTTTTGTGATACTTAAAGCAGATCTGCCTCCCAATGAACTAGCCTGGGAGGAGGATCGCCAAATCCTGGGTAAAGCAGAGCATTTTTCTGCCTGTTCGAACAAACTGACTTAAGAAACCAACCAAGCCACAGGACCACAAGCAGCCCAGAGACTCCAACAAGAGGCTGGTTACAGACACAAGGGAGATACAGAATTTTTCCCACTCCTCCCAAAAAAATCAAAGAAGTTTTTTTTTTCTCTCTCTCTCTTCTTCTTCTTCATCTTCTTTTTTTTTATTTTTTATTTTTGGTACCTTATATAAAAAAATTTTTTTTCTTTTCTAAAACTTTTTTTAATCTTTAATCTTTGCCTTTTTTGAAAAAAAAAATGTTATCCAGAAACTTTTTTTTTCCTCTCATAATTTTTATTTTAGGGATACGTGAGTGTGCATTTTTCTTTCTTTTTTGGTCTTCTTTCTCTTTTTTTTTCTTTTTTTAATTATCTTTTTGTTTTTTGTTTAGCTCTACTGAACTTCTCATCTTTTTCTTCTTCCTTTCTTATCCTTTTCACCTCCTCCTGTCTTTCGTTCTTCTTTATGTGACTTAATTCTTGTCCTTCACAGCCTCAGATAAACCCGTAGTTGACTATTAGACCCTATCCCCCATTGTGTATACACTTAATCCACAAATTTATTACTCAAGTCAAAACCTCTAAGACTTAAATCCCTTAATAGCAGTACTACTTCTTTATACCTATATAATATTTTAAGCATTTTTATTTTTAAGTTTTTCACATCTCCTTTATATCTCTCCCCTTCTCTCAATAAATTCACGTTCTTATCTAAATAGATTGTTATCGAATCTACATAATTTTTTTTTTCTGGTCTCTTTTCTTTTCCCTTTCCCTTTCTTCTTTTTTTCTCTCTCTCTCTACTTTCATCCTACCCAACCTATTTCCTGCTTTGAGATTAGGACTTAGTTAACTCTCCCTGAGCCTCCCCACATCAATCTATTCCTATTTTTTACCCACATCTCACCCTAACCCTAATAACTTCTGGTCTTCCAAATTCTTCTTTGCGGTTCGTAGCCCATTAACATATAGTTGTTTGATGTTGAATAGATGTATCTGTTGAACTAGATTGTATCTGTAGACTATTGACTGTGGAAATTCAGACTTGGGTTGATGCTTGCCTTAAGATAGTGTTCTACCACAAAACTGGTGCTATTTTCATCTCAAATGGGCAGAGTAAGCCGGAAAAACACAAGAAAAATGGCAAATCTGGGTATCTCAATTCCCAATCTTGATAATCAGGGGACAGAACAGATAATAAATAATCCAGAGGAGAATTCCCAAATAGCTCTACAAACACTGCTGGCAAACATGATGAATCAAAAGATTGAAAGCATACAAAGGACTCTGTATGAGTGTGATAGGGAGAGAGAGGAGGCAATCCAAAAGTTTATACAGGAATATCATAAACGTGAGGAAGCTACTCAAAAACTGATACAGGATTTGCATGAGCAGCTTGAGAATACTCAAAGAGAAAGGCAGGAATGGTGCAAACAGGCTCAGAACACTCAAAGAGAACTACAGGAATCCCACGAATGGGAGGAAGCTAATCAAAGAGTAATACAGGAATTGAGAGAACAGGAAGAGAATACACAAAGATCACTAAAGACATTCATGGAATCCATTAACAAAGAGCTGAAGGAAGTCAGGGAGACCACAAAGTGAATGCTGAAAGGAACCCAACAGAAGGAATGGGAGTCCAAGGAAACCATAACCAATCAAATAAGTGATCTGAGAATAAACACTGAACATCAAATTAAGGAAGTAAAGAAGTTCATACAAGATCTAAAACAAAGCTTCAACAAAGAATTTGAAGCCATCAAAGCTGACCAATTAGAAGGAAAAGAGATTAAAAAAAAGTAGAAAGTCTTGACAGCAGGTTAGACCATGCAGAAGATCGAATCTCAGGGATTGAAGACAGCCTAGATATTATAGAGAAAGAACATACAACCATCCAAGACAAGTCCAAGAAATATGATAGATCTATCCAATACTTGGAAGACACCATCAGAAGGCCAAATCTAAGGATAATAGGTGTAGAGGAGCACCTAGAAACAGAAGTTAATGGCCTAGGAAATTTAACAGGATCTTAGCAGAGAACTTCCCAAACATGCAAAAAGATAGGCCTATTGAGATACAAGAAGCTTTTAGAACTACAAACAGACCAGACCAGAATAGGACATCCCACCTTCACATTATAATCCACACAGGATCAACTCAGACCAAGGAAAAGATCCTTAAAGCTGTCAAGGAGAAAAGATTAATCACCTATAAAGGGAAACCAATTAGAATCACCTCAGATTTCTCAGTAGAGACAATCAAAGCAAGAAGAGCCTGGAATGATGTATGCCATGCCCTAAAAACAACTATCAACCAAGAATACTGTACCCAGCTAAACTCTCCTTCATAACTGAAGGCCATATAAAAACCTTCCATAGCAAAGAAAAATTGAAACAATACATCTCCACCAAACCAGCCCTACAAAAGATTCTTAAAGATGTCCTACACATAGAAAACCAACAAGACCACAATAAAGGCCAAGAAACTGCACCCAAACTGAGAATCCAAGAACCATAGGAAGAACCCAGGTTTCACAACCCAGAAGAAGGTGGATAATATGGCAGGAACTCCCAAATACCTCTCAGTCATTTCTCTTAATGTTAACGGACTGAACTCTACAATTAAGCGACATAGACTGTCTAGTTGAATTAAAAAACAAGACCCTTCTATCTGCTGCCTTCAGGAGTCACATCTTGCCTTTAAAAACAAACACATTTTCAATGTTAAAGGTTGGAACAAAATCTACCAAGCAAACGGCCCCCATAAACAGGTGGGAGTTGCAATTCTAATATCAGATAAAATAGACTTCAAATTAAAATTCCTGAGAAGAGATAAAGAAGGTCGCTACATACTAATTAAGGGATCTCTCTTTCAGGAGGATATTACAATTCTAAATATCTACTCGCCAAACAATGGAGCACCCAAATTGATCCAAGAAACACTACTTTCCCTCAAATCCCATATAAATCCAAAGACATTAATTGTTGGGGATTTTAACACACCACTCTCCCCACTAGATAGATCAACTCAGCAAAAACTCAACAGAGAAACCGCAGATCTAAACAGCTTCATAGATCAACTATATTTAACAGATATCTACCAAACACTTCACCCAGCAGCAAAAGCCATCAAAGAAAGTCTGGTACCACATGGAGGCTGAACAACACACTGCTGAATCATGAGTGGGTCATGGACGAGATTAGAAAGGAAATTAAAATGTTCATGCTATTCAACAAAAATGAACACACAAATTACCAGCTCCTCTGGGACACAGCGAAAGCAGTACTCAGAGGCAAGTTTATAGCTCTGAGCTCCTACATCAACAAATTGGAGAGATCTGAAACCAACAATTTAATCACACATCTAAACCTCTTTGAAAAAGAGCAGCAAGATAAACCCCAATCCAGTAGATGGAAAGAAATAATTAAAATTAAATCAGAATTAAATGAATTAGAATCCAAAAATACTATAGAAAGAATCAACAAAACAAAGAGTTGATTCTTCGAAAAAATTAACAAAATTGACAGACCCTTAGCAAATCTTAAAAGAAAAAGAAGAGAATACACCCTAATAAATAAACTCAGAGATGAGAATGGAAACATCACCACGGAAACAACCAAGATTCAAAACATTATAAGGGAATACTTCTCAAAACTTTATGCTAATAAGTTTGAGAACTTGACAGAAATGGACCTTTTCCTAGCAAATACTGACATGCCAAAACTAAACCAAGATGAGTTAAACCAGCTTAACAGGCCCATATCAAGCAATGAAATAGAAACCGCAATAAGAGACCTTCCAGCTAAGAAAAGTCCAGGACCAGATGGTTTTACAGTGGAATTCTACAAGGCCTTCAAAGCAGAGCTCACACCAATACTCCTCCAACTCTTCAATGAAATTGAAAGAGAAAGTTCACTACTGAACACATTCTATGAAGCCATCATAACCCTCATCCCAAAACCAGGCAGGGACTCATCAAAGAAAGAGAACTATAGACCCATATCTTTGATGAACATTGATGCAAAACTTCTCAACAAAATTTTGGCCAAGCAACTTCAACAATTCATCCAAAAAATCATACACCATGATCAAACAGGATTCATAACAGGGATGCAAAGCTGGTTTAATATACAAAAATCAATTAATATTATTCATCACATCAACAGGAGCAAGAATAAGAACCACATGGTTATCTCAATAGACCCAGAAAAAGCATTCGACAAGATCCAACACCCCTTTATGATGAAGGTTTTGGAAAAATTAGGAATCCATGGAACATTCCTCAATACAATAAAGGCTGTATATGACAAACCTACAGCCAGCATTATACTTAATGGTGAAAAACTAAAGCCATTTCCTCTTAACTCAGGAACAAGACAAGGATGTCCACTCTCTCCACTTCTCTTCAATCTAGTATTAGAATGCCTAGCTACAGCAATAAGACAAGATGCAGACATAAAGGGGATCCAAGTAGGGAAAGAAGAAATAAAATTCTCCCTCTTTGCAGACGACATGATCTTGTATTTAAAGAATCCCATAGACTCCACTCCCAAATTACTCAAGCTGATTCAAAACTTTGGCAAAGTAGCAGGGTATAAAATTAACCCCCCCAAATCAATGGCTTTTCTGTATGCCAACCATGAGAAAAGTGTGGCTGAAATTAGGAAAGCAACTCCATTTGTAATAGCCTCACAAAAAATAAAATACCTAGGAATTAACTTAACCAAAGAAGTGAAGGACCTCTATGATGAAAACTTTAAAATCTTGAAAAAGGAAATCAACACAGAAGTTAAAAAATGGCAAAACCTCCCATGCTCCTGGATTGGAAAGATTAACATCGTGAAAATGACAATACTTCCCAAGGCTATCTACAAATTCAACGCGATACCTATCAAAATTCCAACCTCATTCTTCAAGGAAATAGAAGAGGCAATCCAAAAATTCATATGGAACAATAAAAGACCCCGAATAGCAAAAACGCACCTCAACGGAAAGAACACTGCTGCTGGAATATCAATACCAAATTTCAAACTCTACTATAAAGCCATAGTAATCAAAACAGCTTGGTATTGGCATAAGAACAGACCTCAGGACCAATGGAATAGAATTGAAAACCCAGAAAAGAACCTACAGACCTATAGGCATCTAATCTTTGATAAGGGAGCTAAAACAATAGAATGGAAGAAAGACAGCCTCTACAGTAAATGGTGCAGGCAAAATTGGTTAACTACATGTAGAAAACTAAAGCTAGATCCTTATATATCACCCTGCACCAGAATCAACTCCAAATGGATCAAAGACCTCGAAGTCAAAGCAGACACTCTGAAAACATTACAGGATGGAATAGGAGAAACCCTAGGTCTCCTTGGCTCAGGCCGAAATTTTCTGAATAGAGACCCGGAAACACAACAAATCAAAGAAAGGTTGGACAAATGGGATTGCATAAAGTTGCAGAGCTTCTGCATGGCAAAGGACATAGCTAGCAAGATCAATAGAAAGCCCACGGACTGGGAGAAGATCTTTACTGGCCATACAACGGACAAGGGTCTCATATCTAAAATATACTTGGAACTCAAAAAATTAAATCCCCCAACAACAAATCCTCAAAGAAACAACTGCCCAATAAATAAGTGGGTGAAAGACTTAAAGAGAAACTTCTCTGAAGAAGAAAGAAGGATGGCCAATAGACACATGAAGAAATGCTCAACATCTCTAGCCATAAAAGAAATGCAAGTCAAAACAAAATTGAGATACCACCTCACTCCAGTTAGAATGGCAAAAATCAAGAACTCTAACAACAACAGATGCTGGAGGGGATGTGGACAGAAGGGAACCTGACTTCATTGTTGGTGGGAATGTAAACTTGTTCAACCACTTTGGAAAGCAGTATGGAGGTTCCTCAAAAGACTTCACATAGAGCTCCCCTATGATCCAGCAGTCCCACTTTTGGGCATTTACCCAAATGTTTTCAAACAAGACCACACTAAAGCTACCAGCACAACTATGTTTATTGCAGCATTATTTACCATAGCTAAGATATGGAACCAACCCAGATGCCCCTCAGTAGATGAATGGATCAAGAAAATGTGGTATATATACACAATGGAATTCTATGCCTCCATCAGAAAGAATGACATTGCCCCATTTGTTAGGAAATGGAAAAACTTGGAAAAAATTATATTAAGTGAAGTAAGCCAGGCCCAAAGAAACATAGGCCCCATGGTTTCCCTTATTTGCAATATCTAGTATATGTATGAGTCAAGCGGAAAAGTTCAGATAATGTGATGTTAGGAAAATGAACCCTTAGATATGTATTTTAATGTTTTTCCTTTCATGCATGTGTTTCTAACGCATTTATAAGATTATTTCTTTGTTGCTTTGTAGGTCCCTCCCCCACAGTATAATCCCTGCTTTCACTATATTTGATGTCAGTATAACTTGTGGAGGAGATGGGGAAAAACCAGTTTTTTAAGTATACAGGTGGACCTGATGCAACAATGAGAAGTACAAGTTGTCATGTCCAAAATGAGCTTTACAACGTTGGTGCTGGTATATACAAATATGGTATATATACACAATGGAATTCTGTGCTTCCATCAGAAAGAATGATATTGTACTATTCATAAGGAAATGGAAAAGATTGGAAAAAATTACACTAACGTGAAATAAGTCAGACCAAAAGAAACAAAGGCTGCATGTTTTCCCCTCATTTGTAATAAGTAAAATGTGTCTATAAATCTACAAGCAAGCACAATGGATCATAAAAGACAAATAATTACACCTGGACAGGATTAATTAAATAGCAATCTAAACATTTACACAAGAACAAAGGAGTATATTCTTATGAGAGGATCGCAAGAGCTCAATAGCTATGTGCACAAGATCATGTAAAATAATGCTTATCAAAACAATGAGAATTACAAAATGTCATGTCAAAACCAGCTTTACAATGTCGGGGGGGGGACGGGGGGTATGATTGGGTGGAGGGGAGGGGGGAGGCTGGGAAGGGAGGTGAAGGGTAAACAAAGGAGGAGACTGCAATATTTGGTAAGAAATGTACGCATTATCCTGCCCATGTAATTGTAACCCCTCTGTACAGTATGTTCTCAAATAAAATAAAATAAAATTAAAAAAAATGACTCCAGGAAATGGAAGTAAGAGTTTTAATTTTTATTGTCAAAGTGATATACAAAGGGATTACAGTTACCTAAGTAAGGTAATAAGTACATATCTTTTTTTTACTATACTGTTTGTGGTTCTTTCTTTGTTAATTAATTTTATTGACAAGGTGATGTACAGAGGTTATAGTTACATACATAAGATAGTATATTTCTTGTTGAACTTGTTACCACTTCCCTTTCTTTTCTCTTATTTCCCCCCAATTCCCCACCAAGTTGTAAAGTTCATTTCCAATATATCGTCTTGTGAGTATCACCTTTGTATTGGTTCTTTTTTCCCTTTTCTTTTCTTCTTTCCTTTTTCTTTGGGTTATTCCCTTCTGTCACTGTATATGATTTCTGAACCCTTTGTCTTGTATATAAGTTTATCTGATTTGTGGAGGGGAGGGGGATGCACAGAAAGGTGCAACAAAGGGTGAGCCAATTCAGCAGTGAAACCCATTAGAAAAAATGTTGAAAATGAACTTTACAACTTGGGGGAAAAACTAGGAGAGAATGAGGGAAGGGTGACTGTTAAAAAAGGAAATCTACTCATTACCTGACTCATGTAACTGTAACCTCTCTGTACATCACTTTTAGAATAAAATCATTTAAAAAGAAAAAAGAATAAAACTCAGGAACCTATTGAAAGGCAAAATAACTATTGAAAATTCAAGTAAAATTCATATCTAGCATTCAGTAAAATAATTATTATATGTGCAAAACTTCAAGAATATATAATTTATTATTATAATGAGAAAAATCAGCCAATCAAATTTAGAACTGATATGAATGTAAGAATTATCAGACAAAGACATTAAAATAGCCATTAAATTCCAGTGGTCTGAGAAGGTTGCTCAGTGGTAGAGTGCTTGCCTAGCCCTCATGAAGTCCTGGGTTCAATTCCTTAGTACCACATAAACAGAAAAAGCCAGAAGAGGTGCTACGGCTCAGGTGGTAGAGCACTAGCCTTGAGCTAAAAGAAGCTCAGGGACAGTGGCCAGGCTCTGAGTTCAAGCCCCATGACTAGCAAAAAATAAATAAATAGAAATATAGGAAAATCCTAAATTAAATGTCTAGAGATAAAAATCTATTATTGATGATAACCTGAAAATATATAAATTAAAAATGGAACTGTAAGAAAAATAAAAATTCAGAATTATAGCATATGATTTCATTACCATTATCAATAATTTTACAATGAATGAGTAAATAATCCAAAATGATAAAGTATACTAGAACAACACTGTTAACAAATTGATCATTTATTGAACCTATCACAATACAACAACAACATACACATTCTTTTCAAGTACAAATTCATGGAACAGTTATCAAGATACCAAGATAATACCATATTCTGGGCCACAGCAAAAAAAAATCTCAATTTATTTATAAGGATTTAATTCATGTCTAGTATATACATATATATTTAATTACAACATCATAATTAAATTTGAAATCAGTAACAGAGTAATCTCTGTGAAATCCCTCAGATATCTGAATACTAAATAACATATTCTAAATAACCAGAAAACAGAAAAGAAATCAAAAACAGAAAGAAATCAAAGGGGAAATTTAAAAATATTTTGAACGAATGAAAACAGAACATAGCAGAATTTTTGGAATGTTATCAATGTAGAATTTAAAATTTATCACACACAGTACTGGTCTATATTAGACAAAAAGCATGTCCTGAATCAATAACCACATGTTATTTTTCTGAAAGAGGAGCAAACAAATGAAGGCAATGGGGAATATTATCAAAGCAAACATCAATGGAATATAAATAAAGAACAAATTGAGAAACAATGACTGAAAGCAAAGGCTGATTATTTGACAAGATCAATAAAAAAGAGAAACCTCTAGTCAAATTGATCAGAAAAAATAAAAGAATAAATCACCAATATTATACAGATAATAAGGTAGTATTACTAACAGATTTTGTCAATAATTCTGAAACAAAAAGATGAAGAAAATTATTCAAATATATAACTTGGGGCTGGGAAGGTGGCTCAGTGGTAGAGTGCTTGCCTTGCAAAATACATAACTTAAAACAATAAAATGAAATAAACAACATGGATAGCCTTATAACTATTGAAAAATAAATTTGTAGTTGAAAATATTTTTGGAAAGAAAATTTCAGGCCTGAACATCTTTACTAATGAAGTCTATAAAATATTCAAGGAAAAAATGAGTACCAATTCTTCACAAACTTCCAAAATATAAAAGGCACATTTTCAAAGTACTCTGTATGTCCAGTATTATTATCTTGATACAAAAATCGAATGAAGACATCACAAGAAAACTGCAGACTAATATTTTTTAGCAATGTAGGTGCAAATACCTTGATCAAAACACTTACAAAGCAAATTCAGCAATGCAATACACACACACACACACACACACACACACACACACACACAAGTTAACTGTGAGCTGGGTGCAGGTGGTTCATGGCTGGAATCCTAATGACTCCGGAGGCTGAGATCTGAGGATTGTGGTTCAAAGCCAGCCTGGGCAGGAAAGTATGTGAGACTCATCTCCAATTAACCACCAGAAAAATGGAAGTGGTGCTGTAGCTCAAAGTGGCAGAGTGCTAGCTTTGAACAAAAGGGCTCAGGGACAATACCCAGGCCTAGAGTTCAAGCCCCATGACTAACACACACAACATACATTAACTATGCACTATGTGAAGCAGAATTTATGTATGTCAGCTATACAAATCTGGGTCACTTACCAAAAGCAGCCAATGTAATACACAATGACAATAGGATAAAGAACCAAAAAAGCAAGGATTACCAGCAAACACAGAAAAAATTTTACTTGACAAATCAAACACGCATTAATCATTAAAATGAACAAACTAGGGACATATCAGTTTTGGAAGTTCTAGGGCTTCTAAAAATACTATACATAATATAAAAGAGACAATGCCTTTCCCCTAAAATAAGGAATCAGACAAAGAACGTTGCTCTCATAATCATCATTTAACATTGGAAGATTGTGAGAAGTGTAATAAGACAAGAAAAAGTATAAAAGGTGTCCAGGTGGGAATCAAAAAACATTCTTTTTTAAAAATATGTTTTCTATTGTAAAAATACTGTACAGAGGGGTTACAGTTACATTAGCAAGGTAATAAGTACATTTCTTATCAAGCATTGTTGCCTCCTCCTTTGTTCACTCACAGATTCCATAATTGTGCCTCTAAGATATACACACCACACACACAGTGAGTTCAGACAGATCCTAAAATGTAAAACCAATCTCAACTGTATTTTTGTAAAAGATACAACTTATAATAACATAAAATATTAAGTATTTTATGATAAAGCTGATACTCTAAACCCTTAGTCTAAAAGACACAAAAATTACTGGGAGAAATTAAGACCTAAATAAATAAATAATCGTTTGTTCATGTCAGGTGGCTTGACACTCAGATGTCAATCCTCCTCAAACTGATCTGCCCATTCAGTATACTTTCAAATAAGATTCTACACATCTTTCATGTCAAAGGTGACAACTTAATTCTAAAATTCATACTTGAATATGACCTTGAATAGCTAAACAATATTTTGCAAAGGAAACAGTTGGAGGACAAGAACTTGATTTTGAGATTCATTACAAAGTTACTATAGTTAGGGCAGTATGGCATTAGAATAAAGATGGATCAGAAATACATAAAATAGGGAGTCCATAATAGATGTACACATATATGGAAATTTGATTTTGATATAGCTTCAAAAGTTGTTTGTGGGACAAATATATAGACCTGGTGCCACATGTTGCATTGGATATAAAATTATGTCAAAAATATATCATATTCCCAAACATAACATTCAAATCTACACAGCTATTTGATATCAATGTGGGAGACAATTATTGTGTTCTAGCTAGGCTTACACTTATAATCCTAGCTACTCAGGAGGCTGAGGTCTGAGGCTCACCATTTGAAGCCAGCCTAGGGAGAAAATTCTTCAATATTATCCCCAATTAACCAGCAAAAAAGCTGAACTGGAGGTGTAGATCACATGGTACATTGCCAACCATGAGTGAAAAAATCTGACTGAGAGCACAAAGCCCTAAGTTCAAGCTCCCTACATACTGGTACCAAAATATTATTATGCTCTTGGGTTATATAAATATTTAAACATAACCAATAAAAGGATAAATTTGGTAAACTGAAAACTTATGAATGACATTGTTAAAAGAATGAAAATTCAAGCTACCAACTGGAAGAAAATCTTTATGTTGTTTATAGCTAATGTCTTAATCTGTTTTGTGTTGATTTCACAAAATATCTGAAACTGGGAACTTATAAGTAAAAAAGAAGTTTATTTGGTTTGTATTTGTGATGCCTGGTAGGTCCAAACAACATGGTGCTAGCATCCTGACAAGATATGACAACATGGTGGAAAAAATTAAAGAGCCAAACACATGGACTGGCCTAGCTTTCTGACAACCTGCTGTCATGGTAATTACCTAGTCACATGCCATCTCACCTGTTCTTGTGATATCAGTGGAGACTCAGTGACCTAATTACCTTACTAGGCCCCATCTCTTAAAGATTCTACTACCTCATTACTTCCACACTGGGTCCCAACTTCAAGTACATGAACCTTTGAAGAATAAATGACATCTAAGCCTTAGAATTAGATAAAGGACATGAATCTAGAATATATCAAGAACACCCAAGGCATAGCAATAAGAAAATGAACAACTCTGTTAAATAAGAGTAAAGATGGGGCGGTGAGAGGGGGAGATGGGAAGGGATGGTAAGGGGAAACAAAGGAGGAGGCAACAATGCTTGATAAGAAATGCATTACCTTGCCCATGTAATTGTAACCCCACTGTACAGTATTTTCACAATAAAAAGAAAGAAAGAAAGAAGAAAAAATAGTAAAGATTTGAATTTTTCATTTCAGAAGATATATAGTGGTAAATAATGATGCTAAAAAGTGCTTATTATAATTAGCAAACTAAAATACCACTGACATACCACTACACAATGTTAGAATGGTTAAAATTTTTTAAACAAGACTATAGCTCTGAACATCAGCAAGATGGCAAAATATGACTTTCAATTGTATGACCCCTTGTTAAAATAATTGAACAAATGTTCATATAGGAAACTGCCTTAATAAGAGCTAAAAACAGGTGAGAGATTAAAGCACCCATTCAGCAGAAGGAAAAAAACAACATTAAGAAAGGTGAAATGGACTGTTTTTCTGTTTTCTGTTTTGCTTTCTTGCCAGCCCTGGTGCTTGAATTTAGGGCCTGTGCACTGTCCCTGAACTTCTTTGTACTCAAGGCTACTGCTCTGCCACTTGAGCCACAGCACCACTTCCAGCATTTTCTGAGTAGCTTATTGGAGATAAGTCTCACAAACATTCCTGCCTGGGCTGAGTTCCAAGCATGATCTTTAGATCTGTCTCCTGAGTAGCTAGGATTATAAATGAAAGCCACTGGCACCCCACTAGGAAGGACTGTTTTACCTTACTCATGTCTTCCATTCTCTCAAGTACCAGTGTGAAGAAAGATACTTTCTACATGGAGAAAGAAAAAAAGAAGCGAACACTGGACTATTGTAAACCACAACAGTAGCCTTTCCTGGCATCAGGCTGGATTTCAGAGGCCCAGTCTGTGTGTCTATCCCACCTCTCAGCCAACCAGACTGAGGATACCGTTAGTGCCACATCAGCCCTAGTGATGTTTTCCCTAGGACCAGATTGGTGCATGTCATTAGGACAATATCCGTGGACCCAGATCCTTGAATGCTCCCTGGAGATCCAGGTCTCAGATCACCCCAGCACAAGGTAAACATATATAGACTCAGGCTTATCCCAGCCTGAAACCAGCACTGAGACACTGAGGCCCCAGAGGCACAAAGCCCCAGACCACACTCACCATTGAGCTGGATTCCATGGTCCCAATATTTGGCCTGTGCCAGAAGTAGACTGACCACACCACCCAATGCTAATAATCAAATTGGCACATGTGGATGAAGCCTCCTGACTGGCTCCCATAGCTTCAGGCTCCAAGTCTACACTAAATTCTAACCCAATTTGGAGTCAGGCCAATCCCAGGTTTCAGGCTTACTTTAATGCCAGGTCCACATTGCTAGCCTCAGGTACCAGGATGGCATCCCCAAATATAGGCTCCAGTCCTATCCTATGTGAAGCTCAATTCTGTAAGCAGATCTCAAAGCCCAGGCCAGTCTCTGCAGCCTTTGCATTCAGGTTGTTTCTTCTGGCTCCAGGTTCTGGAACCACTATGTCTATTGTTTTGATACTTTCATGGAAAATATACATATTGTATATTATACAATATATAAAAACATAGTTACACACTTTAAATACATGCAATTATTGTATATCAATGGTACACATAAAAAGCTATTAGAAAGATAAAGCAAAAAAAAATGAGCAGCGTGCTGGTGGCTCATACTTGTAATCTTACTACTCAGGAGGCTGACATCTGAGGATTGTAGTTTGAAGTCAGCCTAGGCAAAACAGTCCATGGACACTTACCTTCAATTAATCACTAAAAAGCTGGAAGTGGAGCTGTGGCTCAAGTGGTAGACCACTAGCTTTGAGCTCAGGTACAGTAGGCCCTGATTTTAAGCCCCGTGGCCAGCACACACATAAAAGGAAGTAATTAATTTTCTGATATTTATAGAAGAATGGCACATCTATAGTCCAATTCTCGTATAAGTAAGTTGTCTTTGAGGCTCTCATATCACTTCTGTTTTTCTCTATTTATTAAGTAAATGGTATGAGGTAGACATGTTTTCCAGGGCTAGACAGACTGTTGAAATCAGTTTCCAAATCAGTTCTATACATCTTCACCTTTCATTTATCTGAAAATGTTTACTAAGAATCTACCATATTTCAGACACTGCACTTGGCAGGCCAGGGATAGGGATGGCAGATGCAACAAATAATTCATGGTCCCAGACTTTAAAAAGCTATAGTGGTAAATAGGACAAAGCAACATCTAATAACACCCCAGTGTAAACTCAGCATTGTTTAGTTTCCATATTCCAGTTGCCCTCTGCTCTTTTCCTCATTCTCTATGTTAGAAAAAGAAAAAGGTTGATCAGATACGGGTTTTCTATTCTTCACAGGCAATAAACCTATGGTAAGAACTAAGCAGTACCTGCCTGTTTACTCCTTGGAGCTACTGGGAACTAAAATGACTGGAAAGACAAGAGCCCTTATTGCTTCTCCAGCTCTTGCCTTATTTCAGTCTTTATTAGAACCCTGGATCTTAATCTATCTGAAAAAAATGAATGTCTTAGGGCTCCAGAGTCTACTGAAAATCTGATATTTCATTTCCCCTGCCAAACCTCTAGTTTGTCTTAGCCCATATATACAACATATACCTCCCAGTCAATCTGACTATACCATATATTCCAGAATTTGTGCTGCTATAGTCCATTTGATAGCCAGGGCTTGTATTTCAGATGCTAACTCTTTTTTGTTTGTTTTTAAATTTTATTTATTGAAAGATGATGTACAGAGGGGTTACAGTTACAGGAGTAAGGTATTGAGTACATTTCTTGTTGAGCATTGTTACCCACTCCTTTGTTTTTCTCCTACTATCCCTTCCCTCCCCCACTTACCCTGCTCTGAAGTTGTAAAGTTCATTTTCAACATAGTGACTTATGAGTCTCATTGTTGTAATGGGTTATCCTATGTCCTTGTTTCAGCATTTTGTTAATTCTCCTTCCCCTCTCCAAATTAGATAAATGTATATACAACATGCAGGGTACCAAAATCAAATACAGTGACAAGGGATATACCATAGGGGGAAGAACATACAAAAGGAAACAAAAAAGTCACAGAGTACATTAAAAACAACAACAACAAAGAAAAAAAAACCTCTTGTGTGGAGTTCATTTTTACTTAGCATCATCTTACATGGTCATATGTATATACCTATTGAGCTTTTCTGCTCATCTGATAAGTATACTAGACGTATACTAATTATTGCAAATAAGGGAAACCATGGGACCAATATTTCTTTGGGTCTGGCTTACTTCACTCAATAATATTTTTCCAAGTCTTTTCATTTCCATACAAATGCAGTAGTGACATTCTTTCTGATGGAAGCATAGAATTCCATTATATATATACACACACACACACACACACACACACACCCATATATGTGTATATATATATATATATGTATATATATATATATATATATATATCACATTTTCTTGATCCATTCACCTACTGAGGGGCATCTGGATTGGTTCCATATCTTAGCTATGGTAAATAATGCTGTCGTAAACATAGTTGTGCTGGTAGCATTACTATGGCCTTGTTTGCCCAGAAGTGGGATAGCTAGATCATAGGGGAGCTCTATGTGTAGTTCTTTTCAGGAACCTCCATACAGCTTTCCAAAGTGTTTGAACAAGTTTACATTCCCACAAACAGTGAAGTAGGGTTCCCTTTCGGACTCAGAAAAGTAGCTAACTCTTAAGAGATTATTTGGATGGGGAGGCCCAAGGGTATGATAATATGAGGAAAGATTTTTTTTTTGGTCAGTCATGGGGCCTGAATTCTGAGCCTGGGCACTGTCCCTCAGTTCTTCAGTTCAAGACTAGTGCTCTACCACTTGAACCACAGTGCCACTTGCAGCTTTTTCTGCTTACGAGGTGCTGAGGAATCGAACCCAGGGCCCCATGCATGCAAGGCAAGCACTCTACCACTGAGCCACCTTCCCAGTCCCTGAGGAAAGATTTAAAAATAATCTTTTATCCTTAGCTCAATGTCTTGGGGCTGGGAAGGTGGCTCAGTGGTAGGGCGCTTGCCTTGCATGCCTGAGGCCCTGGGTTCGATTCCTCAGCACCACATAAGCAAAAAGAAAAAAGCCAGAAATGGCGCTGTGGCTCAAGTGGTAGAGTGCTAGCCTTGAGCTGAAGAGCTAAGGGACAGCACCCAGGCCCTGAGTTCAGGTCCCACGACTGGACTCCCCCCCCAAAAAAAAAAACTACTTCCTTAGCTCAATGTCTTGGGTAGGGAAGAGAAACATCAGCATTTCATATAGCTATGTATCATTGAGAACTTAATCACTTACATTGACTTCCCAATATACGACTACTGCTGTCAATAAATCAGCTAGTTCTGTTCAGGTGAATTAATATGTGTCAGAAAAACTTAGTTACAAGCTACATTTAATCACAGCAGAAAATTCTGTCCATATAGGCTCCAAAGCTCTTGCTCCTGTGTAGGACACGTTTTCTTTGGACAAAGGGGAATTGTGTCATATCCTGCTGATGTTGAAACAAGCAACCCCTGTTATTTTTGGCAAACAATAAGCTGAAAAGTTATTGTAAATACAGAAAATATTTTCCTGAACTTAAATAAACATTAAATTTTGATACCATACAAAATTATTTTGGGGATACCCAAAAGCATATTTACTTACTGTGTGGTTGATCCCTGAAGATCTCTTTTCCTCTGATGAGGAGGAATTCCTGTGAAACATGTATACCTTTTCAAGTTGTTAAATCACAGATTTCTTCTGCCTTGAGGAAAATCTCCATGGTCATAACGTCTAAGAACACACAGTAATGTGTGTATTATATCCCTAGGTCGAATGATGAGTATCAAAGCATAGTTGAGCCAAAAGAATATCATTTTTCTCTGCACTGTCATCATCTCTTGATTACTTATCAATATAGACTACTTTGTAAATACTACTGACCTTTGCCTGCAAAGAAGGCATCTGAAGCCTCTTTGATATTGAAGTATCTACCTTTTGAATGAAAACTGGACTTCAAAGTTATTGTTGGGTGTGTATTGCAGTTTTGCAAAGCTTGACATTCTAGAAAACAAGCAGGCATAAGGTTTCCATAACTATAATTTTTAGGCATTTTTAGCCCTTTTTTTGGTCGGTCATGGGGCTTGAGCCTGGCCTACATGCTATCTCTGAGATTAATTGCTCATAGCTAGTGCCCTACCACTTGGAATCACAACTCCACTTCCAGTTTTGGGGTGGCTAATTGGAAATTAGAGTTTGATAGATTTTTCTGTGCAGATTGGCTTTGAACTTTGATCCTCAGATCTCAGCCTCCTGAGTAGCTAGGATTAGAGGCATGAGCCACCAGCACCTGGCTTTTATTCCTTTTTAAAAATTTTTGCCTGGTTATCTTCTTCATAGCATTCTGTAAGTATACATGGGAAAACTAATTCTGGGCCTTTAAAATAATTTAAAAAGAAGGGAGTAAATACCTTTGTGGTTTAATACTGTGCGGAGCCAATTTATAATATTTCCTAGAATTATCCAAGACCAATGAGTTCCATCTCTATCTCTGTCTCCTTTATGCTTTCTATATTTACAATTGTCCAAAGAACGAGCATCACATTCTATTTTAGAAGACCTACTTTTTTTTTGTCGGTCGTGGGGCTTGAACTCTGTAAACCAGCCCTCTACCGCTCGAGCTACAGCACCAGTTCTGGTTTTCTGGCAGTTAATTGGAGATAAGAGTGTCAGAGACTTTCCTGCCCAGGCTGGCTTTGAACCAGGATCTCATATCTTAGCCTCCTGAGTAGCTAGGATTATAGGCATGAGCCACCAGTGCCCATCTAGAAGACCTATTTTTTAAATATACTAAAAGTTCAGTACCTTACAGTGTTTAAATGAATATTGCCGAGGGTTAAAATAAAAATGAAAACTTATGAAGTAAGGAAAAATATTTACAAGTCACATGCTCAATAAGAAATTAATACAAAATGTATAAGATACTTATACACATGAGCTGTAAAAAGAAAGCCTGCAATTAAAAATGGGGAAAGGGCTTGGCTATCTGAATATTGGCTGTCCCTCAGAAGATCGTATTTTGAAAGCTGGGTCCCTAGAATGGACCTATAGGAAGGTACTATAGACCTTTAGAAGGTAAAGCCTTAGAATTGTAGAAAATTGTTCCAAATGGGATGAAGGGGCCTGATGTATTTCTCTTCCTAATTTTCATTGTTTTCCGGCCCTAAAATAGGCAGTTTTGGTCTGACACATATTCACACCATGATAGACTACCTTACTACAGGCTCCAAGTAACAATGTCAATAAGTCTGGATCTCCAAAGTTGTGAATCAAAAGAACCCTTTCTTCATAAGTCTTATGTATTTTGTTGCAGCAATGTGAAGCGAACACAGATCAGAAAAAACATTTTTCCAAAGAAGGCATGCTAGTGACCAACAGTATATGAAAAGGCATTTAAGGAACCTCCATACTACTTTCCAAAGTGGTTGAACAAGTTTACACTCCCACCAGCAATGCAGTAGGATTTCCTTCTGTCCACATCCCCTCCAGCCTCTATTGTTATTAGAGTTCTTGATTATAGCCATTCTAACTGGGGTGAAGTGGTATCTCAATGTTGTTTTGATTTGCATTTCTTTTATGGCTAGAGAGGTTGAGCATTTCTTCATGTGTCTATTGGCCATCCTTCTTTCTTCTTCAGAGAAGTTTCTCTTTAAGTCTTCAGCCCACTTATTTATTGGGCAGTTGTTTCTTTGAAGATTTGTTGTTGGGGGATTTAATTTTTTGAATTCCAGGTATATTTTAGATATGAGACCCTTGTCTGTTTTATGGCTAGTGAAGATCTTCTCCCAATCCGTGAGCTTTCTATTGATCTTGCTAGCTATGTCCTTTGCCATGCAGAAGCTCTGCAATTTCATGCAATCCCATTTGTGCAACCTTTCTTTGATTTGTTGTGTTTCCAGGTCTCTATTAAGAAAATTTCGGCCTGTGCCAAGGAGATCCAGGGTTTCTCCTATTCCATCCTGTAATGTTTTGAGAGTGTCTGCTTTGACTCCTAGGTCTTTGACCCATTTGGAGTTGATTCTGGTGCAGGGTAATATATAAGATTCTAGCTTTAGTTTTCTACAGTAGTTAACCAATTTTGCCAGCACCATTTACTAAAGAAGCTGTCTTTCTTCCATTCTATTTTTTAGCTCCCTTATTGAAGATTAGATGGCTATAGGTCTGTAGGTTCATTTCTGGATTTTCAATTCTATTCCATTGGTCCTGGGGTCTGTTCTTGTGCCAGTACCAAGCTGTTTTGATTACTATGGCTTTATAGTAGAGTTTGAAATTTTGGTATTGATATTCCTCCAGCACTGTTCTTTCTGTTAAGGATCGTTTTTGCTATTTGGGTCTTTTATTGTTCCATATGAATTTTTGGATTGCCTCCTCTATTTCCTTGAAGAATGAGATTGGAATATTGATATGTATTGCATTGCATTTGTAGATAGCCTTGGGAAGTATTGCCATTTTCACCATGTTGATCTTTCCAATCCAGGAGTATGGGAGTTTTTGCTACTTTCTAAGTTCTGTTTTGATTTCCTTTTTCAGGTTTTTAAAGTTTTCATCATAGAGGTCCTTCACTTTTTTGGTTAAGTTAATTCCTAGGTATTTTATTTTTTGTGGGGCTATTATGAATGGAGTTGCTTTCCTAATTTCAGCCACTCTTTTCTCATTCTTGGCATACAGAAAAGCCATTGATTTGACTCCACACAGAGCTCCCCTATGACCCAGCATTCCCACTTTTGGGCATTTACCCAAATGATAACAAACAAGACCATACTAAAGCTACCAGCACAATTACGTTTATTGCAGCATTATTTACCATAGCTAAGATATGGAACCAACCCAGATGCCCCTCAGTAGATGAATGGATCAAGAAAATGTGGTATATATACACAATGGAATTCTTTGCCTCTATCAGAAAGAATGACATTGCCTCATTTGTTAGGAAATGAAAAGACTTGGAAAGAATTATATAAGTGAAGTAAGCCAGGCCCAAAGAAACATAGGTCCTATGGTTTCCTTTATTTGCAATAACTAGTATATGTCTGAGTCAAGTAGAAAAGGTCAGATAAGTTGATGTTAGGGGAATGAACCCCAAGATAGGCATTCAAATGTTTTTCTGTGTTTTTTTCCTTTCATGCAATTGTTTCTAACATATTTATAGGATGATTTCTATGTTGCTTTGTATGTCCCTCTCTCACGATATAACCCCTGATTTCACTGTATTTGATGTTGGTATAATTTGTGGAGGGGAAGGGAGAAAACAAATCATTTAACTAGGGATACAGGTGGATCCATTGCAACAATGAGATGTACAAGTCGTTTTGTCGAAAAATGAACTTTACAACTGTGGTGGGGAATGGGGGGAGGATGGGAAGGGATGGGAAGGGGAAACAAAGAGGAGGCAACAATGCTTGATAAGAAATGTACTCATTATCTTGTGCATGTAATTGTAACTCCTCTGTACGAAATTCTCACAATAAAAAAAATAAAAATAAAAGGCATTTAATATCCCTTACTCATCAGAGAAATTAAAATCAAAATCACAATGAAATATCATTTCATATTAAGATGACTATTTTCAAAGACACAAATGAAGTGTTAATGAGAATGTGAAAAAATTTGGTGGGAATGTAAATTTGTACAAGCATTAGGAAAAGCAGTGTGGAGGTCCCTCAAAAGATAAGAATAAGCCAGGCACTGGTGGCTCACGCCTGTAATCTTAGCTACTGAAGAGGCTGAGATCTGAGGATTGTGGTTCAAAGCCAGCCCGGGCAGGAAAGTCTCTGACACTCTTATTTCCAATAAACCACAGAAAACTGGAAGTGGTGCTGTGGTTCAAATGGTAGAGTGCTAGCCTTGAGCTTAAGAGCTCAGGGAAAGCACCCAGGCCCAGATTTCAAGCCACACGACTGACAAAATAAAAGTTCAGAATAAAATTACTGCACAATCCAGCAACCCCATCCTTGGTTATATTTTCCAAAGGAAACAAAATTGATGTTTGGAAGATCTTGCTTCAAATGAACATGGAATTGCAAATATGGAAACAACCCTCTACCAATCAGTAGAATAGTTAAATAAAAGTAGTCCATACATATATGTATACATGCATATATGCAGCCTCCAAAAAGAATAAATACTGCCATTCACAGAATAGTGGATAAACATGGAAGGCATTATGCTAGTGAAATAAACTGGAGACAAAAGGCAAATACTGCCTGATTCCACTTATATTTGGAATGAAAAAATAATCTTACTCATGTAGGCAGAGAGAGGAATATGTACCAGGGGCTGAGGATTAGTGGGTATGGATCAATATTAGTCAAGGAAACAAACTTCCAGTTATAAAATACATAAATAAGTTCTGGAAATGTAATACACAAAATAGTGACTCTATTTGACAATGTATTATGTACATGAAATTTTCTATGAGAACATATCTTGAGGGTGCTCATCCCCCACAAACAACAAGGTAACTGTGAGGTGATGGATATATTAATTCACTTAGTGGAATAATCATTTCACAGTGTGTACACACATATACACATATATGGATATAGTTGAGTTTATTCTGAAGTCACTGGGATGCTGAGAAACTTTTAGAAAGAAAATCTGATATGGGTTTTAGAAAATGAATTTGATGTCAATATATATGTTGCAGTAGAGATTTGAGAGGTCAATCAGAAAGCCTGTTGTAGTATATCATGTAGGATCAATTTGCCTTTTTGATCTTCATCCCCTCCTATTTTTCCCTAAAGTATAATCCTTACCTGTCTGAGGCCTAGATTCAATTGCAACAGGCTGAATCACTATTCAAGAGCCATTTTCTTGGCTAGTCTTGGCACACCATAAAACTTTCCATTTGGTCTGGTTCAAATCACCTAGCATCTTCCCATATACCACTGAATTAAGTAACCCATTGTAATTGGCATAGGGCTCAGTTGACTACACATTTGAATGGCATAAAATTACTATCTCACCCCACTGCCTTTCTTGGAGTGTCTCAGTTTATTTAACAATTACACAAAATAGTATATTTACAACTTCAGTTCCACTGCCTCTAGCAGTCAGGAGCCTTGAAACCACAGTGACTTCTGGAGAGTTAAATAGTCATTACAGGCATCTAGGAACTGGAATGCCATTCACACAGCTGGCCCAATTAGCTCAGGATGGGGAAAATTCTCTTCCCTAGGGCAGCCTGCTTTTTATTTCCTAGAATGTCAGAGCTAATGGGTTCCACAGAGATTATCCTCTTATGATGAGGTGACCGAGACCCAGAGAGAATAGGTAGATTTTCCTAGATTACTCTGCTAATTAGTAATACAACTGGGACTAAATGCAGTTTCTTAAACCCACTGTCTACCTTCTTTTCATTGTATTTAGTTCTCAAGAGAATATTGTTCTGATCCCTGTTGCTATTCCCCAGAGAAAATTTTGTTCTCATGTCTCCATTTTTCAGGAAATTGAAGATCTGAAGATAAAGAAGATTTAGAAATAAAGAGGTTAATCAGCTGCTGAGAATTTCAAAAGAAAGTAATAAGAGGTAATACCTTGAAGATCACAGAGTGCCCAAGAGCATAGCAACAATAATTTTTAAAAATTTGTTGAATTATTTGAATATATTTTAATTTTAACTAATATAAGCAAACTTTTTTACATTTTAATGCATGCACATCATATGTATGTATGGAAGTACATGTTTTCCTGTGTATACTTATATGATGTTTAAATCAGATTTAAGAGGCATATATCAAATACTTATCATTTCTTTATGGTGAAAACTTTAAAAACATTTCAAGCATTTTATTTTATTTTCAGTTGTAGGGCTTGATATCTGGGCCTGGGCGCTGTTCCTCAGCTCCTCAGCTTAAGGCTAACGCTCTACCACTTGAGCCACAGCAACACTTCCAGTTTTCTGGTGGTTAATTGGAGACAAGAGTCTCACGGACTTTCCTGCCCAGTCTGGCTTTGAACCAAGAGCCTCAGATCTCAGATCCCTGAGTAGCTAAGATTACAAGTGTGAGCCACTTGCTTGGTGATTTCAAGCATTTTAAATGGGCATTATATCATTGTTAGCTATAGTCACTGAACCACTCAATAACATACAATAATTTCTGGCTTTTATCTAACTGTAACTTAATACCAAATAGTCAACCTTTCCCCATCATCTCCCTACTTCTACTCTCCTGGGCCTCTAATTATAACCTAATATTGTTTTTAAGCCATTTTAAAACAGTATTGTAGTTTTAACTTTGATGGCCTGTATTAATTGCTAGTTTATAAAAACATTGCCATTGGTATAGCTCATTTATCTTCTATGCCATGATCTTGCTGTATTTACTTATTAATTTTAGGAGAATTTTTGTAGATTGAGAGAGAATTCTTCAAAAAAGGATGTCTCTTTCTTTCAATCCATAACACCTTGTTTGCTGGCTTTATTGCAATGGTTAGGATTCCCAAACTATGTTTAATAGGGGTAGTGAGAATGGAAATCCTATTCTTGATTCAAGAATTTTACTATTTCCGGTAATGTTAGCTCCAGGTATTGTTCAGATGCTTTTTATGTTGAGAAATTCACTTCTATTTCTTATTTTTTTCCTGAGAGTTACTATCATGAATAGATGTTGACTTTGGTAAAATTCCTTTCTTGTATAGATCGATATGAGCGTGTCATTTTTTTCTTCTTTAAACTGCTAATATGGTGGGTTACATTGATTTTTTTGGGGGGGGGGTCCGGTCGTAGGGCTTGAACTCTGGGCCTGGGCGCTGTCCCTCAGCTCTTCAGCTCAAGGCTAGCACTCTACCCCTTGAGCCACAGCGCCACTTCTGGCTTTTTTCTTTTTGCTTATGTGGTGCTGAGGAATCGAACCCAGGGCCTCAGGCATGCAAGGCAAGCACTCTACCACTGAGCCATCTTCCCAGCCCTTACATTGATTTTTTAAAAAGAACTAGACTTCTATCCCTGAAATAGACACCATTTAGTTATATTGTATAATCCTCAGTATCTATTACTGAATTCTGTTCTGCATTCATGCATAGGACTTATGCATTTAGACACTTTAGGTAATGTGTTGTTTATAGTATTTATTGACATAAATTAATTGCATAAAGGGATTTTTATTGTGTATTTGTATACTATTGTATATTTATATAATATACATGGGTTTAGTAATGGTTAAGCAATATTTCTTCTGAACCTCTTTTCCTCCTTCCTTTATAACAATTTTAATGGGTTTCATTATATTATACATATGATGTAATTTAATCATTAATCCCCATGAACCTCTCTTCTTTTCCTTTCTAGTGGGTCCCATCCCAGTCTTCCTTTTATAGTAGTGTCATATTGGTCTTTTCTAGAGGTCTAGATTCTACATATAAGCCCAAATATAAAATAGGTATCTTTCTGGCTTTGGTTTATCCCTCTCAGCATAATACTCTCCAGTTTCATTCATTTTTGTTCTGCCTTAATTTGAATATCAGAATAGTGGTAGCTTCAGAAAATTTGCCTCTATTCTCTATAAGAACAATGAACCTGGGTGAATTCTTCTCAAAATGTTAGGTAAAAGTGCTAAGTAAGATTCTCCAGTGAAATTATTTTTGGTCTGTTGGGAAGATTCAAAACCAAGACTTCAGTTTATACAATAATGTTAGAATATTCAAATTTTCTATTCCGTATTGAATTAGTTGTGGTAGTTTTTAATGTTTTTTATTGTGAAAATACTGTACAGAGGGGTTACAGTTACAAAAGGAAGGTAATGAGTACTTTTTAATGAATCAAAGTATCTGTTTCATGTAAATCTATGAGGTTGTTCTTAGTGATTTATTATCATCAGATGCCTGCAGGGAACACAGCAATATGGCCTTCTTCCTGATATTGGTAAGTTGCATCTTCTCTTATTGTCTCTGTCAGTCTTACTATAGAATTATAAATTATTAAATGTTCAAAGAACCAGGACTTTGGTTTCTTCTATTGTTTTCCTTCTTTTTTATTATTATTGTTACATAGAAATAAAAAGGTGTTTTAATTTATCATGTCAATTTATTTGTACATTGTTATCTTATTCAGTGTTACCCCACCTATCATTCTCCCTGCCTCCAGCTATCCCATTCACACTCAAGTTTGCTAGTTCCATGTTCATATCTGTACACTGAACATTATAACTGTATTCACCCACCATTCTTCTCTCCATTCATCACCATCCCCTTAGGTCTGTCTCAACCTGCCTCAGAGAAGGCATGTTTCAGCTTCCTGGTATTCATTTTGTTAAACTATCTAGAAATTGTTCAAAAGGGTTATATAATAGAAACCCAGACTTGCATATACCATACTTTAGCAAGTTTGATCATATAAATACATATATATATATATATATATATATTTAAAATTCTATTGTATAAGTCTACCACATTTTCTCCATCCATACATCACTTGTAGGGCATGGGCCATGTCTATAACTTAGTTATTATGAATAGTGCTACAATGCATATGTGTGCACCAGTGCCTTTATTGTATCATGATTCACAATCTTTTGGAAAAATACTCATGAGTAGTATCATTGCATCACTGAGTGCTTGTACTGGTTTTTTTGAAGAATGTTTATGCTGAATTCCATAGTAGATGCAATAATTTACATTCCTGCTAACAGTGTATTAGGGCTCATTTTCCCCATACATCCTCAGCATTTGTTGTTCATATTCTTGGTAATGGTCATTTTGATAGATGTGAAATGTAATCTCAAGGTTGTTTTGACATGCATTTCCTTTATGGCCAGGGATGTTGAGCATTTCTTCATGTATTTATTGGACATTTGTACTTCTTTTTCTTCTAAGAAGGGTCTATTTGCCTCCTTTGTCCACTTATTAATTGGGCTATTGATTCTTTGACGATTTAGGGATTTTGTTTTTGCACTCCTTGTATAATTTGTTATTTCGACCTTGTCAGATAAATAACTAAGAATATCTTCTCTCATTCTCTAGGCTTTTTATCTTAGTTACTATATACTTTACTGAGAAGCTTTTCAACTTGATGAGATAACATTTGTAAATTCTTACATAATAAATATGAAGACAAAATATTTTAAACAGAAAAAAATTGTTCTGCTTTCAAATATAATCATAGATTTCACTATTTGTCTTTTTACTTCTGCCAATTTTTAAAATCTATTTTTCAGTCCTACCATTTGATGCACATACATTTAAGATAGCTGTTTCTTTCTGGTTGAGTGACACTATATTTGGTCAGGTAATTTTTTTTAAGTTATCATATTAATAGTACAAAAAGGTTTTATGATAACATTTCTTTACATGCATATAATTCACTCTGATTAAATTCACTCAATTACTCTCTCTTATGCCTTTTCTCCCCACCTCCCTCTTTTTTTCTTGAGCTTGGGGCTTGGGACTTGAACTCAGGGCCTAGGTACTTTCCCTGAGCTCTTTTGCTCAAGGTTAGCACTCTACCACTTTGAGCCATAGCTCCACTTCTGGTTTTTTGAGTGGTTAATTGTATATGTGTCTCCCAGGGACTTTTCTGCCCAGGCTGACTTCAAACCACGATCTTCAATTCTCAGCCTCCCAAGTAGTTAGGATTACAGGTGTGAGCCACCACCACCCGGAGCCCTTCCTGAAACAAATTTCAATGGATTTGATTCCATTTTTATTACAGTGCAACATCCTACATTTTTCTGGGTGAATTTAATTTTCTGAATTCTATCTCATCTGCTATTAAGGTAGTCATTCTTGATTTCCTTAGATTAATATTTGCATGATGCATATTTTCATCCTTCTACTCAACTTGTCTATGTTACTTTAATTGCTGAAGTTTTTGTGCAGAACACCTCTAGATAGGTCATTTTTAAAATCTAATGTTTCATTCTTTTAATTCATATACTTTATATTATTTATCACTAACAATCACTGATACATTATTTTTTCTGTTTTGTGTGATTCGCTTAAGTGTGTGTTTCATTTTCTTTTCTGTTTTTGTGTGATTAACTTCTTTGTGTTTCTTTTTCTATGTCTTACTATTCCTGTGGAAACATTTAAAAAATACACATTGCTATAATTTTTGTTTCTTATATTGTAATCAAAAGACTCAATTAGAGAAAACTTATTATATTTATATTTTGCTTTTATTCTTCCTAAAGTTAAAATATTTTTCTTTTATGGCTTTCTTTCCCTTTAGTACCTCTTTTAAAGTAGCTGATGGCAACAATATCTCTTCATTTTCTTTCATGGGTAAATGGTTGAATTTCCCCCTTTTTCCTTGGAGATTATTTTTACTGAATATAATAATATGGATTGGATGTTCTTTCAGTCCTTGAAAAATCTTGTGTCACTTCACACTTTCTTGTGGAAAACAGATGCCATTCGAATTGTTTCTTCCCCGTAAGGTATAATCTATCATTAATCAGTATATTTTCTTTGTCTTCATTTTTTGAAGTTTGATTAAGTCTTGATATGGATTTTTAGGTTATTTGTTGTTTAGTCAGCTTCTTGAATTTATGATTTCATGTTTTCTTGCCAAATCTAGAAAATTTTAAGCCATTATTTCTTTAAGTATGTTTCCCATCCTGTCTTACTTTTGTCCCTTTCTGAGACATTAAAGACATGAATGTTGAATTGGAGACTCTGTTCACTTTTGTTTTCCCAGACTATTTTCTCTCTGTTGTTCTGGTTGGGTAATTTCTATTGTTGTCTCTTTAGGTTCACTGATTCTTTCCCATATTCCCTCTATTATGCTTTTTGAGCCCACCCATGGAGCTATACTTTGGGGAAAGAGCTTTTTTTTTACTTCCAAAATTTCCAGTTGGTACTTCTTTATTTTTGATACTTCTTTGTATTTTTGCTTGAGTCTTATTATTTCTTTGTTAAGAAGCTTTTCGTTTGTTTAAAATATGTAAGTATAAATGTTACAGTCTATCCATTCATTCTTCCATTCATGGCCATCTCAACTGATTCCATATCTTAGCTATTGTGGAGAGTGCAACAATAAGCATTGGCATGCAGGTGTCTCTTTGAAATGCTTACACTACTTGCTTTAGATATTTTATGAATAACTAGAAGAGAGCCTAAAGGATCCAAACACAAAGTAATGATAAAATGATGGAAACATTACCCTTATTTAATCTGTATATATTCTGCTGGCATGAAATTATCACACTTTACCCTGAACAAGTACAATTATAAACAATATGTAGTTTTTTTTAAAGTGACTAGCTATGTATTGGAACATTTTTCTTCACAGTAGCCAAATTATGGAATCAACTCTCAATGAATGAATGGACAAAGAAAATTGGGCATATATACACAAAATGGAGTTTTATTGAGCCCGCCAAAGTGTCTTTTGCAGGAAAATGGATGGAACTGGAGATCATCGTGTTAAATAAAATAAGACAGACTCACAAAGATAAGTATCACATGTTTTCTCTTGTATTAGGGAAAGAGGAGGAAGGGGAGAAAAGAGAGTAATAGAGAACATGATTATTATCAAAGTACATTATATGCAGCATGAAAATGTCAAAAATGAAATTCATGTTTTGTGCAATTAATATATGCTAATAAAATGTTAAAAATAACTAAACAGCAAAAATAAAATTCAACTTTAAACATCATGTTTGATAAGTTCACATTCAACAGCTATAGATAAAGAGATTCTAAGTGGAGAAATATAGTATTGGCATGTAAAGGCTGAAATTAGAGTGAATAGTTGCTGACTTGGCAAGCCAATTCTAAAAGGTTTCCAACCCCTAGCTTAGATGCCAGAAGACCCAGTGTGTGGCCTTCAGCTGCAGTTAATCACCATTGCCTTTTACCTCCTATTTAGAGGTCACATGAGCGCAGAGTCCACTGTTCCTTTTCTGCAGCATCTTTCTGTACTTTTTTTCCTTCACCTTTAATCTTTCCTCCCATTAGTCTACCGTTGTTAGCTCTTCTACAAATATCTCATCCATATTTTTCTTGTCTCCCTTCCTCTCTCCTTCCAAGGTCAAATATGGTCCTTCTGAGGATACATGCTGAAAGAAGATAAAATTCACAGCAACTGTGTTCTATCAAAACTTGCAGCTCTTTCTCTTTTAGGGTCTTCTGTATGTGACACTGTGTATTTTCACTGTGACCATCATTGGTTAGAACTCTATTGGTTCACAGATTCTACTTCCTTTTCTTGCTTGTAATATTGACCACTATAAAATATTCCTTCATTCCTTTTATTATCACAATACTTTATCAGTTTGCCTCCAGGATAAAGGCCAACAGCTTTAATCAGGATTCAATTCCTGCTACAATCTAGCTTCATGATTGCATTTCTGGGCATATATCATATTCTGTCTTACCCAGAGTGGAACCTGGCCATTGTTTAGAGTTTTCTTTAATTCTTCACAGAAATTTCCACATTATGTGCCTTTAATCCATAAACTCTTCTATATTAAAAAAATTCTGGATATACTATCTCTTCATATTTTAGTTACCTCTACTTCCAAGATGCACTATACACATGTCTATCAAGATCTTTGACATTGACCCAGAATGTTCTTCATGATTCTAAGTATTACTTTCTCTCCTGAATAGTATTCACCAAATATTCCACTGGCTCCTTTCATTTCCCAGTCATCCTTAAAAGTAGAATCATGCTGGGGCTGGGAAGGTGGCTCAGTAGAAGAGAGCTTGCCTTGCATGCCTGAGGTCCTGGGTTCGATTCCTCTGCACCACATAAGCAAAAAGAAAAAAGCCGGAAGTGGTGCTGTGGCTCAAGTGGTGGAGCGATAGCCTTGAGCTGAAGAGCTGAGGGACAGCGCCCAGGCCCAGAGTTCAGGCCCCACGACTGGACCCTTCCCCCCCCCCCCCAAAAAAAAAGTAGAATCATGCTAACTGGTATACTGGGAACTAAAATGACATGTTATTTCCAAGCTTCTTCCAAAAAGAAGTTGAAAGTCAGAATGTTTGTCTATTCCATTTATCTCTTCTCCTGCTAAAGTAACCTTAGAAACTGTGTGCTGAGTTGCCAGGATTTCAATATAAAATGAGCCCAGGACTTAAATTACTGGCTGGTTGAGAACCACTACTAATTTGTACCTGACTGCAGAAGTGGGAAAAAAAAAATCTTGTTACATTGATCTGCCAATATTTTCAGGTTTATTTTTGTGAGAGCTAACATTAGTTATCCTAACTTATTCACTAAATAACATCATCAACAAGTTCTTGATCTTATTCACCTCCCACACCTCTACTTTAGCAACATTAGTAACTACATTGTAGATAGTGTCAGCATAGAGAGCTATTCTACCTCTCCAAATTTAATTTCAGGGATTCATTCTTTTTTTTTTTATTGTGAAAATACTGTACAGAGGGGTTACAATTACATGGGCAAGAAAATGAGTACATTTCTTATCAAACATTGTAGCTTCCTCTTTTGTTTCCCCTTCCCATCCTCCCCCCACCCCCACACCCAATCCTCATCCCTCCCACCAAAGTTGTAAGGTTCGTTTTTTCCACATAACGACTTGTACATCTCATTGTTGCAATGAATCCACCTGCATCCCTATTTAAACGATTTGTTTTTTTCCCTTCCTCTTCACAAAGAAACTTAGATCCCATGGTTTCCCTTATTTTCAATAACTAGTATATGTCTGAGTCAAGCAGAAAAGGTCAGATAAGTGATGTTAGGGAAATGAACCCTAAGATATGTATTCAATTTTTTTTTCTTTCAGGTGATTGTTTCTAACACATTTATAAGATTATTTCTTTGTTGCTTTGTATGTCCCTCCCCCATGGTATAACCCCTGCTTTCACTGTATTTGAGGTTGTTATAATTCAGGGATTCATTCTGATCAAAGCATCCTGACATTCCTCCTCTAAAATTCCTCATTCCCACTAAATATGTTTCTTCAGTATCACTGAGACTTTCAAATCTTTGACACGACTACCCTCAAAGTCTCTCAATCCCTATCAACTTCATGTTATTCAGTGTAAAGCTGGGACACAGTTGCCATGCTTTTCTTATGGCTCATTTTTAATTCTCTAAACCTATTTAGTTTTTCACCACTGTTCCTCTGCAAATCCCTCAACTCAATATCAGTATACTCATTTTCATCACTTTGAATCCTAGGTTGCATAGTACTCTTACCATTTTACCCACGTTTTTCAAGATCCCTAAATACACATTTACACATATTTCCTACACAGAGAATTTTAGGCCCTTCTTGAAGTGCTCTAAACTAACTTTCCTATTTTTATTTCTTTTCCTCTTTTCTTATTGGAAGAAGTATCATTTTTTTCCTGAGAAAAATTACCCCTTTTTTTATTTGCCTCCATGATCATTTCTCCAATAATTTCCCTTTCTATTTACTTATATGGCTTTAACTCCTCTTCCATTTCTTTGATTATAAACACTAAAATCCTTTGTATCTTAAACAAATCACCAAGTGTATCGCTCTCAAGCTATCACCATATTCCCTCCATTTTCTTCACGCTTAAATGTCTTAAAAGAACAGTCTTCGTTCAGTGGTTCTATTTCTGTTCTTTGACTTATTATTCAATGTCTTAAAATATGCATCTGCTTTTATCTCTACTAAAACTATTCTCACTACAGGCACCGATGAATAATTAAACCAGATCAGAATAACTGTTTTCCTCAAGTAGAATAAGCCACTTGACCTCTCTGCAGTATTTAGCACTTTTTATTAATCTATTCTGGAAAGTGGCTCTTTTGGCTTCAACAATTTTATGTTCTCATATTTCTTTGACACCCCCCTCCTTTAACTGATTGTTGTTCTCTACTGACTGTCACATGTTACTGTTTTCAGTCTTTTCTTCTTTGAGTTAATTTTCATATGAAGTTAAACGTTATCATTCTCCTTTTCTTCAACATACACCCTTTCTTCCTATAATCCATAAAATCCCAGCACCAAATTATATCAGTTGTAGTTGAAAGAGTTACAAAATACCTCCTTTGTATCTACTATCCAAGTTTTACATTTGTCCTGTTCCATCCTGACTTCTGTAAAAGCCTGTGTCTATAACAAACCCAAATTTACCTTTAGAAAACATGACTATTCATCTCCAGCCCTCATTCTAAAAGTGCAAATTGTTTTTCACTGTCCATAGAAAATGTTTCAAATTTCTTTGCCCAGTGTGCATTATCCAATAGTTTCTACACTTCCATGTTCTAATTACATTGAGCTATTTCCATTTTCAAAATACCTCATGCACATAATTAAATCCACTATGCTACACGAGTATAATGGGGCACATCTGTAATCACAGCCCTCATTCAGGAGCCTAAGTAAGGAGGACTGTGAGATTGAAGCCACCCTGTCCTACATAAACCCTTTCTCAAAAGCAAATGAGCAAACATCATTTGGTCATTTGCTTATGCATTTCTTTTGACCTGATTATAAAGTCCTTTTATTTGTTCTACTTTAGTCTTTTTTCCTCTGTGCTTCACTTTGAAAGGTCTCCATTGCTTTGTCTTGAAGATTCTTTCTTTTCTAGATTTGAATCTGCTGTTATTTCTGTTCAATAAGTTGTTCAGATAGTGAATATTTTCAATATGCTATTATTTTGTGAGGAATTTTCATTTATTTCTTCTTAAATAATTAATTTAGTTTGTTTTACTGTGTTCATACATTACTTGAAATCATATTTTTATTTCTTCTCTGCTAATTCTCTCACTTCTAACATTTTTGGGGTCTGTTCTTTGTGGGGTGATTTTTCTCATAGCTATAAGTCACATTTTCTAGCTAATTTTCTTATTAATTTTATTTTCATTTAAGAATGGAATTGTGAATATCACATAGTTAAGCATGGGATAATCTTGTATTCCTTTAAAGATCATTGAATATTTTTGAAGAAGATTGCTGACTTATTTGTATGTCATGTTAATCCTTCTAAGGCTTTAAATTTGTGATATAGTAAAAATATTCTTTTTCAGATTTACTGAAGTATGTTTGAGAAATAAAAATGATTTGATACTTTACTATATGTATATATGATGCAACTATTACCACAATAAAGGTAATCATATATCCATCAACTCAATTAATTTCCTTTTTGTGGTGATAATAAGATTATCCACATTGTCACAAATGTTGGGATTTTCTTCTTTTATAAAGCTGAATAATATTTCATTGTAAATATATTTGTGAATATATGTGTATGCATATGTGTTTTTTCATATCCATTCATCAACAAGATTGATTCTATATCACAACTACTGTGAATAAGGTTGTAATATACATGCAAGTGTAGAAGTCTCTTTGAAGCAGTATTTTATTTCCTTTATCTATATGCACAGAAATAGCATGTTTGGGTCATATTTTAGTTAAGATCATAATTTCTTGAGAAAACTCTACACTGTTTCACATAATTCCTATTCCATTTTACACTATCAATAATGGGCGTTTTCTCTGTGCTTTTTTCCAAGAAATCTTTTTTATTTATTTATTTTTTAAGTATGGTAGTGAGTACATTTCTTCCACTTTCCTTCTCCCCTGACAGTTTTACAGATCATTTCCAATATATTTTCTTATGAGTATTGCTGTTGCATTGTTTCCTCCTTTGTCTTTTGTTTCACCATTCTGTTGTTCCCCTTCCCTTCTCTAATTCAGATAAATGTATATACAATACCAAGGCTACCAAAATCAAACATAGTGACAACAGGGATTAAACCATAGTGGGAAAAATTCAAAAGAGAGAAGACATCACATAATACATTAAAAACAACAACAACAAAGAAAAATATTTTGTGTCCACGTATTAGAGTTCATTTCACTTAGCATCATCTTGTATGGTCATGTGTACATAGCTATTGAGCTATTCTGCTTATCTGCTAGGATTACCCTAGACATATACTAATTATTAAAAATTATTAAAAATATGCTCAGTGAAACTTGTAAACTTTTGACATTTTGATAATAAAATTGGTCTTATGAGTTTGGAAGTGTTTCCTCCTTTTCAATGATTTTGAATAATTTGAGAAAGGTTGATATTTTTTCTGTAAATGTTTTATAGAATTCACCAGGGAAGCAATTGGGTTTTAGACTTTCTTTGATGGAACTTTTTATGTTTTGTCTAGTTCCAGGGTGTGAACTCAAGCCCTCACACTACTGTATATGGCAGAGTAAGTGCAATTTGCCACTATATATCTTTTTTTCCGACATAGTTTAGATTTGTTTCTTTATATTTAAAGTGATTGTTGATAAAAACTTACCATTGACCAAAGGTCAAATTGGCCTTTGGCTGTTTTCTAGTCTGCTTTTTTCATTTCTCATTGTCTTTCTTTGTGATTTGATTATTTTTATTTAATGGTATGATTTGATTCATTTCTCTTCATGTTTTGTTCTTCTACTATTGTTTTTAAAGTTACTGTAATGGCGATATTAATTATATGAAAGTTATTGTGATATTTCTGTACATATATGTATATTTGTTTCTGTACTGTGTTTGGTTATAGAGGGCTCACATAAAATACCTTGTACTTTTAATTATTATTTTATTCTGGTATCAAGTTAATTTAATGCTATGTCAAAAAACGAACTTTACAAGTTTGGAAGAGAGGGAGGTGAGGGGGAGTGTAGCCGTGAAATGGGAGGGGAGGGATGGTAGAGGAAACAAAAAGGAGGAGGCAACAATGCTTGATAAGAAATGTTCTTATTACCTTGCTCGTGTAATTGTAACCCCTCTGTAGGGTATTTTCACAATCCAAAACTTAATAAAAAATAAAAGTTAATTTAAATCATATAAAAATCTCTACAATTTTAATACAATTTTACTCTATAATTTTTAGCTTTATAAATTTTTTGGACTATAATTTGTAAGTATGTGTTAGTTATTAGAACTCACAGCTTGAAGCGTGCTGTTGAGGTATTCTTCCAATTGAATCACGTTTTCACCGTGTTTTGTTTTGGTCATTATTTAGATAAGGTTTCACTTTTGGTCTAGCCTAATGTAGACCAGGATTGTCTTATTTACATATCCTAACATACTTGGGATGATAGGCACATTCCATCATTCCCATTATACTAATGGGGTCATGTGAACATTTTTTGTGCTACTGTGGAACCACAATTCTCCTGATCTTATCCTCCAATATGCTCTGGAATGACAGACACATGCCATTGTATGCAGCTATTGGTTGAGATGGCATTCTCACATATATTTTGCTTGAGATGACCTCAAACTGTAATAGTGCTGATCTCTGCTTCCCAAATAGGAATTTAGACATGAGCAACTAGGTTTGTCTCTATTAGCAAATTATTTGTTACAATAATTTTAATGTTTTGACTTTAACTTTTATATATCATCATTTCAGTACTTTAGTTTCTCAATTTGACTCTAGAGTTACCATTTACAATGTTTCATAGCTTTATTTTTTATCATGTTAGTTATTAGAAACCTTTTGTTTCGACTTAAAAATTCTTTTACTATTTCTTATAATCTAGTTATGTCTAGTGAAGCTATGATTTTATTTAGTTCCATAATATTCAGTGTTACACATGTGGAGGCCTCTTTATTTGGCCTGTCAGAAACCTTAATGTTTCCCAGTTAAGTGAATTTTGAGAACTGTTTAGCACAGATTTAGAAAGACAAAAGGTGTGAGGGGGGAGGAGGAGAGGTGTGGAGAGGGGAGTCAGAGAGACAGAGAGAGAAAGAGAGAGAACATACAGAGAAAGAAAACACTATTGTCCCAATTCTTTTTAATCATTAATTTAATACATAAGCAATCCAGCTTTGGTTTCTACTATCCTTACCAGATTCAAGTGGCATGGCTACTATAACTCACACTGTGATTCTTTTCTGTAACTGTTAAAAAATGAGTAAAATATGTTATGATTTTGCTATTAATGGCCTGTGGCTGGAGTGGGTTGGTCCACTTTTGGAAACTATTGAAAACTGATAGTACACATCTCAGTAGGAAAGATAAAGTAGAATGTTGTGATGGAGAATATCAGAGTGACAGTTCTAACGGGTTCTAAGAAAGCTCAAAGAAACGATGTGCTGACCAGTATGTGTCGTACTAATGAACAACTTACATTGCCTCTTACTAGCCTGACATTCTGCTTTGATTAATTATGAGACGTCTCATCAACAAGGAATTTTACAAGTTGTGCTTGCTTGGCATGCTGCTATTGTACTGAATGATGTTAATACTGTGGGATTCTACAAATCCACAGAAACACCAAATCACTTATTCCCAATATCACAAAAATGAAAAGTGATTGAAAATATCAGCCCTGAATTACATGCAGACTTAAAATTAGTGTGTAAGACAAGTTCTCTCTTTACAATCAGATGTGATTTAGGAAAACTGGATGACAAACTACCTATCCTATCTCTTCTTCCCATCCACTTTTACTTATATCTTCTCTCAGTTCTGTAATTCACCCTATTCTCAGCCCACTAAGAGACATTCAAATAGTTTTGGTTTGTTTTATTTTGGAATTACTGAACTCTCAACAAGTTGATTAATGACTGGGCAGGAAAGAGAATCATGGATGCTTTACCTTAGAGTGGTAAAACACATACTCATCATCTATCTTGATTTGGTAGGTAACATAAGGACCAAAAACAATGGAGATGTCCTTGTCTTCCACTTAATAACCCATCTGCCACTACTGGTTTCTTTGTTAAGTTTCATAATGTGCTGCTAACAAAAAAAATCAAGCCAGTAATCAGAACATGTATAAAACCAAATGAAAATTAAGTACAAATTAATCAAACACCCTTACAAGAAATGGAGATAGTAAAATGCACACAACTTTAGCTAGAAGGACATTTTTCTAGAAGCAATTAGCTCTAATTTTCTTTCTATTGGTGAAACGCTTCACGTTTTCTGAATAGTTGAAATTATAAATTATATTTTGTGATTTAATCTAAAATATTTTGTTGGAATAATCACTAGACTCCTAAGCACCACTATTCTGCTTTATTAAATAAAGTGGAAATTCAGCTATAGACGTAGAAAATTATTATTTACTAGGCTCTCTCACAATTCCATCTTCCTGGGTTGTGGTCTCCACTTGTATTTACTTTTATTTTTATTTGCTCCAAATATTACTCTGACATTAGAAAAGTCTCCTAAACCTCATGCATTCATATCATTTCTCAAAATTTTTATAAGACAATAACACCAGTACTAATAATTATTAGCTGCCCTCACTAGTGAAAACTCAAATGGCCCTCTATGGTATATACATCTGTGGTCTTAGATACCAGGGATCTTTATAGTCTTTACTAATATTGGCATCACCTAATGGAATCCACAGAGACAATGATGTTGTAACTTCTCAAAAGCTGGAACTACCATACATTGCTCTGCCATCACATCATACCTACTGGAAGGTGAAGGTCTTTATGCACCAAAGCCAGTCCAGAAAGTCTAGAAGAGATAAATGTTCTAAGTGTATAGCCATCATGGCAAGATCATAAGAAACATGAACAATTACAGAAAGCATGACATCATTGAAAAAAAACAAGAACTTTTCAGTTACTGACCCCAAAGAAAATAAGATTATTGAATTCTCTGATACACTTCAAAATAAGATTTAATGGCTGTTCAGAAAACCACAAGAGATTATCCACAAGCAGATCAATGAACAAAGAAAAACACTACAGGAATAAAATAAGAAGCTCAATAGAAATATAGAAGTAAAAAAAGAAAATGAAACAAGAATTCTAGGAGTGAAAATAAAATGTATTAAATGAAATATTAAACTGAAAGTTTCAGCAGTGGAAATAATTGAGCCAAAGGCAAATAGGTCATTTGAAATTACAATAGTCCTTGAATTAAGGTGCTTTGATTTGTGAAATTTTGAATTCACATGTAAAAGCAAGTTGCATTCAGTAGAAATTGTAACTTTTAATGTTTTCCTGAGCTAGTTGTATGTTATGATACCATCTTGAGATGCTGGGCAAAAATAGTGAACTATAACCACCTGTCAGTTAGGTAATCATAAGGAACAATTAACATTGAAGTGTACTTTGTTGTTATATTATGATGTTTGGATTGTATAAAAACACAACATTAAAAGAAATCATCAACTAATCTCCTTGATGAAATACATCAAAAAAAATCTTTGTAAAAATCTTTAAAATAAAAGTTTGAAAACATGTTAAAAAAATCTTCACCATTATCGTTGGTTTCATCTCAGGGATGGAAGGATGGTTCACTTTATGCAAACCAATCAAAGTAATACAACATATAAACAGAATCAAGGACAAAACAACAATAATCTTAACAAATGCAGAAAAAAGTCTTTGACAAAATTTAGCATTTGTTCATGATAAAATCCCTGAAGAAATGTACCTCCACATAATAAAGACTATATATAATAAAAACTTAACAGCAGTGCTATGCGCAACAGGGGAAAATTGAAACTATTTCCTCTCAATCACGAATAATAAATTCAGCATTCTCAGCTATAAATAAAATTCCAATCAAAATGAAATTGAGATTCTATCTCATTCGTCAGAATAAAAATCAAGAACACAAACAATAACTGCTGACAAGGATCCAGGATAAAAGGGATGGTTGGTGGGAATATAAAATATAGAAATCAATATGGAGGTTCCTCAAAAACAAAAGATGGAACTACTCTATGATCCAGAAATACAACTCTTGCGCACATATTTAAAGGAATATTATTTGGATACAGTGGTGGCACTTGCAAACCCATGTTCATTGCAGCCAAGCTATGGAAGCAGCCCAGATGTCCATCTGATGATTAGGTAAAAAAAAAACTATAGTACATATATAAAATGAATTACTATTCAGTAATAAAAAATGAATTATGTCATTTTCTGGTCTGTGCATGGAACTGTTAAGTAAAATAAGCCAGACTCATAAAGACAAATACAGCATTTTTTCTCTCAAAGATACATAAATACAAAAAATGTCATGAATCTAAGTGGAGGATTATTTGGAGAAGGCATTAAGAAGGGTGAGAACAAGAGACAATGATGGGGAATTAATAAGATCAAAGTTTATTATACAGAAGTATGAAAATATAATCCATTATTTTGGGCAATTTCTTGACAGTACTAAGATTTGAAGTCAGGGTTCACACTTTCTAGGCAAGTACTTTACTATGAAGCCATGTCTCTAGTCTTTTTATTTGCACTGGTTATTTTTGAGATAGTCTCTCTTCTTGCTTGAATATATGCCAGGGCACTAATCCTTCTTAATTTTTCTGAAATGTTTATTAGGAGAAAGAAAAAGAAAGAATATAATCTGTTTCCAGATGATTTTTTTTTATATCCCACTATACCTGGATGATAGGCATGCACCATCATACTTAGATTGTACCCATTGAAGTCAAATCTCAGGGAATTTTTCTGTCTAGTATGACCTGGAATTGTGATCTTGCCAGTAGCTAGGATTACAGGTGTGAGCCACAGACACTTGACTTTGCACAGTATTTTATTCATGTGTTCTGGTCCTGGGGCATGAACTCAAGACTTGGGCACTGTCCCTGAGCTTTTTTGCTTAAGACTAGCACTCTACCACTTGAACCACTGCTCCACTTCTGAGATTTTTGGTATTTTATGTTGTTTTTTCCATATATTTTTATTGTAAAAATACTGTACAGAGGGGTTACAGTTACATGAGTAAGGTAATGAGTACATTTCCTATCAAGCATTGTTACCTCCTCCTTTGTTTTTCCCTTATCATCCCTTCTTTCTCCACTTACATTTTTCGTATTTAAGTGGAGATAAGAGTCTCATGGACTTTTCTGTCCTGGCTGGCTTTGAACCTCAATCATCAGATCTGTCTCCTGAGTAGCTAGGATTACACGTGTGAACCACTGGTGTACATTTTTTAAAGTATATTTTTTAAGCTATGATGCTTGAGAGGTTAGGTGTATTAAATGATTTTTCAACTTATGATATTTTTAATTTGAGTGTTTTACTGAGTTATACTCCCATGTCATCAAAGGGGATCTGTATCTTCTAAGAAATGTATAAAAAGAATGAATTCAATGAATACAGCCTACAAGATTTAAGACACATTGCAAAACCAACCATTCATTATGGAAGGAAAAGAGTGAAAGTGGCAGAAAGCCTATTTAAGGAATAATAGAGCTGGGTATAGTGGCACAAACCTGTAATATCAGCACTCTAGAAGTGAAGGCAGGAGGATCATGAATTCAAAGGCATGATGGGCAACAGAGTATGCTACAGGCCAGCCTGGACTATACAGTAAGGCCTTGTTAAAAATAGTACATAATTATTGCGATTTACTTTTTATACAATTAACTTTTTATCAGTGTCATATTATTACTGTTATTGGTGTCTAATTATTATTCCTGAAAACTCCTTGAATCTTTGCAGATAAATTGATATCCCGTTTCATGAAGTCAAAGAGTCCTCTCTCACATTAGTAACCTGTAAAAGTTAATACTGAGACACACTATAAGCAAGGTGTCTAAGTCAAGAAAAAAGAAAATTTTGAAAACAAGAGAAAACTGACTTGGGTCATGTAACTGAATCCCATGAGACAATTACCAGATTTCTCAGCAGAAATCTAATCTCTCTCCCAAGAGAGTTTAGGATGACATAGTTAAAGTACTGGAAGAAAAAAAAAACTATCTACCAAGAAATTAATCTTTCAAAATGGAAAGATGACTGTTTCTATGCCAAACAAAAACTGAGAGGATTTCTCAGTATACCTATCTTCCAAGAAATGTTTGAGTTATTCAAAATAAATTAAAAGCATGCTTCAAATAAGGATACAGGTGGACCCATTGCAACAATGAGATGTACAAGATGTTATGTCGAAAATGAACATTACAACTTTGGCTGGGGGGGAGGGAGGAAGGGGAAGTGGGGGAGATGGGAAGGGATGCGAAGGGGAAACAAAGGAGGAGGCAATTACCTTGCCCATGTAATTGTAACCCCTCTGTACGGTATTTTCACAATAAAAAAAGTAGTATAAAATCATAGAAGGCTGAATTTCAAAGACAGAGAAAATTGAAATACTGTAAAGGTTATTTCTAAATTTCTTTTCTCTTTCTGTTAGTACTAAAATAATAACAGATTTAAAAAGCTATCTCATTGTACTTTCTGTTTTTATTTTCCTAATGATTAGAGATGCATTTTTGCTATTGGGTTGTATGGGTCCCTTTTTATTGTGGATATTAAAACCTGGTTTGAAAATATTTTATCCCATTCTTGAAGTTGTCTCCTTTTCTATGCAGAATTTTGCTTTTATATAGTTCTGTGTCTACTTTTGCTTTTGTTGTCTGTGCTTTTTGTATCTCAAATAAATCTGTTTACTTTTCAAGAACTGCCTCTCCTGCCTCAAAAAAATCAGCTAAGTGCAAAGTTAGTAGAGGAAGAAAATAATAACTAGTAAGCAAGTAAATCAAATATATGCATGTAAATATATGTAAATATATATTTTATATAGGCAAAAATCAATGAAAATAAAAGGGAGCTTTACAAAAATATAAACAAAATCAATAGACAGACCCAACATATAGTAAAAGATACAGACTCAGTACATAAAAGCAGAAATGAAAAAGGCATTACAATGAGTACTGCAAAATAAAATGAATCATGATGTACTATTATGAATAATTATACATAAATAAGTTGAATAGCCTATAAAAGTGGACAAATTCCCAGAATCATCAACCTTCACTATTTGAGATTAGAAGAAATAGAAATCCTGAACTGCCTACTAACAAATAAGGAGATTGAATTAGTAATGAAAAAAACCTCTCAACAAAGAAAACTCTAGAACCAAATGTCTTTTGGGTAAATTCTATCTAATATTCAAAGAATATTTAATTTTAATTATTTTTAAATTATTCCCAAGAAATGGAACAAGAATACTTCCAAATTCATTTCATAGGTCAATATCACCCTGATACCAAAGCCAGGCAGAGATACCAAAAAAAATTGCAGACCAATATTCATAATATTTATAAGATGATTTCTTTGTTGCTTTGTATGTCCTTCCCCCACGGTATAACCCCTGCTTGCATTGTATTTGATGTTGGTATAATTTGTGGAGGGGAAGGGCAAAAACAAACCGTTTAAATAGGGATTCAGGTGGACCCATTGCAACAATGAGATGTACAAGTCGTTGTGTTGAAAAACGAACTTTATAAAAAAAAGAAAAAGAAAAACGAAATTTACAACTTTGGCCGGGCCGGCGGGGAGGGGGAGGGAGGACGGAGATGGGAAGGGATGGGAAAAGGAAACAAAGGAGGAGGCAACAATGCTTGATAAGAAATGCACTCATTACCTTGCCCATGTAATTGTAATCCCTCTGTATGGTATTTTCACAATAAAAAAATAAACATAGCTGTAACCTCTCATATTTTTACAATAAAAATATATGAAAAAATAAACATCACTACTACCATGTTAAAAAAAAGAGGCATTAGTGTTAAACAAATCCTTTACCAGGGATAAAGCCCTTAAAAACAGAACTACACATTTGTATTCACTCATAGATTGCCAACTTGACCAAAAAATTATTTCACTTTGGAATTCCATAAAAGTACATAGATTATATAAATAAATAAACATATATAATAAATTTTATTAAGCATCATCTTGACACATTCCCATAGCATCCAATTTTGCAAATAATAAAACTCTACTGTTTTCATTATTATAAAATATGCAAGGATAATCAATATTTCAAGGGAAATATCAAGGGGACTTGGAAAGTGTTGGTTTGCATTGGATAACAGAAAATATATTAGATGAAAAATTCTCAAAGGCAGCAGATGCCAATGGATGTTGTTCTGGATACTCCTTATTTACTATGGAAAGTGTCGTTAATTGCTTACCATATATACAAAGATATATTTCATTCCACTTATATTCTAGGTTCTTATTCAATTTCCAATCAGTAAATAAAACCCCTAAATTGTGCCAAGGAGTATTACTTTAAAAGATCCAACCAGGTGCCAATGGTTCATACATGTAATCTTAGCTATTCAGGAAACTGAGATCTAAGGATCATGGTTCAAACCAGCCAGGGTTGGAAAGTCTATAAGACTCTCATCTCCAATTGACCACCAGAAAACCAGAAGGGGTATAGTGGCTCAAGGTGGTAGAGCACTAGCCTTGACCAAAAGAGCTCATGCACAGCACCAAGGCCCTGAGTTCAAGCTAAATAAATAAATAAATATATAATATCCCACTCCCTTTATCCAACCTCCTTGTCCTATAGTAGTAAAATCCCAAGAAAGTTAAAGATACAAAAGTCAGTATGTTATCCCTTTAAAACATTGATTGAATGTGATTAATGTGGCATTTAGTAAATGTGCAGGAATTACTCACTTTTTATTACAAATATATATATAACAAATAGTGAATGCATTTATATATGAACCTGTAACTGTAACTTCTTTAAATATAAGGTTATATTATTAACTTATTCCTTAGAACAATCTCTGTTGAATAAATAATTTTTAATCGCTGTATATGAGAACTTTTAAAAATTAATTTTAATCTCCATGCCATTGGCTTATGCCTGTAATCTTAGCTACTCAGGAGGCTCAGATCTCAGGACTGTGGTTTGAAGCCAGCCAGGACAGGAAAATCCAGGACGCATCACAAATTAACCAACAAAAGATAATCAAAAGTGGAGTTCTGGCTCAAGTGGCAGATCACTAACTAGCCTTGAGTACCAAAGCTCAGTGACAGAACCCAGGCCCTGACTTTAAACTAGCCCTAGGACTAGTTTAAATTCATTTTGTTACTATACAAAATAATTTTCCCACAGTACTAGTGGTTTACACATGATATGAGGTCCACATACAATCTTTCATGGAAGGTCTCTATAAGATGAACGTATGCCTGTACTCATCTAGTTCATTCACCAGCACATTCAGTGCTATGTCTTTTTGTTCTTGCGGTTTCTAAGTTTTGTCTGCTGCCATGAATAAAAGTATCTTAGAATCACTGACCCATATACATATCCATAAAGCCACAATATTTATAGGGAAATTAAATGAGAATTATAAAAAAAATTAAAGCACATTTTTGTCACTTTTCTAAGATAGGGTTTTCTCTATTCTTAAACTCTCCCTGTCACACAATGTAAACATTGACATTCCACTTGTAATGCACTGGCATTTTTTTCTGCATGCAGAAGAACATGAAACAAAGGGTGAGATGATGTGTAAGCTACAGGACTGAAAGCCGCTTAAGAGCAATTCTATGGACAATGCAATCTTCTTCTCCCAAGAGCTGAAATCCCAAATGTAATTCCCTGTTCTTTTTCTTCAGTCTTCTAAATTGAAGAGAAATTATCCCCACAACTTCTTCCATAGTCACCATGTATGTTTACAACTGCATGCTCTCTTTGTTCTACCAAGAAGCAAACAACACCTGTAACCTTAGTGGTAAGGCATGAAGGGATGCATACTAAAAAACTATTTTTTGCTATAACAAAGAATTAACTTGACTATAAATAACAAGGGGAAAATTGAAAGACTGTGAAGATATTTTCTTATGATTATATCTGAAACCTTTTCTCATTCTTTTATCACCTACATTGCAGAAAAATACTCTGGCTGTGATGATTATTATATACATAATATTTATTATTCCTATTATAGATTGTACATATATAACATATATGTACAATATACTTATATATTGTACACATATAATATATAATATATGCACAATATATATGCTATATAATATATATGTACAATATATATTTATACATATATAAATGTGTATACTATATAATTCTACATAAAATCCATGTTTTATAAATAATCTTTCAGCTCAAAACCTAAAGATGATTAAGTTGATTTAGAAGGATATTTCAAACATCTTTCAAATATATAGTACTAATTTAATCTTTAAAAATATATATACTGGGGCTGGGAAGTTGGCTCAGTGGTAGAGTGCTTGCCTTGCATGCCTGAGGCCCTGGGTTCGATTCCTCAGCACCACATAAGCAAAAAGAAAAAAGCCGGAAGTGGCGCTGTGGCTCAAGTGGTAGAGCGCTAGCCTTGAGCTGAAGAGCCGAGGGACAGCGCCCAGGCCCAGAGTTCAGGCCCCACAACCAGACCAAAAAAAAAAAAAAAAAAAAATATATATATATATATATATATATATATATACTAAGAAAATTTCCCCTGGTTTAATCTAGTCTTTAAGGAAATTCTACTCATACCATAAAATCCTGAACAACTTTAAGAAATTAGTCAAGTTTAATTAGGAAAATAATGATCGAATAAGACGAAAACAAAAAAAATAACTTGTTATATTTTTAATATAACAATATAGTCTTAGATACAACATTTTAAAGGGTATATTGTCATTGTCTTCCTTGTATTGTTCTTTTTATATTAATAATATAGTTTTACAATCATGATCATATTTTCAATATATGACAATAAAATTGTGTTTTTGTTTAAAAAAAAAAAGCAGTAAAAATCCTGGGGCTGGGAATGTAGCTTAGTGGTACCTTGCCTATCATGAATGAAGCCCTGGGTTTGATTCCTCAGTACTATATAATCAGAAAAAGCCAGAAGTGGCGCTGTGGCTCAAGTGGTAGAGTGCTAGCCTTGAACAAAGGAAGCTCAGGGATAGCGCCTAGGCCCCGAGTTCAAGCCCCAGGACTCGCACCAAAAAACAAAAAATCCTCATCAAAATATTAACAAACCAAATTCAATAGCAAAATAAAAGAATTATACACCATGACCAAATGGGACTTATCCATGAATGCTTTGATTTGAATGTGAAATGTTCCCCACAGGCTCATGTGTTCAGAGCCTATTCCACAGCAGTTAGCACCATTTTGGGAAGTGGTGGAAACATTAGGTGAAGGGGCCCAGTTTGGGGATATTTGTCACTGGCACAGGTCCTGAAAAAAATACACCTTATCCCCCCTGGCTCTTTCTCACTCACTTTCTGCTTCTGGCTGCCATGAGAAGAACAGTTTCTGCCATACTCTATTGCTACAGTGATATTCTTCACTATGTTAGGGGCAAAGTCCAAAGTGAACTTCGGACTTACATCCCTGAAAACATGAGCCAAATTAAATCTTTTCTCATTGTAACAGTTTTCTTAGTTATTTGTCACAGCAGTGAAAAATCTAACACAATGGAGATACAAGAATTGTTCCATGTACACAAATTGGTTAATGTGGATCATTATATGAACAAAATGATAGATGAAAACTAATCATCTCATTAGATATAGAAAAAGCATATAAAAACTCAATGAAGCGGGGTACCAATGGCTCACGCTTGAAATCCTAGCTACTCAGGAGGCTGAGATCTGAGGATCACAGTTCAAAGCCAGCCCGGGCAGGAAAGTCTGTGAGACTCTTATCTCAATAAAAACCACTAGAAAACCGAAGGTGGTGCTGTGGTTCAAATGGTAGAGTGCTCGCCTTGAGCTGAAGAGCTGAGGGACAGTGCCCAGGCTCAGAGTTCAAGCCTCATGACCGACAAAAACAAAACAAAACAAAACAAAAAACAAACAAAAAAAAACCTCAATGATAAAAATCTTAACGAATTAGATAATATAATAAATTATAGAAATTTACTCAATAAAGGCTATATATTAATAATACTTGGCTATTCTCATACTCAAGGATAAAAAGTTGATGCAAATGAACTCCAAGATATGGAAACAGGTTTTTGTGTCTTTGTTTTTATTTTTTAATGTATGATGTGAAAGTATTTAATTTTTTTTTTCTTCCTTTGGTTTATCCCTTGTCACTGTTTTTTATTTTGGTACCCTGTGTCTTGTATACATGTTTATCTGATCTGAGGAAGGGAAGGCGAATAACAAAATGGTGAGACAAAGGACAAAGGGGGAACCAATGCAATAATGATGTAAGACATTATGTTGGAAAGAACTTTACAACTTGGAGGGGAGGGGAGTATAGGGGAGGGAAAATGGAAAAAATAAGGGGGGGATAACAATGTTTGACAAGGAGTGTACTGATTACCTTACTTATTTATGTAACTGCAACCCCTCTGACATCACCCTTACCATACAATAAAACTAAATTTTAAAAAGTTGAAAGATTTCTAAGATCTATAACAAGATAAGGATGCCCATTCACACCAGTTTTATGCAATATCATATTGGAAGCCTTAATCAAAGCAATAATCTAGAAAATAAATTTAAGTATCCAAATGCAAAATGAAATAAAATTATATTTGCAGTTGGCATGATCTTTCTTTAAAATAAAATATCCAAAGGCTCAATAGAAAGCAGCCAGAATTGATAAATTCAGTAACATTGTAAAACATAAAATCAACATACAAAAATCAGGAAAATTTCTGAACAATAATAATGAAAAATACAAAACAATGATAAACCAACCTATTCACTATAGAAATAATAAGAATAAAACACTTAAGAACAAACAACCCTGAAAGGTAAAAGATTTTTACATTAAAACTATACACATTTTTAATTATCAGATATTCTGTGAATAAAAAGGATGCCAGATGGGCATCATGGCTTTTGCCCAGTATATGGGAGGCAGAAACATGAGGATGATGAGTTTAATCCTAGTACATGGTATGCTGAGACAGTAGGATCATGAGTTTAAGACCAATCTGGGTCTTATAGGAAGTCAGAGTCCAACTTGGACTGCACTGGAAGTTTCTGTCCCCCCAAAACAAACAAAAATATGTAAATTATACACAAATACCTAATCACAGTTACTGTGATTTAAATCAAAATCTCAGAAATCTTTGCTTTAGAAACTGGCAAACATTCTAAAATTCATATGGAAATATGAACAGCTCATAATAGTCAAATAAATTGTAGAACAGAATAGGAAATTGAAATTGGAGAATACAAACTTGATTTTAAAGCTTACAATCAGCCATTATATTGAAACGCCAAGGTACTGACATACAATTCACATATAGATCAATGGAAAAGACTAGAAAATACCTAAAGAGAGCAATGCATATGGCCAATTGTCTTTTATCAGAAGTTACAAGGTAATATAATGGGCATTATTAAAGGTAATGTCAAAAAGTTGTGCTAAAGAAAATAGATACCATATTTTAAAAATAAACTTTGATCTTTGTCTCATAAATCACACAAAAATGAACTCAAAGTAGATTATAAGGGAAAATATACAAGCCAAAACTATAACATTTCTAGAAGAAAATATAGGAGAATATCTTTACACTCAGGACAGGTGAAGGTCTCTTATAAATATGGTAACAATGATAAAATATTCATGAATTAAACATCATCCAAATTTAAACATCTGATAATGAGAAAGTATAATAAGAAAATAAAACTTTTACAAGCTATAATATGGATGAACATATTTATATCATACAAAGGAACTCCATATAAAATATAATAAGAACCCTTAAGAAGCACTAGTAAGATAAACAACTTGTTTAAAAAAAGGGGAGCAAAGCTAGGCGCTGGTGGCTCACCCCTGTAATCCTAACTACTCAGGAGGCTGAGATCTGAGGATCGCGGTTCAAAGCCAGTCCGGGCAGGAAAGTCCATGAGACTCCTATCTCCAATAAACCACCAGAAAACCGGAAGTGGCGCTGTAGCTCAAGTAGGAGAGCACTCACCTTGAGCTGAAGAGCGCAGGGACAGAGCCCAAGGCCAGAGTTCAAGTCCTACGACCTACCAGAAACAAAGGGGGGGAGCAAAATAGAAGATGATAGAGGGGCGATTATGATTGAGGTACTTTATACACAATATACGGAAGTAACCATGAAATGCATTAAGAGTTCACATATGAAGGGGGTACAAGTAAGTGCAATAAAGGAGGATGTTGTGATCAAAGTATGTTACATGCATTACATGCATATGGAACATATATGGAAACATGCAATGAAATCCTGTGCAGTTAATATATACTACTTTTAAAATACAGAGGCAAATAATTAAACGGACAACATTTTGTGAAGAAATACATGCAAAAGGCCAATATATACATAAGTGATAAATAGACATTAAAATCTCAATGAAAGACTAGTAAACCACCCTTAAAATGTCTCGAATGTGCAGGTTCAAAGTTCCAAATGTTGGTGAGCATACAGAGTGACCAGAGCTCTCCCAACATTGCTAGTAGGATTGCGAAAGGGTACAACCATGCTATCACCAAAACTCACATGGAGGAATGGTCCTCAATATGACAGAGTAAGATAGGACCTACTGGGAGCTGTTTAGGTTGGGAAAGCAGATGAATTAATGTCTTTCTTATATGAATAAATTCTGAATCTCACAGGACAAATTATCACATGCATAAGTGGTTACAAAGCAATGGTATCTCTCATTCTTCCACATTCAGCTATGAGTTGAAGCATGATATCATCATCATAAATAATCACCCAATCATGAAGTTCCCAGCTTTCAGAACTACGAGTCAAATTAAGTCACTTTTCTTATTATTCTCCATTATGTAGTTACAGCAACAGAAAACCTAAGTTAATCATAAGTTAATCAAACACTTACTGTATGACCACAAAAGTCTAGTTCTAGATAGTTACTCAAGAAAAAGATAACATGTTCACTCAAACTATTATATATGAATGTTGATAGCAACATTAAATACAACACAAAACTGTAAACAACCTCAAATATCTATCATCAAGTAAATAGATAAATAAATCACAACAAAACAGAATACTATTCAGTACAAAAAGAACAAGTTACTGATACAGTCTATAAGGGATATGGCTAAAATTCAATAATTATGCTGAGTAAATGAAACCAGGAATGTATAATTCTGTTAATGTTAAATTCTAGAAAATGCCAAATAATCTTTAATAATAAATTGGTTATTGCCTAGGGATAGGTATCATGGGCACTGAGACTATAAATGGACACCAGAGCACTTACTGCAGTGATAAAAATATGAATCATCTATTATTATTATTATTATCCTCATCATTTCTTGGGTACACAAAGACACAGGGCAAAATGTAAAATAACTTTGAAATCTCATATTCATGCTTCATCTTTAAAACACACTGAAATAATGTTTTATTTCACAGTATATATGTATTTGTTCAAATATAATGTTGCTTTCATTTAAATTATATACATCTTTCTACTAAATCTGGAAGCAAAAGTGAACCTCTAAGAGATATACCTATCCTGCTTTTCCTTACTCCAGGGATTGTGTTCCTTGTTTAAGAAACATGGAATTGTATAGAAAGTATATAGCACAAAGCAGAAACTAAATAAGTGCTTTACTTGTGGCCCAAGAGAAGATGGTTAGATCTAAAAGAGAACTGTCTGCAAATTGTACTGTACAGTATGAGAGTGGCATCCAGATCACACAGTATCAAAGACTAACAGAATTGGCAAAGAGTAGAAACTTGGCAAAGGCAAGACTCCTGCGTTTTTTCACATTATATTATAAAGTGGTTTGCCTACTCTATATACAGATAGCAGTCTATAGATGGCTTTGTGTATCTGCAAAAGTTGGTATGAGGATTCAGTGCTAACTTTTTTAACCCTTACTACATGCCAGATCCAGTGCTGGGCACTCAACTGCAGATGATTTAATTTGATTCTAGCTGGTATAAAATGATGCTTATCAAAATGAACTCCAAGAAATAGAAACAAGAGTTTTTCTTTATTGTACTGTTTGTGGGTTTGTTGTGGTGGTGGCTGTTCTGTTTTTCCCTTCTGTTGCTGTTTTTCATTTCTATACCCTTTGTCTTTTATGTAAGTTTATCTGATTTGGACAGGGGAAGAGGGAGCACAGAAATTGTGGGACAAAAGGTGAACCAATTCAGCAATGATACTCACTAGACACTATTTTGGAAATTATAACTGAGCTCATTTATACTTAGGACATTTAGTTTGCAGATATAAATGCCGTTGTTAAGGTCTTCAAACTGGGGGGAGGGGTCATAAGGGAAAAACGGAGAAAATGAGGGAGGGGGCAGCAAAAAGAAATGTACTTATTACCTGACTTATGTAACCCTTCTGTGCATCACCTTTACAATAAATATTTTAAACAAGAATATTAGACTTTGCCCCTAATGTTTATAATAAGGTTATTTGGAATTAAGGTATCTTGCCAGACCTCACAGTGACTTGAATAAAAAACAATGACTCCAATGTCATCCTCATTTTATTAAAGTATTGAGTTTTGAGCAAGCTGTTATCTACCTTCTTGTCATAGTGTAAGTATCCTAGGATTCCCAATCTAATCATCAGGTCATTGAAAGTATGAGAGAAACAGAGCCCTGGAGACAGAAATACCTATAGCCATGCTGAAGCTCTCTCCTGGACTGAGCTTTTAGAAGCAAGGTGAGCTAAAGCAGATGAGGCAGCCTCTTTACCATCTTCTCCTGGCCTCCATTCTTGGGACTGAAAGCACCTGACACCTGTGTCTGTTGTGTCTTCCTCTTGTTTAGGTCTTACCCTTCCCCCTCTTCAATCCCTACGCTTTCTCCCTTGTCTCCAGGCCACCCCACTCTTATTTCTCTTTTCTTTCCTTTGAGTCCTAACCACTGTTACTACCAGCCGGCCCTTGGACCCCTGCCCTCGCTTCCTTTGCTCCTTCAGCTCTCTGTGTTCCTTTCTTTCCTGCTCAACTGTCAAGGCCCTATTAGGGCCCCACTATCGACTCTGCCCTGACAATGGCTCAGTGGTTTTGAGATGAAGTAAAACGTCACTAATTTGTTCTAATTGGGGGGAAAGGTCAGTCTGCCTTAAATGAAAAGTATGAGTGATAGGATATTTGCAGGGGGAGGATGCAATCTCATTACTTTCAAGTACATAAAGTAATCCCAATGACTGGGACAAGAGGATAAAAGGCAAAGCTATACATTTCAGAGATCTGTAAGTGCTTTGACAAATAAGCAGAGCTCATTTATAATTAGGACATTTAGTTTGGGGATATAAATGCTGTTGTTAAGGTCTTCAAACTAAAGTAGGCTAATATTTCATTTATTTATACAATTAGTTTGCAAAGAGTGCTCTCTCATCATAGATACAGGTGCAATCCCATTATAAGGGTCCACAATTTCAGACCTACTTTATTTTTAGGTCACATGGCCTATGGGAAAAGTGTTTGCTCGGCCAATTTCCAAACAAAGTAATGGGGAAACAACAGTAGCAGCAACAACAACAACAAATACTCATTTCTTCTCTTCTGTTCTATAAAAGTGCTGCTACCAATGAAAAAACAATCCCCTGTAGCGGTCACATAATTGGGGAGGGGGGAATGATGCAGAGGTGTAAGAGAAATGACTGAATGGACACAAGCAGAGCCCAACCTCAGCTGAGCAGCATGCAGTCAATTGGCCTTAGTTTGGAATCTACTAATTTAGACTTGGTGAAAATAGAGGAAACAGCCTACTTTATTTTTACACTCTAAGAAGCCAATTTCTAAGCTAATTACAATGGCAAACAAAATTTTCCTGCAAAGATTTAGAGAATTCCTTAAAACTTTTCATGTCTTGCCTTATATGTTTAAAGCACTCTCTTTATTGATATGTAATCATTCAGTTAATCAGCTTCCTACCAATGTCTGGAAGCAGTTCTCTATACAAAATCCTATTTAGGAGCCTTTCTCTAGTCTATTTCACCTGATGATGTAGAAAAGTGAAAAAGAGCACTTATTTTCTTTTCATATAGCTTATAATTAAGGTTTCCTACCAATCCAAAGTGGCTCTGGTCATTGTACCTTCCCTATAGCTTCACAGTATTTTCTCTCTATACAATTAGACAAGGATGTGGAGGAATAGGAACCTAGCTCTACCAGATATCTTGGCATCACGTGAGTAGCCGGTTAAAAAAAGAAACATTATATCATACTTTAACTCTTAGCATTCAGATAAGAGGTATTTTTCACTATGGAAACACCATGTGAGTTCGTAGGGATTTTCTTCAGCTACTAGGGAAATCAACTGATATCAAACCAATTTCTCTAAAAGCTATAAGTTAGATGTGGCTTACAATTGTAAAATTCTTCAGTGTTATCCAAAGGATTCACAGAAGGGTTCCTTAAAATTCAGCAGGCCAAAGCTACAGAGATAAGGCAGCAGTTTTTGTTTACAAACCATTAGAAGTACATCTAAAGGGATTAACATCGTTTGAAAGCCACTAGAAATTTGAACAGGGTCACGGAGCTACTTCAGACTATTCTGAATTTTTGTGCTTTCTACCATGGAAAGAATTCTTCATTAGCAAAGTTGAATGAATGGGATGAAGCCACTGGAATCAAGAAAACAAATCTATATTTTTAAACTATGAAGGCAAAGTCAGAGGAAAGGCATTGCTTTCACATTACTTTTTTTTTTCTTTATTTTTTTGTCGGTTGTGGGGCCTGAACTCTGGACCTGGGCACTGTCCCTCAGCTCTTCAGCTCAAGGCAAGTGCTCTACCACTTGAGCCACAGCGCTACTTCTGGCTTTTTCTGCTTATGTGGTGCTGAGGAATCGAACCCAGGGCCTCATGCATGCAAAGCAAGCACTCTACCACTGAGCTACCTTCCCAGCCCCCAAGATAAAAAATCTTTATATTTCATCTCTTATAGTCTGTAGGATACTTTCCTTAGAAAGGCCCTGGGTTCGATTCCTCAGCACCCCATTAGCAAAAAGAAAAAAGCCGGAAGTGGCGCTGTGGCTCAAGTGGTAGAGCGCTAGCCTTGAGCTGAAGAGCTGAGGGACAGCGCCCAGGCCCAGAGTTCAGACCCCACGACCGGACCCCCTAAAAAAAAGAAAAAAAAAGATTTTTATCTTGGGCTGCAGTCAGATAAAAAATGCCTCCTATGCGTTCCCTAAATTTCAAGTAAGCATAATATTTTAATGGTAATACAATCAAATATTTTTAGAAAACAATTTGTATTTTAAAGGGAAACAAAGCCATGTTTTCACTTCATTTTTATTTACTTTCTGATTCTAATATTTTCCATAGGTATATTCAATTTTGAAACTAGAAAGTTAATCATGGAAAATGTACTTTTGCTTATACATTTCTGATCCCAATTCTCCAGGGATAAATGTGTCAGTTGACCAAGAGAACACACACACACACACACACACACACACATATATTACCAGTCCTGGGGCTTGAACTCCAGGCCTGGGAGCTGTCTCGAGCCTCTTTTGCTCAAGGCAAGCACTCCACCACTTGAGCCACAGTGCAACTTCTGGCTTTTTTGAGTAGTTCATTGGAGATAAGAGTCTCAGGAACTTTCCTGCATGGGCTGGATTCAAACTGTGATCTTCAGATCTCAGCCTCCTTAGTAGCTAGGATTAGAGGCATGACACACTGGTGCTCAGCCAAAGGAATATTTTTTTTCCTAGAAAATATTGTTAAGGAGAATATAAAAAGTAGTCAAAAAAATTACAGAAATAGTGATCAATGAAATTATTTGCCATTCAATTTAGTATACGTTTCTTTGAAACAGGCACACGTGATTTTTAAAAAATATTTCTATACCCTTGGATTTTAGAATGTGGGACATTCTGTTTAGAAAAGAGCATTAGTGATTATCCAGCACAGTAACTTTTTTCAAACTTATTTTCTTCAAAATTCTACTATCAAAATATTGAACAAAACCCACCATAGGGCCTATAAAATGAAAGGATATCTGAAGCAAAGGCCCAAGGTCTAAAGCCTAGTCAACTCCCTAACTACTACTTCCCTACATTATTTGATTGAGGAAGGTAAGATCTACAGCTTTACAGAAAGTAAGTGGCTTGCTCACGTTCATCTACAAGTGATAGTTGCTCTCTTAATTTTCATCTACTTCTGCTCCATAGTCTACCTTTTAACTTCTAGTAAAATACACACACACACACACACACACACACACACACACACACACACACACACACACACACATCCACATAATTCTAGGTAGCCAGAGGGAGTTTCTCCTGCCTCTCTTAAACCATTAATATCCCTTATACCATTAATATCTTAAATCTTTGGGTTTCCAAAAACAAAAAGGAGAAAAAGCCATGCTGAAGCTAATTAAATATTTCTTGAAAGATGGTATGACAGCCAGCATTGTAGCCATTTTTTCTGTGACTAGGCTTCCTCAAATAACACTTTGTAGATATCTTCATAATGGTCCAGTATTTAAGACAAACTCAACCAGAGTATTATAAAAGAACAGTCTGGGGGAAAAAGCCAACTGGAATTTGCATTTAGGCTATTTTGATCTAGAGAGCTGAATAAGAAGAATGAGGGTGAAAGGTGCTCAAACTCTTATTTAGCAAGCTTCTATTTTCTTGTGCTCATGCTGAATAGGTGCAATGTTCCAGAATACTTTGCTTTGTTTTCTCTATGTCTAGGAGACAGGCCTGAGTGTATGTGTGTGAGTAAGTATGAAATGAAAAATAGACAGAGATATCCATGGAAAAAAAAACCCACACTAAGACACAAACACTGGCACAAAGAGACACACAGAGAGCCACAAAGAAACATACACAGAGATACACATATTTATCCATAGAAAAAGGAGAGAGACTGAATGACAGTGACAGAAACAGAAAAAAAAAGACTTCCAGAGACAGATAAACAGTGATATACGCAGATTGAAAGTGAAAGATTATAAGATTGAGAGATTGCAAGACACACATACAAGGAAATAGAATGGTGTATGCACACACACACACACACACACACACACACACACACACACATAGACAGAGAGAGATTAAATAGAAAAACCAAGAGAGACAGATTGAGAGAGAAAAATAGATACAGAAGTTGGAAAATCCTAGTAATAAAGAGAAAAATCACTTCTTTTTTTAATTCTCCCTTGGAAGCCTTCAATGTTTGTTTCTTTTGTGGTTAATATAACTTGGAAATTAAATTTTAATACTTTGGGCAAAATGCTCAGAGGCAATTTTTAAAAATATGACTGTAGAAAATACATTAGTTTTATTTTATTTTATCTACTTCATTTAATTGTTTGGGAATCACAATTACAGGAGTACGGAAGCCAAAGCTAAAGCCACAGTTGACATGCATGATAAATTTACCAAAACTTTTCCAAATTTCCAATGTCCGACATTTATATTCCTCAGCAGTCCTGCAGTGCTATGCCTCATCTAAGGCAGAAACATGGGCTGAACGAACTCTTTGTTTAGTTCTCTTCTATGGCTAGCAAATATAGTCTTAGGATCTTTTCTATGCTTTCCTGGGAGGAACAGTATAACAGAAACCAAATCAGTATAACAGAAACCAAATCACCATGTTAGCTATTAAACCAGGATCCTTTTCAATGCTGTCTAATACTGGACAGCTCATAGTTTACCTATAAGAATTTTAAAAATAGGATTAGTTTCCTAAGTCTGCAGTACATTTAAATGCACTTTTCTGTCCCTGTTTCTTGCTACCTCTTTTTGTCTCTCACAGATACACATACTCAGATTGAAGATAATTAGATAAGAATGTGTTTGCTTACCAAAAATGGTGTACAGTAGCTTTACTGAAAATTGCCCCAATCTGGAAACAGCTTGAATATCCAGAAGACAAATGAATAATGTTACTCATCTATCATACAGCAGAATATTGCACAGAAATAAATTAATTGTTGATAAAAAACAAAAGGGATGAACCTTACAGACAAGGAGTGAAGTCACACACAAAGAGGCTGCATGATTCCATTTATATGAAGTTCAATAACAGTCAAATATAATCAAGAGTAATAGAAGTCAGAATGACTGCTACCTTTATATGGAGGGTATTGACTGGGAAGGAGGTTATTTATTGCTAAAAATGATTATTTTTGAGCTAGGATAAGACTACATAACCCAGGCTGGCATCAAACTCAAAATCCTCCTGTATCTATACCTGGCTAACTGAGGTTACCACCAATATGGCCTGAGCCAAAAGATAAGTTTTACATTTAAATATTTGGGAAAACTAAATATTCCATGGCATTTAAACTACATGAAATTCAAATATTAATGTCCCTAAAATATTATCTCTGGCTGCTTTTATTGTACAATGGAGAAGTTAAATAGTTGTGACAGAATCCATATGCCTTGCAGAGCCTAAAATACTTATTCTTTTGGCTTTTCATTAAAAAAAAACCTGTTGACCCCTGATGGAGGAGATAGCTACATGAATATAGATGTGAAAAAATATCACTGAGCTTTAACATTTAAGATTAGTTTACATTACTTAAAAGAAAAGTTTATCAATATATAAAAAGGGAAATTAATTAGAACCCTTACACACATGTTTAATGCACATAGGTTCAGAAAAGAAATTCTGAATTTTTTTTATTGCAAAAATAATGTACAGAGGGTTTACAATTACATGGGCAAGATAATGAGTACATTTCTTATCAAGCATTGTAGCCTCCTCCTTTGTTTACCCTTCCCATCCCTTCCCATCCTCTCCAGCCCCCCCCCACTCAATCCTCCCCGCCCTCACCCCTCCCCCACCAAAGTTGTAAAGTTCGTTTTCCACATAACAACTTGTACATCTCATTGTTGCAATGGGTCCACCTGTATCCCTAGTTAAACGATTTGTTTTTCCCTTTCCCCTTCCCCTCCACAAATTATACCGACATCAAATACAGTGAAAGCATGGGTTATACTGTGGGGGAGGGACATACAAAGCAACAAAGAAATCACCTTATAAATGCTTAGAAACAATCGCATGAAAGAAAAAAAACATTTGAATACATATCTTAGGATTCATTTCCCTCACATCACCTTATCTGACCTTTTCTGCTTGACTCAGACATATACTAGATATTGCAAATAAGGGAAACCATGGGACCTAAGTTTCTTTGGGCCTGGCTTACTTCACTTAATATAATTTTTTCCAAGCCTTTTCATTTCCTAACAAATGGGACAATGTCATTCTTTCTGATGGAGGCATAGAATTCCATTGTGTATATATACCACATTTTCTTGATCCATTCATCTACTGAGGGGCATCTGGGTTGGTTTCATATCTTAGCTATAGTAAATAGTGCTGCAATAAACATAGTCGTGCTGGTAGCTTTAATATGGTCTTGTTTGTAAACATTTGGGTAAATGCCCAAAAGTGGGATTGCTGGGTCATAAGGGAGCTGTATGTGGAGTCTTTTGAGGAACCTCCATACTGCTTTCCAAAGTGGTTGAACAAGTTTACACTCTCACCAACAATGCAGTAAGCTTCCCTTTTGTCCACATCCCCTCCAGCATCTGTTGTTTTTAGAGTTCTTGATTTTAGCCATTCTAACTGGAGTGAGGTGGCATCTCAATGTTGTTTTGATTTGCATTTCTTTTATGGCTAAGGAGATTGAGCATTTTTTCATGTGTCTATTGACCATCCTTCTTTCTTCTTTATTTTTTTCTTATAAATAAGAACCAGTTCTTTTTTTTTTTTTTTGGTCCAGTCGTGAGGCCTGAACTCTGGGCCTGGGCGCTGTCCCTCAGCTCTTCAGCTCAAGGCTAGCACTCTACCACTTGAGCCACAGCACCACTTCTGGCTTTTTTTTTTTTTTTTTTGCTTATGTGGTACTGAGGAATCGAACCCAGGGCTTCTTGCATGCAGGGCAAGCACTCTACCACTGAGCCACTTTCCCAGCCCAAGAACCAGTTCTTTACACTCCTTTTTTGCTTTGTTTTGATTTTTTCTTTTTTTGGGGGGGGTTACTTTTTTATTTTATTTTATTGTAAAGGTGCTGTACAGAGGGGTTACAGTTACATATGTAAGGTAGTGAGTACATTTCTTGTCGAACACTGTTACCCTCTCCGTTTTTCTCCCACTTTCCCTTCCCCCAACTCTTCCCCTCAGGTTGTAAAGTTCCCTTCTAATATAGTCTTGTGTACACACCTTTTTTTTATCAGAATATTACACTAAGTATTATTAGAAACAAGCATGATCTAACTTAATCAATCCTTAAAGTTTCTTCTCAATCATGAAATTCAGAATGATGTCTTTCAAGTAAAAATAAACATGATTAACATGTCATTTCCTATTCTCTTTCTAAAAAGTTGAGCAAAATGACAAATTTTACAACTGTTTTGAGCTAGCAGGTATTCTAATTTTCATCGGTGGTCCATCTCTGAGTCATGCATTAAATCACCGTTAAAGGTCATTGTGACTTCTCTGAACAAGCATTTGTATTATTAACTAAAGAACTGCTAAAAATCTAATTCCCTATGTTATTCTTTCACAGGAAAATATCTGTCACTAACAAGAGGCCAGTGTAAGAGAAATGACAGTGATAAATGCAGTTATAAACATTTGTTATTAGAAGCTTTTAATGGTGCAATTTCTTTACATTGTCAAATTTGTTTCGAACTTTACTTTCTTATTTGGCTGTTTCCAATACTTATAAATTTCAATGTATGTCAAGAAAAGGAGAGCTGGAAAATATATCTACAAGATGGCTTCAGGGTGGGTAATGCATTTGTTTTTGAAGCCAGAATATATGTTTAAAATCACAGGCTGGCAGCCAGACAAGCCAGTGACAGCCTTTTCATTATAGCTTAGCTAAATTTTGTACTCGTGTTATTGCAGTTGTTGCTGTCTCTACACCTACAGTTGTAAACCAAACAATATAAGAACAATTTTTTTTCCTGCTACAAAACACACTTGATATTCCTCTTCTAATTCGCAGTCAGCCTCAAGTATTGCAATCAAATTTCACCTATGCTGAAATATCTGGCAGCATTTAAATTAGTATTGCAGGACTCCCTGAGTCTATCTTCAGTTCCTTTCTCATGAACTTTGATTAGTGATCTTGCCTCTCGAAATCCTGGGAGGTTTGCCTCCAATTGAGGGTGGCCCAGCAAATAAAAGCAATTCATATTTACATGGGGGAAAAATCCTACCATGGGATGTTAGAGGATTAAGGGAGATAATATATGCAAAGTTCCAGGAGCACAGTGGTGCTCTATAATTGATACTTGTGCACCTTCATAAGAAATCCATTAGTCTCTTGATAGACAGTAGAGCAACAGTAAAAAGTACTGCCTAATAGAACTTTCTGCCATAGTGGAAATGTCCCATGTCTCTGCCACATATGGTTACTGAACACTTAGTCTCAGTATGATTGAAGAACTGAATTTATTCAATTCCTCTCCTCCACCTCTGCATGCACCACCACACCCAGCTTAGGGATTTAATTTCTGATGCAATTTTCTTTTAATTTATCAATTTAAATTCAAACATAAATAAATGGACACATGTGACAGTACAGCCTTGAGGAGACTTATTTTCCTTGCTGAAATAGTTTTGAACTAGGTACTCTTAAATTTTTGTGAGTCCCTTTGAAATCTGGTGAGACTTTTGAAAAATAGTTCTGTGACATATTTTATCTTTTCAAAACATACAGTTGTATGGTTTCTAGTATATTTTCAGACATTTGTATCTAAAAACAGCACCTATTTTAAAATACTTTACTACTTCAAGAAGAAACTATATCTTTTGCCAAATCCATGATCATGAACATCTACCTATGTATAAGTCTCCTAAGATTTTTATAGTTTTGGCTGTTATGAGTAGGTTTCTCAGTTCATTACTGAATATAGTATAATGTAGCATTTGATTCATTCTATACATATATTGATTATACATACATACATACATATATATATATATATATATACATGCTGTAATTTCAGTGTCCAAACAATATTAATTGTAAAGACTATTTTTCCTCATTGAATGGTCTTGGAACCCTTGCCAAAATAAATTGACCATAAGTGTGTGGGTTTCTGGTTTCTTATTCTATTCCATTGATCTATATTTCTAGCTTTTTGCCAGTATCACACTGATGTGATGAATAACACTTTTTGTAGCAAGTTTTGAAATTTGGAAATCTGAATCCTCATGCATTGTTCTTCTTTATCATAATAGTTTTAGCTATTCGAGTCAGATTTTAGAATCAGCTTCTTGGTTTATACAACGAGTTTTCCTGGGCTTCTGAAAGAAATTGTGTTGAAACTGTGGAACATTTCCACATTTAGACCTTATGCAATCCCATTTTATTATATTTTGTACAATGATGTTCAATTTTTTCCAGTAACACTGTGTAGATTTTAGGGTATAGGTTTTTACATTACTTTTGTTGGTTTTATCCTAAATTATCTTATTATCTTTCATCCCACTGCCAAGTAATTACTTTCTTAATTTCATTCTGTATTACTCACTGCAAAAAGATAGAAATGCAATTGGTTTTTGCTTAATAATGTGGTATCATGAAATGTGACCGATTAATTTATTAGTTCTAATATATTTTATTGGCATATTTATGATTATAGAATTCGCTAAAATTTTTCTATGGAAAATTTTGTTGTCTGCAAAGAGACAACCTGAATGGCTTTTAAAATTCCTTTTTTTGCCTAATTCCTCTGGCTAGAACCTCTAGTAAAATGTTTCTGTAAGTAGTAAATGTGGACATTCTTGTGTTTCTTCTCAGGGAGAAATAGCTCAATTTCTTACCACCAAGTATGATTACTGTGATATTTTATAAATGGACTTTATCTAGTTGAACAATTCCCCACCAGTTAAATAACAGATATTTAAGAGATAAGAGAGTTTATCTTCACACTAAAAACAAAAGACAACTATCAATATACCAGAGAGATCGTTCATGATTCATATCTCATAGTCTTTATCATCAAATTTCCATAGATTTTTCTTGGATGAATTTTTCTTTTTGTCTGTTTATCCTTACAACCATTTCCAGAGGCTGTAAATACTTGTTGCTTTACACAAAACATATACACATACATACATACATACGTACATACATACATGCACACATACATATATACATACTACCACTTAATTAGTGAGAGGGTTAGTGAGGTTACATATGCTGTCATGCTTCTCTTAAAATCTCTTCAAGCACATAAATTTAGAAATGTAAGATATCAAACAAAACAAATTACGCTGAACATACAGTAGTATATTTTACAAACATCCTGTGACACATTTTTATATTAATGTACTAAATGATAAGATACAATGACCAATCTACTAAATGTCATAATTTCAAAATGTCAATATAAACTGTGTAAAAAAATCTGTAAAACCTAAGGCCAGAAGTTTATCTCAAATATTTACATCCTTCCCTAGCAAGCAAGGCTATGAGCATATACCACAGTACCACCAAAACAGACATATGAAATATCTGGAATTGCATCTGGATATGATTCACATAACTTTTAAATCTCTACCCTGATACTTTCTTTAACCTCCATTTCTTCCTCAATTAAACAACTAAAATCATGAAATTTATTTATTGATATTTATATATTAGGCACAATGTGTTTTAATATTTTCAGTCTCCATTATTTGCTTTTGTTGTCTTTTTAAAATAATTTTCATTATTTTGATCTTTCGTACTCCACCCATCTTCTCTCTCTGAAATGACTAAAATGGTTCTGTTAACACTCCATTCTTGTTACCATCATCACCTCATACATTCTATCTTCAGACTTCTTTACTGAATCCCAAATTGCTTGCCATCAAGAATGGAACATTATTATCCTTATCTGAAAAACTCACTATCACATTACTTTAACTCCATTTCTTATTTCTGCCTTTCCCATAATGTTGGGCAGGATGTGACACATGCATTCCAGGGATGTAACTGAAAGCATTCAACTCCCTTTTCTCAATGGAAAAGTCTTAGCACTAGCATCCAAGGAATAACTTGTTTTGTTGAAAGCTCAAGATGTCACTCTGAATAAACTCACACTACCTATCTCCTTTCTTACTTTGAGATGTCATTATTACTTGGAAAATTCTTACAGTGCTCCCTTGCATAACCATTTTATATCTATTAGACCAAATTTCCCCCTTTTCAAATATGCCTAAAAATATCTTTTTGAAAGTATTCCTCAACTTTCTTTAACTTCTAGAGAATATCAGTAATTAACACATCTAGCTGTTAACATCTGTCCCCAGAACATTTTTTTTTTTTAGTTTTCCCTTGTGCAATAGGCAAATTCAACTTTAGAAGCCTTTCCTGGTTCATTTCATAAAATTTCAACATAAATAGAAGTCTGCATATACATACTACTTTCATAGAGAATTTGAGTACATGTGTATCTTTTACCCTCACAATTTTATTCTTTACCCAAGCTTTGTAACAATATTACAGGAAGTTGTCTTTAAGTCAAAAAGAAAATGTACATAGGAAGATGATAAGGGAAAAAGACTGAGTAATTCTATTTAGCGATCAACAAGAAGTATTATTCTTTATTTCTTTAAGCAAAACTATAGAAAAAATGTACTGAATGCTAGTGGTTTTTACCTGTAAATCTAGCTACTGAGGGGGCTGAGATCTGGGGAATGAAGTTCAAAGCCAGCCTGGGCAAGAAAGTCTGTGAAACTCTTATTTCCAATTAACTACAAAAACTCAGAATTGGAGGTGTGGCTTAAGTGATAGCATACCAGTTTTGAGTGGTAAATGTCAGGGACAGCACACAGGTCCTGATTTCAAGCCCCAGTACAGGAAGGAAGGAAGGAAGGAAGGAAGGAAGGAAGGAAGGAAGGAAGGAAGGAAGGAAGGAAGGAAGGGAGGAAGGAAGGAAGGAAGGAAGGAAGAAAGGAAGGAAGGAAGGGAGGGAGGGAGGGAGGGAGGGAGGGAGGGAGGAAGGGAGGGGGGGAGGGAGGGAGGGAGGGAGGGAGGGAGGGAGAGAGAGACAGAAAGAAAGAAAGAAAAAGAAAGAAAGAAAGAAAGAAAGGAAAGAAGGAAAGAAAGAGAAAGAGAGAGAAAGAGAAAGAGAAAGAAAAGAGAAAGAGAGAAAGAAAAGAGATAGAGAAAAAGACAAAAAGAAAAAGACAAAGAGAAAAAGAAAGAGGAAGGGAGGCAGAGAAGGAGGGAGAGAGGAAGGAAGGAAGCGAGGGAGGGAAGGAGGAAGGAAGGGTCATTTCTCAGTCCACTGGTTAGTTTATAATGAAGCTACACAAATTCATTACAATGATGACTGTACACAAAGACACATCCCTACTTTTTGCCTATGACAGCCTCTTTCTATAATAAAAATATTTGATCCTGTGCTATTTGTTCTATTTTCAGAAGAAGAAAAAGTTTAAACTGCATTACAATACTTTAGTACTCATGGTATCCACTAGAAAGTTTTGTCTAATTATTTTATTGTAATAGTCAGTATACTTAACCATCATCTACCCCCTAAAAATCACTTACCTATGTGCACACACACACACATATACACCTAGGTTCTTAAACTACTGGAAACAAGCAAAACAAATAAGTGGATGTTGTAATCAGATTTCATTTTCCTTCAGGCTTCAATGCATTTATTTTCTTTCAGTAACTCAATATATAGACCTAGGCTTTTGTTTCTGGAATCTACCAGGTAACATGAGAATAAAAGACTTAGCACAAATTTCAATGAAACAAAATTTTATTTTCACAAGCTAGTTGGAGATTATGTGAACTCAGTGTAATCAATAGGTAGGATAAGAAGAGGACAGTTGCAGATTTCCAGCTTCTTTGTGGATAAATTGAGTTTTGACTCTGGCCAAATTGTAGACAGAGATGTACTCAGGATGTTAGTTAATTCAATTATGTCTTTATTTCATAAGTTCTATGTTTTATACCAGAACACCAAGGTCACACTTGTAGATATTCACAATGTTCATTAGAGTAGAAAGATTTACTTAGACAACTGCCCTGGAGGAATATAAACAATGTGTTTTTTAAAAAATAATCTAATGAATTTATTATTATTTTCTCATTTAGGGCATTATACTTGGCTCAATCTTTGGCCCTTAAAATAAGGGCCAAGGGGCATAAATTTGGGGAACATTTGGCTCAACATAGTGTACTTTTGGTGCTCAAATTGTTTTATATAATGAAGTTCAGATGTGCAACTATATTATTATGACATCATAAGAAGTACTTCATTTTGCACTGTTTCTTAGAAGCAGTAATAATTATCTTTGTTCTTCTCTTTCTCTGAGCTTTGGACTTTAGCTACCTTTCCAAGTAGTTGGAAACTCAAAACTAGCCTTTTATATATAAAAGGAAAAGCTGCCTAATCATTTTTGAGAATTAAGCGTACCATATTTCTAATAAAGCCAATCAAATTGGATAATCAAATTGTCTCCCAAAAGAAATGTCCTTAGCATCCTCTTTACACATCTACCATTACCTTAGCAATTTAGGCAAAAAGCCTCTGCTTTTACATGAATTGCTTTGGATTGTTATGTGGTTGTTTTCAAGCCTGAATTGTCTAGATTGATATCGTGTGGGTCCACGAAAGAAAAGCAGGCTGCCTTCAAATAGATGTGGGAGTGGGATTTTATACATTAGGAACATGTCATTCATCACTGCTGCCTTTGATGTTTGCAGAGAACACTTTTTTATGAAGAGCATGGAAGAGTTGGTACACAGAAGCACTTAGAGATCTTTACTTACAAATCTAAATGATAATAAATGGAATGCAGGTTATTCTATAGGCTTTGATGATGAAGTGTATACCCTAGACCTAATATTATAGTGATTCTGTCTTCATGGCTGCATTGCTTACTTTCTGGAAACATGCTGGATATCTTTCCAATTGATATGCAAAATATTAGTATGAATGGAAATGGAAAACAAAGCTTACTTAATGAGTAAATGAAGAAGAAGATAATCAGATGATTCATACTGGGCCAGCCAGTACAATCTTGGTAGAGGGAGACTTTAAGTGAATGGTCAAGTAACCATGAAAAGTCCTACACTGGGTGGAGGGTCAGAAGTCAAGTTATACTGTATGTAGGCCAGGAAGACAATTCTAATGTTTAAGTTAGATTGAAAAGCACAATTTTGTTAACAACATGTAAACAAAGAATTCACAAATGTTGTCTATGAATTTTAGGCTTTTTAGAAAGTTAGGTGAAGATTCATTTCCTCTTTGGGCTGAATTTAAGGGTCCATATAAACAACATCCTCCTGCTCTGTCTTGGCCACAGCAATGCCGCTGTAGCTTAGCCATACTTTCCAGACATAATTTAGAAACAATACAAATATTAAGGAATTACTTATTGGATTTTCTTCCCATGGCAAGTGGTCCTCCCTTGACAACTTAAGTTCAAAAACAATGGTTATTTGTTGCATGCCTCCACATTATTAACAATCCATGTACCTTATGAAATGTGGTTTTCAAATGCAAACACATCTCTCAATAATCCTATACTAGAGAATAATATGTGTAATCTGATGACAAATTCAAGATAACTTCAGCATATCTACAGTTGCTTGCTACTAGAAACCTGATCCATACAGAAGGTAATAGGCAAATCCATCCTTGAAATATTAAAGACTCCTATGAATAGTCATTTGGAAAAAAAAGTGTTCATGACAGAGTAGCATTTTAAAGCTAAGTTAAAGGTTAACACAGGTTGGGGAAAATGTTTAAAAATCTAGAGGTTCTATGCATTAATTATAGCAATAAATATCAGGTCTATCACTAGAGTCACATAGTATTCTGATGAATTTGTATTTAAAACAAAATAACTCTATTTGTAATCATCCACATAACTAGGATACAGTCTAATGCTCTATTGAATTAAAAGCTTGGCTTTGAAGATTTTTGAATTAAAATCTGATCAGCTGTTTCTAATATTAAACAATGGCAAGAAAGAAAATTAGTCAATAATAGACATGAACAACTACATTGTGTCTTAAGAGTGGGGGTATTCATGATCAGAAATGTATGCTGAGGTATGGTCATGAAGGTAGGGTTGCAAAACAGTTTCAGAACTATAAATGGAAAGGCTCAGAGATTTTATATAATATAATTTTTGCTTGTTTTGGGGGAGGTGTTTTCCTTTGAACTCAGTGCCTCACATTTTTAGGCCAGTACTCTAACCAGTTGAGCCACCCGTCCAGCCCTATTTTCAGTTGGTTCTTTTGGAGATGGAATCTAGTGAACTTTTCTGGCCTGGCTTGCCTTCAGATCTCATCTTCCTTAATAGCTTGCACTATAGGGCTGAATCACCAGTGTGTGGCTTATAAAGTTTTTAAACCCTCAGTTTAATTTACAATTTGCTTGCTTAATAAGACCTTGAAGGTGTCTGATGACATTGAAATTTTCACTTTAACCTCTACTTTTACTTTTAGTGTAAGCTAATTTTACATGTCCAGTTGGGTGGGTTATGGTGTGCCTAGATATTTTGTCAAACATTTTACTGGGTATGACTATGAAGCCATTTTTGGATAAGATTAACTTGGTTTGAGGCAGACTCTTGCTATATAACTCACACTGGACTGGAACCCAAAATGTTCTTGTTTTAGTCTCCCAATGTGCTGGGATTACAGGTATGTATCACCACACCCAGCCAAGACTAGGATTTCATTGTTAGAGTAAACATATTACCCTTTTTGATGTGGGTGGGCATCATGCAATCAGTGGAAGTCCTAAATAAAACAAAGGCTCAGCCTCCTCCAAGTAAGAGAGAATTACTCCTGCATCAGCCTTTTCTCATTTTATAACTCAAATGGAAGCACTGATTACTTTCTGGTTCTTCACTGTGCAAACCTTTAGATTAAAATTATACAGTTAGCTCCTGTTGGTCTCCAGTTTTCTGACATCCTGTGGATTGTACATGCACATCCATATGAGTGTGCACAAACAAGTGTGTTCCCCTTCAGTCCACCACTACCTCTATATCTGCTTCTTTCAATATGAATGGAATCATGTATAGATCTTTTCTATCTAATCAAGACTGTTACTTTAGTTTCCCTTCCCCTATCCCACAACACAACATGCCATAGATTGTCCCTTATTTTTCTCTTTTTCCTCTTTTTGCATGTGAAAACAGGAACTTGAGAGGGTCTGTGCTTTCAAAGCTTCACTGTTCACTCATTACTTACACTGTAATCAGGCTCTGGCTCTATCACATGAAAGTAGATTTTCAGATTTTTTTCTAATAAACAGTTAACCAGTATGGGTCCTGCAGATGCAGTTCAAGTATAGTAGATTGTATAGAAATTGGACACATGATGGGATATTCTCTTGAGAAGATTGCACAGCAAGAAGAGAGGGACGAAAGAATTAAATGTAGTAGGGCACAGCAAGGCTGATGGAAGCTTGTTTGCTTCAATGGGAAAAACTTGAGCAAGCCTGTAGGTTGAGGGGAAAGAGCCAGTAGAGAGGAAAAAGTAAACACAATAAAGAGAGGAGACAATAAATCAAGGACCAGGAGAAGTTGAAAAGGAAAGAACCAGTTCAAAATTCATGGAAAGTAACTTTTACATTTTTTTTCATTTTGAATTTTTATTGAAAGTTCAATATTAGTACAGTTTTTATTTCAACTTTTTTAAATAAAATTTTTATTGTGAAAATACCATACAGAGGGGTTACAATTATATGACCAAGGTAATAAGTACATTTCTTATCAAGCTGTTGCCTCCTCCTTTGTTTTTCCCCTACCATCCCTTCCCTCCCATCTCCACAACTACATTTCCCCCCTCCCCCTCCCCCCCCCTCCTAAATTGTAAAGTTCGTTTTTCGACATAGCATCTTTTACATACATAAAATGAACAAATTAATGGAATGCCCATAATAGCTATCTCTATTCTTACACCAGAAAATTTGATCCTCTTAGCCTTGTCATGGTAGTAAGGGAATCTTAGATTTTACTACCAAAATTGTAGAAGAACTTGAATGACAATTGCATTTTCCCACACAAAATAAGGCTTTAAATCCTGACTAGCAATAGTTGAAAGAATCTTAGTTCCCTCTTTAATTATGTTACAGAGTTAAATATGCTTTTGTGATCTTATCTGGAAATAAATCTGTACTTATGCCATTGTTTCTATGAGGATATTCTCAACTTCTTGAAAAAACATATAGTGTCCAGACTGGAAACTGCCTGTTGATAAATATAAGGCTGTCTACCTTCTCCATCGATATCACCACCAGAAAATACAAACTTGGGAGCACATATAAGGAAACAATTTTCAAAATCAATTTGCACTCCATCCAAGAAATTCAGCTGTCTTGATGTGTAGGTACACCTTATTTTAACCCAAAAGTGGAATGACTCTTTGTTTGGCTTTCTTACTTACCAGTCCTGGATCCAAATGTCTCTTACCTGTTATCTAAAATCAATTTCATCTTCACAGCAGAAATGTTTGTGCCCTCTGAGGAAATTCCAAAGAATGAATCACAGGCTATGAAGACAATATCCAAGGGAGTTTTGAAAGATTCTTCGGAACCACACTAGCCACTTCAGAATAAGTTTATAAACCTCAAGGTACCACTTAGAAGTGAGAGATCGTTTTGTTAAGTTATTATGTATTTGCTTCTAATTCTTTTAGAGGTATATGCTATTTTAGAGGGTCTAATAGCTGCTTGTTCATAGATCAACCCTTCATCTGTGCAGCTAAATTGGAAGTGCTAACAACTGGGAACTGGAGCTTCTTGTCCTATATATAGTCTGTTCAGTTCATTGGAAAACATTTGTATGTAATGAATGTTTTAGATTGATAATCAATATGGATAAATGTTCCCTGGAGTCTGGTGTTTATGATCTAGTCATGTAAATAGTAGTAAGTTTCATCTGGTCTGTTTTGAGCAGAACCTAGTATTTGTAATAGAGAAGGCTTGCAAAAATAGAACCTGTAGAATGCATAATGGCATACTGCCAAAATTAGCTTTTAATGCAAACCAAATGGGAGAAAACACAGAAGATTCTCAAAGATGGATGAACAATCTCCTTTTTTAGCATAAGAACAGAACCATATATTGAAACTTACAACTCAATCTGACAGTTGGGGTAAAACTCACATGCAAAGTCACATGTAAGTCACATACAAATGACTCCACATTTTCCCTCAATTCTCAAGCCTACCCAAGCCCCCCAAGTCCTATCCTGTTGTCTAGCTCCACATCTGACATTTAATTCATCAGTGCTTACTCCAGAGATTTGCTTTTCTGGAAATGATGCCAGATCTAAAAAACAAACTTACTATCTCCTTGTCAATTTCTGGACTTTGTTTCTAAATCCTGTCCTGAATATATCCCAGTGCATGTTTCTTCACCATTTTATAATTACACCAAAATTCAGGTTAAGGAAAACCACCATTCTAATGAAAACAATTTCACAGATGGACATTATAATACCTATGTCATATACTTTAAAACATGCAAATGAAATCTGCACTATTATTGAAGAGACAAAATGAAAAATGATGATTTTGGCAGGAACAAGATTACGAATATTCATGAAGAAGGACAAGCATATATTTCTCTAAAATGTAGTATGCTCCTTCCCAGAGGAGGCCATCTGGCTGTTTTGATTGCTAGTTAAACCAATTAGCACAATACTACCTTATTGAGTTTCACCACAAGGCTTCTTATTTCATAATGTTATGGTTTCTTTTTAAATGTTTTCTGTTAATGGTACAAATTGAAAAAATAATCACAACAGAAACAACTCATGTTTAAGCTGAATTGAGTACATCAGAGCTCAAGCCAGCTCTCTTCATTAATATCTATAATCATCACTTTATTCCAGAGAGACAGAGATGATAACAACGCAAGCCTGCTCACGCACACAAACTGTTCTGTTGGCCTTTGGAACAGTCAGCCAGCAGACCACTTACTTTTGGTCTACACTGCCAGCACCTGAAGTCCAAAAAGTATCTCCAGTGAAGAGGCAATGGGATTTAAAAAATGCCTCTGATTTCACTAGAATAAAATAGACTCACATTGCTTTACAAATGATCACAAGAATAATACTAACTCAGCCTACTTACATGTTACAATCACCAGATCAAAATACCAATTTCCTCAATAAGAGCCTATTTTCTTAGTGTTTTGGCTCAAGTTTTCTCCTCTTAGCTATCTCTTTATAAAATTTAAACTTTATGTTCTCCTTCCCTTTCTCTTTCTCCTTCTTTTCTTTCTTTTTCTTATTCTTTTTTTTTTGCACATATATATGATTACCCAAGATTTTAACGGTTTTCATTTAAAAGCACAAAGTAATTCCTCTTATTCAGTTCAACAACCACCGATTGAGCTAACCATTTTGCTAGATGTTGGAATACAAAGATGAGAAGACATATTCAATGCCCTAAAGATGCTCATTAGCTGATTGTGGAAATAGACATAGAAACATTTTGGTAAGTATAGAGGTATGTAAAGGTTGTTACAAGATGAATGGATCAAGAAAATGTGGTATGTATGTATGTATGTATGTATCTGTGTGTATGTGTGTGTGTGTGTGTGTGTGTGTTTGTGTGTGTAATGGAATTCTATGCCTACATCAGAAAGAATGGCATCGCCCCATTTGGTAGGAAATGGAAAGATTTGGAAAAATTATATTAAGTGAAGTAAACCAGGCCCAAAGAAACATAGGTCCCATGGTTTCCCTTATTTTCAATAACTAGTATAAGTTTAGGAAAAGCAGAAAAGGTCAAAAGCTATGTACATTATCACCATATAAAATATTAAACGAAATGAACCCCAAGAAAGGGACAGAAATGGTTTTTTCTTCCTTGCTATTGTTTTTAATGATTTATAATGTACTATGTGATTTTTTTTTTGTTTCTTTGGTATATTCTTCCCCCATGGTATAACCCCTGTTTTCACTGTATTTGATGTTGGTGCCCTGCATCTTGTATATACATTCTTCTAATTCGTGGAAGGGAATGGAAAAAATAAAATGTTTATATAGGGACAGGTTGACCCATTGTAACAATGAGGTGAACAAGATACTATGTTGAAAATACTTTACAATTTTGGTGGAGGAGGGGGTGGAAGGTATGCTAGGGGAAAAACAAAGGAGGAGGCATCAATGCTCAATGGGAAATGTACTCATTACCTTATTCATGTAACTGTAACCCCTCTGTACAGTATTTTTACAATAAAAATGTATAAAAGAGATTAAATTGAATTAGTGAAATACTAATTAGAATGAATTATAAAGATTCACTTCTTGTCTCAGACATATACTAGTTATTGCAAATAAAGGAAACCATGGGACCTATGTTTCTTTGGGCCTGGCTTACTTCACTTAATAGAATTTTTTCCAAGTCTTTCCATTTTCTAACAAATGGGGCAATGTCATTCTTTCTGATGGAGGCATAGAATTCTGTTGTGTATATATACCACATTTTCTTGATCCATTCATCTACTGAGGGGCATCTGGGTTGGTTCCCTATCTTAGCTATGGTAAATAATGTTGCAATAAACATAGTTGTGCTGGTAGATTTAGCATGGTCTTGTTTGTGATCATTTGGGTAAATGCCCAAAAGTGGGATTGCTGGGTCATAGGGGAGCTGTATGTGGAGTCTTTTGAGGAACCTCCATACTACTTTCCAAAGTGGTTGAACAAGTTTACACTCCCACCAACAATGTCTGAGACAAGCAGAAAAGGTCATATAAGATGATTTTAGGTGAAATGAACCCCAAGATAAGGACACAAGTGTTTTTTTCTTTCTTGCTATTGTTTCTAACATATTTATAAGGTGATTGTTTTGTTGCTTTGTATGTGCCTCCCCCACGGTATAACCCCTGTTTTCACTCTATTTGATGTTGGTAAAATTTGGGGAGGGGAAGGGAAAAAGACAAATTGTTTAAATAGGGATACAGGTTGGATCCATTGCAACAATGAGATGTACAAAATGCTATGTTGAAAAACGAACTTTACAAGTTTGGTGGGGGGAAGGGGAGTGTAGTCAGAGATGGGAGGGCAGGGATGGTAGAGGAAAAACAAAGGAGGAGGCAACAATGCTTGATAAGAAATGTACTTATTTCCTTGCTCATGTGATTGTAACCCCTCTGTATGGTATTTTCACAATAAAAAATCTTATTTACAAAAAGATTTACTTCTTTACTTTTGTGAATATTTTTATTTTTATGTAGTTGTACAAGAGTTGTTCATTCAACAAAGCAGTTTATGAATGCAGTGCATCTTGATCAATGCCACCCTTTCAACATTCTCACCCACCCCTCCAACCCACTCCTCTCACTTTTCTTAATTTTCAGGTTAATTTTCCAATTAACAAATGAGTCTATATAAACAATGCATCTTAATCTATGTCAGCCATTCCACATCTTCACCCCCTTCCACCCATCCCTTCACTTATTTTCCTCAAGCATATAAATCTACAAGTGAATTCACTGGGTAGTATGCAAGCAGTTATCAAGAATTAACTAAAGTAAAATAGACTCCATGGAGAGCACAAATGGTATAATTCTATAGAAAGACTAAGTCAAAGCCCAACAAAATAAGTACCAGAAAATGGGTATTTGCAAGAGGGAGGAGGCAAGGAGAGAAGGGTAGAAAAATGGGGGGGAGGAAGGAGTAGAATGAAGTCAAGAATGCATCATATATACCATTTCTTTACTTTGAAAGGGTATGATAGTATTAGAGTATCACAGTTTGAGAATAAGTTTGGGTATTATGAAAATGGAAAGACTGTCTAAGAGAAATATGACTGAGATGATAAAGAAAAATCATGTTATTTCCCATACAACATAAACATTTTGAGAAACACCACAAATCCTTGGAAATAGGAAGCACCACTTCTGATAGATGATAAATTCCATATCCTGATCTTACGATATTTTATTAATTCCTACCATTTCTTTAATGAAAGCTGGCAATTGTAACATGGTGCCTGAAAACATTGTGTTCCTCCAAATTAACCACTCTGCTTTCCCCGGTGATTCAAGCTAATGAGTGAAGAAAAATAATTAACTCCACTAATTTTTATGAAAAAAAATGAAATTTTCTTTCCTTAATCTTTTTTATCAAGAACATAAAAAATTAAAATCCTCTTATCATTAGTGTCTAATAGTCTATAGAAAAGGCCACTATCTGCTCAAATATCAACCAGTATAGAAGTATATTTAAAGAATGGTGTGTCATTTTCTAATATTTGGAGCTAAGGAAAAAAATTATTAGCCCATTAATATTACAGCTTTCTGACACAATCTCAACAGATTTCCTGCTTGCTGTGTAGGTGGACACTTTTGAGAGGTGAAAATAGCATCTATAACTCCAAGACTGATTTTAATGCCAGACCTCTTAGAATCTTAGCCCACTAATTATTGAGACCTCCAACAAACACGAACTAGTAATTATAGCTTGTTAGTGTGGAAACAACTTGATTAAAACTGTATTCACACATAACTGCTAACCTATTTCATGTGGGAAATTAACTACAAAGACCTATGGTACAATAAATCAAAGAAGCCAATATTTTAGATACTGTTTATTGAATTGTGCCCAAATGAAAAAATCCAGAGATAAAAGGCTAACTATCCAGCTATCTAATGTTTTCTTCCTTTATACATATGATTTAGCTATTAATTTGGAGATAAGTAATACATAAAAAAACTTGAGAAACACACCCAATAAGCAGTTATAGTAAGACTTTCTGGTGATGTTAGGTATAAAAAGTCATAAAAGCTTCTGAATACAGTTCTCAACTTTTCATTATGGCAGACTGCAGTGAATCTACAAACAAACAATCAAACAAAATCCTAAACTAAGACAGCCAAAAACTCTCCTTAACTTCATATAGTTTAAAGAACATCTTTGACCTAAGTTATCACCTCTGACATTTCAAAAACAAAGCAGTAAAATAAATCAAATAGGAGCCAGTAGACCTGGATTCTAATCCTTAGTGTATCTGTAACTTGTTTTACCCTGTCGTTTGACCTTTTGGTGATTTGTTTTTCCTATTAGTATATCAAAAACAACATCTGCTTCACAGGACAGACTTGAAAATTAATGAGATTATGTCTGAGAAGTACTTGAATATCAGGTGTTCTGTAAATTCTAGGTATTGTTATTCAATATTAAATTTTATCTCTGAACCACCTAACTTTCTGTATCTGAGATGTGATCTCAATACAAAGGTGCAAACAAGAAAATGATAAATTGTATATCATATTTTCCTGAGTTTAATCAATCATTACTGTAACTAACCAGGCTTTTCTTCCTCAACTTTGAAATTCAGAGTGTTGAACAATTTGTATTCATTGATTATAAGCACAGCTGATACAGATAAAGTGTATTTTACTGGTTAGTTATTTTTAATGTATATTCTTAGTAGTTCTAAAAATATTTACAATTGCTATTTTGAGAAGTTTTACCCTTCACCAATTTTTCCACCTACTGAAGAGAAATGCGTATTTGAGTCTTCCTCCAAAAAACTACTATAATACCCCAAGTAAAAGAAATGACTAAATATTAAAAAGTAAAAGTTGCAAATGTTAAAATGAACACCATAAAGACTACACAGGTAATCTCCCTTAGTAGTATTGATTTGTACTTCATATGGTCTGCTCTGAGGGGGCTTTTTTTTTTTTCCGTTACTAACCTAATGGCTGCCAGACATGGTGATCATGCCTGTAATTCCAGCTACTTAGAAAGTAGAGGCAGGAGAATCTCAGTTCAAGGCTAGCCTGAGAAAAGTTAGCAAGAGCCAGTATAAAAATCAACATGATTAGAAACATGGTGCAAAATGGTAGGGTACTTGCTTGCCTGTAGGCAAGTTTGAGAACTTGAGTTTAATCTCTAGTACTAGAAAAAAAATAAGCTAATAGCTTATGCCCTGGAATAATAATAACAATGATAAATGGTTTTAAGCATATGTTTCCCACATGACCACATATGATACATATTAAAAACATGTCATGAAAAATGTTACTAGCCATCCTTTACAAATATAAAAGTAAAGGCTAAGGAAGAAACACCACTTGACCAAGATCATAGAACTAATATTAGTGAGTGACAAATCCTAAATTAAATGACTGTAAATTTGATCTATTTTCAGTTGTACCATATTAAATATATATGTAGATCTTCTGAAACTCAATATAAAAATTAAAACAAAAAAACACAAAATGAAGGTTTCCATAGGATTACTCAGTTGGGCACTCAATCTGCTTTGCTCTTCTCAGTCTGCCTTTGATTACCTTCCTCAAAGCTGGTATATATAGTAGGACATTAAGGAATACAGCTTTCAAGAGTGCTTCCTGTTGCTACACAAAACAGTCTTCCATTGATTCAATCACATTGCTTTCTTTGTGTTTCTCCCTCTTCTTTCTATATTCCTTTTCCTTCCTCTGTTTTCACAAATGCTTTTGATTGTTTTCTTCTAGGGCTCTGTCCCTAGAAAAGTTTCCACTTGAGCTGCAGCTATTTCCTATAAGAAATTCCAAGCTATGAACAGTCATAGTAACACCAAGTACCATATGCTGTAGCTCCAGCAAAACGACTTCTAAAAAAACAGACTGTTTTCTGCTGTAATAATGTCCCTCCTACTTAGGGAGCACAACTCCTCCACGTATTGTTCTCTTTTTTTCCCACTTTATCCCTTTAAAATACTTTCTCAAAAGACTCTTCTTCCCTCCCATTTGGGGAGAAGAGTGTGAGGCAAGAAGCCCTGGTTGAAAAAAAGGCAAAATGTTAGCCAAATAACTAAACTAGGGGAAAGTTTAAGGGGAAAAGACTAACAAAACAGTCTTAGTATGGATGGTTAAGTAGCAACAGAGGATAAATATAGGACACAGGTGGCCAGCATGTGTTTTGAGCAAAGGCAACATCACCCAACAGACATCAGAAATTCCTTTAGGATATTACTGCTTGCTGTATAGGTTCAGAGGGCTAGAGGTGATAGAGGGCTAGAGGTGATGTTTTCCTCTAAGCATTGTATTGTGTGAGGTTGCATTACACCAAGGAAAACCTGGCTCAATTTATGCATGGTTGGTAATAAGACTATGTTCTAATTCTACTGCCACCCCAGTGAATCTTTGCAACCTACAACTGTGAGTGTAGGGAATAAAAACCCTGCTTGACTCAGTGTCTCACTTATCTCAAACATAATCTTTACACTCATTTTCAGTATCAGTTACTATATCATTTTCTAGTAAGTGTAGAAATTCCAAGTAGTTCTATTTTGACCATTTTAGGAACTAGAAAACAATGACGGCTTTCTACATTTTGTTGGGATATGTCCTCCAGAAGTAAAACTAAAAATCATCAGCAGATGGTTGTGATAGAGATCTAGTAGTTGATCTATTGACAAATCTCTATTCAAAGATCTTTATTATTGATCATTACGGCAATGCTACATCTGCTTAATCTCCTTCTAGACTCATAACCCAGGCTCTGTCATCTAAATTAAGGAGCAGAATTCCATCTCAGTTCATTTTCTGATTGACTAGCTGAGGCAAAGTCTTATGGAACAAATGCATGTTAGACAGATACACTAAACTCCTCCTTTTATTTAGCATCTAATAATTAGTTATATGCATTTCATTTCTTAGTGTGCTGTTCTAGGTGCAGACTAGCATCTGGAATTTGAAATTCAAGACATTATCTAAATCTGAGTAAACCATCCAGAATAAAGCTGGAGACGTCATGCTATTATTAAATCAACAGGTTTAACTTATTACATTGAACATGAAATGAAAAAGAACTTATTAAAAGCCAGGAAGTATTAGCCAGTTTCCATGACTAATCCATTTCAATGCATTCTTAGTTGTCTGCATGATTACTTGATCACAAGTATTTGCTTAAGAGTGTAGAGGTATGTTTTTATTTTTAAATATATATATATTATTGTAAAGATACTGTATAGAGGGGTTACAGTTACATGAGCTAGGTGATGAGTCCAATTCCTATCCTTTGTTTTTCCCCCACCATCTCATTCCTCCTCACCTCCCCAACTACTCCCAACCACCCCACCCCTACAGTCAAATTGTAAAGTTTGTTTTCAACATACTGTCTTGTACACCTCATTGTTACAATGGGTCAACCTGTATCCTTATTTAAGTATTTTGTTATTTCCCTTCCCTCCTCAAATTAGAAAAAAATGTATACAAAAGATGCAGGATACTGGAATCAAATACAGTGACAACAGGGATTGTACCACGGGGGAAGAACACACAAAGAAACACAAAAAAACAAATAGTACATCACAAGTACATTAAAAAGAACAAGAAGAAAGATAAAATCTCTTGTGTCCTTATCTTGTGGTTCATTTCATTAGGTTATATGGTCACATGTACATAGCTTTTGACCTTTTCTACTTGTCCTAGACATACACCAGTTACTGAAAATAAGGGAAACCATGGGACCTATGTTTCTTTGGGTCTGGCTTACTTCACTTTATAATTTTTTCCAAGTTTTTCTATTTCCTAACAAATGGGACACCACCCCATTTGTTAGGGTGTAGAGGTATTATGGTGAAAGTTTAGAGAATGCTCTTGACCACTGATTTCTTATACTCAGCTGGGGAGAGAAGGTGTTCTGGAGAAAGATGGTGCACTGTGCATATGTATTTACTTCTTTTCCTTTCCAAAGCCTCATTGAAAATGATAGAAAACACATTTTCAAAACTAATTAAAGCACAATAGGGCTATAAAACAGGAAAAACATTCAGCTTTCAGCAATAGCCCAGAAAGTTCAAGGAAATCCTTAAAGATAGAAAGCAGATGAGATCGGATTAATGGTGGAAACAGAGGAGTGAAAGTTGCAACATAAAACTAGAGTAAATGAGAGTACTCTTCTTTTAAGAGAACTCTAAAGAATGACTTGAATGGAAGGTATCCACAGAACCACTTTTCAATACAAAAACTATATTGAGAAGTAGTAAGCCAATAGAACTCCCCTTCCTACCAACAGCCCTCTCTCTCACTGATGTGCAACTGAGTTTGGAAGCTTAGACTAACCACCAGGATTCAACCTCAAAACGGTACCTGAAATTTTCATTAGTACATGTTATTTGTATAATATGAGGAGTTTCATTTTGACCCACTGCATCTACTTAGAGGAGAGAGGCTCCCAGCGGTTAGAGGCCTAAGAGTTATCTGTGAACCAATGATGCTCTTTTTGCGGGGTACAGCGGGAGGTGGGGGGTGTAGGTCATGGGGCTTGAATGCTGGGCCTAGGCACTGTCCCTGAGCTCTTCAGCTCAAAGCGAGCACTCTACCACTTGAACCACAGCGCCACTTCCGGTTTTCTAGTGGTTTATTGGAGATGAGTCTTATGAACTTTTCTACCCGGCTTGGCTTTGAACAGGGATCTCAGAGCTCAGCCTCCTGAGTAGCTAGGATTATAGGCGTGAGCCACCGGCACCCAGTTTTTTTTTTTTTTTCGTTGGTTGTGAGGCTTGAACTCTGGGCCTTGGTGCTGTCCTTGAACTGGTTTGCTCAAGGCTAGTGATCTACCATTTATGCTTTTCTGGTGGTTAATGGGAGATGTCTCATGGACTTTCCTGCTAGGCTGGATTTGAACCATGATTCTCAGATCTCAGCCTCCTGAATAGCTAGGATTTACAGGCATGAGCTACCAGTGCCTGGCCTAGAATCACAAGGATTTTTTTGTGGTTGTTGTTGCTGTTGTTTTTTGTTGGTGGTGGTCATTGGGCTTGAACTCAGTGCCTGGGTACTGTCCCTGAGCTCTTTTTGCTCAAAGGTAGTAGAGCCACAGCACCACTTCTGGTTTTCTCATGGTTAATTAGACATGAATCTCACAGAATGTCTCACAGACTTTTCTGCCCAGGCTGGCTTCAAACCATAATCCTTAGATCTCAGCCTCCTGGGCTAAGATTATAGGCATAAGCCACCAGTACCCAGCTGGGCTCACAAATTTTAAGACTGATAATGAAAGGACCACATTTGAAGTAGTTAAAAACCTAAAAGAAGCACAAAAGCTTTAATTACAACTTCCAATAAAATTAAAATATTAAATAACTTGATCATATGACAGTAAAGGTTATACATGTTGAGATGACAAAGATAATGAAATTTATACTAATCTCAATACCTTGCAAATCTCCTGGTAATCAAAGATTTAGCATTGAAGTCAGTAAACACTAAAAATAATAATTATGGGGAAGTAGAATGAAAATAAGAAAACATGAAAATTGAGTAAATTTTCATGTTTCAAATAAAAATATTTGCATCACATAATCTAAAACTACTCTAAAATATTATACATATAAACTCATATAAGCTTTTGTGATGTACCCTCATTTTTCCAAGTTTTACTTATGACAAAAATGAAGTCTAGAGAGATTAACAAGCTACATAAACCAGGATATGGCACTCAGAATTCAATCCCACAGAGATCTACTTTAGAATCTATACTATTATCCGCTAAACTCTCCTGGATATAAAGGAGTCAATAGATGCCACTTAAAACATCAAGGATCATTTCCTGTCTTGTGGGTATCATTGTTGCAATGGGTCATCCTGTGTCCTTGTTTCAACATTTTTTTAAATTTTTATTTATTTTTATTGTGAAAATACTGTACAGAGGGGTTACAATTAGATGGGCAAGATAATGAGTACATTTCTTATCAAGCATTGTAGCCTCCTTTGTTTCCCCCCACCCACCCAATCCTCCCCTCCCCCCCACTAAAGTTGTAAAGTTCGTTTTTGACATGACAACTTGTACTTCTCATTGTTGCTACGGGTCCACCTGTATCCTTATTTAAATGACTTGTTTTTCCCCTTCCCCTCCACAAATTATATCGACATCAAATACAGTGAAAGCAGAGGTTATACTGTGGGGGAGGGACATACAAAGCAACAAAGAAATAATCTTATAAATGCATTAGAAACAAATGCATGAAAGAAAAAAAACATTTGAATACATATCTTAGGGTTCATTTTCCTAACATCACCTTATCTGACCTTTTCTGCTTGACTCATACATATACTAGATATTGTTATTCTCCTTCCCCTCCCCAGATTAGACAAATGTATACACAAGATGCAGAGTACCAAAATAAAGTACAGTGACAACAGAGGATATACCATAGGGGGAAGAACATACAAAGGAAACAAAACAACCTCATAGTACATTAAAAACAACAACAAAGAAGAATCACTTGTGTCCCTATGTTGTGATTCATTTCACTTAGCATCATCTTATGTGGTCATATGTATATAACTTGAGCTTTTCTGCTCATCTGACAACATTATCCTAGACGTATACTAATTATTGCAAATGAGGGAAAACACTGGGGGAAGAATAATTATAGAGGAAAAGAACAAACTGTATAGAGGGTCTAATGAGAGCATCTTTTTTCCCCGAAAGTTGGAGTTCATGTTAATATGCTTCATTATATATAGTCCTTTGCACTAAGAGTTTGGGATCTTGAGATCCGCTATTTAGAGTATCTTCTACATATTCTAGTTCTTACAAATGAGAGAGATCATGTGATCTACTTTCCTTTGGGTCTGGCTTACTTCACTTAATATAATTGTTTCCAAGATAGTATATTGGAAATGAACTTTGTAACTTCAGGGGGGTGGGGAGGAGTGAGGTAGGTAGGGGAGGGAAGGGATAGTGGGAGAACAACAAAGGAGAGAGCAACAATTCTTGACAAAAAATGTACTCATTACCTGACTCAAGTAACTGTATCCCCTCTGTACAGCATCTTTACAATAAAATAAATTTTTATTTATTTTTATCTTTTGGGTCTGGCCATGGGGCCTGAACTCTGGGCTTGGGTGCTGTGGCTCAACTCTTCAGCTCAAGGCTAGCGCTCTACCACATGAGCCACAGCACTACTTCCGGCTTTTTTCTTTTTGCTTATGTGGTGCTGAGGAATCGAACTCAGGGCCTCAGGCAAGCAAGGCAAGCGCTCTACCACTGAGCTGCAGAAAAGGTCAGATAAGTTGATGTTAGGGGAATGAACCCCAAGGTAAATATTCAAATGTTTTTTTGTTTTTTTTTCCTTTCATGCAATTGTTTCTAACATATTTATAAGATGATTTCTATGTTGCTTTGTATGTCCCTCTCCCATGGTATAACCCATGCTTTCACTGTATTTGATGTTGGTATAATTTGTTGAGAAGGGGGAAAAAATGTTTAACTAGGGATACAGGTGGACCCATTGCAACAATGAGATGTACAAGTCGTTATGTCGAAAAACGAACTTCACAACTTTGGTGGGAGGTGGGGGGAGGATCGGGTGGGGAGAGAGGGGGAGTATGGGAAGGGATGGGAAGGGGAAACAAAGGAGGAGGCTACAATGCTTGATAAGAAATGTACTCATCATCTTGCCCATGTAATTGTAACTCCTCTGTACAGTATTCTCACAATAAAAAAAAATTTAAAAGAGACCATTGAAAAATGAATCATCAGATATAACTTATGGCCCAAGACAGAGCAAAGAAAACAATTAGAAAGTCTATAACATTATTCTGCTTCACTTCGGCCATACTTATTGCTTATTGGGGGATGACATTTATCAACATTTTGCATCTTGGGATCTGATAGGTTTCATATGATTTTTTGAAGTTAGCCTTGGAAATTAAAAAATAATAGGAAAAAGTTATTTTTTTAGAGTTTGAAACTTTTATGTTAATTTAGTAAATAATTTATTTAAAAAAAAAACATAAAGGATCCTGGCAGTGGCGGCTTATACCTGTATTCCTAGCTACACGGGAAGCTGAGATCTGAGGCTCATGGTTCAAAGATAGCCAGGCAGGAAAGTCTGTGAGATTCTTATTCTAATTAACCACAAGAACTAGAAGTGGAGTTGTGGTTTCAAGTAGTAGAGTACTAATCTAGAGTACAAAAGCTCAAGGACAGCACCAAGGCCCTAAGTTCAAGCACCATAACTGACAAAAAAAAAAAAAAACCACCAAGGAGTAGAAACATAATACTAAATTTGAGGTTACCTGAAACATGGGAACCAACAATTACTATAAGTGGCATCTCTAATTGAAGGACTCCATTACAACAATAAGATGTACAAGACGTTATGTCCAAAAACGAACTTTACAGTTTAGGCCGGGGAGGGGGAGGGTGGGAGTAGGAGGAGGGGGGGAAGGGAGCAGCAGGAGGAGGAGGAGATGGGAAGAGATGGGAAGGGGAAACAAAGGAGGAGGCAACAATGCTTGATAAAAAATGTACTCATTACCTTGTCCATGTAATTGTAACCCCTCTGTATGGTATTTTCACAATTAAAAAATAAAAAGCTCAGAAAAAAAATAACTTGAAGGTTGTTAAATTTATTTTTTTTTTTAGAGGTTTCAGAGTAGCTTGAAGAGCTTTGCCATGTACAAACACACTTAAGTAAAAATGCCTTAATGCTTGTAAATACATTCATAAAGTAGAAACAAGCAACACAAAATTATGAATGGATTAAGGCAGGCAAGTGTAGACTTTGCTGTTTTCAACCTATCTTTCCCAAATTTTCTGGGTTTACTTATATCTTCTAATTCAGGGGTGAGCAAACTTTTTTCTGCTAAGAGGCCATTTGGATATGTAGTATAATACCATTATGGGCGATACAAAATAATAGATACAGACAGATGAGCCACAGCCAGCCAAAGAGAAGCATATGTTTCTATCCCATCATGACCCAGATGATTTCCAGGTCATTAGAAGGCCAAACAGGGATAGAGAATGAAAGGTTAAAATGGTGGAACATAACGACTTGTACATCTCATTGTTGCAATGGGTACACCTGTATCACTAGTTAAACGATTTGTTTTTTCCCTTCTCCTCCACAAATTATACCAACATCAAATACAGTGAAAGTAGGGGTTATACCGTGGGGGAGGGACATACAAAGCAACATAGAAATCATCTTATAATTATGTTAGAAACAATTGCATGAAAGAAAAAAAAACATTTGACTACTCATCTTGGGGTTCATTCCTCTAACATCAACTTATCTGACCTTTTCTGCTTGACTCAGACATATGCTAGTTATTGCAAATAAGGGAAACCATGGGACCTATGTTTCTTTGGGCCTGGCTTACTTCACTTAATATAATTTTTTCCGTCTTTCCATTTCCTAACAAATGGGGCAATGTCATTCTTTCTGATGGAGGGGGGAGGATCGGGTGGGAGGAACTGGGGGGAGTATGGGAAGGAATGGTAAGGGGAAACAAAGGAAGCTACAATGCTTGATAAGAAATGTACTCGTTATCTTGCCCATGTAATTGTAACTCCTCTGCACGGTATTTTCACAATAAAAATAAAAATTTAAATTTAAAAATGGTGGAACAAAGTTAAAATCTCAATGAGTTGCTTATATTGTATAAAAATAGTACTTTCTATTAATCCATATATTGAAAACAGCAGGCACAGAAGAGGATGTAGGTGGTCCTGGGATACTTTGGGGACTTTTTGACAAGAAGCCTAGCTCAATGAAAAAAATCTTACCTTAGCATGTCCTATAAAATCATTGTGGATTCTCACTTCTCTATTGCTTATCCATTCTCTATCCTGGATGGAACAATAGATAACTTTAATGAGCTATTTCAAGTAGCTTCACTCTTTTACAGTTCTTTAAATATCAGAATCAGTTTCAGAACATCAGAAATGGCTTCTATCTGAGGCTTTCCTGCAAACAGATCCTAGATATGCTACATTTAGCATGGCCAAAATGACAAGAAAACTGCTTTCTTCAAAAAGACTATAATTCCTCCATACAAGGCATTCCTTATAGACAGGTAATTCATCTTGACAGCTTCAAAGGGTTTTAATTTCTTTGGCAATTCTGTTATGAATAACCTCTACTTGTCCAGTTCAAGACCCAGATGAATCTAAGATGTTTTGCAGTTGATTGTGCCATTTGATCAACCTAAAGAGGTGAATCTAAAATTTTTATCACTGACATTTTAAACAGAAGTGACTCAGGAACTCACAGCTCAGAATATTACATTCAATGAGGATACTCTTAGGAACCCCAAAGAGACTCCAATGTTGTTTACCTAATGATATGATGCAGAGAATAACTTCTTTTGATTTGGAAAGTAATCCTCAGAGAGATTTGACAGTATAAAGAATAAACACGTAAGCCTTGGCGCCACTTGTGATTTTTCATGATATCTGTTACAACAGGGCTGCCTTGACAATTTGCATACAACTCTTATAGATGATCTTGCTCTTGTGCTGTAAGGAAGACATGATGTTAGAATATGACTTTAGGGGACTGAAAACAAAGACAGAGTTGATGTTCACATACATAAAAGCCAATTCTTTCTTATCAGCCTAGATAGTGTCCATATTCTGATAAACTTCAAACTACTAACAATTTTTATTTGGTGGTACTGAGGGTTGAAATTGAGCCCTAATGCTTGTTAAACAGATGATCTTAATTGCTGAGCCACACCTCTGTCCTTATTTTCTGATATTATTTTCCAGATAGCTTCAATAGCTTCCCAGTAGTTAGGACAACAGGTGCTCACTATATCCAGCAAGTCATCAAGAAGGTACCTCATGAACTTTGTCTGCCTAGGTTAGCCTCAAACCTGGATCCAAATACCCAAAGCCTCCTAAGCACAGGTAGCTCTTGTCTGTAATTCAAACTACAAACTTTTTACTCAGTAGACAAAGATATTTATTATTCATAAAATTCTTGACTTTGTGGAAGAAAAACTTAGTAAAGGTCAAGCTGCTGCAGGGAAGTTTATTGCTCTTTTAAAAGAGAAGGCGTCCTTACAACTCCTCTTACTACAGATGAATGATAGGGAAAAGGGAGGTTGTCAGTTGTCTAAGAAAGTAATATTGGAACAATGAAAGATTTATTTTCCTATTTCTTATGTTTGAATTAACTAATCAAGAAATGAAATAATGCTCACAGATATTACTAAGACTAGGTTATCAGATCCAAGATCTTCAGACACAGTGTCTTTAATAGCTATTGAAACATTCCAAAGAAGATGGTAATTTGAATCCATAGTAAGTACTTACATCAAAAAATGCCTTAATGAGAAATGTTCTTATGATTATGTATATTGATAAAATCTTTTGATGGTTAGTACGCTGAAATGAATTGTACTGACACTATCCAGCTAGCATGAATACCAAGGAGTTTGACTCCTAAACAAGCTGCAATGCTTTCTTCATAGTGTACTCATAATGTCTGTACAGCCCCACAAGGAACACATTTGGTACTTCATCAAAATCTTGGTAAAATGATCAATCTCTTGTTTTACTAACACTAAGGGTAAAAGTCACAGTGAATGATAGCAGCTAGAGCTACATTGTGAAATACTGGATCCTTCCTGAAAGTTCTTAGATCCTCAGAGAATATGTTGAGAAATCTGCTTAATAGATTACTCAAGTTTAAATGTTCTAATTATATATAGATATGTCTACTACTTATTCTGTGGGTATGAGTCAGTTACTTGTCATAAAGTATTTGTATGACTCAGGTACTTCCTTGAAAAATATATGAAGCAATAATTTTTAAGACTTTGATAGCAGGTATTCAGATCTACCATACACAAGAGAAAGGAAGCACTGAGCTTGACATCCACATATTCCTTGGATTTCTGCCTATGGGAAGTGTCCAAACTCCAATGTCAGACATGTAGAACCCAAGTAGAATGTAGCTATTCCATGAAGTGAAGGAAAGGAAAATCACAATGATCAATATTCTCTTGGCTAAAATTTGTGGGATAGTTACTATAAATGAGAGGGTCACAAAAATCTATGTAGGAGAGTCCATTAGTTCCTTGGCCACATCTTCAGATCTTCAGGTTCTGGACTCATGAGTCCAGCAGAGAACATCTGTTAGGATGCTGACAGTTGGTAAGATATTTTGGAACTAAAATAGCACTAAATATAGAACTAGAGTGTAAGGACCTTGGAGACGCATTATATAATCACTTGAGAACTGAGAAAGATCATACTTTAGGAATACAAAGCAAAAATTGGAGAAAGGACTATACCCTAAGACTAGACCAAACAAAACCTTAAATCAGGCCTTGATAGGATCTAGAAGATACAAAAAGTGATTTAACTATTTTCAACTGTAAAAAAGTATTTAGAAGAAGATAACACTATCCAGTGCCTGTAATGTATCATCCACAATGTCCAGAATACAATTAAGTAATCAACAGATGTGAATGCTCAGTTTAGTCACCAGGAAAAGGAAAATTGAAACTATATTGAGATTATTCTGCATAGTCACAAGAATTACTAAAGTGAACAAGAATGATAACATGAAATATTGAAGAGGAGATGAAATAATCAGAACTCTCATACATTACTGGGGGGGGGGAGCAAAGTAACACAAAATTTGAAAAATATTCAGCAATTACTCACAAAGTTAAACACCTAACTACCCTGTAACAAAGCAATACCATATCTATTATTTTGAAAAATGTTAACAAAAAGTTTTGTTTTAAAATGCCCCCAACAAGCCAGGCACTGGTGGGTAACGCCTGTAATCCTAGTTACTCAGGAGGCTGAGATCTGAGGATCAAAATTCAAAACCAGCCTGAGCAGAAAAGTCCCCAGGAGACTTTTATCTCCAATAAACTACTCAAAAAAGCTGGAAATGGTGCTGTGGTTCAAGTGGTAGAGTACTAGCCTTGAGCACAAAGAGGCTCAGGGACAGTGCCCAGGCCCTGAGTTTAAGCCCCCATAACTGGCAAAAACAAAAACAACCCCCCCCCAACAGTTTTATTGCTAATAGCCAAAGTTGTAAATATAGCCTTTGTAGATATTAATAGGATTATTAAAAATTGTGGTATAGCTATGCAATGGAATACTATTTAGAAATAAAAATTAACAACATGTACAAGGGCTAAATCTAGAACAATATTCTTCTGAGTGAATTCATCTAGGCACAAAAATACAAATTGAATGATTCAATCAATATGACATTCTTCGACAGAAATAACAACCTACAATAATCAACAATTACATCAGAAGTTACTTAGTGGTGATAGAGTTGACTAGAAGGACTTGAGGGAAATTTCTGGGGAAATGGAAATATTCTGTGTCTTGATAGAGGTGTAGATAACATACATTATGCATTTTACAAAGCTGGTTGAATGGCACACAGGATCTCAAAACTTTTAGCAATATAAAATCATGATTTATATTATTCTCTTACTTCATAGCAAATTATCAGAAACTTACTACCTTGAAAAACATGTTTATTATATTTTACTTTCTATAGGTGAGATGTCTAGCACAGGAAAACAAGGTTTAAGAACAAGGTGTCAGCTGGCTCAATTCTCATCTGGAAGTCTCTGGATAAGACTTGCTTCCAAACTTACTACTGTCAGATTTCAGTTCCTTGAGATTGCTGGACTGAAAAACGTTGTTTTATCCTCAAAGTATCTGACAGGGACTGGTCTCAGCAACTAAAGATGACTTTTAGTTCCTTGTTCCATGACCTTCTACCTCTCAGCAGCAAAGAACATGCCATGCCTAACTGTTTTCACACTTCAAATAACTCTGACTCCTTTCTGCTATCAGCTAGAGAAAAATTTCTGTTCCTACAAGAATTAATGTAAAGTTATATCTGCCCAGATACCTTAAAAACAACTGATTTTGGTGTTTTAATTACATCTTTAAATTGCTTCTATTTGTAGCACCTCAATAAATGTTAAACAACTGTGGGTACAAAGAATCTTGGGGAGGGACATTTTAGAATAGTGTCTATCACATAACCAAATAAAAATTGGCAGAAATAAAATATTTTCAGACAAACAACAGCTGAGATAATTTGTTACCAACAGACTTAGACAGCAAAAAAGAAATTGCCTCAGGGGAAAGCCTGAATCTTTACACAAGAAGTGGTAAATATGCTTGCTTACATAAAATATTATTTTTAAATGCCTCTATGAGATTATTTAAGCCAGGTGCTGGTAGCTCTCACCTGTAATCCTAGCTACTCAAAAGTTTGAGATATGAGGATCATGATACAAAGCCAACCAGGGCAGGAAAGTCCTGTGAGACTCTTGTCTCCAATTACTCACCAAAAAACCAGTAGAGCTATGGTTCAAAGTGGTAGAGCACTAACCTTGAGCACAAAATCTCAGGAACAGCATCCAGGCCCTGAGTTCAAGCCCCATGACAGAAGGAAAAAAAGATTATTGAAATTAAGGCAAAAATACTAAATAAAGTTATGAAATAGCTTAAAGAACAGGAAATATAATAAGAATATTGGACTTAATAACACATGTAGAACTAAAGCATGTAGTAACAATAGCAAGAAGGCCTACATGGGTTGAAAATAGTAATATACTATATGAGTTTCTCTTCGCTTAATAAGTGATAGGATACTTCACTTAATATAATTTTTTCCAAGCCTTTCCATTTCCTAACAAATGGGGCACTGTCATTCTTTCTGATTAAGTGAAGTAAGCCAGACCCAAAGAAACATAGGTCCCATGGTTTCCCTTATTTTCAATATCTAGTGTATGTCTGAATCAAGCAAAAAAGGTCAGATAAGGTGATGTTAGGAAAATGAACCCTAAGATATGTATTCAAATTTTTTTTCTTTCATGCGATAGTTTCTAACACATTTATAGCATTATTTCTTTGTTGCTTTGTATGTCCCTCCCCCACAATATAACCCCTGCTTTCACTGTATTTGATGTCGGTATAATTTGTGGAGGGGAAGGGGGAAAACAAATCGTTTAAATAGGGATACAGGTGGACCCATTGCAACAATGAGATGTACAAGTCCTCATGCCGAAAACGAACTTTACAACTTTGTACTCATTATCTTGCCCATGTAGTTGTAATGCTTCTGTACAGTATTTTCACAATAAAAAAAGTGAAAAAAAGATGAATGGATTAGAAATGTGGGAGTTTATTTATACGCCATTAAACAAGAAACATAAAATAGGTCATCTCAGGACAGCATTGTATACTTTTATTAGTTTATTGCTTTGTTTCTCAGAGTTACTCTTGGTTTCTTTTGTTGAGAATCATATGATATAGAACAAATTCTTCTGTTTGAATTACATATTTAATGTGGTTATTATCCTCCAGACTTAATAAATAAAGAGTTGATATATCTTTAGAATAGGAGATACTGTTGTTCCTGATTCAAAAATGTGAGGGTTTATTGAGAATTTTTTTCTAGTAGCAAAATATCTTCTAATCTTTATACCAATTTTTATGGGTTTTATTTGGGAAAATTATGAAATGAGTATTCAAGCTACTATACCTAAGCCTTAATTTTGCTTTTACCCTATTAATAAAACTTTAGCTGATAGAATATTTAACATTTTAAATAACGTAACAATTTCTCATATTCTTTAGTTTTTCCATAAGGAAAATTAAATGCATAAATTTCAAAAATAAAAGATGAAAATTTATTTTTGTACTGATAGACCAAACTGTCTTTATAATATTCTAGTTTCATCCAATTAGTGCTTAAATATAAGTGAAGGAGGTAGCTATTATTTAAATATGCTAATTCACTCAATGGCAGCGATGGGAGGGAGGGAATGAGTGGGAAAGAGGGAACAGCTGACACTATGGAAAAAGAAAGGAATGTACACATCACCTGATGTGGAAGAAATAACTGTATTGTCAAAGCTCATAGAACTCATAAACTTCATTGCCCCATGAAAGTTAGAATGTATTTGTGACTTTAAGCATCACTATCCCACAATACTGTAAAATTTGTGAAATTATGTAATCACTTAATCATAATAAAGAATTTGCAAAAAATAAGTGATAAGATAGTAATTAAATGTAAATTGTGATCAAGTAAGGCTATATTAAAATTTCATTCAAAGATGTGCAACAATAGAATTAAGAACAAAAGTTTTTGGCTTTACTATAATCTGAACTTAGAAACATACACTAGCTTGGCAGGTCTTCTACCCCTTGTCCCACTCTCAGCCCAAAAGATACACACTTCAGACATAGGACATCAACATATGGAAAATAAAATTTAAAGCTATTAAAGTTTTTAATACTGAAGGCACTATTACTATACACAAAAATCAGATAAGGGGCTGGGAAAGTGGCTTAATGGTAGATTGCTTGCCTTGCATGCATGAAGCCCAGGTTCAATTCCTCATACCACATAAGCAGAAAAAGCCAGAAGTGGCGCTGTGGCTCATGTGGTAGAGTGCTAGCCTTGAGCTGAAGAGCTAAGGGACAATGCCCAGGCCCAGAGTTCAAGCTCCATGACTTAAAAAAAAAAATCAGATAAGGTAGATTTCAAGGAAAGGAGAATGACTGCAGATAAGAGAGTATTATGTCAAGGCTGGAAGTGTAACTGAGTGGTAGAGCATTGGCCTAATATATTTGAGGATCTGAGTCCTATTCCCACACCACCGAAAGGAGGATTACATCAAGATGTAATGATCCTAGAGGTTCATGTTTCCAAAAATGTATGTCCAAAATTAAGAAAAACTAATATGAATAGGAAAAAAGACAAATTGACATGGTTGGAAGTCTTTTATTTTTAGTGCTAGGAACTGGATTCTGAGCCTTGCACAGTGAGTACCCTTTACCACTGATCTTCATCCCAGTGACTCATAGTTATAGATTTTATCTACAGTAATTTATAGAACACAGGAAGCTTGAATAGCTTGATTTAATGGACATGATGGAATCCTATCTGTAACACCTATAAAATATCTATGCTCTTCCAGGGAACATGGAACATTCACTAAAATAGGACATATAATAGATCTTTAAAAAATTATCACTCAGTTTCAAAAGATGGAAGCACTAATTTGATGCAAGTTTTTTGGTAATGCTAGAGTATGAGCACAGGATCCTGTCCTAGCTGGACAAGCACATTACAACTTAAACCATGCTCCCAGGCCTTCATACTTTAGCTATTATTTTTCAGGTAGGGTCTTTCTTTTTTTGCTCAAGGTTGGACTTAGTCCACAATCTTCCTGCCTGTGCCTACTGTGTAACTGGGATCATAGATGTAAACCTTGAGTGCTAATTTTTCAAAGAAAATTAAACAAATTAGTGGAGAAATCCTGAAAGTCTGGCAATAGATTAACAAGAGTTTTCAAAAGAAAATAATAGAAAAATGGAAGGGAGGAAAATATTCAAGAAATTATATGTGAAAACTTCCAAGAACTATACAACACTAATCATCATATTGAAGAGAACCAACAAGTTCCCAATACAGTATGAGGAAAAGAAATGAGCATACATCATGAAAATGTACTGTATTATACACACACAAACGTACTGTATTATTACAGAAGTTCATAACTCAGGAACAAAAATGTTCCTAATATATTCAAATTTGGCCGAGCCCTGGTGGCTCATACCTGTAATCCTATCAGGAGACTGACGTCTAAGGATTGTGGTTTGAAGCCCAAGCACAAAAGTCTGTGAGACTCTAATCTCCAATAAACTACTCAGAAAAAGCCTTAAGTAGTGTTGTATACTGTAGCTCATGTGGTAGAGCACTAACATTTAGCAAAACAATCTCAGGGATAGCACCCAGGCCCAGAGTTCAAGCCTCAAGACCAGCAAAAAAAAATCAAATTTGAATAAACCAAGTCATTTAAATAAGTGAAAATCAAGATGACTTTAATTTTTCTTTGCATTTCCAAATACTTGAAAAATGGCAATTCAATGCTTAAAATAGGAAGTTTTTTTTTTTTACTAGAAATTCAATATCTACTGAAATTATTAATCAAACGAGACCTGCTGCCCCATGTACCTTTTTATGGGAAGTTACTTGATGAGCCTTAGCAAAAGAAAGGGTAAATCATGGTGTTCAGGAAATGCATCTAATTTAGGAAAACTATTGAGTAGAGCAGCCACAGGAAGAGCCATTGCAGTTGGAAGTCAGGGGATTTCTCTTGCAAGGCAGAGGGTCAGGATAGGAGAACTTTAGAGTGGAACTTTGGGGAGAAAAGAGAAAGACATTTTAGAGAGACATTGAAAAGTGAAAGAGAAGAAAACTACCAATAACTGTAGGAAAAATCTACTTAGCAGCCACCCAACTTGACCCTCAAGTGAGTAAGATTTGAGCATCCATAATAATGCAAACACTGAATATTTACTGAAATGAATGATATAATTATAGGAGGAGAATTAGGTATCTGAAATGGCAGTAGAATATGAGAACAAAATCCTAAGTGTTATATCTTGGAATAAATAGGGAACATTGAAAAATGTAACATTAATAATAAAATAAACATTATTAAAAGTTGTAAGGTAACCAGCTAAAAAGTCAAAATGATTCAGCCTGTGGAATACAAAGTAAACGTAATTGGGCAGAGAATGGTTATTTCTTATTATAAGTTTCTAATATTGAAATTTTTTGAGAAAAATTCTCATTAGGGCTAAGTTTGCCTTGGACTCACAATCCTCCTGTCAGCCTCTGAGTACTGGGATCACAGGCACGTGCCACCATTTGCAGGTTAATAGTTGATTGTTAAAAGTCATAAATATTTAGTATGTTGAAAATGTTAGATTGTGAAACACTATATAGTTCTTTTTCTACAAGAAGAAAAAATTCAAAAAGATAAAGAAAACTTTCCCATTAATATTTAGAGTAATGCATGAAACAAAGATACAGAAGAGAAATTATTTCAATATAATTTTCTTTAATCTGTTACATGTAATGTGATGCAATAACATGTACTTTCCTTAGTCTTTTGTAAAAACATTTTATTTCAACAAATCTTTGGGTTTCCTGTTTAAGAGAGAGTTAAGACTAACTACATATATCTTTACTTCATCCATAAGAGTAATTATTAATAACAGCAATTAATTGGGAATAATAATTATATAATGCTTACTATGAATCAGGGTCTTTCTAAATACTTTACATTAATTTTTACAGCAACACTTGGGCTTTCTTTTGGTCCTTCCCATTTGTAAATTGCTTTCTTTGTGCCTGAAATGCTCTTCCTCTGACTTTCAGGTGAGTGCTTTCTCATAATTCTGATATTTACTCAAGAATAATCTTTCATGACTTAGAATGCCAAGGTATTTGGATTACATCAAACATTTTTCCCTGGCTAGTTTGTCTAAAGCAGGCCCTTGCCTCTCAGCATATCTCTGTACCACATCACTTAGTTTCTTTTCTAAGGGTCTAAGGACTAAGTGTCAAACTGAGGTCCATGCTGTGCAAACACTCTACCACTGAGTTATACCCCTAGACTAAATTTTTAAAAACTATATAAAAAGAAAGCCATGATAAAATTCCAAAACACCAATAAAAAGAATATCCTACAAGTTCCTGGTTTTAAAAAAAAGTTTATACATGAACAAGAATCAACTTGCCATAGATTTTGCTAGAAGATACTGAACAATGTCAGTACCAGGAAATTGAACTCAGGGCTCATACTTGCTAGGCTGAGGAGATAGCCACCTAATCAGCCTTCAGTCCTTCAGCCTACAGTTTTAAACTAAGAAAACACATCACTAGGTCTATTATCACAGCCCCCAGAAAGGTGAGTCAAGAGGAACATGAATTCTAGGCCTACCTGGTATATGTAGTGGAGATTTTGCTTCAAAAACAAAAAATGAACATAAAAAAATCACAAAGTAAAAAAAAAGCATATCAACTATGTAAGATATGAAAAGACTGCACAAGTTTATCTCTTAAGCATCTTTTCTTTGAAATTACTTGAGAACTTACAGAAAAATGAAAGAGGAAAGAAAGAAAACTGATATAGTAGGATCAAAGAAAAATATAGATCAAAATGAGACTAGTAAATGAGTCACTATGAGTCACTATGCAGCAGCTCCAATTAGGAGGTAGAGGAGGACTCTAGGGCACTAACATTGAGGTATAGAGGGCTAGTGTCATCTGTTAAGGTTGTATGCAACAAGAGGATACAAGTTTAAAATAATTTAGAGACAGTTATTAAATTGTGTACAAGTTGGCTGGCTTCTAACTACTTTTCTACCATGTACCAGCAATTATAAAGAATCATCTCCTTTAAAAATCTTTCATTAGGCTAAGTTCTAAAGAATTGCTATAGTTAGTATAGAGTCACTGAGATTGCTTAGTGACCTGCATGTGGTATACCAATGGATTCCAGCAGAAAAACATTAGCATTAACCTTGTGGCTGAAAGTTCAAAATAGTTTGAAAGTATGATCAAAGGAAAAAGAGTAAATAATAACATATTCGATTTGAACTTGAAATTTAGAATATTGGATAGAAGAATAACATTAGTTTTTATAATTCCTGCACACAATTTGGCTATGTAATGAATACTAGTTAAAATCCTATAAAGCCTGATTAATGATACTTTTAGAATCACTCCAAGGACAACTCACAACACAATAAGGCAACACTTACAGCTACTTTAATATTATAAAAATTATTTTTTAAAAATTATTTAAAAATTACAGGGTAGGAGATGTTGAATAATTCAAATGAAGGGTATGAGCTGCCCAAGACAAGTACTTATATTTCAGGACATAGGCAAAATTATGCATTTTAAAAAAGTTTTTTTCTTATGAAAGTATTGTCTTATTTGTGGAAAATGAGCTGTACATCTTGTGGGTGGAGATGGAAGGGAAAAACTGGGAGAGAGCATGGGAAGGGGAGACATGGTTCAAAACACAATTGTACACATTACTTGATTCATGTAACTCTTTGTACATCAACTCCACTATAACAATTAAAAATCAATTATAAAAAAAGAGAAAGTACTGTTTTTAGGAGTAGGATTGGCATACAGTTAGTGACTTTTTTAAAAAAAATGAGTAGATTATCTTCCAACTTTTTACTGAAGTAGAAGTTCATCTATTACTATTATAATAGCTTGGCAACATTTTTAGGGTCAATTGCCTTTTTTCTATGTGATAAAAATTTAATGATAGCTGAATATTGTTACATTTTGTAGTATCTGCCTCCTCAAACAACTCAAAGGAAACAAAATATTATATCAGCAACCTCTAATGTTGGGAAAGCATAGAAATTTAAGTTTAAAGTATCAAAAGAGACTAAGACGATAAATAGGCCAATTATCTTAGCTGGCCATCACATATTCCATATACATTGAAATACCAAACTGTACCCTACAAATGTGCAGTTTTAATATGTGCCATGTAAAAATTAAGTAAACAAAATTAAATGTCAGAATATCTCAAAAAAATACAAATGTGGAGTATGAGTGTTGATGTCTTCATCTTACACCGTGGGGAACCAAGACACATGGAATTTGAGATGAAGATTAAATTATAACATTTCAGAGGTAGCTAGTGGTGGAACTGAGAATAAAAATATAAACTATTTTGGGAAAAGTGCTGAGCAGAAGTATAAGTAAATCAAAGTCACTAACTAGCACAGGTTATCAATATAAATTATCTAAAGTTACTTAGAGGTATAGAGAAAAAAGAGAAAAATTTTAAATGTTTACAAATATAAGTACTTACTATAATAAAGGAGTAACGTTGAGGATAATGAGGGAGAATTGCTTTTTTTCTTTTTTGGAATAAACTTTTTTTGTGTTGGTTGATTATGTATTTAACCTATTACTATGCTGAAATTATTTAAAGTTTTTCTACAAGGAATAATTTTGAAGAATTTGATTATCAAGTCTATATAGAGAGAGAAAATATACTTTGTTTATTCTATCACATGTGATTTAAATTTTTATTTTTGTTGTTGCTTTTTATTTAAGTAGTTGTACAAAGAAGTTGTCATTTATCAAAGCAGTTTATGAATACAATGCATCTTGTTCAGTGTCACCCCATGTCTTAATAAGGATGTTAGGGCACAAATCTGCAGCTAATGAAGTAATTCATTCCAAAGGCCACAAACACTGTTTCAGTCACTCAATAATGACTAATGCTGAAGAGCAATGAGTGTTCCATAACCTGAAAAGTTCAATTTCATGCCATGTCTTCATTCCAGGTCATGGATAAGTAAGAGTAGCAACGAGAGTGGCAAACTGACACTCAAATCTTTAAGATAATTCCAATGAGTCTATTATTTATTATTATTGTTAAAAAAACTGAACTGATGGAAAGTAGGCTAATTTTGAAAGTATGCTAATTGTGAAAGTATTTTCCTGAACCGCTGCTAGAAAAGGTTGCAGATATTTTCAAAAAATATTTGTAAATGTAATGCAATATATATGTTGTATTCAGAAGGATATCACATAGAATGCAGGATGGAAGAGAAAACAACTAAAATTTATATTATATTTTTTAAAAGAAAACACTAATTCCCAGATGTTTTTAAATTAAGGACACAATCTCATACTTACAACTATAAAAATGCTTGTGTTGATGACCACTAAGCTAGCTATTTCAAAAAAGAGTCCACAACAAAACCACAAACAGTATTCTATAACTACCAAGCTATTCTGCAACTAATTTCACTCTAATTGCCATAGGACACAACCACTGTCACTAAAAAGTGAATGCCGTGACAACCGAGGTAACGATTTCATTAAGTTTTATTCCTAGAATATTTGAAATTAATTTTTCAAATTAATAATTTTCTAAGCAATGTTTTATTTAATCCCTCCCTTATGATAAAATCCTAAGTCAGGAATAATATATGGTAGTACTACTTAATAGGATGGCATCAGACAAACATGCTGCTGCCTATTCATCCTATCGATATTCTGCTTTTTTGGATTTTTTAAATATTTTTTATTGTAAAGATAATGTCCAAAGGGGTTACAGTTACATGAGTAAAGTAATGAGCACATTTCCTATCAAGCATTGTTACCTCTTTTGTTTTTCTCCTACCTCCCCAACTCCTCCCTCCCCCTCCTCCGAAGTTGTAAAGTTCGTTTTCTACATAGTGTATTGTACATCTCATTGTTACAATGGGTCAACCTGTATCCTTATTTCAGCATTTTGTTATTTCCTTTCCCCTCCCCAGGTTAGAAAAATGTATTAGATATTTTGCTTTTAATTCATTTCTTTTCATCTGCTGTTATTTTCAACTTTGTTTTGTTTTCTCTCTGTCTCTTTTTTTTCTATCCAAACCTTAGACGTTTCACTGATACCCAGTGAAACCCTAAGGCATTGTTGACTGCATTTAACTTTTCTTCTTTCTAGTCCTGGGCCTTGAACTTTGGGTCTGGGTGCTGTCTCTAAGCTCCTTTTACTCAAGGCTATCACTCTCCCACTTGAGCTACAGCACCACTTATGGCTTTTTTTGTGATGGACTGGAAATGAGTCTCACAGACTTTCTTGCCCAGGCTGACTTTGAACCATGATCCTCAGATCTCAGCCTTCTGAGTAGCTCGGATTAAAAGTATGAGCCACCGGCATCTTTCACTTAACTTTTTAAAATGGTTCAGCAACTGTCATTATTTCTTTGGAAAACACTGAGCTTTTCACATTTGAGTTAAAGCATGTCTTTGTTTTGAAATGGCACTACTTTAAATGTATTTTTATTTGGTGATAAGCCCATTGCTAAAGCAGCAGATTACTACGGATCTAATGATCACATGGAAACACAAAGCCCTAAGTTCAAGCTCTAGTACCAAGAAAAATCTCAAATAAATTCATAGACAGATGACAGATAGAAAGATCTTCTCATTAGCATAATTTCCAAAACACAATATTTGTTCTTCATTCAAAATTTCTTTAAGATAATTAAAGACATTAAGTCACTTAGCCTTTTCCTTTCAGTCAGTCATGAACATCTGTATTTCTTTGGGCCTCTTTCATGATACTTATCATCTTACTACCTGATTTTCTTTTTCAACATGAGATGTGAGAAACAATATCATGGATTAGGAAAACAAATTTGAAAGTCTAGCCATCCCTTGGCACACAAAGTCCAAATGAGATATTTATTAGAAAAACTCAATTCTATATGAGTGAGTTGCCAAGGATGTAAAGAAATGGCTTGGTGAGCTCAAGGAGTTTGCTAATGGAAATCAACCCTATTTTCTATCTTTGTTTGAGGAGACCTATCAGGGAGATATCTTGAGATTTTCCATTCTGGCGTCTAGTAATTATGCTTCTGAACAGTCACATGACATTGTTCAGCCACTTCTCCAAAAATAGAAAGCCTGTAGAAAGACTGAGAAAGCCCCAGTCCACCAATTTTTTGTATGTAAATTTCTTCAAGACTACTTTCCTTTTGCACTTGGATGATGCATTACCCGTATAAATATTCCAAATATGTACTAGAATTAATTTTATCTTCCAGAACAATCACTAAAGATAATTTTGAAATAAGATTCATCCTCCACTACTATATTAATACTTTCCTCCCAGTCCTGAATAGTTCCTCAGAGAAATGTTTTCTTGGCTAATAAAAGAGTGGTAACACTATACCCCCTTATGACAGCCACCTACTTCAGAAAAGAACACTGTGTGGGACAATCAATTCTTAATTAACCAAGGTCACAGGGAAAAGGTAAAGTATGGATTAAGTATAATTCTCCAGGTAAGCCCTACAATTCACTTTTAGCAATTAATTTCTACCTCTTTCCTAATTACAAGTTTTATCAGAGCTCTTGATAATTAAGTAAATGTAGAGATTTGTGTTTCACTTCCTTTCTTATCCTTGTCTAATGAGGAAGGAAATGGAGAATGGGGGAAGGAGCAAAGAGTGGTCATATTATCTGCAAATATGCTAATCAATCATTGGATCCAAATGACAAGTCTATATTGGCTCAAAATATGGCTCTAGTTTCTTCCAGAAGTTGCTAGGATTTTATTAAAATTGGACCCAGAATGAAGATTTTAAAAAGTAGCAGAAGTAATTATTTTTCTTTATTTCTTTTTAAAAATTTTAGTTAATTTTATTGTCAAGGTTATGTACAGAGGGGTTACAGTTACATATGTGAGGTAGTCAGTACATTTCTTGTCAAATTTGTTACTTTCTCCCTCATTTTTCTCCCACTTTCCCTCCCCTCCATCTCCCACCAAGTTGTACAGTTCTTTTCCAACATATTCTCTTGTGAGTATCAGTGTTGATTTTTAAATGAAGAACTGTATTTGATGTGTGAAATACAACAATAAATTGGGCTTTAGAGCTACTAATGTGGACAAGTTTTGTTCTAATACTTTTGACTTCCGCTCAGCAAGTTTCCATTCTCAAGCTCCAATTTCCCATTAGAGAAACAGGGGTAAGTTTAGGGGTAAGATGAGTTTCTTCCTTATCCATTTACCTTTAATGTCTCTGTAGAATGCCTAGCAGGAAATTGAAACATGATAGAGAAAGCTACCTCATGATGTTTACTATTTAATCATTTTTACTATCTTGAACATAAATGACTCAGGCATGCTGTATATACTGAGGTGGGTAAAAGACAGGATTATGCTTTAGGGAAAACTACAATTAAAGGGCTGATGATTTAGATTTATGGTAGAGAGCTTGCCTGGAAAACACAGGACTCTGAATTACATCCCTAGCAATGTAATTAATTAATTAGCTAATCAGTTAATTAACAAATATAAAGGGAATCTAGCAAAAAAAAAAGCATGGAGAGGAACTCTCAAGAAAGTAAGAAAAATACAGTGTATTAGGAGCCAAAATACAAAAGAGTTCCAAGATAAATTCTTCAACAATTCCAAATATATCCAAAGTGATAATGGTCCAATGGCTCTGGCAAATAGGAGGTAATATAGTGTCTTGTGCAAAAGAAGTTTCAATGAGGGATCAGGAATGGACAGTGGTTACTTTCTAATGGTTTAAAGAGAAAAATGACTCATGAAGAAGGAATTGGACATACAAAGCAACAAAAAAAATCACATAGTATCTTATAAATACATTACAAACAAGCAAGAAAAAAAGAAAGAAAGAAAAAAAAACACTTGTGTCCCTATCTTGGGGTTCATTTCACTTAACATCATCTTATCTGACCTTTTCTACTTGTCCGAGACATATACTAGTTATTGCAAATAAGGGAAACCATGGGACCTATGTTTCTTTGGGCCTGGCTTACTTCACTTAATGTAATTTTTTTCCAAGTCTTTCCATTTCCTAACAAATGGGGCAATGTCATTCTTTCTAATGGAGGCATAGAATTCATATATATATATATATATATATATATATATTACATTTTCTTGATCCATTCATCTACTGAGGGGCATCTGGGTTGGTTCCATATCTTAACTATGGTAAATAATGTTGCAATAAACATAGTTGTGCTGGTAGCTTTAGTATGGTCTTGTTTGTGATCATTTGGGTAAATGCCCAAAAATGGGATTGCTGGGTCATAAGGGAGCTCTATGTGGAGTCTTTTTTTTATTATTGTGAAAATACCATACAGAGGGGTTACAATTACATGGGCGAGATAGTGAGTACATTTCTTATCAAGTATTGTTGCCTCTTCCTTTGTTTCTCCTTCCCATCCCTTCCCCTCTCCACCCCCACCCCCACATCCGCTACCACTCCCCCACCCCCTCACCCCACCAAAGTTGTAAAGTTCATTTTTCAACATAACATCTTGTACATCTCATTGTTGCAATGGGTCCACCTGTATCCCTATTTAAACAGCTTGTTTTTTCCCTTCCCTTCCACAAATTATATCAACATCAAATACAGTGAAAGCAGGGCTTATGCCCTGGGGGAGGTACATACAAAGCAACAAAGAAATCATCTTATAAATATGTTGGAAACAATAGCAAGAAATAAAAACACATTTGAACCCTTATCTTGGGGCTCATTTTGCCTAACACCAACTTGTCTGACAGTTTCTGTTTGTCTCAGACATATACTAGTTATTGCAAATAAGGGAAACGATAGGACCTATGTTTTTTTGGGCCTGGCTTATTTCACTTAATATAATTTTTCCAAGTCTTTCCATTTCCTAACAAAGGGGGCAATGTTATTCTTTCTGATAGAGGCATAGAATTCCATTGTGTATATATACCACATTTTCTTGATCCATTCATCTACTGAGGGGCATCTGGGTTGGTTCCATATCTTAGCTATGGTAAATAATGTTGCAATAAACATAGTTGTGCTAGTAGCTTTAGCATGGTCTTGTTTGTGATCATTTTGGGTAAATGCCCAAAAGTGGGATTGCTGGGTCATAGGGGAGCTGTATGTGGAGTCTTTTGAGGAACCTCCATACTGCTTTCCAAAGTGGTTGAACAAGTTTGCACTCCCACCAACAATGCAGTAGGGTTCCCTTCTGGCCACATCCCCTCCAGCACCTGTTGTTTAATTAGAGTTCTTGATTATAGCCATTCAAACTGGGGTGAGGTGGAATCTCAATATTGTTTGTATGTCCTTCCCTTATGGTATAACCCCTGTTTTCACTGTATTTGATGTTGTTATAATTTGGGTAGGGGAAGGGAAAAAACAAATTGTTTAAATAGGGTTAAAGTTTTACCTATTGCAACAATGAGATGTACAAGAAAGCTATGTTGAAAAATGAACTTTACAATTAGGTGAGGGTGGGGGGCTGGGCTGGGGGGGTGACTGGGAGTGTAGTTGAGCAGGTGGGAGGGAAGGAATGGTAGGTGAAAGACAAAGGAGGAGGCAACAATGCTGGATAATAAATGTACTCGTTGCCTTGTTCATGTAACTGTAATCCCTCTGTACAGTATTTTCACACAAAAACATTTATTTTAAAAAAAGAAGGAATTGGAGACAGTAAAGTGGCTCACTATTTAAGAGGCTAATGGAAGAAGGAAAGGGGAAAGAAAGTATAATAGCTTGATGCTGGGACAAGATCCGGAGAAGATTAATGGCTTTTCAGCATGAAAGAAATTCAGACTTTTTAATATATCAATGTAAATGAGTAAGTTATACTAAAGATACAAAGGAGGGAAAGAGTAAGTGATAGAGCAAGGTCTTGAGGAAATGTTAAGAAACAGGCACCAGAGACAAGAAGATATACTAAACTTGTGCAGGAGAAGGAAAGTTTCTAAGAATAGAGGGAGGGAAATAGAAGTGAGTTCAGATAAAGACCATTTGTTTGGTATGAAAAGTTGAGAAAGTCTATCTGTAATAGCTTCAATAGTCTCTATGAAATAAGAGAGTAAGCTAATGAGAGTTGGAAGGTCAAAGCTTCAGAGGGAAGGTGGCTCAGTGGTAGAGCGCTTGCCTTGCATGCATGAGGCCCTGGGTTCGATTCCTCAGCACCACATAAGCAAAAAGAAAAAAGCCGGAAGTGGTGCTGTGGCTCAAGTGGTAGAGTGCTAGCCTTGAGCTGAAGAGCTGAGGGACAGCGCCCAGGCCCAGAGTTCAGGCCCCACGACTGGACCCCCCCCCCCAAAAAAATAGAAAAAGCTTCAGAACTGTTACTATAAGATTTGAACAAGAGTGATAACCAACTGAGAATCATCTGTGATTGCAAATACAAATTACCCATGACACTAATTTGTCAAAGTATGGTTTTCTCCAGACAACTCAGGATTACTTTTCATAGAAGTTGAAAAATGGGTAAAGAGGGTGATCCAAGAGTAGAATTCAACAGATTTTAAATATGCCACAAAAGCAAGAGGTGAAAGATATGGCAACTGTATCAATGCAATGGTTTCTGTGAAGTATTATTGTGTGTCCAAAGGGAGTAGAATAAGTTTTAAAATGCCTAGAAATACTATTGTTGGTCACATTCTTCCTCTGAAATTTCTAAGTGTAATTGTTGTGTTGTTTTGTTTATTTCTTTATAATAAAATGAAAATTAGCCTGGCACCGGTGGCTCACAACTGTAATCATAGCTACTCAGGAGGCTGAGATCTGAGGATCACGGTTCAAAGCCAGCCCAGGCAGGAAAGTCTGTGAGACTCTTATCTCCAATAAACCACTAGAAAACTGGAAGTGGTGCTGTGGCTCAAGTGGTAGAGCACTCGCCTTGAGCTGAAGAGTGCAAGGATAGCACCGAAGCCCAGAGTTCAAGCCCCACAACTGAGAGAAAAAAGAAAGAAAGTCATTAATTAGATGGCTATCTATGAATTCCATCCTGCCTATAAAAATGGATTATTTTAGTTAACTTATTGTATTCAACTTTCACAAGAATCTTATGGAGCACATATCAAGATTATAAAGCCCACAACTGAACAGACAGGTTAAGAAAACTTCCTGAAATTAACCATAAGTAGTTATTATCACAGAAAGCTTCAATTCCAAAACAGCCTGAATTCAAAGTCAGTGATGTTTCTATTATTCCCTGGTGTCTCTGATGTTTCTATTATTCCCTGGTGTCTCTCTAAGAAAAAATGACAATTTAAATCTGCATTTACTACATAATCAGATGAGCATGAAACATTCTTGGACAGCAACACTTCCCAGGATGAGGTCTCCAAAAGAAACTGTTGAGAGTCTCCAAAGGTCATATCAAACAGGTCTATAGATGATCTCTTTTATCTTCTATACTTTGGTTCCTAGCATGAAAAAATAATTTGCTTATGACATTTAAACCAGACATCATCTCATTGGTGTCTCATTTAAAGTAGTGCCAGATTTCCATTAGTTTTAAGAAATTTCAGTTTGGAGATGGGAAGGGGAAACAAATGAGGAGGCTTGATAAGAAATGTACTCATTATCTTGCCATGTAATTGTAACCCCTCTGTACAGTATTTTCACAATAAAAAATAAAAATTAAAAAAAGAAATTTCGGTTTTGTTTCTTGCCTGTGGCAAGTGAGACTTGGAAGTGCAGGTGACCCATCAGAGCTTATTGGAAAAGATCCACAGATTGAAAAAGTCAGGAAGCCACTACATCAATGTCCTGGAAGCTGTGTGCTGCCTGGAAGGCTAAGCTGAGGAAGTGACTCTGTACTTGAATGAGGTAATGCTTGACACTCATGATCTTAACTACAGTCAGGAAAGGCCTAAAGTCAGACTCAGATTAGTGTAGCAAAACAACTAACCTAGTGAACAACAATTCAGTATCATCTCCAGAAATGCTCCTCATCCTAACCTTCAGCTGAGACAAATAACAGGCAGCAGATTCCTTTGGTAGTTAAGGTAGAAAAGGGCATTGTTTAATCTTCTAATTGAGACACTTCTTGGAAAAACTCTAATAATTACATGGATTAACAAGAAGAAACTCAGGGATAGCTTAATAATTCTCTCCTATTGAGTATTAAAATAAAAGTGAGCAAACATTTATTGAGCGCCGAATGCATGCCAGGCACTTATTCTGTCCTCATCATTATCTTTTCAGGCAAGCACCTCTACCCCTGTACTACAATTGAAAAAAAGTAAACATAAAATGGTGTTTCCAAAAGTCATATAGTCAATAAATAACAGAAATTGTGTTTGTACTTTCACATATATGACTCTGAAGTCCCAAACAATAACTATAACTATAACTGAAGTGGTAGAGCACTAGCCTTGAGCATAAAAAAAAAACAGGGACAGCACCCAGGCCCTGAATTCAAGCTCCACGACTGACCAAGGAAAGATAACAAAATATCACCATTTTTATGTTTTTCCTGCACAAATTTGTCTATGCTCTTGAGATTACTATTCATATTTCATCTCTATAGTGGAATAGTATATATCGGCATGTTATGATACCATCTATTATCAGGTTCTTATTCAGTGACATCAAGTTGTTAACTTGATGATCACCTATACTGGCAAATGTTACAAACTTGGACTTTTTGTCCTGCTAAGAAAGTTGTTAAAAAACTTAAGCAGAAATTCACAGGTAGATCTAGAAAATGTTTTTCAGATATTATATAAAAAGTATAATGTGCAAAAGAAAGAAAGTTGGCTCCAAGCAAATTAATAGCTACTCTTTGAAGATACTCTTAGGAGTGTTTATAAATGCATCATCTGAACTATGAGAGATTCAAGGGAGAATTCAAATACTGAAATTCCTTAGAAAGGCTAAGTCAAACTTCACCAAAATAAACACCAGGCGGCAGGTATTCAAAAGGGGTATGGTGGACCTAAAGAGAGAGCAGTAGACAATGATGAAGAGAAAGGGGGAGAATACAGTCAAGAATTCAATACATACATTAAGAAAAGTGAGGAAAGAAGTGGATTGGGATGAATTGGTGAGAATGTTAAAAGAGGTGACATTGGGTGTCTGCTTTGACTCCCAGGTCTTTGATCCATTTGGAGTTGATTCTGGTGCTGGGTGATATATAATCAAAGCAGACACCCTGAAAACATTACAAGACAGAATAGGAGAAACCCTAGGTCTTCTTGGAATAGGCTGAAATTTTCTTAATAGAGACCCAGAAACACAACAAATCAAAGAAAGATTGCACAAATGGGATTGCATGAAGCTGCAGAGCTTCTGCATGGCAAAGGACATAGCTAGCAAAATCAATAGAAAGCCCATGGATTTCAAGAAGATCTTCACTAGCCATACAATGGACAAGGGTCTCAAATGTAAAGTATACTTGGAACTCAAAAAATTAAATCCCCCCAACAACAAGTCCTCAAAGAAACAATTGCCCGATAAATAAGTGGGCTAAAGACTTACAGAGAAACTTCTCTGAAGAGGAAAGAAGAATGGCCAATAGACACATGAAGAAATGCTCAACCTCTCTAGCCATAAAAGAAATGCAAATCTAAACAACATTGATATTCCACCTCACCCCAATTAGAATGGCTATAATCAGCCGGGCGCTGGTGGTTCACGCCTGTAATCCTAGCTACTCAGGAGGCTGAGATCTGAGGATCACGGTTCAAAGCCAGCTCAGGCAAGAAACTCCGTGAAACACTTATCTCCAATAAACCACCAGAAAACTGGAAGTGGCATTGTAGCTCAAGTGGTAGAGCGCTAACCTTGAGCTGAAGAGCGCAGGGACTGCGCTCAGGCCCAGAGTTCAAGCCCCATGCCCGACAAAAGAACGGCTATAAACAAGAACTCTAATAACAACAGATGCTGGAGGGGATGTGGCCAGAAGGGAACCCTACTGCATTGTTGGTTGGAGTGTAAACTTGTTCAACCACTTTGGAAAGCAGTGTAGAGGTTCCTCAAAAGACTCCACATACAGCTCCCCTATGACCCAGCAATCTCACTTTTAGGCATTTACCCAAATGATCACAAACAAGACCATACTAAAGCTACCAGCACAACTATGTTTATTGCAACATTATTTACCATAGCTAAGATATGGAACCAACCCAGATGCCTCTCAGTAGATGAATGGATCAAGAAAACGTGATACACACACACACACACACACACACACACACACACACACACAAAATGGAATTCTATGCCTCCATTAGAAAGAATGACATCGCCCCATTTGTTAGGAAATGGAAAGACTTGGGAAAAATTACATTAAGTGAAATAAGCCAGGCCCAAAGAAACATAGGTCCCATGATTTCCCTTATTTGCAATAACTAGTACATTGTAGGACAAGCAGAAAAGGCAAAAAGCTATGTACATATGACCATATAAGATGATGTTAAGGGAAATGAACCCCAAGATAGGGACACAAATAACTTTTTTCTTTCTTGCTATTGTTTCTAACATATTTATAATGTACCATGTGATTTTTTTTGTTGCTTTGTATGTTCTTCCCCCATGCGGGGGGTGGAGGTAGTTGTGAAGGTGGGAGGGAAGGGATGGTAGGGGGGAAAACAAAGGAGGAGGCAACAATGCTCAATAGGAAATGTACTCATTACCTTGCTCATATGACTGTAACCCCTCTGTACAGCATTTTTTACAATAAAAAATGTACAAAAAAAGAAAAGAGAAAGAAAAAGAAGGGGTTGTGACATTGGTGAGGATACATTGTTGTACTCATAAACTGCTTTGTGAAATGGCAACTCCTTTGTTTAAAAAAGAAGATACTTTTAGAAGAAGGAAAAGACAAGCCAAAGATCTGGAGAAAATATTTGCAAAGCATATACCTAATAAAGGACTTAAGTTGATAGTATATGAAGAATTGTCAAAACTCAATAGTAATTACACAACCAAATAAATAAAATGTACAAAAATTTAGGTACTTCATTAGTAAGTAACAAGTAAGCCTATAAAAAGGTCCAATATTATTAGTCATTGGAGCAATAGCAATAAAAAGGAAAATGAAATACCTCTACTTAAATACATTAGCATGCATAAAATGTAAAATCCTGACAATATCAAGTATCAGAAAACATGCAGAATAAGTAATTTTCATATAGTATTGTAGAAACTGTAATGGTGCAATCATTTTGGAAATCAGTTTGACAGATTGTTATATAAGCTTTCTTTTAACATATGGCTCAGCCTGTCCAATTCTAGATATTTCCACAAGAGAAATGAGAGTATTTGTCCATACAAAGATGTGTACGTGAATGTTCATATCTTTTTAATGGCACAAATTGGAAAGAATCCTAAGTTTGACAACCAATAAGTAGACAGAATGATTGTAGTATGATCATTTAGGTGAGTATGACTCAGTAATGACAAAGTAGTTAGTTAATACACACAACTTCAATGAGTCCTAAAAGTTATGTTGAACTAGAGAAAGCAGACAAAAAGTTCATATTGCTAAATGCTAGTTAATCTGTTACCTGGGGATGGGAAAGGGTAGAAAATTGAATAAATGAAGAATTGCAAAGGGGCAGTGAGGACTTTTGGAAGTGATGGACATAATTCATTATCTTTTGATTGTAGTGATACTTTCATGGGTATGTACATAATCCATACCATCAAATAGTGCAGTTTTAATATACATGGTATATACGTGTATAATATACATGGTATACAATTATACTAGTTATGCCCAAGTAAACTATTTTTTAAAAAACTAATACTGACCCTATGAACAAAACATTTAAACAGATTACTGAAGCCAAGAAGGTGTGGAGATGACAAATTCATTAAATAGGATTATTCTGATTATTGATTGTTTATTTTTCAAGCACCTTCATTATGACCAGTCATAAGGGGCCAATTGTTTTAGGAATAATTGTTTCAGATCTGCAAAATGATCACCTCATCAAAATCTAAATAATCCTTCTCCCTTAAGTAAGTCACATACTTCCTGCAACCTTCCCCATTTATTATGTGAATCTATGTAGATGGAGTAAGTAAAGTCATGTGTCTTTATGATACACATTAGGTTAATTGAAGAAAAAGAACTAGAATCCTGATCTCCCTCTTCTCAGTGAAATAGAGGTATCTGTGGTAAGACTCTCCAGTGTGGCTGTGCAAAGTTGTCAAAATTCACTGCATGAGATGTAAGAGATGTAAGAGTGGCACTGACAGGTTACTAAGAGGTAAGCTTCCCTCTTGGAGGAGTCTGTGCTTTGCCCAATTGTAACAAATCCTTGGGAGAGATTTCACTATAATCAAACAAACAAACACTCCTAAATATTCAAAGCATGCTTTGAGTTTGGTAGTATTTCACTTCTTAATCAAAGGTCTCATCAATATACTATTGCTTAATAGTGCTAATCTGTCCATTTAATACACAGAAAAGACAGATTCATCCACACATTCAGGAACAGTATCTGAGCCAGCATTTCATGAACTTGTATATTTTTCCCAACCCAATGATTGGTTGTGTCCTCATGTCCGTGCACCACCCCCTTTGCCTTTAGATATTGCTGGGGAGATTTTAGCACAGCCTAGAAGGAGGAGGATGGAAATGAGTAGGGAAAGGGAGAGAGCTAAAGGGCAAGTTCCCAGGTGCCAGTGCTCTCCAAACAGACAAAAAGGAAGAAAGAAGAGTGGGGGAAACCCAAGACTGCACTTTTCTCTCAGAGACAGAGCGTCTTTCTGTGTAAATTTTATGTGAAAACTTAAGGTAGCTCTCTCCTGGAAGGAAGGGACCAGAGGTTGAAGATATTCTTATATGGCTATTGAAAGACCATATATACACAAGCCCCTCTTCTTCAAGAGGAAACACACTAGCCGGGCGCTGGTGGCTCACGCCTGTAATCCTAGCTACTCAGGAGGCTGAGATCTGAGGATCGCGGTTCAAAGCCAGCCCGGGCAGGAGAGACCGTGAGACTCCTATCTCTAATAAACCACTAGAAAACCGGAAGTGGCGCTGTAGCTCAAGTGGTAGAGCGCTCGCCTTGAGCTGAAGAGCTGAGGGACAGCGCCCAGGCCCAGAGTTCAAGCCCCACGTCCGACAAAAAAAAAAAAAAGAAAAGAGGAAACACACTGTCACCGCCCATGTATGTACAATGATAAACAGACCTCAGCAGCTATAGAGACATGTGCACACTCACAGGCAGAACAAAGGGACAAAGGGACACACATCCAGTAAAGCACACATTTTTCAAGCTCTTAAAAATTAGGCATAGAGGGAGAAATAGGAGACAAAGGAGAGGAGGCCAAAGTGGGAAAGGTGGTTTGAGTCTGGAGGAGGAGTGGGTGGAGGTGAGGGACTGGATTAGCAGTTAAGTGTAAAAGGGAGAGGGTAAATGAGTTAGTCTGATTCCATAGAAACTCTACCTAAGGCTGGATTAGAAGAGAATGACATACAAAGCTCCCCAAATACTAGTGTTTCAAAGGTAGAATTTTCTGTTGTGCCTTATTCTGCACATTAAATTCTAGTCACATTTCTCCCCATGTCTTGGGGAGACTCACTTTCCAACAGAATTGTGGAAGTTCAAAATGATTCTATTAGTGTATATGTGGAAACTAATGTTTATTTTAATTATACAACTCTTTATGAAATGAATTTCTAAGGAAGTGAGTTTAGGGTTCAGGTGATTGAAAGGCAAAACAGGCAAATGTCAAAACAACTACAACTATATGAGGAACAAATACTTTCTGTATAAAATGGAGAGAATCTTGTAAGCAGTAAAAAGCAGAAATGAGACAGACAAAAATGGATATAAAAACTACCTCTATTTTTCTGAAATTGTTTGGGAGTTCACACCTATTTGAAGGCTAAATCCATGCGCAATATAGCTTCATTATTGTGAGTTATTACAGGCAGGGCTGAAGTAGTGGAAAATGTGAAGTACACAATATTTTTAAAGACATGCATTTTTATGACTTTCAAGTGAAGAGGATGTTGAGAAAATTTTTTTTTTTTATCTTAGTGAAGGACCTGCCTCCACACAATGCAGAATGGATTGCTCAGTATAATTATAATTACGGTGAACTGAGATATGAGGGTTTTTGAATTAAGAAGAATTCTTCTTGCAAATAAGGAAAACCATGGGATCTATGTTTCTTTGAGCCTGGCTTACTTCACTTAATATAATTTTTTCCAAGTGTTTCCATTTCCTAACAAATGGGGCAATGTCATTCTTTCTGATGGAGACATAGAGTTTCATTGTGTAGATATACCACATTTTCTTGATCCATTCATCTACTGAGGGGCATCTGGGTTGTATATGTCTGAGACAAGCAGAAAAGGTCAGATAAGTTGATGTCAGGTGAAATGAACCCCAAGATAAGTATTCAAACGTTTTTTTCTTTCACGTGATTGTTTCTAACATATTTATAAGATGATTTCTTTGTTGCTTTGTATGTCCCTCCCCCACGATGTAACCCCTGTTTTCACTGTATTTGATGTTGGTATAATTTGTGGAGGGGAAGGGAAAAAACAAATCGTTTAAATATGGATACAGGTGGACCCATTGCAACAATGAGATGTACAAGTTGTTATGTGGAAAAACGAACTTTACAACTTTGGCGGGGGGAGGGGGGACGGAGGGCACGGGGGCAGGATGGGAGGGACCGGGGCGGGGGGGGGGGGGGGGGGTGGGGAGAAGATGGGAAGGGATGGGAAGGGGAAACAAAGGAGAAGGCAACAATGCTTGATAAGAAATGTACTCATTAACTTGCCCATGTAATTGTAACCCCTCTGTACGGTATTTTCACAATAAAAAAAAAAAAGATTTCTTCTTGGCTGCCCATCTTTCTGAAAAATAATAAAAGCCAATACTTATTGAGTACTTCCTACAGATAAGGCAGGCACTGTTACAAGTCATTTGTATGAATTGTCCCATCCGTTCTCACAATTACCTTTTGAAGCAGGTTCAATGGTTCATTCCATTTTACCGATGTGAAAACCGAGACTTGGAGAGATTGGGTACCTTGCTCAAAATTATAGGATTAGTAAAACACATAGCCTATATTTCAGCTAAAATAGGCTGACTCCAAAGCCTGTGCCATTTTTTGTTGTTGCACATGCGGTTTGAACTAAGGGCCTGGGTGCTGTCCTGGGTTTTTCTGCTCAAGGCTAGCACTCTGACACTTGAATCACAGCCCCACTTCTGGCTTTTGGGTGGTTAATTGGAGATAAGAATCTCATAGATTTGTCTGCCCAGAATGGCTTTGAACAATGATCTTCAAGTCTCAGCCTCTTGAGTAGCTAGGATTATAGGCATGAGCCACCAGCACCCGCCTTGAGCCTATGCTATTAAGTAGCTTGTTGTATTGCTGCAAATAAACAACTTTTGCCTCAGATAAAAATAAGCTGATTATCAGAGATTTATTTTCAAAACAAAAGAAACTTTGAGAATATACTTCTTCTACATCTTCCATCTGGGCAGCAACACATGTAATTCCACAGCAAGATCACTGACTTTCAGAGTCATGAGCCTCAGGAATCGCCAGATTCTCTGGTATCAAAGAAAGAAAAGACTATGGCTGAAGCAAGAATGTAAACTGTCAATGTATGCATTATCCTGCCCATGTAATTGTAACCCTTCTGTACAGTATGTTCACAAAAAAATAAAATAAAATAAGAAATGGTATAGAGCTAAGGTCATTAACTGTCAACTTTCAGAGGAATTTATAATATAGATTAAAAATATAAATGTTTTCTGCTTAAGGTGATAAACTGTCAACTTTCAGAGGAATTTATAATATAGATTAAAAATATAAATGTTTTCTGCTTAAGTTGCAGTTAAACAGGAAAATAAATCAATTACAATTTCCCATCCATCCTATTCTATAGCTGCAGTGAGTATAACAATTGTTTACATGTATATGAAGGCAATTCCAATCATATCTCCTTTGCAAACCCTTTGTTTCTTTTTTTAAACTAAAATACGCATGAGCTTTTGTCTAGCCTTGCCAATCACAATGCTTGAGGACTGTTAATGACAGGAATCTGCATAATGAAGGTTTTGTACTATGTACTCACCCTTGATTTAAAGAAAATACTAATGACAATCTAATATGATCATCCAATATTTTTATTGTGTCATAAATAATAAGGCTACATGAGTCAGTAATGATTATGACTACAAACCAAAAATGCAGAGAAAGAAAATTGAAAGCCAACTAAAGAAACCATCTTTTGATAAGTTGAAAAGTTAAAAAGCTGCTGGGAAAGTTGCCATGGATACCATGTTTTGAATGTAATACAGGGCTTTTCCTCACAGTTAAACACTGGAGGCCTGACTCTCCAGCTGCACACTTCCTTTCTGTGCAGGCAGTAGCAACTACTTGAAATGGAAATTTTGTATTTTGATGAATGAGTATGCAATGGGAATCTTCCTTTGCAACTGTCCTGACCTGATGAAAAAGTATTTGAATCAGCTTAATTCAAAAGAGATTTTTAATCCCATTTCTGTTTTACTCAAGACTTTTAAATTAAAAGTTTCTGCCCAACTACCTCTATAAATCTATGGTAAAGAATCAGAAGTCAGAAATTGGTTATGACAAAAATGGATCTACCTACGTGCCCTCTGCTTTTCTTTTTGTCACTGATGCTTACCAGCCAACAGTACATATAATCATTGCTCACATATTGGGACTTTATGGTGTCTGAGTAGAACAAATAATGTGGCAGATTAAGAATTTCTTCCATGCATCACAAAGACATACATATCAGAAACATTAATCAAAACACATAATTATATTGAGTACCTTGCTCAGTTTATATACTTATATACTTAGAATTCAACAAAATGATTAAGATATTTCTGAAGTACAAAAGAAGAATCTACTATACGAACAGCTTCTTAGAAAAAATAAAGTTCAAAAACAACACAATATGGAACATATAGTCTGTAGGTTAATATAGACTCAGGCTCATTTCCCAATTCTGTCACTTTACAGGATATGTGACTAAAACTCAATTACCTATACTCATTATGTTATTGCACCAAGATGATAATATTTGTGGAATAATGTTGTAGAAAAAACTGTCAAAATTAAAAGTAATATAAATATATAATATTAAATAAAAATTATACTATTATAATGTGTACATTGAAAATACAATATATAGTACTATTATGTATTATATAATACACTGATATGTTTTAAATACATATACATAATATTTTGTGTATTACATAGAGTTGCTGTATGGATAAAATTAGCCATATATGTACAACATTTTATTATATTATACTAAATACTACTCTTCATTCTCAAATATTCAAAATCACTGATTTCATTCTGGCTATGGCAAAAATATAAATGTAAGTAGCTTGAATTTTTAATTTACCAGCACTGCCAACATTTTCACTGCTTACCTACTTCTCCATACACTTTCACATTTCTCCTTTTCAATTTATTCATTGACTTGTGAACTTACAGACACTCCCCTTCCACCAGCTGATCGGTGTTTCACCTGGCAATGCCTTCTATGTAGCTCAATTTCTTCACTTTCCCCTCTGCTCCATGGGAAACAGAATCTCACCTTTGTGGGGCTCTTTGCTTTCTTTATTCCTGAGTTGTGTGACTCGGTGATTTTCCACAGCCTTTATTACTTTATAAGGCTTTCAAACTCTCAATTTGCCCTTTTCCTTGTTTTGATTTTGCAAGCTGTCTGCATAATCATAATTTATCTTCTTTATCTCTTATTTTTCCGTATCTACTCTATTCTGGCCCCTACACACCCCATGAATAGCTTCTTTCTGTTAATAAAAATCTTCTGCACACTTGAAAACATATGTAAACTTTCTAAATAAAATTAATTAAACTTTAAAAGTATGATCAAGAACAATAAACGACAAGGCAAATAAATAAGTTACAAAGCAAAAGAGTAAAACTACAAATACAGATGGAATGGTAAAATTATGACTGAATAGAAGCTCATATAAATTCAACTGAACGCCTAGACAGAATGTGTAACTGAGTTGACATAACTCAGCTCCAAGATGTGGGAAGAACAGACCTATATTTGTAAAAGAAAACAGAAGTCAAATATATAGTACATTAAAAAATGCTTAACACCTGAGTGGCGTTAGGGGCAAACAAACATTCAAAGGAGAGAATAGTTATCCAAATTGTGCCACAGTATTTAAAAGGCACTATTTATCTTATTTTTCTCATTTTATATACCTGGAAGGTACCAGAGGAGATTAGAATTATGGGCTAATATCAACTATAAATTCAGATGGGAAAATCACTAAGACAATGCAAACATAATCTGGCAGATACTCTACCAATTGAGTGGCAATCCAAAACTTTTATTCTTTAATTATTTCTCAAATAAATTCTTTCGATTTTTCCCAGGCCACACTGGACTTTGACCCTCCTATTTATGCATCCTATAAACTTGGATGGCAGGCATGCACAATCATACCTAGCTTTTTATTGATTGAGGTAAAGTCTTATTAACTTTTTGACCAGGTTAGCCACAAACAGCAATCCTCCCAATCTCAACCTTACAACTTAGGTTAAAGCTGTGAACCACAGTGCCTGACCATGATTGAATTATCTTAAAATGATAAAAATTGCCCTTGAAGATATGAAATGATGTTCAATCTCACTAGTAATAAAAGAAATGTAAATTAAAACAGATTCCATTTCTAATCTGTCAAATTTTCAAAAGTTCAAAAGCTTTATAAAACACTGTTGGGGAATCTATACATAAAATACTCACATACATCACTAATTTGAATACAAAATGATGCAACTCCTATGACTTGAGGAGAGATTTTGCATTATTTACTACTATTCTACAAAAATTATAATACCGGCAATTCTACTCTAGGAATTAACTCTGAAACTACACCTCCCAAAAACCTCCCCAATTTAATTCATACTAAAAATACTAGAAACTAAATAAATGCTCACGTAAAGGATATTGATTCAATAAAATATAGTGGTCCTCACCAAATAGAGTATCGTATAGCTTTAAAAGGAATGAAAAAGATCTGTAGCAAATGCAATGGTAAATTATTTTAGTAAGCAATGAGTACAATAATATGTACACTTCTCTGCCTTTTCTGTAAGAAATTCATCAGTAGCTTAGTTCACATTTCACTTTTTTCACTCTCTTCTTCATTGTGTGGTTTCTGAGGAGAATTTCGATGTAATTCTTCTTTTGCATATGCTGGGCTTGGCGCTTGAACTCAGGACCTGGGTGCTGTTTCTGAGGTGCTTTGCTCAAGTGGAGCTCTCTATCACTTGAGCCATAGCTCCACTTTTGTTTTTTTGTACTTAATTGGAGATAAGAGTCAGGCTGACTTCCAACCACAATCCTCAGACTCTTAAGTAGCTGGGATTACAAGCGTGAGCCTCCAGCGCCCAGCTTGTATGTAGTTCTTATTTTTGCTCCATAGGTAATGTAGATTTTTCTCTTGGACTTTTTGTAGTATTTTATCTTTGATTTTCTGTAACTTGAAAACAATCTGTACATACAAATTTTTTCTTCTGCTTGTAATGTTTTATTGTTGTTTGGAGGGGGGAGATTTATTTTTTCATCTGTCATATGCAGTGTTCTCTGAGTTTTCTGGATCTGTATTTTCATGTCAGATATTATTTGAAGGAGAAATATCAACAATTATTTTTCCAATTTTTTGTTTTCTTTTTTCTCTTTCATCTCATTTTGGGATTTCCATCATAAAAATGTAATGTCCTTTGTAGGTATACCAAACTTCTTTAGTTGTTCTCTCTTTTAAAAATCTTTTTCCCTCTGTTTTTTTCAGCTTTGTCATTTAATATTGAGACATCTTCAAGCTCAGAGATTCTTCCTCAAGTGTGACCAATCTATGAATAATCTCATCAAAACATTTTTAATTTATGTTGCATTTTTTAACTTTGGACATTTTTTTGTATCTTTCTTAGAATTTCTACCTCTTACTTTACATAGTCTATCTATCTTGCTTATTGTACCTTGTCCACTAAAGCCCTGACAAAACAATGAAGTCAAGCTGTTGTACAGTAAAAAACCTTTTTGGAAATTTAATATACCAGATTCTATATATTCAAGGATTGCCTCAGGAATATCAACTTTATTGGAAGAAAACTAACTCTAGAACCTTGAAGGAGTCTATGACCACTATGCTGAAGGAAGATAGAAAGGTAGACAAGAGTATTGGAGTCCTGGTTTAACCACTGTGTATGGAGATTCCTAAAAAGACTACACATAGACCTCTCTTATAATCCAGCAATCCCACTCCTGAGCATTTACCCAAATGATCACAAGCATGGCCACACTAAAGCTACCAGCACAACTATGTTCACTGCAGCATTATTTACCATAGCTGTGATATGGGACCAACCCTCATGCACCTCAGTAGATGAATGGATCTAGAAAATGTGGTATATATACACAATGGAATACTATGCTTCCATCAGAAAGAATGGCAAGACTTGGGAAAAAATCATATGACATGAAGTAAGCCAGACGCAAAGAAATATAGGCTTTGTGGTTTCCCTCATTTGTCATAATTAGTATATGTTTAGGATAGTCCTAGCAAGGATCACAATAGCCCAATAGCTATGTACATATTACCATATAAAATGATACTAATCAAAATGAACTCCAAGATATGGAAACAAGAGGTTTATATTGTTGTTCTTGTTGTCCTTGTTGTCATCAATGTACTGTATCAAGTTCTTTCTTTTTATTTTTTTTTCTTTTTCTCTTTGGTTTATCCCCTGTACTTACTGTTTTTTATTTTGGTACCCTGCACCTTATATATAAGTTTATCTGATTTGATAACAAAATGGTGAAACAAGGATAAAGAGTTAACCAGTGGATCAATGATACTCACAAGACACAAGGTTGGACATAAACTGTATAACTTTTGGTGGGGGGCAGGAAAGGGGGAGGGATAGTGGGAGAAAAACGAAGGAGAGGGTAACAATGTTTGACAAAAAATGTAGTCATTACTCACTTATGTAACTGTAACCCCTCTGTACAGCACCTTTACAACAAAATTAAATTAAATTAAAAAATACTTAGGCCACTGAAAAAAAGTGTCTTGGAACATATATTCCAAGTGTTGTATACCATATTCTAAAGAGTAATAGGAATTATCTAGATTCCAGAGAGTGGGGATAATAAAATAATTGTTAAGCAGGAAAAAAATGCAAGAGGAAAGGTACAGAAACATGAGTAAGTAATCTGGCATTACAGCATAAACAAGATGAAAGGTTTTTTAGAGTATGGCTACATAAGGATAGTGTATCTGTTAAGGTTCTTAGATATACTCAACGAACCTGCTCAAGCTGTTTAAAACAAGAAAAATCATTTGCAAATGCATATGAGGAAGCTCACAGCATCACAGGGATGGTTGAAGAGATGTATTTAAGGATAACCTTCCAGAAATAATGTCCAAAGCCCCACCATAGAATTAGTCTGATCAGGAAGAAATTGTAGCCCTTATCACTGTTTTTAGTTTTATTTATTTATTTATTTATTTTGGATATGTAAATTTTCTTTTTCTTTTTATTGAGAAAATACTGTACAGAGGGGTTACAATTACATGGGCAAGATAATGAGTACATTTCTTATCAAGCATTGTTGCCTCTTCTTTGTTTCCCTTTACCATACCTTCCCGTCTCATTCCACCCCCCTCCCTGCACCCTGCCCTCCCCCGGCCCTCCCCCATCCCTCCCCCCCCATGCCAAAGTTGTAAAGTTCATTTTTCGACATAAAACCTTGTACATCTCATTGTTGCAATAGGTCCACAAGTATCCCTATTTAAACGATTTGTTTTTTCCCTTCCCCTCCACAAATTATACCAAAATCAAATACAGTGAAAGCATGGGTTATACTGTGGGGGAGGGACATACAAAGCAACAAAGAAATCATATTATAAATATGTTAGAAACAATTGCATGAAAGGAAAAAAAAACAAAAAAGAACATTTGAATACTTATCTTGGGGTTCATTCCCCTAACATCAGCTTATCTGACTTTTTCTGCTTGACTCAGACATATACTAGTTATTGCAAATAAGGGAAACCATGGGACCTATGTTTCTTTGGGCCTGGCTTACTTCACTTAATATAATTTTTTCCAAGTCTTTCCATTTCCTAACAAATGGGGCAATGTCATTCTCTCTGATGGAGGCAACGAATTCCATTGTGTATATATACCACATTTTCTTGATCCATTCATCTACTGAGGGGCATCTGGGTTGGTTCCATATCTTAGCTATGGTAAATAATGTTGCAATAAACATAGTTGTGCTGGTAGCATTTGTATGGTCTTGTTTGTGATCATTTGGGTAAATGCCCAAAAGTGGGATTGCTGGGTCAGAGGGGAGCTCTATGTGGAGTCTTTTGAGGAACCTCCATCTGCTTTCCAAAGTGGTTGAACAAGTTTACACTCCCACCAACAATGCAGTAGGGTTCCCTTCTGGCCGCATCCCCTCCAGCATCTGTTGTTATTAGAGTTCTTGATTATAGCCATTGTATCTGGGGTGAGGTAGTATCTCAATATTGTTTTGATTTGCGTTTCTTTTATGGCTAGGGAGGTTGAGCATTTCTTCATGTGTCTATTGGCCATCCTTCTTTCCTCTTCAGAAAAGTTTCTCTAAGCCTTTAGCCCACTTATTTATTGGGCAGTTGTTTCTTTGAGGATTTGTTGTTGGGGGATTTAATTTTTTGAGTTCCAGGTGTATTTTAGATTTGAGACCCTTGTCCATTGTATGGCTAGTGAAGATCTTCTCCCAGTCCATAGGCTTTCTATTGATCTTGCTAGATATGTCTTTTGCCATGCAGAAACTGCAGTTTCATGCAATCACATTTGTCCAAACTTTCTTTGATTTGTTGTTTTTCTGGGTCTTTCAGAAACGGTCAGACAAGCTGATGTTAGGCTAAATGAGCCCCAAGATAATGATTCAAACTGTTTTTCTTTCTTGCTATTGTTTCTAACATATTTATAAGATGATTTTTTTGTTGCTTTGTATGTCTCCCCCCACCACCACAGTATAACCCCTGTTTTCACTGTATTTGATGTTGGTATAATTTGTGGAGAAGGGAAAAAACAAACTGTTTAAATAGGGATACAGGTGGACCCATTGGAACAATGAGATGTACAAGACGTTATGTCGAAAAACGAACTTTACAACTTTGACTGGAGGGGGCGGGTGCAGGGAGGGGAAGGGGAAACAAAGGAAGAGGCAACAATGCTTGATAAGAAATGTACTCATTATCTTGCTCATGTAATTGTAACCCCTCTGTACAGTATTCTCACAATAAAAAAAAAAAAAATAAAAAAATTTCAACTGGTGCCAAGGAGCCCCTAGAGTTTCTCCTATCCCTTCCTGTACTGTTTTCAGGGTGTCAGCTTTTACTTCGAGGTCTTTGATCCATTTGGAGTTGATTCTGGAGGCATAGGTTTTAAAATAAGGAAATTGTTGATATTTCAGTACCTTTTCAGTCAATGAAAAGTTACCAAAATGGGAGGAAGTAACAAATCAAAGAATGTAATTCATGGACTGAAGTAGTAAGAGGGAAAATGAAGGTACATGATACAAGTCATTTCAGGGATAGAATATGGAGGGATGAAAAGATAAGGGATTCATGAGATCTGGGTCTCATCTACCAAGGCTAGCTATCAACTACCCAACAACCTATATTTCTGTTTCTGTTTAGTGTTTCCTTTTTATTCTACAAATAAGACTATATATCAATGTCAATTCTTTCTTGTACTTTTAAATATTTACATTCTCTATTTAAAGAGTTTTTCAACTGAAAATTGCATGAAACTTTCCAATTGCCCTTAGCTCTCTTGGTATTAATCTAATTATCCAGGAGAAAATTATCATTCAACAATCCATCCATGAGTTTATTCACTTTTTCAATCTTTTCAGTACAATGCATTGATCAGGTATGAGTTTCAAATATCTGAAGACAGGCTGTTATAATTATGACTAGATAAGTACATTTAAATCACAATTATTATATGAAATAAATTTATTATACATTAAATAACATATAATTGCAAAAATATATAACAAAGGTGGAAAAAGTATGTACTGCAAGAGATGTCAAAATGTTTAGAATTTCTGAACATTGAGAATTATTTTCTGTTCTAGCTTTGGGCATTCAAAAAACGCTGCTTTGACATTTGAGCTTTAAGTATAGTTAGGCTTCATGTGTGTAAAGACATGGTGAAAGAGAAAGAATAGCACAAGCAGCATGGAGTATCAGAAGAAAAATAAGTGTTCATTTTTGGGTATGGCTTAGCTACAAAGAGATCAATTTGTAGAGGTAAACTTGGGGCCATATTGTGGGGGACCTTGAATGTGTGTATGGAGGACCAGGTTACATTCATTGGGGATTGAGGAGTTATGATAGAATTTGATATTTGGTTACAGTACCACTTCCAATGTTTGGCTGGATAGAGATAAATTGTACTGTAACTCAATGTGGTAGAGCACTAGCCTTGAGAAGAAGTGCTTAGGGACAGTTCCCAGGCCTTGAGTTCAAACCTCCTTGAATACCAACTGGGACAAGCCATCCCAGCAACGAGCACCTAGACTCAGCCAGTCTGGGGAACAAGGGACCATGGAGAGGAGTAAGAGGAGATGATTTCATATCAGCTACTTTGTGCCTGCCCTTTCAAAATTAACCAGAGCCAGGAGGTCAGTAGAAGAAGCCTGCCCATCCAATGTGTATACCTGTCTACCTATTAACTGGACAGGAATTTACATTGTTGCCTTTGTCACCTGACTTCTCCTCTACCTAGTCGCCAGATGTCAGAGAAGTAACTAGGGACATTTCTACCAATATTTTTCAGCCCCAAGTCCTTCCTCTTGCCATTTATTTGCTCTCTAGCATTTTTTTTCCAGCCCCTCAATGCTCATGAGACTTCTCCAGACTTCATCTAAGGACTCACGCCACCAAGGGACAGCTGCTGCTCACTGCCTTCTCTGGGAGGGGACCAAATTCCAGCCTTTTACCCCTATTGTCGATGCCCCTTGTCAACAGGAAGTAGCCAGAGAGAATCCGCGCCCTATTTCATGATTATTAAAAGGCTGGAATGTAAGGTCTGCTCCTGGATGGCTAGCAGACTCCACCCTCCTCGCAGCAAAGTCTCAACCCAGTACCTGCGTTACCTAAGCAACTGGGACACCTGGAAGAGGTCACATCTTCATCTGCTGAGGTCACATCTGAATTTGATGTGGCCACACCTTTCTCTGCCAGTACCCTATGTAAGGCCTAACCCGGGGCCAGATGTTCTCTTTTGCCAGCCGCGTGGAGTGCCAACCTTGCCTGGTCCCAGCAGGTCTACTGAATAAACCTACCCCTTACCTGAAAAAAAAAAAGAATTTGATATTTGGAATGACACAATAAGAACTATGCTTTAGGACCTTGAATATGACAACTGTAAGGTGAGTGGTCTCAGGATTCATAGACAGGAAAGATCAGACAGCAAAGTATCATATTGGTTCAGGCAAAAGAGAGTTGTGAATATTGGAGAGGTAACTGAGAGGAAGATGTAAATCTTTAGGCCACTGTGGAGTGGAACCAATTAGGTATAGGCTGCACTAAGGATGGCAATGAGATTTTCAGCCTGGATGAATAAGAAGGGTGTTACTCTTTTTTAAATTTTATTTTATTGTAAAGTGATGTACAGAGGGGTTATAATTACATACGTAAGGCAATGAGTACATTTCTTTTTGAGCATTGCTACTCTCTCCTTTGCTTTCTCCTACTTTCCATCCCCCAAACTCCCCTTCCCCCGCAAGTTGTAAAGTTCATTTCCAGCATAATGTTTCATGATTATCACTGTTGCATTGGTTCACCTTTTGTCCTTTGTCTCACCATCTTCTTGTTCTCCTTCCCTTCCCCAAATCAGATAGATGTATATAGAAGACACAGGGCACAAAATTCAAAAAGAGTGACAACTGTTTGGGATAAACCAAAGGAAAAATAAACAAAAGAAAAAAGAAATAACTTTACACAGTACATTTGAAAAAGCCACTTGTTTCCATATCTTGGAGTTCATTTTGATTAGCATCATTTTATTTGGTTGTATGTACATAGACATTGGGCTATTGTGATCCTCTGCTCAGACTATCTTAGACATATACTAATTATGACAAATAAGGGAAACCATGGAGCCTATATTTCTTTGGGTATGGCTTCACTTCATATGATTTTTTCCAAGCCTTTTCATTTCCTTACAAATGAGGTGATGCATTTATAAGATTCTTTCTTTTTTTTTTAAATTTAATTTAATTTTATTTGTGAACATACTGTACAGAGGAGTTACAGTTACATGGGCAGGATAATGCGTACAAAGATTATTTCTTTATTGCTGTGTATGTACCTCCCCCACAGTATAACCCCTGCTTTCACTGTATTTGATGTCGGTATAATTTGTGGAGGGGAAAGGAAAAAACAAATCGTCTAAATAGGGATATAGGTGGACCCATTGGAACAATGAGATGTACAAGTCGTTATGTCAAAAATGAACTTTACAACTTTGGTGTGGGGAGGGGGGGGGCGGAGGGAGGATGGGAAGGGATTGGAAGGGGAAACAAAGGAGGAAGCTACAATGCTTGATAAGAAATGTACTCATTATCTTGCCCATGTAATTGTAACCCCTCTGTATAGTATTTTCACAATAAAAAAAATGAGGTGGTGTCATTCTTTCTGATGGAAGCACAGAATTCTGTTGTGTGTATATATCACATTTTCTTGATCCATTCATTTATTGAGGGGCATCTGGGTTGGTTCCATATCTTAGCTATGGTAAATAATGCTGCAATGAACATAGTTGCATCGGCCTCTTCAACAAGTGGTATTGGCAGAATTGGCTATATGCATGTGGAAAACTGAAGTTATATATATATATATATATATATATATATATATATATATAAAGTCACCCTGCACAAGAATCAACTCCAAACTGATCAAAGACCTCAAGTTAAGAGCAGATGCCCTGAAAATATTATAGGAAGGGATAGGAGATACACTAGGGCTCCTTAGCACAAATGGAAACTTCCTAAATAAATATCTAGAAACAACAAATCAAAGAAGCCTGGATGAATGGATTGCACTAAACTGAAGAACTTCTACATGGCAGTGGACCTGGCAGTGGACCTGGCTAGAAAGCCCATGGATTGGGAGAAGATCTTCACTAGCCATACAACAGACAAGGACTTCATATCAAAAATATACCTAGAGCTCAAAAAATTAAAGCCCCCCCCTGCAATAACAAATCCTCAAAGAAACAACAACCTCATTAATAAGTAGACTAAACTATTACAAGAGACTTCTCTGGAGAGGAAATAAGAATGGCCAATAGACACATGAAGAGAGGTTCAACATTTCTGGCCATAAAGGAAATGCAAATCAAAACAATATGAGATTCCACCTCACCCCAGTTAGAATGGCTATTATCAAGAAAAAAACAGTAGCATACTGATGGGGATATGGCCAAAAGGGAATACAATTACACTGTTGGTGGGAATATAAACTAGTTCAGCCACTCTGGAAAGCAGAATGGAGGTTCCTCGAAAGCCTAAACATAGAGCTCCCATTTGATACAGAAATCCCACTCCTAGATGGGTTTTTACCAAAAGAATCACAAAAAAGAAATTGTTACTCTTTAGACTACTTAGATAACTCAAAAACATAATGATTGTTACCTAGACAAAGTCAAAGAATTGTAACTGTTATTTAGGTAATATGAGGGCAAAAAACCAGTGAGTGAAAAATAAAGGTTTCACACCTAAATGGAAGAGTTCCATCATCTAAATCATTCAATTCACTTCTATGTTATGATTATGTAGACAGAAGTATGTGAGCTCATGACAAATGAGAAAATATAAAGTATGTTATTTGATGACAGGAGAATCAAATATTCATTTTTATTCACCAATTAGTAATTTACCAAATGTTATTAAATTGGAGTACTATGAAGGCAGGAACTTTGCCAGTGTCATTTACTGCCATAGCTAACAAACCTAGAATTATGCTTACTGCATAGTGAAAATTTTTTGGATGGAAAATTAGAACAATTATGAATAAGCAAGTGAAAAATTTTACTTTGATCCCATCTATAATGACATCTTACTGTCATATTGCTCTAATGCACAAGCTTTGTGAGACCAAACGAAAAAATATAGAACAGTGAAATTACAGGATTAAAGCTTAGTAAAATGATGTAGGAAGAGTTTCTGTCTACTGTTTAGAGTAGTAAAATGCTTACCAGCCTACTTAGGTTAAATGAAAATAAACACATCCCACCTAGAAAACAAAAGCAAAAACAAAGACAAAAACAAACCACAACAGTAACAACAGCAAAACAGAAACACTGTCAGTCCTAAATAGAACCAGCTACAGAATTTGCAAAGGCTTGTGAAAACCCCAAAATGAGAGGCTTCTTGTTTCAAAAATGACTTTTTGAGGTATAAAACTATAATGCTATTTTTCTTTTCTTGTGCAGTCTGCCATCTCATTCCTTTTTGCCTTAATGGTCAATTCTATTTGCTTTTAATCCCATCCAAGTGATAAAGTTTTATCATTCATCATTTATATTGTACAATGTCAGATTAAGATACAAATATAAGAGCATGGAACTAATACATAGAATTCAATTTTTATTTCTTAACCCTTATATAAGTTTTAATTTTGTTTTCAGAAGCTATAAATATTGTATAAAACAACTATTTTTTAAACTTATTATTAAACTCATATTCTTCCAACACTTTATCTTCTGTTTAGTATTGAGCATGGAAAGACTGAAAGTAAAGGAAGCTTTCATTTGTTTGATCTTTCTATTTTATGTATATATAGTTAAATTAAGTAGTTGCATATGAGGAAGTAACATGAAGAATTGGAGGACATGATAGGGATTCCTGATAGTTCAAATTTTTAGAAAGTTGCTTCCTTCATTCTGTGCTATCAGTGCTAGAAACTAGTCCTGTACTCATGGAACGCATGGCCTCCTGACTGATGTCATATGTACTCATATTGATTCCCACTAAACTTCTTCCCTTATGATTGGGTGGGTCAATAAGATTTCTGTACTTTGGAACATTATGAGCATTATATGAAAATAGGGTGGAATGGTGATAAGCATGTACATTTCATGCTCATGTGTATATCTCATTGTCACATACGACTATGCTTACAAAATAAAATTATAAGGAGAAAATTATTTCGAATGTCAAATTTTCAATAGCAGATAAGTCCTTTGACCTTACTGTCTCCATCAAAATCCTACATTTCTGTTCAAGAATGTCAATGGTGATATTTAAACAGAGGAGGGCTGAGAATGTGGCTTAGTGGTACAGTGGTACAGTGCCTAGCATGGATGAAATTCTGGGTTCCATTCCTCAGTACCATATAAACAGAAAAGGTCAGAGGTGACACTGGCTCACATGGTAGAGTGCTAGTCTTGAGCACAAAGAAGCTCAAGAACAGTGCTGAGGGCCCAGGCCCTGAACTCAATCCTCAGGACTGGGAAAAACAACAAAAAGCATCAACCCAAAGTGGATAAACAGACAAGCAGATGAAAGAAGGTTGAAAGTTGAATGGTGAGCAACAGGAAATGGGGACAAATGGGTGTGGACTGCTATTGCTCTTCTCTGTTGATAGAAAACAAAGTTGGAAGATTCAAAATTTGGTCTTGATTCTAGATAAAGATGAAATTTGTCTAAGGATTGGAGCACCTTTTATCCCATAGATAGGGAGCTAGGTAAGAGATTATGAATGATTTGAAACAGATATAATAATACAACCAAACATGTATTATATCCTGTTTTTCTAAGGTACAAAGTAATACTTATTCAGGCTCATGTTTCTGATAGAGATTATTAAATTTCTTAAAAGGAAATTGAGTTTCTTACCTCATTAGTCATATCTAAGTAATAGTTTACTTTTCTTACTTTATTAAGATTCCTGAGGTGCTTATTGGTTTTAACTATTGCTAGGCATTTGTGCATAAAGGGTCATAGCCAATAAGACTTTGAGTCCCTCCTCTTATGAGGAGTATGAGGTCTCCAAGGAAACAAAACAAGGCAATTGTACCAGCTGCTGTTTGGATTCTTAAAACACTATTGGAAGTGAATTCTTTCAAAATTTAGACCTTGTTGAACTTCTTAGTGCATTTCCCTCCAAGGACATCAGCAGGCATAGCATTTTACAAGCAGGATCATTATTATCTGAGACTAGGTCAAAGCAGTGCACATTTATTTGGTTCAATTTTAGTGCTGCACTCTACTCACCCACCTTTTTCCTTTTCATAGGTAGTTGTAGTCCTCTTGTCTATGGACAGCAGGGGATATTGAATATTTTTTTCAAAGAATGGCACTTTGTATTCCACAGAACCTTTCATGGATCTGATCTTAGCATTTTCCGGGAAAAACTGGCTGATGTCACAATGTTCAAAACAAATTATACAGGTTGTTTTTCTCTTACACAGTTTATCTAACTATTGGGAGCAATAAAGAATGTCAATACAAAAATGTGAAAAACAATGAAAACAATTAGGAAGAACACTAAACTATATGCCTAATACCAATGGAGGTAAGAGGGTCATAGCGAAAGCAATTCACTTTTATTTCTCTTTCCCACCTTTTAAAAAATGTACAGTGGATGACATTGCCCCATTTGTTAGGAAATGGAAAGACTTGGAAAAAATTATATTAAGTGAAGTAAGCCAGGCCCAAAGAAACATAGGCCCCATGGTTTCCCTTATTTGCAACAACTAGTATATGTCTGAGACAAGCAGAAATGGTCAGATAAGTTGATGTTAGGAGAAATGAACCCCAAGATAAGGACTCAAATGTTTTTTCTTTCCTGCTATTGTTTCTAACATATTTATAAGACATTTCTTTGTTGCTTTGTATGTCCCTCCCCCTCGGTATAACCCCTGCTTTCACTGTATTTGATGTTGGTATAATTTGTGGAGGGGAAGGGAAAAAACAAATTGTTTAAATAAGGACACAGGTGGACCCATTGCAGCCATGAGCTGTACAAGAATTTATGTCGAAAAACAAACTTTACAACTTTGGCACAGGGAGGAGAAGGGCATGGGGAAGGGGGTGGGGTGGGAAGGGATAATAAGGGGAAACAAAGGAGGAGGCAACAATGCTTGACAAAAATGCACTCATTACCTTGCCCATGTAATTGTAACCCCTCTGTATGGTATTTTCACAATTAAAAAAAAGGGAGCTAAAAAATTAAAATGGAAGAAAGAGAGCCTCTTCAGGAAATGGTGCTGGCAAAATTGGTTAAATACTTGTAGAAAACTAAAGCTAGATCCTTATATATCACCCTGTAACAGAATCAACTCCAAATGGATCAAAGACCTCGGAGTCAAAGCACACACTCTGAAAACATTACAGGAAGGAATAGGAGAAATCCTAGGTCTCCTTGGCACAGGCCGAAATTTTCTTACTAGAGACCCAGAAACACAACAAATCAAAGAAAGGTTGCACAAATGGGATTGCATGAAATTACAGAACTTCTACATGGCAAAGGACATAGCTAGCAAGATCAATAGAAAGCCCACGGATTGGGAGAAGATCTTCACTAGCCATACAACAGACAAGAGTCTCATATCTAAAATATACTTGGAACTTAAAAAATTAAATCCTTCAAAAACAAATCCTCAAAGAAACAACTTCCCAATAAATAAGTGGGCTAAAGACTTACAGAAAAACTTCTCTGAAGAGGAAAGAAGGTTGGCCAATAGACACATGAAGAAATGCTCAACCTCCCTAGCCATAAAAGAAATGCAAATCAAAACAACATTGAGATACCACCTCACCCCAGTTAGAATGGCTATAATCAAGAACTCTACTAACAACAGATGCTGGAGGGGATGTGGACAGAAGGGAACCCTTAATGCATTGTTGGTGGGAGTGTAAACTTGTTTAACCACTTTGGAAAGTAGTATGGAGGTTCCTCAAAAGACTCCACATAGAGCTCCCCTATGACACAACAATCCCACTTTTGGGCATTTACCCAAATGATCACAAACAAGACCATACTAAAGCTACCAGCACAACTATGTTTATTGCAGCATTATTTACCATAGCTAAGATATGGAACCAACCCAGATGCCCCTCAGTAGATGAATGGATCAAGAAAATGTGGTATATATACACAATGGAATTCTTTGCCTCCATCAGAAAGAATGACATTGCCCCATTTGTTAGGAAATGGAAAGACTTGGAAAAAATTATATTAAGTGAAGTAAGCCAGGCCCAAAGAAACATAGGTCCCATGGTTTCCCTTATTTGCAATTACTAGTATATGTCTGAGTCAAGCAGAAAAGGTCAGATAAGCTGATGTTAGGGGAATGAACCCCAAGATAAGTATTTTTTTTTTCCTTTCATGCAATTGTTTCTAACATATTTAAAAGATGATTTCTTTGTTGCTTTGTATGTCCCTCCCCCACAGTATAACCCATGCTTTCACTGTATTTGATGTTGGTATAATTTGTGGAGGGGAAGGGAAAAACAAATCGTTTAAATAAGGATACAGGTGGACCCATTGCAACAATGAGATGTACAAGTCGTCACGTTGAAAAACCAAATTTACAACTTTGGTGGGGAGTGGGGGGAGGATTGGTTGGGGGGAGGAGGGAGGTATGGGAAGGGATGGGAAGAGGAAACAAAGAGGAGGCAACAATGCTTGATAAGAAATATACCCATTATCTTGCCCATGTAATTGTAACTCCTCTGTATAGTATTTTCATAATAATAAAAAAAAAACACGAAAGTACAGTGGTAACCCCTCTGTACAGCATTTTTACAATAAAACCGTACAAACAAAAGAGCTGAAAATCTAAAAAAAAGTACAGTGGATAAATAAAAATGTATATTTCAAGCATCTAATATATGCATCCATTTGAAAATAACACAATCAAGCTAATTATTTATCACCTCAAATAGCTGTCCTTTTTTATTTTCTCTATTATTTATTCATTCATTTACTTTATTATCTTTTTTTTTTTTTGTCGGTCATGGTGCTTGAACTCTAGGCCTGGGCGCTTTCCCTGTGCTCTTCAATTCAAGGCGAACACTCTACTGCTTGAGCCACAGCGCCATTTCCGGTTTTCTAGTGGTTTATTGGAGATAAGAGTCTCATGGACTTTTCAGCCCTCACAGGCTTTGAACCGTGATTCTCAGATCTCAGCCTCCTGTGTAGCTAGGATTACAAGCATGAGCCACCAGCGCTTGGCTTATTTTATTATCTTTAATTAGGTGTGCAAAGAGATTTTCATGAAACATGCCAGTGTCTGAGGACATTGCATCTTGATCAATGTCACTTCTTTCATCAAGTAGCTTTCTTTATAAAGTCTTATATCAAGAATATTTAAAAACTACTGTCTTTTCGAAAAAACAACATTTGCAGGAAGGTAGAGAGGTAAAGGTAGTAGTGGAAAGGGGGAGGACAGAGAGAGTGAGGGTGGGTTAATATGGTCCATGTATCCATGGGAAACAGAACAGTGAAGCTTACTGAGATTGGTTTGGGAAGGGAAGGGCGTGAGGGAAAGTGACAGGGGATGCACATGTCCAAATGAAACCCTCTGTACTGATAAAGAGAATCAAAAAATGTCTATTCCCTTAGCAAATTTCTAGTACATAAAACAACATTGTTAAGTATAAGAGCCTATTTCTTGAGATTTTTCAACAATATTTTGCTTTAGAGAAGCTCTTCATTAATTGACTTTACAATGTATCCATTGAACTTTATAAATTCTTACAAGAAAAAGAATTAATATCTTTTCTGATAATAAACTGATCACAGGGAGATCAAATTAGTGCCTGTTAGCATACACTCAACCAATATCAGAAGCATCCAGTGCTTTAGGACCCTAAAGTATGTCCAATTATATTTAATTATATTGAAACTTAGCACAAATGCAGAGGAATAAAGAAAACATTCCCATGTAAGAGCACTCAAATGAAAGAACAGGACAAAACTATCATCCAAAAAGTCACCCTCAAGTCTCCCTCCAGTCACTCCTTTATAAAGGGTAACTATTACCCTTCGTGATAAGATCATACATTAGTGTCAGAACTACATTGCATTTACTATTTTTTGTGTATGTTGGCTTACTACACTGTTTCTATCCATAATGCTGTGGGTATTTGAATCCAGTGCTTAACTGTTATAAATAGTAATGATATGAACATTCTTGAGTATGTCTTTGGTTGTTTATGTAAGTGCTGTATGTTGGATGAGAGAAATGAGTAAAATTGCTGCATTTAGAATACACATGGGTTCACCTTTTAGAATATGTTGTGAGAGGATTTTCCACAATAATTTTCTCAATCCATATTCTAATCTGTTCTGATTACACTTGATAGTTGCTATCTATGTCATTTTAGCAATTCTAGGTCAATATTTGATCATTTTTATTGTGGTTTTAATTTTCATCTTCCCAATGATTAATGAAATTGAACCTCTTTTAATATTTATTGACTTAGCAAATCTCTTCTTTTAAGAAGCACATATTCCAACATTTACCTGTTTTTCTTTTGGGCATTCTAGCTTTTATTTATTTCAGTACTAAGGCTTGAACTCAGAGCCTTTCCCTTTCCAGGCAAGCATATTACCATTTGAGTCATAACTCAAGATTATTTTGTTTTAGGTTATTTTACAGTCTTGTACTTTTACTTGGGCAAGCTTTGAACCATGATCCACCTCTACTCCCTATCTTCACCTCTCAAGTAGTTGGGACAACAGACATGTAAATATCAAGTTTACCTTCCTTTAGAGACAAGTGATCACTAAATGATTTCAACTAGGCTAGCTTCAAATTGTAATCCTCCTCTTTCTGACTCCAGAGTAGCTGGAGTTATAGACATGTACCACCTTATCCACATGCACCACCTTATCCATCTCATGTTTAAAAAATTCATTTGTGCCCTGGTGTTAGTATCTCACACATGTAAGCCTAGCTATTCAAGAGGCTGATATTTGAAGATTGTAGTTTGAAGCCAAATTCGGCAGGAAAGTTTGTGAGACTCTTCTCTCTAACTAAACACTAAAATGCTGGAAGAAGAGTTGTGGCTCAAGTGGGAGAATGCCAACCTGGAGCAAAAATGGTCAGGGTCAGCACCTAGGCCCTGAGGTCAAGACCCAGGACTGACACACAAAAAATTCACTTAGGGCTATTTGTTGTATGTTCTGAACATATTATTTTCTGCCAGATACATTGATTATAAATTAGTCTTACTCTATCACTTTCTTTTACAATAAAAATTATTTGTTAAATGCCAATAATTCCTTTTTAAAATGCACTACAGTCCAGGTACCAGGCTCATGCCTATTATACTAACTACTTGAGAGGCTGAGATCTGAAGTGTCGTTCAACACTAATCTAGGCAAAGAGTTTGATGACCCCATCTCAATAAGCAAAAATATGAGTATAGAATCATGTATGTGTAATCTCAGCTACACAGTAAGCAATAAATAGAATTGCAAATCAGTATGTACATTGAGACCCTATTTTGTAGATGAATGAGAGGAAGTGAAAGAGAATTAAGTAAGAAATTCAATGCATATTTTACAAAATTTAGAAAACTGAGGGAAGAAAGAGTTGGGAAGGATGGAGGAGAATAATGAAAGAGGTAATGTTGATGAGGATTCATTGTCTTCGTATACTACTTTGTTGAATTGCAACTTCTTGGCACAGCTGCTTAAAAATGAAATTATATGGTCATATGCACATAGCTTTTTACCTTTTTTGCTTGTCCTAGACATATACTAGTTATTGCAATTAAGGGAAACCACGGGACCTATGTTTCTTTGGGCCTGGCTTATTTCACTTAGTATAATTTTTTCCAGGTCTTTCCATTTCCTAACAAATGGGGCAATGGCAATGTCATTATTTCTGATGGAGGCATAGAATTCATATATATATATATATATATATATATATATATATATATATATATATAATTTTCTTGATCCACTCATCTATTGAGGGGCATCTGGGTTGGTTCCATATCTTAGCTATGTACGTATGACCATATAAGCAAAATGAACTCCAAGACAGGGACACAAGAGGTTTTTTTCTTGCTTGCTATTGTTTTTAATGTACTTATAATGCACTATGTGATTCTTTTGTTTCTTTTGTATGTTCTTCCCCCCATGATAAAACCCCTGTTTTCACTGTATCTGATTCTGGTGTGCTGCATCTTGTATATACATTTTTTTTATTGTGAAAATACTGTACAGAAGGGTTACAATTACATGGGCAAGATAATGAGTACATTTCCTATCAAGCATTGTAGCCTCCTCCTTTGTTTCCCCTTCCCATCCCTTCCCAGCCTCCCCCCCTCCCCCGCCCCAGGCTTCCCTCAATCTCCCCCCCCCCAAAGCTATTAAGTTCGTTTTCCACATGACAACTTGTACTTCTCATCGTTGCAACGGATCTACCTGTATCCCTATTTAAACGACTTGTTTTTTCCCTTCCCCTCCACAAATTATACCCACATCAAATACAGTGAAAGCAGGAGTTATACTGTGGGGGAGGGACATACAAAGCAACAAAGAAATAATCTTATAAATGCGTTAGAAACAAATGCATGAAAGAAAAAAAAAACATTTGAATACATATCTTAGGGTTCATTTTCCTAACATCACCTTATCTGACCTTTTCTGCTTGACTCATACATATACTAGATATTGAGGGGAAGGGATAAAACAAAATGCTTAAATAAGGATACAGATTGACTGATTGTAACAATAAGAGAAGGACTCAAATGTTTTTTCTTTCTTACTATTGTTTCTAACATATTTATAAGATGATTTCTTTGTTGCTTTGTATGTCCCTCCCCCACGGTAAAACCCTTGTTTTCACTGTGTTTGATGTTGGTATAATTTGTGGAGGGGAAAGGAAAAAAACAATTGTTTAAATAGGGATACAGGTGGACCCATTGTAACAATGAGATGTACAAGACATTATGTCAAAAAATGAACTTTATAACTTTAGCAGGAGGGGGGGAGATGGGAAGGGATGGGAAGGGGAAACAAAGGAGGAGGCAACAATGCTTGATAAGAAATGTACTCATTATCTTGCCCATGTAATTGCAACCCCTCTGTATGGTATTTTTACAATAAAAAAATAGAAAAAAAGAATAGTTTTGGATGTGAGTGAGTGTGTGTGTGTGTGTGTGTGTGTGTGTGTGTGTGTGTGTTCCCTGATCTTCAACTCAGGTCCTAGGTGCTGTCCCTGAGCTTTTATACTCAAAACTAGCACTCTACCACTTGAGCCAAGTTCCATTTCTGACTTTTTGATCGTTAATTGGAGGTAAGATTATCAGAGACTTTCCTGCTCAGGCTGGTGTCAAACTGTGATCCTCAGATCTCAGCCTTCTGAATAGCTAAGATTACAGGTTTGAGCCACTCACGCTCTACCTTTAGAAACAGTGGTCCAGAGTTTTATCCCTCAGAATAGATATATACTTTTGAAATAGTTTTCCTACTCAGCCTCAACGACTCCTTCCCATCTCCCTGAATAGATACCACTGCCAAGTTTTCTCCATTGCACCTTGTTTCTCAATCATTTTTTATTCTTTTGTAGTCATCTCTGCAAAAATAGTCCTTTACTCAGTGCATGTATAATGTTTCAGTGTAAAACAAAGACCATTTAGGTGTTTGGGGTATGTAGAAATCCTTCACGACCATCGCAGGGTATCACACAAAGGCAGGCATAGGAGAAAGATTGGGATAAGGTGTATTAGAGGTGCCATATCTCCTTGAGAGAGGGAGCACATGGTTTCTGTCCCTATCCCAGTGGCAAGTAGGTCTGGAGGGAGGGAAGTGAGGGCGGAAGTGAGGTAAATGCTTGCGCAGGTTAGTCTGGGCGGAGAGAGGGAGTGGCCAGCTGTAGGCCAGGAACTCTAGGGCAGGGAGGAGCTCTGGTCTGGGTGGAGCTGAGTACCAAAGGTGCAGATAATACTAACAGGGTAGGGATAAGCTAAGTCATGAGGAGGTCCATTGTCACCTCCTTAACTTGTACAAGATTAACAATATATGTGGTGAGCTTGCCATTCTTATCTTGGGTTTTTTGGTCTGAGGATAAAGTTTACATATATATTCTTTTTTGTGTGAAAATACCATACAGAGGGGTTAAAATTACATGAGCAAGGTAATGAGTACATTTCTTATCAAGCATTGTTGCCTCCTCCTTTGTTTCCCCTTACCATCCTTTCCCATCCCCACCCCAACCCCCCATGCCAAAGTTGTAAAGTTTGTTTTTCAACATAACATCTTGTACATCTCATTGTTGCAATGGGTCCAGCTGTATCCCTATTTATGAATCCTAACCACTAGACCACCAGGGAGCGTTGTATCCCTATTTAAACAATTTGTTTTTTCCTTTCCCCTCCACAAATTATACCAACATCAAATACAGTGAGAGCAGGATTATACCATGGGGGAGGGACATACAAAACAACAAAGAAATCATCTTATGAATATGTTAGAAACAATAGTAAGAAAGAAAAAATATTTGAGTCCTTCTCTTGGGGTTCATTTTATTCTTTCTGATGGATACACACACACACACACACACATACACACACACACATATATATGTATATATATATCTGATGGATGTGTATATATACCACATTTTCTTGATCCATTCATCTACTGAGGGGCATCTGGGTTGGTTCCATATCTTAGCTATGGTAAATAATGCTCCAGTGAACGTAGTTGTGCTGCTAGCTTTAATATGGTCTTATTTGTGATCATTTGGGTAAATGCCCAAAAGTGGGATTGCTGGGTGATAGGGGAGCTCTATGTGGAGTCTTTTGAGGAACCTCCATACTGTTTTCCAAAGTGGTTGAACAAGTTTACACTCCCACCAACAATGCATTAAGGGTTCCCTTCTGTCCACATCCCCTCCAGCATCTGTTGTTAGTAGAGTTCTTGATTATAGCCATTCTAACTGGGGTGAGGTGGTATCTCAATGTTGTTTTGATTTGCATTTCTTTTATGGCTAGAGAGGTTGAGCATTTCTTCATGTGTCTATTGTCCATCCTTCTTTCCTCTTCAGAGGAGTTTCTCTTTAAGTCTTTAGCCCACTTATTTATTGGGCAGTTGTTTCTTTGAGGATTTGTTCTTGGGGGATTTAATTTTTTGAGTTCCAGGTATATTTTAGATATGAGACCCTTCTCCATTGTATGGCTAGTGAAGATCGTCTCCCAGTCCGTCAGCTTTCTATTGATCTGCTAGCTATGTCCTTTGCCATGCAGAAGTTCTGTAATTTCATGCAATCCCATTTGTGCAACCTTTCTTTGATTTGTTGTGTTTCTGGTTTCTTTTAAGAAAATTTCAGCCTGTGCCAAGGAGACCTAGGGTTTCTTCTATTCCATCCTGTAATGGTTTCAGAGTCTTTGACACTGAGGTCTTTGACCCATTTGAAGTTGATTCTGGTGCAGGGTGGTATATAAGGATCTAGCTTTAGCTTTCTACAGGTGTTTAACCAATTTCACCAGCACCATTTACTGAAGAGGCTGTCTTTCTTCCATTCTATTTTTTTAGCCCTCTTATCAAAGATTAGATGGCTATAGGTCTGTGGGTTCATTTCTAGGTTTTAATTTTATTCCATTGGTCCTGAGGTCTGTTCTTGTGCCAGTACCAAACTGCATATTCTTTCAAAATGTTCTTTACATAAACAATCATATACTATATGTGATGTTCTTTAGATTGCTTTATCTCTTTTTGTCAGTCATGGAGCTTGAACTCTGGGCCTGGGCGCTGTCCCTAAAGGTATTCAGCTCAAGGCAAATGCTCTACCACTTAAGCCATAGTGCCACTTCAAGTTTTCTTGTGGTTTCTTGGAAGTAAGAGTCTCGTGGACTTTCCTGCCCGGGCTGGCTTTGAACTGCAATCTTCAGATTTCAGACAAGCAGATAGGATTACAGACGTTAGCCACCACTGCCTGACTCTAGATTGCTTATTTCACTTAATAATCTATCTTAAACATCTTTCCAAGTCAGCAACATAGAGCTCTTTCAAGCTTTCACCAAGTGTTCATTATATGAATGGAATGCACAAAACTAATTTCATCAATATTCTAAAGAAGTATCTAAGTTTCCTTCAGTGTTTTGCTATTACAATCAATATTGCTGTAAACATTCTACTACACACTTCTATCACAGACTGGCATAGAACATGGACTCAGAAACCTATCTTCTCTTCTTAAGTAGTATGCAAAAAGCTTTAAACTTTACTTTCCCAAATAAAAAAGACCTATGTCTTTTTTGTTTCAATGATTTGGGTTCCATTTTTAGTCCTTTTATGTCTCCACACTTATCATTCTTCTTTTCTATCTACATTTAATTTACATTGTATCTTATTTTATACATCATTGTAAAGTGCCTAATTCTTTTTCTGTGAACAGAGAGGTAAGACTGTAATGATTAAAGTGTGGGGAGGAGGAGAAGGAAAGAAAGAGGGTGGGAGAGAAAGGAAAGAGTTGACAAATGATATAAAAGAGCATTATCCAGAAGTTTTACTTAAATGTAACTCTGATATTTGATGTAGATTCTGCTAAAGCCTTATTTTTCCTTTCCTACTTGGCATTTTCCTTTTGCATAGATGTTTCATTATCAGTCCATCCCCAGAGTAACAATTTGTATTTTTCAAATTGTACCCTGTTTATGTAGAGACCATTCTCTAATTGGCTGAGGTTTTTGTGAATTGAAATTTGCCTTTGGGAATATTTAGTAATCCTTGTGCTATTCAGTATCATCTGCAAACCTGACAGTTTTTCCTAAAAGGTATAAACCTCAGGCAAAACTGAATACTTAAAGACAATCACCATCTTGATGGTTTGATTACAACTTCATTGTTTTTTGATTGCTGAGATTTCGACTGGCACAGCTATTTATGTCAGTTATAGTTCACAGCAGCAAGTAATTCACCTGCAAAGCGGAATCCCCAGAATTAAAGTGCCCCTTACATGATAATGCACCCAGGCCTGCTGAGAATAACTGGGGATCCTAGAAAGCTGGCAAAGATGAATCTCTGTGAATTCATCAGCTCTCACTCCAGGTAGCACCTGGGTCAAATCCCTTTGCAGTTACTGTGCTTTGCTTTCAAACATGATTGCTTCCTCTAGTTGGTGTCCAAAACCCACACCTTGTGCCAGTTTGTTGCCTCAGTTACCTTTGTATTAGGAGATCACTGTGTAGGAGAACGTCTGTCTTACTTGGGGTTGTTCCAATAAAAAAAATCAAGACAGTCAGATTTCAGCTTATTACAAAAACATTCTTACAATTGGGGCTTATTCCAACAATGGAACAGACTGTCTCTTTAAGTAGGTAGCTTCTAATCCCCAGAGGTATTCAAGCAGAGGTTTGGAAAGCTCCCATTCCCAGCCCCACTCCCTAAATTATACCATCTGTCATCATTAAAATCAATTAATTAAATTTTTTAATGGAAAGTCTATTGTGTTTTTTCTGAAACTATACATAAATATTGTGAAACATTAAAATGATATCAAGGAATTGAAAGCTTCCCTTATTATTCCTTATTATTCCCTTATTATCCCATGGATTCTCAGTGTTAAAAATTCCATGTATGTTCTTCCATATAACTTGTCTGAATAAACAGATTGGCTCTTATACAAGTGATATCATCCTTTGTATAATTTTTTATTAAATATATATTTTTATTGTAAAGATACTGTACAGAGGGGTTACAGTTACGTGAGTAAGATAATGAGTATATTTCCTAACGAGCATTGTTACCCTCTCTTTTGTTTTTCCCCTACCATCCCCTCCCTCCCCATCTTCCCGATTCCTCCTTCCCCCTCCAAAGTGGTAAAGTTCATTTTCAACATAGTGTCTTGTACATCTCATTGTTACAATGGGTCAACCTGTATCCTTATTTCAGCATTTTGTCATTTCCCTTCCCCTCCCCAAATTAGAAAAATGTATATACAAGATGCAGGGCACTGGATACAAATACAGGGAAAAAAGGGGTTGTACCATGGGGGAAGAACATACAAAAGAAACAAAAAAATCTCATAGTACATTATAAATATATTAAAAACAACAGTAAGAAAGATAAAACCACTTATGTCCCTATCTTGGGGTTCATTTCACTTATCATCTTGTATGGTCATATATGCATAACTTTTTACCTTTTCTGCTTGTCCTAGTCATATACTAGTTATTGCAAATAAGGGAAACCATAGGAACTATATTTCTTCGGGCCTCGCTTACTTCACTTAATATAATTTTTTCCAAGGATAATTTTTATAAGTTGTTTCATCCACTTAAAAGATGGGCTATATTTCCATGTCAGTAATAAGTATTTTGTAACTTTATATTAATCTTTGTAATATACAGAATGTATGTCAAACATAAAATTATGAAGAATCACAAAAAGAGTAACAATGAAAGTATATTATGCTACCACTTTCCATCACTTCATTATGAAAATTTACAAACATTTGGAAACATTGAACAAAACATACAGTGAATCGTTATATACTGCTACAAAAATTTTGCAATTGTTAACATTATGTTTGCTTTACCACATATCAAACATCTTAATTTCTTATGTTTTTAATGTAAAATTGTAGACTTCAGTACAGTTAAAACCTAAAGTATTCTGTATAGCTGTCTTTAGAGTCTAATATTTGTTTAAGGCTTTTCAAATTAAATGAAATTCATATACAATAAAACATATTTTATGGTAGCATCTAATGAGCTTTTATCAAATGCATGACTCCTGCAACTTAAACCTTCATTAAGATTGACACTACCCCTCCCCAAGATTCTTTTGGCATGCTATTTTGTAATGTCCTTTCTCCCCCCCAGTAAGATCCACTATTTCTTGCCAATGAATATATATTTTATCTTTTTCATTATAGACATAAAACACATCTATGTTGAAATTTTAAGTCCTCATATCTCCCCAGTGGTAAATTGTATGATCAATGTTATTTTGCAACTTGGTCTTGATTTTTCATCTTACAATATATATCTTGGATATCTTTCCTTACCGAGCTATTAAGTCCATTTAACAGTTTCTTTTTTGGGGGGGGGGTGGGGGGTCTGGTCGTGGTGCTTGAACTCTGGGCCTGGGCACTGTCCCTCAGCTCTTCAGCTCAAGGCTAGCACTCTACCACTTGAGCCACAGCACCACTTCCGGCTTTTTTCTTTTTGCTTATGTGGTGCTGAGGAATTGAACCCAGGGCCTCGAGCATGCAAGGCAAGCACTCTACCACTGAACCACCTTCCCAGCCCAACAGTTTCTAATATTCAGCAATATATGTAACATAATTCATGTAACTACATTCACTGATATTGCTCCATTTGTTAGGAAATAGAAAGACCTGGAAAAAATTATATTAAGTGAAGTAAGCCAGGCCCAAAGAAACATAGGTACCATGGTTTCCCTTATTTGCAACAACTAGTATACGTTTGAGTCAAGCAGAAAAGGTCAGATAAGTTGATGTTAGGGAAATGAACCCTAAGATATGTATTCAAATGTTTTTTTCTTTCATGCGATTGTTTCTAACATATTTATAAGATGATTTTTTTGTTGCTTTGTATGTTCCTCCCCCACAGTATAACCCATGCTTTCACTGTATATGATGTTGGTATAATTTGTGGAGGGGAAGGGAAAAAAATAAATCGCTAAAACAGGGATACAGGTGGATCCATTGCAACAATGAAATGTACAAGTCATTATGTCGAAAAACGAACTTTACAACTTTGGTGGGGGTGGGGAGGAGGATTCGGTGTGGGGGGCGGGTGGGGAGAGGATGGGAAGGGATGGGAAGGGGAAACAAAGGAGGAGGCTATAATGCTTGATAAGAAATGTACTCATCATCTTGCCCATGTAATTGTAACCCCTCTGTACAGTATTTTCACAATAAAAAAACCTTATATTGTAAAAAAAAGAACATTTCAATATTATAAACGTGGTTGCAATATAAACTACAGAGATATTTACTTCTACGTTTGTTTACTATATTATAAACATCTAGAAACTTGATAATGGGAATTGTATGACAAATACATTCCCATACACATTCTGCAGACCTAAAATGCAGTCTATGTGATTTTTCATTTGAAGGCATGTTTTCTATATATCTAGAGCTAGCAAAATAAAGCTTATATTCTAAGGTAGGGGAGCTAAATCAAGAATGGAAGGGAGGAAAACATATTTTGGCTTTTGGGATTGAGGATCCAAGCATCATAAAGTCCAAGAGCAAAGTGAGCTGAGATAACAATAACAGCAATAACAATAATACTAATCAACACTTGAAAAAAGATAAATGAGGAAAGATGATGTATAGTTATCCAGGGAGTTCAATAAGGTATAGAAATCTAGAGAGTTTAATCTTGAATTGAATAAACCAGCTTGCAGGTTTGTTGAAACATATTTCTGAGCAGTGCTTCAAGAGTTTCTTGGTCTTTGATGGTACCTGAGAATTTGAGTTTCTAACAAGTTATCAGATGATGCTGTAGCTTCTGGTCCGGGAACCACACTAAAAAGCACTCATCTAGAAAATATAATCTAAGAAGATTTTATATATATGTATATATATTTCAGTTCTTTATTGGACCAAATATTTTTCCAGCTTTGTACTTAGCCCATATAGACAAATCCAGGTAGTTAGAAATTTAGTGATAACTATTTGTTTTTTTTTGTTCGAATCTCCTTTTTCTTTGTGTTTATAAAAGCAATCCAATTTCCCTTAATCTCTGTTCCCTTAGTATTCCATATCTCTCAATCTCCATTGTAGCACTGATATTAGAAATTTAAAATTTAATGAAAAAATCTTCAATAACTGCATTTATCAAGCTAGCACATCTAAAATGTAAGTACAGATCTTTGTCACATATGTCTACGTAGAGCCTATTTAGACAAAATGCAGATTTAATGTGTATAGTGGAAACTAGAATTAACTACTTTTCTCTAGATGCAATGAATATTGGTTCTGTTAATTTACAAGGCTACATGCCAACATCAAAATCATGCTGAATCAGAAAAAGTAAATTACAAGTATAAATGCTTGTGTATGCACACACACACACTATTCCTCAGGGTTATTTAACTTCTGAGACATCAAATTTACTAGCCTTTCAGAAACACACCATGTCCATATGTCACAAAATTTCTTGCAAACCATCAATATATATACATATATATATATATAATGAATGCACGATTGCATGCTAAGTTCTTTTTTGTATCTTATCTTTATATTGACATTTTAAATAGAAGTGAATTTCACTTTCAAATAAAAAGGTAGCCAAAATAATATCAGCCTGTGTAGCTCAAAAGTATGTGTCTGACATTTATTGAATTCCCACAATGTATTATTTACAGGATTCTAGAAATACAAAAAGAGACAAGAGTTTCTTCCTTTGAGTAATTCACAGTTTAGTGGGAAAAAACATGTAAATAAATAACTACAAGATATATGAGAAAGGCTGTCATAAAACCCTGAAGAAAATGTTGTGGAATCAAAAAAGAAGGAATCATTATTTTTTCCTGCAGGAGTGGGAAGAACTATCACAAATATTGTGATACTTTAATTGGGCATTGAAAGAGTTGCCTGGTGAAATAGGTAACAAAGTCCAGCAAAAAGTATTGTGTAGTCAGAAGTTGAGAGTTTAAAAGAATTGTGTGTGTGTGTGTGTGTGTGTGTGTGTGTGTGTGCGCGCGCACGCATGCGTGTGTGTGTGTTTAGGATAAGCGAATACATGTGATTTGGCTGGTTCTAGGGGTCAGGAATGGAAATGGGGAGTTAGAGCAGGAAATGTTGAGAGAAGTTAGATGACAAATTGTATAATCCATGCTAAAGAGTTAATTATTGCACTGAGCAGTGAGCCTTTGAATAAAACAGACATTTCTCTATTAAAAATATTACAATTCCAGTTGTGTAAGTGCTTTACATTTATTTATTCATTCAACACAAGGAATGTGTTAGCTCTCTGTTCTGATGACAAAATACCTGAAATCCTCAACTTACAAAGATTTTAAAAATCTGTTCATGCTTTCAGACATTTTACCGAGCCTTGTCATTTTGAGCATGTGGGTAGACAGGATACTGTGTGAAGGATATACTTGTATCATGGCTGTTGGGAAGAAGGGAAGAAGAGAAGGACCACAGGAGGAAGGAGAGGAAGTGGAAGGGCATGCCCTTCCCTTTTAAGGCATGCTTCCAGTGACATAACTTCATCCAGATAAGCCCCATATTCTGAAGTTTCCACTATCTCCCAGTAAATCTATCAGCTGAACAATAGGCCTTCAAAACATGAGCCTTTGGGGGACATTTAAAAGGCTATACATTGTGGATCAAGTGGTAGAGTTACAGCCTAAGATCCAAACTATAATAATGAGAATCAGCTATGTCAAAAGTATACCAAATTATTTTGAGAACTAGAAAGGTAAATAAGTTGTTGTTAAGTAACATACTTATGCTCAATGAAGTGCTCTTGTAGAAAATGAACTTGAGCAAGGAGACAGGGAGTTATTGGGCTTTATTGTGCCTCCAAAATGTGGCTATATTTGCAGATAGCAGTTTGAGAAGGTAATTAAGGCAAAATGAGTTCTTAAGGATGGGGTTCGAATTTGAAAGGTTTGTTGGTTCATACAAAAAACGAAAAGCTCTCTCTTGTGTTTCTCTGTCTCTCTTTCCTCCCCTTCCTTTCTCTTCTCTCTTCTCTACCCTCCACTCCCCTTCTGTACCCTCTCCTCTCATCTTCTCTCCTCCCTCTTCTCTCTTCTCCTCTTATTTCCTCTCCACAAACACCAAGAAAAACCTATATGTGTACATAGCAAGAAGGAGGCCAGATGCAAGTCAGAAAGTTGGCTTTCCCCAGAACCTTATCAAGCCAGCACCCTGAACTTAGGCTTTCAGCTTCCAGAATGAATTAATATTATTTAAGCAAATCTCATCTATTATGTGATGGCAGCCTAGGCAATCTGAGACAGATTGTGAGAATATTATTGAGGTGATTTTCTACAAGAGGAAGTGAAAATTTTTAGTTTATCTAGGCCAGGTGTCCACAGAGTACAAGAAATAAGTGTACAGAAATAAGTGACACTGTCCAGTGAAAAAGCATTCACTCGGGTCGGGGCGGGGTGGGGGAGGGTGGAGTTGGGGAGGTGGGGAGAAAAGAGATGGTAGGGAGAAAACAAAGAAAGGGGTAACAATGCTCAATAGGAAATGTACTCATTACCTTACTCACGTAACTATAACCCCTCTGTACAGTATCTTTGCAATAAAAGTATAAACTTAAAAAAGCATTCACTATATAATGGGAGAGGCTATTACAGAATAGATGAGTTTAGTAGTTAGAAAAGTTATACTAGGTTGTGCTATGTGTCTCTAATTGGTCTTTTATTTTGCCCATTAGACATACCTAGCATGAATTGGAAACTGGTAATTCTAAGAAGCAACAAGGAATCAATAAGCTAAGACTCCTTTCAACAACTTTACATTTATATACTAATCAGAGGCTGAAGATTTGTGTTTATCCTAGAAAACATATTTTGAAAAATTGTACGCTGACTAGGAATTTCTGCCAGAAAACTGACCTTAAATAACATATGTGATATCTGTCAGCATAGATACATACAAAAGTTGCAGCAGCACTTAAGCTATGTTCCATTTGATCATAACTAATGGATTGAGGTTCCCTATGGACTGCTGTCTCCATCTCAAGAACTCTCGTTGTACCTATAGCATATTTTAGCATTGAGGCACTTTGTTAAAGTGGCAAAATCCTTTCTTTACACATAAAAGATGAGCTATTTGGATTATGAAATGTGGTATAATAGAACTTCTCTAGGATTTTGGTCAATGAAACTAGATTCTTCCCCTTGTATTCACTTAGAAATTACTAAGGCTTCTGTGCCTCCATTTCCTTATCTCTAATATAAGGGCTAGTTTATTACTTTCTAGTGTGAATATGTGATGAGGATAAAGTTAAAAGGTCTTACAAAAAAAACTTGTTCTAAAATCTTTCTTTCTGGCAAGATGTAGTAGATATACTTTACCCTGTCCATTGAGTCCAATCATATTAACAGACATTATAAATAAAATGAATATAAAAAGGCTGAGAGGAAGAAAGGAGATAGAACACTGACAGAAATCAGAATGCAAATACTAAGTTTTCGAGACTGGGTGTTGAACGATCTGCAACCCAGAAATGTAAATTGGTACGTACACACACACACACACACACACACACACACACACACACACAAATTCTAGGAAGTGGCGCTGTGACTCAAAGTGGTAAATAAAGCATAAGCCTTGAGTGAAAGAGCTCAGAGACAGCGCCCAGGCCCTGAGTTCAAGCAAAACTATTCTTTATCTAGTCAAAGGTCCAAAGAGAGACATCTCAGCAACACAAAAAACCTTCAGAACAATACACATTATATTCATGTCAAATACCACATGAAACTCTGTGAATACAACACACATACATTCCAGCAAAGCTAGCAAGCCTATAATCAGGTACCTCAAACCTTCTGATATGTGGTGTCATAGAAGATCAAATATAAAGGTTGGACTTCACCCCTGCTGAACAGTAATGAAGTTCTCACCAACTCTTGTCCTTTCAGTGTCAGTGGAGACAATGTAGGAAACCTACACCATATGGTAGTAAGGAGACACCACTCCTCCTACCCCCTAGGATGGTGTTAAAAGAGGCCTGGAAGAGAGTCAAGATATTTGCAATCACCTGGTAGTGGTGAGACTAACTTGATGATGTCAATGGAGCCCACATGGGGAACAATAGTGAAGAACACCTAATCCTTACATTCAGGAAAATATTATGGGGAGCTGGAACATTTACCTTCACTCAGCAGTAATAAAGAGGCCCCTCGTTGGGTAGCTAAGGAGGCTGAATAATGAAATTGGACTTCTATTTCTTCCTGGCACTGGGGGGGGGGGGGGCAGTACTTCTTTTTCCTTCCCTAAACAGTCTTAGAGGAATACCGATGAACCAGAAGATTTAAATTTGTTACCACTATCTCAAAACATGATAGCTCCAAGTAGTGATTTTAATTTTAAAATCAAGTGTAACAAGACTAAAGAAAAGATCTATGTAAAAAGCAATAAATATATACGGACACAAATATAAGAGATATTAGAATAATCTAACAAATATTTAAATAGTTGTTATAAAAATGTATCAAAAATATTATGAATGTACTTGAAACAATAAAATAAAAAGCCTCAGAAGTGAAGATATCAGCAAATAATATAAAAAAGAATAAAACATAATTTATCAAAGTATAAAACACAAGATCAATACATAAAAATTTGTTATATTTTATAAACTAGAAATGAATATTCTGTAAAGTAAATATATCATGCAATTTCATTTATAATAGGATATATCATAAAGGATAAAATACATAGGAATAAATTAATAAAAAATAGTACAAGAGGGGCTGGGAAGGTGGCTCAGTGGTAGAGTGCTTGCCTTGCATGCATGAGGCCCTGGGTTCGATTCCTCAGCACCACATAAGCAGAAAAAGCTAGAAGTTCTGTGGCTCAAGTGGTAGAGTGCTAGCCTTGAGCTGAAGAGCTGAGGGACAGCGCGAGGCCCAGAGTTCAGGCCCCATGACTGGACCCAAAAAAAAATAGTACAAGATTTGTAAATTAAACATTACACAATGTTTATGAAAATAAAGAATTAGTAAATTGAAAGACCTTTCTGGGTTGGTGGATTTAATACTTTAAGATGCCAATGTTCCCCAATGCAACATACAGAGATTTAATGTAATACCTACTAATATTCTAATAGAATTTTTGCAAGAATGGAAGAGCTGATGTTAAAATACATAATGGAATTATAAGACACCCAAACAACCAAACAATATTAAAAAGAGCAATGTTAGCTTGGTGATGGTGGCTCAAGCCTGTGATCTTAGCTCTTCGGGAGGCTGATATCTAAGAATCACAGTTGAAAGCCAGCCCAGACAGGAAAATCCACAAGACTCTTATCTCCAATTAACCACCAAAAAACAAGAAGTAAAGCTCTGACATGTGGTAGAGTGCTAGCCTTGAGCAAATAATCTCAGGGACAGTAGTCAAGCTCTCTGAGTTCAAGCCCCAAGACCAGCACAAAAAATATTGCTAGAGAATTCACAGTTCCCTATTTTAAAATCTATTATAAACTATAGCAATCAAAAGAATACATTACTACACAGACAACTGTAATTCTACCTAGTTAATAGACTGAGCTCTGAGGATCATGGATCAAAAACAGCCCAGGAAACAAATCTATGAGACCCTTATCCCTCATTAAACAGAAAAACATCTGGAAGTAGAGGTTGAGTGTCAGCTGGAGGCAAAAAATGCCTAGCAAAACATGAGGCTCTGATTTCAAGACACACTATAGCATAAAGATTAAATACATTGCTAACATAAGGATATATATGATATTAATTATACAAATTATTAATAAATTTATAATAAATGTTACAATATGAGTGAATCTCAGAAATATCTTAAGTGAAAGAAGACAAAATGTCACATATTGTGTAATTCCATTTATGTGATAATCCACAATACACAAATCAATAGAGACAGAATATTAGTAGTTCCAGGAGCTTGGTCGAAGAGGAATAGAGAAGATATTATAATGGATATAAGATATATTTTTTCATTTTGGAATAAAGACAATTTTCTGAAACTAGATAGTGATGGTTAAAAAATACAAATGCTTCATTTATAGCAATGTATAAATTTATCTATTCATCACAAACAAAGAAAAGGCACCAAATAGAACCTGTACAAGTAACAAAATAATACAACATACAATCAATAGGTAAACGGTCAAAATGGAGGGAAAAATAAAGGCAAAAAACTCAATTGTAACAACAAAGGGAAGATATATTTTAAAATTAAATAGAGACTCAGGGACTTATGATAGCAATGTATCTGACACTGATGTCATTTCTGACAGAGTCCTAGAAAGGAAGAAAAAAAGAGCACTACTGAAATATTTGAAGAAGCAATGCTCAAAACTTACCATATTTATCAAAAGACATAATCATACAAAATCATGATTTTAAACACAAAACAAGGTAGTCCTACAGAATCTACATCAAACGATATGAAGTTTGATCATATCATTTTGATGTAGTCTGTCTCTTCTAAAGTTTAACTTTGTAACTTTTTATAGAAGTTTGTTCATATCATTTTGATGTAGTACAGAAGCTCACCAAAGACTATGTTCCCCTGCCAGGAGCAAAGAAGCTAGATGGACTTCTTTACAACTAGCTACATCCCTAAGAGAATTTCCCAGCCCAGCTTGTATACATAAATACAACTTCTTGGCCACAAGATACTTTTGACCAGATGTATACAAAGGTAACATACTTCCTGTTTGGTGGTCAGGTGAAGCCACTTGGCAGCTGGGTCTCCTGCTCAAGACAAAGGATAATATGGCAGCAAGCAAACTGACTAGCTACACTCCTAAATAATTGCCCAACCCAGTGATCGATCTATATTGGTTAATAGATGGATAGATACATAGTCAGATAGATAACTGCAGTGTAGACCCCAATACCATTACAAACACAACAAAAGAAAAAACATGAACCAGAAGAAATATTTGAAGAGTAACACTTGAAATTTTTGCTATACTAAAAAAAAAGTCTAATCCGTATATTGCAAAATTCCTAGGACTATAAAGCAAGCTAAATATAAAGAGAACCACACCTGGAACAGAATATTTCCAGTAAGCAGAAAGACATGCCATCACAGAGAAATCACAGTGAACAAAGGGAGAGAAAATCATGAAAGCAACCTGAATTGCAAAAATGTGGGTTATCATCAAAAGAACAAAGGACAATAACAGCTGATGTCTCAAAAACAACAAAAGAAACCAGAAAACAATTGGATGGTAATCTCGATTTAGTTTAAAAGTAACTACCAACCTAGAACTGTATAGGTGGCAAAAAAATCATTTAGAAATAAACACAAAGACTTTTTTTTCAAATTAATATATCCCATTGACTGTCACTGGATACAGAGGTGGGGACCTTTCCTGGTACCATAAATGATTTGGGTATTTATATTAAAGGCCATGAAAAATTAACAATATAGGCAGACAGCCATGGGAAGTTAAGGATAAACGTATGTATGCCCTGTGTTGTATCAAATGATTTCATAAGCTTTATGTGGCCCTCAGGCCACAAGTTCCCCAATCATATAAAGATGCACTTTAGGAAAAATAAAGCAATAAGGAACAAAGAAACTTGTAAACATACTAGTAAGGCTAAATGAGCATTTAGACTATAACACAATAATAATACGTTATATATATATATATATATATAATTAAAACAGCAACAATAGCATAAAAACCTTGATGTGGAAAAACAGGGTCGACTTTTTCTAAGAAATAATGGAATCTAACCAAGTTGGAATCAGATTATTGGGGACATGGTATTAGGAAAAATAACTAGCTAATTAATGTTAAGATTTTAAGGAAGAGAGAATAGGTTTAAGTATTTAATGACAATGTGAATGCTATATTAAGAAGATGAGCCTGGACTTAATTGGTTTAGAAGAAAAAACTACAGGAGAGGGACTAGCAAAGAATACCAGGTGGGAAATGGCACAGCACAATAAAAATACATGGGAAATATTAAGGATCATAATACACAGATGGTAGTGGGAAGCAAATAACAGGAATAATGTGAGGATAATTGGGAAGGAAAAAATAGAATAGTGTAGTAGATATGGTGAGGAATACTGTCAGAAAGGAGTCTAGGTTCCACACCTAGGAAAGTAGTTTGTTAATGGAAAAACAACCACCCAAAAGAATAATCGCCCTTGCAGAAAGAGTAACAAAGTCGTGAATGTTTTTCAAGAGTACTGAGTTTAGGTGAAAGGACCAAATGGAATATCCAGTAGGGAGTTAATAAATAAAAGGAGTTTAGAAATATGTTCAGACATAGAGATAAATAAAAGAAGCTTAGAAATATGTTGGGACACAAAGATAGAAGTAGGAGTCATTCACATTTTGGTGATATTTGAAGCAGCATGAGGGAGTATATACATAGAGAAAAGCACAGAGCCATAGACTGAGCTGAAGTAGGTACATTTGGGAAATAAGCTTATCAATGTGACACAACAAAGGAGAAAAAGAATACAAGTGGTGGTGGGAGAAAGGACATGATCAGGGCAATACCCAGTGTCATGGAAACCAAGAGAATAACATTTTACAAAGGACATGATCTACCCTAAGAGTTACAGGCAAGTGTAGCTGCAGAAGAATGGAGACAGAGCACAAGCTCTTGAAGCATCACTTGTTCTTGTTTTATTTGTTCCATAGCTTTATCTTTATTGAATAAAAAACACCCCTTTTGAAATACAAAGGAAGCAGGAATTGAAAATCATTTTTCAGGTCATCTTCATTTACAGTCTAAATTCAACATTCTCCATGAATTTTATGGTATGTTCCTCTCTTCAACAAAAGCAATAGTGATAACTGCTGCTGAAAACAAGACACAAAAGCCTTCCTTTCTCCTTCCCTTTCTCCCTTCTGCACTCTTTTGCTCCCTTCCTCCTTTTCATTCCTTTCTTCTTTCCTTTCTTCTTAATTTTTCCACTCTTTTATTTCCTTTCTTCCTTTCATCTTTCCTCCTTTTACAAAAATAATCTTATTCTGTTAAATACATTATGTTTTAAAATATATACATATTGTATAATGACTAGATTGAGCTAAATAACATGTGCATTACTTCACATACTTAACTCTTTTTGAGGGGAGAACATTTATTTATTTTTATTTTTTTTTTTTGGGTCCGGTTGTGGGGCCTGAACTCTGGGTCTGGGTGCTGTCCCTCAGCTCTTCAGCTCAAGGCTAGCGCTCTACCACTTGAGCCACAGAACCTCTTCCGGCTTTTTTCTTTTTGCTTATGTGGTGCTGAGGAATCGAACCCAGGGCCTCAGGCATGCAAGGCATGCCTTTTGAGGGGAGAATATTTAGTATCTACTCTTTTTCTGTTTTTCAAAACCACAAAACATTGCTATTAACTAAGTGACAATGTTGTACAACTGGTATCATGAACCTACTGCTCTAACTAAACTAAAATTGTGCAACCTTTGATGAAGGTTGCTCCTCACTAGTCTCTGGGAAACATTGTTCCACTCTCTACTTCTATGGATTCAACTTTTCTAGATTCCACATACAAGTGAAATCATACAGTATTTTCTTTCTGTACTTGAATTATTTTTCTTACCATAATGTCTTCCAGGTTCATCCATGTTGTCACAATCTTTTCATCTGTCAATAGAAACTTATCTTGATTTCATGTATGGGATGTGTGAACGATGATGCAGCATTTGTGGAAGTGATGCTATCTGTTAGATATACAGATTTCATTTCTTTGGATACATACCCAGTACTGGAATTGATTAATGGTGTGGTAATTATTCTTGCTTTTTTTTAAAAAGAAGATTCATACTATCCCCTCATAATGAATACACAAATCTGCATATGCTCTTAGCCCGGTACCCTCACCAACACATATTATCTCTTTTCCTTTTGGTACTAATGAAACTTATTGTGGTTTCAATGAATATTTATTTATTTCCTTGGTTATTAGTGATGTTGAATTTTGTTTCATATATGTGAGGGGTTTCTATTTGTCTTCTTTTGATAAAAGTCTATGAACATTCTTTCTCCTTTTACTTTTTTATTACTGCATATTGATCATACAAAGTATTGGATTTCATGATTAAATATTAATACATACATACCTCACTATTTTCCCCTCTCACTCTGATGCACTTCCCCTATTCAAATAGCCCCTCTTCTTTTATGCTATTTCTTTCCACATATGATATTTATTTTATGATTCATTTCCCTTAGGATGATGATCTCCAGTTCCGTCTACTTTCCTGTACAAAATATGTTTTCTTTTTCTTTATGGTTGGTTGAATAATATTCCATTTTTATATTTGGCAAGTTTTCATTACTCATTCTTTTTTTTTTTTTTTTTGGTCGGTCATAGGGCTTCAACTCTGGGCTTGGACGCTGTCTCTGAGCTTTTCAGCTCAAGGCGAGCACTCTACTGCTTGAGCCACAGTGCAAGTTCTGGTTTTCTAGTGGTTTATTGGAGATAAGAGTCTCACGGACTTTCCTGCCTGGGCTGGCTTTGAACCATGATCCTCAGATCTCAGCTTCCTGACTGGCTAGGGTTATAGCTGTGAGCCACTGGCGCCTGGATCATTACTCATTCTCGCTGAATGGAAATAGAGTAATGATAAACCTAGGAGCACAGATATTTCTAAGGTACGCTAACTTTAATTTCTTTGGATATGTACCAAAGAGTACCGGGCTATAATGAGTAATATAGCAATTATATGTTTTAGTTTCTTAAGGCATCTTCATACTGATTTCCATATTGGCTGCATTAATTTGCATTTCCAGCAAGAGTATATAAGGGTTCTTTTTCTTTGCATCGTCTCTAGTTAGGTGTATTTTGTGACTGGAATGAGATAGCATCTCAATGTAGTTTGGATTTGCATTTCCCACATGGCTAAACGTGTTGAACATTTTTTTCATATATGTAAAGGCCATTTGTACTTCATTTGAAAAGTGTCTGTTCAATTCACTTGCCTATTTATTGATAGGATTATTTTCTCTTTGGATGTTATTTTTTAGTCCTTCATACAGTCTGAACAATTTTTCATGTATATAAAAGCCATTTGTATTTCTTCATTTGAAAAGTGTCAGTTCTTTTTCCTATTTATTGATTGGATAGCTTTCTCTTGTATTTTTTCTTAATATATTATGATGTTAATCCTTTGTTGGAAGAATAGCTTGGCAAAGATTTCTCTCCTATTCTGTAGGTTTTCTTTTCATTCTTGTCATTGTTCCCTTTATTCTGCAGAAGCTTTTTGATTTGATGCAGTCTCATTTATTTTAAAAAAAGTGTTATTATTCCTAGAGTTATTAGAGTCCTACTCAGGAAATTGTTGTCTATGCCTATTTCTTGAACTCTCCTGAATGCTTTCCTTTAGTAGTTTTAAAGTTTCAGAATTTATATTGTAGTCTTTAATCAATTTCAGTTGATTTTCTTACAGGGTAAGAGATAGGAATGTAGTTTCATTTTTCTACAAATGGATATGCAATTTTTTTCAGCACCCTCTTTAACAAGAGTGTCTTTTCTCTTTAATAGGCTCCCTCTTGAGATGGCACCTGGCTATAACACCCAGAGATGTGGTAAGTGATAGGATGGATTTCTATTCCAAAGTAGCCTTGTCATCCAGGAACTCACTTTTTCAAGGCCAAATGCACAGTCCAAATTTAAGGCTTGGAAACATTCTGGGTTTCTCCTGTAGCTAGGACAGTCAGTTTTATCATTGCAGCCAGTTACACTTTTTATATTTACTTTGTACTGGTAGCTTCAGATGCCCTACAAAGAAGAAGCCAGAATTGGAGCTGTGGTCTGTTCCCTATTTTCCTCTGAATCATCTTTCTGTTTCTCCATGCTTTTATTTGTTTGTTTTTTGTTTGATTGTTTTAGTTTTCCTGTCTCTTCCTGGTTTCCTAGTGCTCTTTGTCTCTGTTACCTCAGAAGGTCCTTTCTCCAATATTGACCTGATTCTTGTCAGTCACAGAACTGCACAGAAGAAACATCTAAGCTGCATTCTTGCCCTTTGAGCCTCTTCAAATACTCCTTCTGTATATTTTGAGTCATTTGTTTTCTTGCTATAAGTTATCTGGTTCATTATATAATTTGAATATTAATCCCTTATCAGATTTACTATTTGCAATTATTTTATTCCATTGTACAGGTTGTCTCTTTATGAACTGTTTCATTTGCTCTGTATAAACTCTTTAATTTGATGTACTTCTGCTTTTTAAAATCACACCCAAAAATTACTGTCCATAGTAATTTTATTGAGCTTACTCCCAATGTTGGTTTGTACGTTTATACATTTACACCTTTACATTTTATGTTTCATTCTATAATAAATTTTGAATTAATCTCTTTATATGGACTTCCAGTTTTCCTAGCACCAGTTCATTATTAAAGAGACTGTCTTGTTGCCATTTTGTTTTTTGGGACCTTTATTAAAAATCAAAAATATTACCTTGACTATTCACTCTTTTATCCATAAATTTTAACTCATTTAGAGTGGTTATTGATGCCGTTTTTTTCTTTTAATACTTTTACTTTGGTTGTTCTTAGTGTTTGTGGTATATGGTAGTGTTTACATATTGAAAATCACAGGAACTTATGTCCTTTAAACATCCAAGTCTTACAGATATTCAAGCTATCTAATGTGGAGCATTAGTAGGTTTTCTTGTGAAGTTCTTGAACTGACTAACCTGCTCCCTATATTAATAAGTGGGCAAACCAGGTATCTGGCTCTGTGGTACTGAGACAAGACTTGGAATGTACTGAAGTGGATCTATTGACTGTATCTGCAGTTTTTGTGGAAGCAGGCTGGATTTCTGAAAATATAAAGACCATCCTGAAGCCTGATCCTGTAAAAGCTGGTCTGTAACCTTAATCCTAAATCTGTAGGAAAGAGTCAGGCACTCCAGCATGCATTGGTGAGACTAAATCTGGAACTTGGGTCCATTGGCTGGCATGGATATGTGGGGAATGAGCCTAGAGCATCAGTTCATGGTGGTTCGGTCCATGAGTGATTATAAACTCCCAATCCATTGCAGCCTAGGACCACTGGGACTAACTGAAGTTTCAGGCTGGTCTTGTGCTGAAGCAAGCGTGGACCTTGGATCCACTGGTATTAGTGTAGATCTGGAGATCATGGATCTCCTGCACTTGGAGTCATGAGAAATAGCCTGAATCCTAGCAAACAAGCTGGCTTGGAAGTTGAGTATACAGGTGCTGATCTGTAGGTTATTTCCATGAAGACTCCCCTGGGTTCTAAAGGCTAGCTATATAAACACTAGCCCAAGGCATAAGTCTATTGTGATAGGCTGGATTCTGAATGTGCTTGAGTAGGCCTAGGCCTTGGGTGTTCTGGACCATGGGAACTGAGATGGAGATTAGGGCTACAGACATCAGCCTAATACTATTCCTTGCATCCATTGATGGCAACATGTCACCTGAGGTAGCCTTGCCAACTCACCAATGGAATGGGCTTGAATCCTGGGACTATGCAAACATAATTTGTTCTATGCTGTTCTGGAAGCTGGAATGGATCTAGAGTCAGTATCTGCAGAGGTTAAAGTGGTGAATGGGTTCTTAGGTTCTCAACTTGTGAAGTAGGCTACAGCAGCTATCCTGGTTTTCATAGAAGGATTAAAGCCTAGAGCTATGGGGAACAGCACAGTTCTGGGTATGGTTTTAAATCTTGGGTCACTATGGTTAGTACATCTGTAAGGTGGGCCTAAATGCTGAGTCTGCAGTATGGGACTTCATTCTAGGTTGGTTCTTGCTTGGCATTGGGGCCAGTCCAGAGTCTAGTGCCACTTGGTTTTTCCTGATGATGAGGCAACCTTAAAATTGAATCTGCAGGGCAACCTGAAGCCTGTGCCTATAGAGTCTGGCCTGGAGCCAGATCAGGCCTAGAATCCCAATCTGTAGTACCAGAGTGAAGTCAGGGTCTATGGATCCTGGAATAGAACCAGTGTTGGAGTCTGGAACAAGTATCCAACATTCACTTCCCTCTCCTTCCCATATGCAGAGGTATCTGTTGCACTATTGTTAGAGGAGGAGGAGTGTACAATTTTCTCATCCTCTTTAATATATTTTCTATTAATTCTGTGTTTCATGTAGGTGCTGTAATCTTTCACTTATTTTTCTTAGCTTTTGTGAAGATATATTTGTGAGTGGATAGTTGTTCAAAATTTTATTTTTACTGAAGTATGAGTGCTTGAAAATCCTATTCTACCTTTATGCTGTCAACCAGAACAATAACATCTGTCATTCTGATCTTCCATCAACCAGATTGGGCTTTGTAATAATCTGTAGGCAAGCCAGGCGCTGATGGCTCATGACTGTAATCCTAGCTACTCAGGAGGCTGAGATCTGAGGATCACAGTTCAAAGCCAGACTGGGCAGGAAAGTCTATGAGACTTTTTATCTCCAATAAACCACAAGAAAACCAGAAGTGGCACTGTGGCTCAAGTGGTAGAGTGCTTGCCATGAGCTGAAGAGCTGAGGGACAGTGCCCAGGCCCAGTGTTCAAGCCCCACAACCGAAAAAATATCCATAGGCAGTACATGACAAATAGATTGGATGTTTAGAATTTTTTATTATAAAGGTAATATACAGAGGGCTATAGTTTCATTAGTCAGGGAATGAGTACATTTTTGGACAATTTTAGAAGAAATTTTATGTTTTTTTCTTTGTTGCAATTAAAATGTGACATTCGTACAAATCAATAAAGCATCCACATACAGATTGACCCATTGTAACAATGAGATGTACAGGACACTATGTTGAAAACAAACTTTACAACTTGCAGGGGAGCAGGGGGAGGAGTTGGGGAGGTGGGGAGGGAAGGGATGGTAGAGGATAAACAAAGGAGGAGGTAACAATGCTCAATAGGAAATGTACTCATGTACTTACTCATGTTACTGTAACCCCTCTGTACAATATTTTTACAATAAAAACATTTTTAAAAATTCAGAATGTATGTTATGTTCCTTACAGCACACTTCAAATTCATGTACCCTAAATGCTTTAAACCTCTGTATATGATTTGGGTGAGGAAAAATCATAATGATGATCATGACTCATCTGTACATAGCATTTGCTCTGTGAGAGATAGATGGACAATTATTTTCATATTCATTCTGATCTCTCATATTTCAATCACATACTACCATTACTATTCTCAGACAATTTCTTTCCATCTGGGATCAGTCTGGTCACAAAACTTCAGCTATTTGGCAACCACTTCAGATTTCTGTTTCTGATATCCGTTACTATCTTTGTTTACTCTAATTATATATGAGGCCTGCAGCTATAGGAGCTTGAAATACAGTATATTTGAAAGTTTTCCCTTCCCATTTAGGATTGGCTATCAAGAACCTTGCTTTTACTAAAACAATTCATTGAAATTATTATACCTAAACTGACATTCAATGTAGATTTGTAAGCAGAGCAATGACAACTAGACTTTCTGAAGGATTTATATTTGCCTTTAAAGATCAACCTATTAGACCTTCTTATAAAGTATGCAAAAGGAAGGAGTTAATGGCTGGTGTTTAGATGAATTAAGCTTTATATTTTTGGAAGGAATTGGGGCCACACAAGAAAAACTCATTTAGTTACTGCTATGGTCAATCTTACACGTCAACCTGACACAAATAATGAATGAAACTACTAAAATATACATATTTTGATGGTTAATTTTATGTATCAGCTTAACAAAGCCACAGAATGCCTTAAGAGCTAGTTAAACATTATCTCTGCATGTTTTTGTAGGAATGTTTCAGAAGAGTTTAGAATTTGAATTGATGGACTGAATAAAGCATATGGGCCTCCTCCAGTGTGTGGGTAGGCATCATTCAACCTGTTCAGAACCTGAATAGAACAAAAAGGGAGAGGAAGGTTGAATGAACTTTAACTGAATGTTTGGGCTAGAACATCCATCTTCTCTTGCCCTCAACACTCCTGTTTCAAAGTCCTTCAGGCAACGAATCTATACCAGTCACTATCTAGCTCTCAATTGAACAATAGAAGCAGTTTTCCTGGGTCTTCAGTTTGCAGATGGCATGGGACTTTTTAGCCTCTATAATTGCATGAGTTAATACATTATACTATATCTTCATTGGTTTTGTCTCTTTGGAGAAGCCTAATTAGTATGCATCTTTGTTATTATTCAAACAAATGTAATTTAAAATAGCTTTCAGGTAAGAATTGGCTACTTACCTGGCAGAGAGATACCATGCTCACAAAGAGAAGCATTTCTACTAGAACATATTAGCCAATATAGAAGAGAAATACTCAGTGATGAGAATAAGAATAGACACATTCATATATTTCTTATGGAAGGATCAATTGTTCTAACAATTTCTGTATGATTATTTAACAGTATGTGTCAATGCTTTCTAAAAAAGAATATTCTTTTGCCAAAAAAATTTTACAAAAATACTCAAAGAACTTTATGAGGATATAAACCCAAGTAACTTCATCACAGTTTTGCATATAATATTGAAATATGAACAAATGTCTATTACAGAGTATGATATAGTATTATTACAATGGCCATACCTTTAAATAGATCATGCCAACTTGTGTTTTTTAAAGTAGACAGATGTTCTTTTTGAATGACTTAAAAATCAGATTTAAAATAGTGTGCATAAGAGTCAAATGCTGTAAAGTACTTGTACATCTCCGTGCATATGTATAGAACACACATCAAAAGGTATACTCCTAAATGTAAAAGTGGTTATTTTTGCTGTTTTTTTATTAAGCCATCTTGATTGAAACACAATTTTTCTAAGCAAAACACACATTTGAAAAGTACATTTTATTTGCATATTTAAAGTATTAAACATGTTATTAAATATATAGATAGCAAAATGACCGCTACAGTAAAGTAAATGAACATATTCAGCCTCTCATATATTTTGTGTGGTAAGAGAAGCTATAATCTCATCATTAATAAAAGTCATGAATACAATGAACTATTATTAACTGTAGTCTTTATGTTGTATATTGAATCTCTAAATTTGTTCATCCTCCATATCTGTTGCTTTGTAAACTTTGATCTACATTTCTCATTTATTCACTACACCAAACTCTTTTATTCCCTAGTTCTATATATTTGACTTTTTCACATTTCACATATAAATGAAATCATGCAATACTTTTCTTGCTGTTTCTGGATCATTGCATTTACTTTAATGTTCTCCAAGTTCATTTATGCTGTGACAAATGACAGTGCCTCCTATTTATGAGACTGAAAAACACTCTAGTATGTATGTACTCATAGTCATATGTGTATTTTGGCTGGTGTGTATAATATTGCAAGTAGTGCAAGAGTACAGCTAGCTTTAGAAAGCGATTTCATTTCCCAGAAGAAATATTGGTAGGTCAGATAGTAGTTCTACTTTTACTTTCTTTAGGGACCTCTACATTGTTTTCTATAATGGCTTCACAATCTATATTACCATCAACTGTGTACAGGATTCCTTCTCTTCCACACCCTTGCAAACATGCTATAACTTACCTTTTTGATAATAACTATCTTAATGTGTATGAGGTGATAACTTACCTTTTTGATAATAACTATCTTAATGTGTATGAGGTGATATCTCATAATGGTTTGGATCTGTATTTCCCTAATGACAAGAGATGTGGAACATCTTTTCATATACTCAGTGGCCATGTCTCCTGAGAGTCATTTACTTAGATCATGTGCCCACTTTTAAAAGGTCTGTTTTCTTGCTATTGAGTTGTATGAGTTTATTACATAAATTTGGGATAATAACCCATTATCTGCTATATGGCTTGAAAGTATTTTTCCTCAATTTATAAGTTGCTATTTTCATTTTGTTGACTTTGCTGTGCACAAGTATTTTAGTTTCACAAAGTCCCATGTACTTATTTTTGTTTTATAACATGAGGTTTTAGTGTCAGTTAAAAAAATGAATGCTATCTAGTATAGGTATGAGTCAAGCGGAAAAAGTCAGAGAATGTGATGTTAGGAAAACGAACCCTCAAATATGTATTTTAATGTTTTTGTTTCTTTCATGCATGTGTTTCTAACGCATTTATAATATTATTTCTTTGTTGCTTTGTATGTCCCTCCCCCACAGTGTAACCCCCGCTTTCACTATATTTGATATCAGTATAACATGTGGAGGTGACGGGGACAAACAAGTCGTTTAAGGATTCAGGTGGACCTGTTGCAACAATGAGAAGTACAAAATGTCATGTCAAAACCAGCTTTACAATGTCGTTGGGGGGGGGGGAGGGGGGGTATGATTGGGTGGGGGGGGAGGGGGGAGGCTGGGAAGGGAGGTGAAGGGTAAACAAAGGAGGAGGCTGCAATGCTTGGTAAGAAATGTATGCATTTTCCTGCCCATGTAATTGTAACCCCTCTGTACAGTATGTTCTCAATTAAAATAAAATAAAATTTAAAAAAAAATGAATGCTAATATCAAAGTTTTCTTGCTTTCTTCTGAAAGTTTTACAGTTTCATATCTTATGTTTGACTATATTATCAATTTTTGATTGGATTTTTGTACATGATGTGAGATAAGATCCCAATTTAATTCTTCTACATGTGAAAATTCCATTTTCCTTCCACCATATAAGAGTTTTCTTTCTTTGTTGGCCTTATTGGACCTCTTGTCAAAAATTAGCTCAACAGGGTGCTGGTGGCTCACACCTGTAATTCTAGCTAGTCAGGAAGTGGAGATCTGAGGATCATAGCCTGAAGCCAGTTATGGCAGGAAAACCGTATCTCCAATTAACTACCAGAAAAGCTGGAAGTAAGTGTGGCTCTTGTGGTTGAGTGCTAGTCTTGAGCAAGAAAGCTCAGGAACAGAGCCCAGGTACTGGTTCAAGCCCTAGAATCAGCAAAAAAAAATAGTTCAATATATACATTTGTGTTTGTTACTAGGCTCTCTGTTCTCTTCCACTGCTCTATGCATCTTTTTATGCCTGTACCATTTCTATTACTATATGTTTGTAATAGATCATTTTAAATGAGGATGTGTTTGATGTTTCAGATATTTTTTTTCTTTTTCAGAATTAATTTGACCACTCAGAATGTTTTGTGGTAGCAACAAATGTATTTTATATATGAGAAAAAACACAGACTTAGGGGGGAAGTTAAGAACAGAATGCTATGGTTTGAATATCATGTCTCTCTAATTCCATATTGAAACTTAATGTCCAATGCAATAGTGTTAGGAGGTAGAATCACTAAAAGATGATTAGGTCATGAGGAATTTTTCCTAATGAATGGAATTAAAGCTCTTGGTGAAACGAGACCCCAAGATAAGGATTCAAATGGTTTTTCTTTCTTGCGATTCTTTTTTTTTGGGGGGGGGGGGGTTCCGGTCGTAGGCCTGAGCTCTGGGCCCTCAGCTCTTCAGCTCAAGGCTAGCGCTCTACCACTTGAGCCACAGCGCCACTTCCTGCTTTTTTCTTTTTGCTTATGTGGTGCTGAGGAATCGAACTTAGGGCTTCAGGCATGCAAGGCAAGCACTCTACCACTGAGCCACCTTCCCAGCCCCATCTTGCGATTGTTTCTAACATATTTATGAGATGATTTTTTTTGTTGCTTTGTATGTCCTCCCCCACGGTATAACCCCTGCCTTCACTGTATTTGATGTTGGTATAATTTGTGGAGGGGAAGGGAAAAAACAAATCATTTAAATAGGGATACAGGTGGACCCACTGCAACAATGAAATGTACAAGTCTTTATGTCGGAAAAACAAACTTTACAACTTTGGCCAGAGGCGGATAGGGAGGGTGGGGGCTGGAGGGGGGGAGATGGGAAGGGATGGGAAGGGGAAACAAAGGAGGAGTCAACAATGCTTGATAAGAAATGTACTTATTATCTTGCCCATGTAATTGTAACCCCTCTGTACGGCATTTTCACAATAAAAAAAACCAGCTAATTTTTTTTTAAAAGCTCTTATAATAGAGGCTTCATGCAGTTTGACCCATTTTTCTCTTTTACCTTTCTTTATACAATGATACAACATTCAAGGAACCCTTATGAAAGCCACATACCAAACTTGCTTGAACCTTAATCTTGGACATCCTATACTCCAGGTTGGTGAGAAAATCAAATTATTTTCTTTATAAATTTCCCAGTTTGGAGTATTTATGAGACTAACACAGAGTTTTCAAATTTTCATTTTACTTTTAATTTTCAGCAAATTGACTATGGTCAAATGAAATATGCATTTTTTAGTACTTGCTCTGTTTTGATTCTATTTATGCTCATGTATCTGAAATGTTGTTTATCACCAAACTTGAAAAATTATCAAAAATATTTTCTTCAAATGTTCTTGGTTGAACAATCAGAATAATTTGTTTTACAGACCCATAACAAAGTAAAATATAAGCAATGGGGAAAAACCATTTCTGAATCAAAGACAGTATTCGATCCCCAGTTTGGACCTTCTATTATGAAAACAGTATCAGAAATGAAAAGAAGGAAAAACATAAATCATGATATTTCTTCAGTCTGTTTTGAATGTTAGTTGAATATTGATTCTGGAGAAAAGCATAAAGATATATGAATAGATTGCTTTGTGTGAAAGTATGAGAAAGATTTATGAGTATTCAGTAGTATTTTTGATATGTTTAAATGTGATACTTGAAAAAAGAGAGGTATGGCTGAGAACAGAAAAGGAAAAGAAAGAAATAAAGGGAGAGAGGATATATGTAAAGAGGGTATTTCTAAAGAAAAAAGAGAGAAAAATAATGCACATAAAAGACCATGTAAGAGATGTTATTCTTACTATTATTTATATTATATATTAATTTACCTACAAAATCCTTAATTATTTGGAATAGCTAGATACACAAAAGGGGCTGAAAAAGAAAATAATACTGTGATATTTCATTCATTGTCTCTGGAAAAATAAATACAGACTAGACTAGGTCTATTTTGTTCCTGCAAATCAGCCTATTTGATACTCCATTATTGGATCCCAGTTCCTCAACATCATTTGCAAAATCAGTGAAGATAGCATCTTTTGTAATTTTTTTTGCAAATAATATGCTTGATCATATTAACTATCTAGGAAGGAAGGGTTAATAGATGAGAGATGCAAGAAAGCATGAACTGAGAGTGATTTAAACAGTAGGAATAAGAATTAGACTTTGAGGCCCAGGAGGCCTAGCTAAACAATGGATGAAAAGCAAAGCTTGGGACCCAGGTGGGGGAGTGAAAAAGAGCAGAGACAGAACCAAACACTCAGTCAGGGACTGATGAATTAGTGCAAAAGTCAGTAGGCTTCCGTTATATTGCTTCCTTTGTGTGTTTGATTTCTCTGTCCTTGTTTCCCTCGCCTTTCCTTCTTCCTCCCACTTCTTCCCTCTGGCTGTCTCACAAAGTTCAGTTCTTGTCTCCCGTACATTCTCTCTTGTCCTCATTCCTTCAGGGGAGTTCATTTATTTTCTTCATTTTGATACTTCTTGTATACAAATGATTTTAATACAACCAGCACCACACTGACTAACTGACTTTATATTTTTTTCTGTATTTCTAGTTCTAATTGCTCACAGGGTATTATTCCCTTCAGGTTTCCTATTGTCCTCTAAAATTTAATATTTCAAAATCTTAATCATTTTCTCTTCTCACTTGCTGACCATATTCAAAACAAGAACTCCTCCTCACCTCATCATTACCACCAACAGTGCCATTAATTTTCCACTGTCTCATTCTTGCAGCTGTTGAATGTTTCTGATTCCTCTCAAGTCTTTATGCTATATCCATCAGGCTGCCAAATCCTCATATATTTTCCCAATGGGTTTTAACTTATTTTTTTTTCTTTGCAAAATCAAATTAAATAATACCTACTTATCACATTATCTTCTTAAATGGTTTCCCAGCCCAGTTTCTCTTTACTCTAGTGTATCTTTATTAAAGATACCAAATTCAAATTATGTTACTCTACTTGTCTGAACTCCTTTAGTCTCCTGACTGTATCAAGCCAGTCTTTACCTTGGAATTCAGTACCATACCTCAGTTGTCCTTCTACCTGTCACTTTTCTAAACTCTTGTCACTTATCCCCAAACTGGAATCTCAGGAAATAACTGCCCTTATCCATTGGGATATATTCTAAAGCCTGAAATTGATGCCTAGAATTACACACAGTATCGAACCTTAGATGTTATATGTGTATGCTTTTTTCACTCAAACTCTGTTCATTAATGTATTTTACCATTCCTTCCTTGCAGTAAGTGGCTTAGTATCATTCATTTCACATGATCTCTTGTTTAAGTTTTACTACTATGGAGTTAGACGCATGACTAAGGTGGTAGAACACTTGCTTAGCAAGTATAAGGCTTGATTTCAACCCAAGTGCAATAAAAAAAATAATGAGAGAAAAAAAGAAAAATTCATATCGGCTCAATGCTTTCTCAGATGACATGTTGCTATCTATTGGAAAATACTTTCATGTTCTTGTATTCTACCCACAAATTTAATGTCTTTTTCTTATTAACAAAGCATTTGCCATGTAGCATGATAATATCTTTTGCAGTTTGAGGTGAGACAGCCAAGCTAGACCAAGTTTTTTTTTCTTACTTTGGCATATCTAAATTCCTGGCATCACTACCCAAATGCTTTGGGGACTATTATTAAGTAAATGTTACTTGAACATAAGCCTTATATGACCACTACCAGAGTAGATGTGACAACAACTACTTAATGAAAAATAGGCTGGCAGCATATACAGTATGGGTATACTGGACAAAAGGATGATCCATGGCCCTGGTGGAGTGGAACGGGACAGTGCAAGATTTTTCTCACACTACTCTGAATGGCACATACATAATATAAGGCACATGAATTGTTTACTTCCAAAATTTTCCAATTAACATTTTCAGACTATAATTGACCATAGGTAATTTGATCTGAAGAAAGAAAAAATCATGTTGATGTGGTGGGGATAACATAATGGAATGGATCTTTGAACTGGAAATTCACATAAGACTTTTAAGACAGATTGTAGTTATGTAGAGAACTAGAGGTAAAAGCCATCCAAAAATATTTACTAGCAGGAGAAGTACATTATGATAAGAGAGGAAATTAAAGACAAAATCTTAAGGTATTTTTTAAGAATTCCTAAAGAGAAAGACCAGCAAAAAAATCTTTCAAAAAACAAGCACTCCATGATGGAAGTATAGAATTCCATTACATATATATATATATATATATATATATATATATATATATATATATACATATATATATATACATATATATATTGTTTAATTGTTTTGTTTTATTTATTTTTAATACATTGTAAAAATGTTGTACAGAGAAGGAACAGTTACATGATTAGGGTAATGATTATATTTCGTAGCAAGCATTATTACCTCCTCCTTTGTTTTCCCTCTACCATCACTTCACTCCCTACTTTCCCAACACCTCCAACCCTCCCACCCCAACACTGTAAAGTTCATTTTCAACATAGTGTCCTGTACATCTCATCATCACAATGGGTCAGCCTGCATCCCCATTTAAGCATTCTGCTATATCCCTTCCCCTCCCCAAATTACAAAAATGTATATACAAGATGCAGAACACCAGCATCAAGTCCAGTGAAAACAGGGGCTATACCATGAGGGAAGAACATACAAAAGTAATAAAGAATCACATAATGCATTGTAAGTACCTTAAAAACACTAGCAAGAAAGAAAAACCACTTGTGTTCCTTTTTGCTTAACATAATCACACATGGTCATATGTACATACCTTTGACCTTCTCTGCTTGTCCTAGACATGTACTAGTCATTGCAAACAAGGGAAACGATGGGACCTATGTTTCTTTGGGCCTGGCTTACTTCACTTAACTTAATTTTTTTCCAAGTCTTTCCATTTCCTAACAAATGATGCAATGTCATTCTTTCTTATGGAGGCATAGAATTCATATATGTAATTCATATATATATATCACATTTTCTTGATCCATTCATCTACTGAGGGGCATTGGTTCCATATCTTAGCTATGGTAAATAATGCTGCAATAAACATGGTTGTGCTGGTAGCTTTGGTATGGTCTTGTTTGTGATTGTTTGGGTAAATGCCCAAGAGTGGGATTGCTGGGTCATAGGGGAACTCTATGTGGAGTTTTTTGAGGAACCTCCATACTGCTTTCCAGAGTGGCTGAACAAGTTTACACTCCCACCAACAATACAGTAGGGTTCCCTTTTGGCCACATCCCCTCCAACATCTGTTGTTACTAGATTCATTCATCTACTGAGGGGCATCTGGGTTGGTTCCATATCTTAGCTATGGTGAATAATTCTGCAATAAATGTATTTGTACTTGTATCTTTAGTATGGCCTTGTTTGTGATCATTTGGATAAATGCCCAGAAATGCTTCCATCAGAAAGAATGACACTGCCCCATTTATAAGGAAAGACTTGAAAAAAATGAGATTAAGAGAAGTAAGCCAGACCCAAAGAAACATAGGTCCCATGGTTTCCCCTCTTTGCAATAATTAGTATACATCTAGAATAATCTTAGTAGATGAGCAGAATAGTGCAAATGCTAAGTACATATAACCATATAAGATGATGCTAAGTAAAATGAACTCCAAGATAGGGACACAAGAGGTTTTGTCTTTCTTGCTGTTGTTTTTAATGTACTATGTGATTTTTTTGTTTCTTTTGTATGCTCTTCCCACTATGGTATATCCTCTGTTTTCACTGCATTTGATTTTGGTACCCTGGTATTTTATATACATTTATTTGAATTAGGGAAGGGAAGGGGAACAGCAGAATTGTTAAACAAAGGACAAGGGGAGAACCAATGCAACATCGATATACACAAGACAGTATGTTGGAAATTATCTGTACAACTTGGGGTGGGGTGGGGGAGGAAAGTAGGAGAAAAATGAAGGAAGGTCACAAGTTTGAGAAAAAATGTACTTACTACCTTATTTATATAACTGTAACCCCTCTGTACATCACCTCGACAATAAAAATTTAGAAAAAAAAAAACAAGCACTAAGGGTGGATAGAAATATAATAGGTGCCTAAATATATTAGTAATAAGTGCCTAAATATATTAGGCACTTGAGTAGTGCCTAATATATTCTGAGTGCTTCACATCTTTCTCTCATCCTTACTAACCCCTTGTGAGGTGGGCATTATCATCTCCTTTTTAAAGGTAAAAAAATTGTGGTTCAAGGGCTGAGAAGGTGGCTCAGTGGTAGAGTGCTTGCCTTGCATGCATGAGGCCCTGGGTTCGATTCCTCAGCACCACATAAGCAAAAAGAAAAAAGCCGGAAGTGGCGCTGTAGCTCAAGTGGTAGAGCGCTAGCCTTGAGCTGAAGAGCTGAGGGACAGCGCCCAGGCCCAGAGTTCAGGACCCACGACTGGACCAAAAAAAAAAAAATTGTGGTTCAAAAAGTCACACACACACACACACACACACACACACTGGGTATGGTGTTACAATGAGAAAGTAGAAGCAGGAAGATTTTGAGTTCAAGAACAGCCTGGGGCACACAACAAGGCCCTGTCTCAAAACTCATAGCTAGTCAGATGCTAGAAACTCGTGCCTTTAATCTTATATACTCAGAAGGGCGAGATCTGGGGGATCATGACTCTAAGCAAGACCCAGTTGTAAAGGCATTAAGACTCCATCCCCAATTAACCAGCAAAATGCCAGATTACAAGGGTTACTCTAGTAGTAGAAAAAGTTTGAAGCCTTGAGTTCAAGCTTTGGTATTAGCACCAAAAACTGGGGCAGGGTAACTCAGTGGAAGAGAACTTGTCTAGAAGGTACAAAATCTGGGTCAGTCCTCAGCAGTATGAAATGTATCATACAATGGCACAGCCAAGATTTTAATCTGAATCTTCATCCAAACTAAAATTTACACAATTTTGATCTAAAGTCTGGGTTCTTTCCACCAAACACACTAAAAAGAGATAGAAAATGAGAAGGAGTGGGACTCTTTATTCCTTTCTCCAGATGGAAACCTTCTGCTACTTTAATGACTTTCCTATCACTTCAAATAAACTTTCCATTGTTCAGGGGTAAAAAAGAATAAAGAGGACTAAACGACATACTTTGTGATTTGGTGAGGAAAAGACATAGTAATCAGAGTTCAGTTTCTATACAGAATGAAAGAGGAAGCCAAATTATATATGATCCAAGACAAAAAAGCAATATGACTCAATAAGTTTGATATGGAAAAGAGATGCAGCTTAGCTTTATAGTAAGGAAGGCCTGTGCCAACTTGTCTCCAGAAGAGACAGAGCCAGATGAAAGTAAAAGTTCTAAAATTCAGGGAAGAGAGTGCATAAAGAAAAGGAAGGGGTAGGGATACAAAGCATATGAAGAAAGGAAATCATCTTGGCAAGAATGAAGAAACAACTATTTCTTAAAGACAGAATATGGCAAGAGGGAGAAGAGGAAAATTAAAGATTTTGAGATAGACACCATGGGTGTTCTCACTGAATCATCCTACACTTGGCAAGAATACTAGTCACTGAGTACTTAAGGAAAATAAATAGAAAGAAGCTAAGGAAATGATCATTTCACAAGGGCCTTAAATTTTGCAAATGTCTTACACAAGTTTTCTCTGGAAATCCTCAAAAGCCTATTTAGCAACCTTTCTATAGAAGAGAATAAGCATGAAAATAAGCATGAGTAACAGATAATGTGAAGCAAGAGTCTATGGCTAAAATTTCCCCCTACTCTTCACTGCTTCCTCTCTGGATCACATTGCCTGTGATCACTGTGTTCCTTGTGATTCCTTCCTGTGCCTTAAAAACTCTCAAGCATGCTCCCACTGCTGGACCTTTGCACTCGCTATTTGTTTGTTGCAAAGCTTTCTTCCAGAAAGCTGTATTGCCTCTCATGCTTCCTTCAATTTTTGACTTAAATATCACTTTCTTTATGATGATGTTGAGACTGCTTCAAACTTCCATTTGGACCTTGACTTAACACTAACCATATTTGCATACATGCATACCTAATCTCTACTGCTTTGTTGTACCTTGTGCCATAGCACTAAGCCACCGTAGTTTACAATTTACATATATTTTATATTCTTACTAGTTTTCTGTCTCTGTATATTAGAATATGTGATTGCTGGATACCTATGATTCACGTCTGTAATCCTCGCATGGTTCAAAGCCAGCCCAGGCAGGAAAGTCCATGAGCTTCTTGTCTCCAATTAGCCAGCATGAAGCCAGAAGTAGAGCTCAAGTGGTAGAGTGTTAACCTTGAGCCATAAAGCTCAGGGACAGCACACAGGCCCTAAGTTCAAGCCCCAGGACTAGCGTGTAGGCACACACACACACACACACACACACACACACACACACACATACACACACATACAATATGAGCTCATGGCAGGATTTTTGACCCTTTATTTTCCTAATATATTGAATATGACTGGAATATTATCTGGCACACAATCATTGTAACTGAATACACATTGAATGAATCAGTGAATGAACAAAAAGTATAATAGAGACCAAAATTCAGAGCTTGGGAGAAACTGTGGAAGTAGAACAGCTCTTAGTTTATAATGGGCCTAAAGGTGTAGCCTCCCATGAGCATGTAGAAGAGGTGGTCAAGTAGGTCACTGGGACTAAGAAACTAAGTGTATAGCCAAGCTGTTTGCAAGGACAGTTTCCAGGAAACTGAACATTACCTGAGGAATCTTGTATCCTACAGTTGTTGGATTCAGCAAAAGAGTCTGCCTTCCTTTGAATCATTTTATAAGACTTTTTCTTTAAGATTTTTCCCATCAGCTCTTCTTCAGCACTTAGGTACTAGATACACTTCAAAATGGCTTTTTTATTCTATGCTGGGTGGATATTCATATAAAGAAAATCTAATTAAGTTAAGGATTAGGAAGAAAAGACAGAAATAAGAATAACTAAGAGAAAACACGGGTCCTATGTTTCTTTGGGGCTGGCTTACTTCACTTAATATAATTTTTTCCAAGTCTTTCCATTTCTTAACTGAGGCAATGTCATTCTTTCTGATGGAGGCATAGAATTCCATTGTGTATATATACCACATTTTCTTGATCCATTCATCTACTGAGGGGCATCTGGATTGGTTCCATATCTTAGCTATGGTAAATAATGCTGCAATAAACATAGTTGTGCTGGTAGCTTTAGTATGGTCTTGTTTGTGATCATTTGGGTAAATGCTCAAAAGTGGGATTGCTGGGTCATAGGTGAGCTCTATGTAGAGTCTTTTGAGGAACCTCCATACTGCTTTCCAAAGTGGTTGAACGAGTTACACTACCATCAACAATGCAGTAGGGTTCCCTTCTGTCCACATCCCCTCAAGCATCTCTTGTTATTAGAGTTCTTGATTATAGCCATTCTAACTGAGGTGAGGTTTGGAGAGGGGAAGGGAAAAAAAACAAAATGTTTAAACAGGGATACGGGTTGACCCATTGCAACAATGAGATGTAGAAGACAGTATGTTTACAAACCAACTTTACAATTTAGGTGGGGGGTAGTGTAGTTGTGGAGGTGGGAGGGAAGGGATGGTAGGGGAAAAACAAAGGAGGCAACAATGCTTAATAAATGTAGTCATTACCTTGCTGATGTAACTGTAACCACTCTGTACAGTATTTTCACAATAAAAAAAACTTATTAAGAAAAGAAAGAAAGAAGAAAAAGAAAGAATAAGAATAACTAAGGGTTGTGGAGCTTTTACCTTGTGTGCACAGAGGGTAAAAAACAAGACAAGGAAAAAATGAGAGGGGAAAACAGGAAAGTCTGGTAGGAGAAAACAGGAAGGATGTGGATTAGGAGAGGAAAGGGGCTGAAAGAGCACAGATTTCTTTTTCTCACATACATAATACATATAGCTACACACACAGGTAAACTATGATTCTCACAAAGTCTCACCCTCACATTAATGTTTACACAGGTTGTTTTACAATTTATCTATATAAAACAGATCCATAGAAAGGCTTAGATATTAGACACAAGCAATCTGATATAAACACATTTATTGAGGCACTGACATATAATGCAGATATTTACTGTTCCCTTATACATATGACACACAGTCAGACTTCCTAATATCTGCTACTCTACCCACAATCCCCTAAATCCTACTCTTCCCTTCTGTAAGTGTCCACCCACAGTCAGAACTGTACACAAATATCCATATGCTTCAGCCACAGAGGAAAGTGTATCTATCCCCTCCTCTACCTCCTCCTTCCTTATTAGATAAAGGCTGATAGTCTGTACAAAGTATAACTACAAAATAGATAGGGACAAAGAAAAGCATTTGTTGTACATTTTTCTTGTCAGTAACTTAGTAACCAGATCAACAAAGCCCCCTCATAAGGGACCTGAAAAGGAAATATATAGTCCCTTATAAGGAATATATAATGGTCCCTTATAAGGAAATAGCAATTAGGAAGATTTTTATCTGCAAGTAGGTTTAGTGTGTAACTAAGTTATATATCAAAACTATTTAAGACCATTTATATTCAAATAATGCTAATTATAAATGATTATTATCTCTTTGCTGAAGCACTTCTAGGTCTTTCAAATTCTGGTCTAGAAATCAGTATTGTTTGGTTTATTTTAAAGTAAGGCATGTCTTTCATAAATGTTCTCATACTTAGATATTTTTTCATGAATGTAGATTGAACTTAGCTCCTGTTTTTTCCACAACACCCCACTCCCTGTTGCACAATTAGGATGAATTAAGGTTGTTTTCAGTATATGTAAAGATTTAAAGATTCCCCCTCCCTTTTCAGCTTTGTAATAAAAGGAAGTAAGGGAGAGAGCAGAATATCAACACTGAGGCCCCGGAGGGGAGAAGTCTGGGAGGTCTGAGCAGATGGATCAGAAAGTAGAAAAACAGGAGGGGGATTAGGAGGGATAGGAGGAGAATCAGGGAGAGGGGTACGGAGAAGGGGGAGTGCAAAGAACATGACTCAAGAAGACAGTGGAGCAGACAGAAAAAAGCTGAAGGGGGAAAAGAACTAGAACCATGAATGAGAGGGAGACAGAGCAACACAACCAAGAAAAGGGCAAAAGAGGGAGAAGGAGGTAATCTGAGAGGGGATGAGCTGAGCAGGGATGTGAAAGGAGAGGCTAGGGAAGGCAGGAATGACCTTTTAAATCCAGTCTATGTGCTAAATATTCTGTGCCTCTAGGAATTATAGGCATGGAAAGACAGGAAACAGGCAGAAAGAGGGAGAATTTTCTGCAACTTTTTTGATTAACATATGAGTAGATAAAAGCTACATTGTGTTTGCCTCACATTCATCCAAGGTCAACTGTGCACATAAATACATGTGAGAGTCTGAAATCACTTTGGTACTTTGAACAGACTTAAAATCATACCAGCCTAGTGGACTATAACCACATATACTCCATTTTCATTTTAATTTCCCAGCATTGCTGTGCTTACTTAGGCACTACGTCACTGACTGATTTGTTTTCTCTTTGTTTTTCCTCCACAATTTCCCCCTCAACTTCTCCTCCAAGTTCTTTCCGACCACTCAATCTTCTGCAACAGCAAGATGACACTCTACCCCAATCCTGGCCTCCCAGCAAATGCAGCTGCTATATAGGCAGCTTCTGAGTGTGTCAAAACCCAGCTGTGAAGCAGTTTTGAAATGTGGCATATCCTTAAGGTTGCTGAACAGGCAGCTGAGAAAGACAACAGACTGGAACTACTTTTTCTGTTCCCAGGTCCAGATGGGGGCATCCACTCACTTCACTGATATTTGCAATATTTTTTCTGAGGCTCTCAAAGAGTAATCAGGCTCTTAGGTTCACAGTCCCCTCTGATGAAGACCTCAGAGCAAGCTATCAGGAGCTAAGTTCAACATCACTCTTAAAACTTAAATTGACATAGTGTCTTGTATGTCTCATTGTTACAATGGGTCAATCTGTATCCTTATTTCAGCATTTTGTTATTTCCCTTCCCCTCTTCAAATTAGAAAAATGCATATACAAGATGCAGGGCACCGACATCAAATACAGTGGAAACAGGGGCTATACTGTGGGGGAAGCACATACAAAAGAAGCAAAACAAAAAATCACATGTTGAAAACGAACTTTACAACTTCAGGGGGTGGTGGAGAGGTTGGGGAGGTGGAGAGGGAAGGGACAGTAGGGGATAAACAAGGTTCGATAGGAAAAGTACTCATTACCTTACTCACATAACTGTAACCCCTCTGTACACTATTTTTACAATTTAAAAAATAAAAAATCTTAAATTGACATGAATGGATGTTATATTTTCTCAAAGGCTTTTCCTTCATCTAATGAGATGATTGTATGGTTCTTGTCTGGCTCTATTTTTGTGGTGAATTACATTTATTGATTTACATATGTCATACCAGCCTTGCATCTGTGGGATGAAGCCAACTTCATCAAAATGTAGGAAATTTTTGCCTTAGTTTTTGGATTCTATAGTTCTCTTGTTTGTTGGATCTTTATATGGTTTTGTGATTAGTGTGATATTAGCTTCATAGAATGAGTTTGGCATTAATCCTTCCTTCAGTTTCTCTTTGATGGGAAGGTTTGAGGAGTACTGGTGTTGGTTCAACTTTAAAAGTCTTATAGAATTAAGCCATGAATTCATGGGGACCCGGGCATTTCCTTGATGGAAGACTTCTGATTATTTCCTCAATCTCATTGCATGTTATCAGCCTGTTTAATTGTTTTATAGCTTCTTGGTTCAGCTTAGATAGCTTGGATGTAGATTTCTACTAGGTTTTTCAATTTATTTGAGTATAGTTTTGAAAGTAGTCCTTTTTATCATCTGGACTTTTTGGATGTTCCTTGTAATGTTTCCTTTGGAATCTCTAGTTTTCTTTATTTGAATATTTTCTTTGTCTAACTACTGGTCTATCAATTTTATTGATTATTTAAAAGAACCATCTTTTTATTTCATTAATTTTATATATTGTTTTCTAGTCTCTATTTCATTAATTTTTGCCCTAATCTTTGCTATCTCTCTCCATCTAGTAATTTGGGTTTGGTTTGTTCTTGTTTTTCCAGCACTTGTAGTTGTATCATCAGCTTATTTACTTGCACTGTTTTTGTTTTCTTTATGTATGGGTTTATAGCTACAAACTTTCCTCTCAGCATTGCTTTTGCTTGTATACCAGAGGTTCCATTGTGATGTGTTTTAATTTTTTCTGGTTTAAAGCACTTTCTAATTTCCTCCTTTTTTTTCTCTGCTGACACATGTGTCACTCAGTAGTGCGTTATAAAACTTCTTGAAAAATGTCTCAGGGGCATAAAAGATAGGACAGAGATTTGAAAAGTGGAACAAAATTAGTATTTCTGGACAGCTAAGGACATAGTTACTAAACTAGAAAGACACCCAACAGACTGTGAGATCTTTACCAGCAATATATCAGACAAAAGTCTAATATCCAATATATACAAGGAGCGGAAGAAACTAACCTCTCCCAAACTTAAAAAACTAATTGGTAAATGGGCAAAGGAGCTAAGCAAGGAATTCTCAGAAGAAGAGGTAGGAATGGCAATGAAACACATGAGAAAATGCTCATTATTCCTGGCCATAAAGGAAATGCAAATCAAAACAGCTTGGAGATCCCATCTCACCCTAGTTAGATTGGCCAACATTGTGAATTCAAACAACAACAAATACTGGCAGGATGTGGGGATAAACGAACCCTACTGCACTGCTGATGAGAATGTAAACCAGTACAACCACTCTGCACAGCACTCTGGAGGGTCCTCAAAAACTAAACATAGATCTTCTCTATTACCCAGCCATAACACTCCTGGGAATCTACCCTGAACATCATGAGCCAGGATATGATAAAGACACCTGCACATCTATGTTTATTGCTGCACTATTGCCACATGTTCAATTACCTTGATACCATGTGCTTCTTCTCAGTATATTGCTGGAATAATGATATTGGAATTAAACTTTTAGTTTACATAAACATATACAAATTGCATACAATGTTGCAAATATGTATATAATAAACTGTCTTGTTTATTATCGCCAAGGCTATTAAAAAAACTGAGACAAACCACCCAGCAATAAGGGAGAGTATAACAGAGATACCTACACTTTATCTCTGATGTTTGAACTCTGGTTCTCATGCTTGCAAGGCGGGCTCTCACCTCTGAGCACAGTATGTCTTCAGCCCCCAAGATGTTTACATTGAAGTGAAGTCTAGTCTAAGTGATCCCTAAGTATTTTTCCAGTCATGATTCTTCATGTTTATAAAGTAATACTCAGAGGACAGATGTCATACTATATTGCAGAGCTGAAGTCCTAGATCCTGAGTCCCCCTTCCCATATGTGGTGAAATATTGTTATTTTGGCATTCATGATGTATACTCTGGATCAGGTTAGCTTTAAGACTATATCAGAAATATGTTGCTAAATATACTACCTTGATAAAAAACATCATTTTCATATTTCCTGGTATATCTAGTACAATCATGCATGTTAGGAACAGAATGTACGTGTTTTATATTTGGATTTTCAAATCCACGCTTGTCATCACAGAATAATTGCTTTCTACAATGCTTGAAATTAATGGCAATATCAATAGCATTTTTTGGCCAAAATGACCTGCACAATATGTATCCAAGTACTACCTCTATCAGCACATCCCTGTAAGTAGTATGAACAAGAGTCTTTAGAGGTAGGGGCTGGAAAGGTGGCTCAGTGGTAGAGCTCTTGCCTTGCATGCATGAGGCCCTGGGTTTGATTCCTCAGCACCACCTGAGCAAAAAGAAAGCCGGAGGTGGCGCTGTGGCTCAAGTGGTAGAGCACTAGACTTGAGCTGAAGAGCTGAGGGACAGCGCCCAAGCCCAGAGTTCAGGCTCCAGGACCGGAATAAAAAAAAAAAAAAAGAGTCTTTAGATGTGGAAGTCATGGAATAAATGACAGCATGTAGTAAAAGCTGGAGAGTGCAAGTGAATTACACTGATGGCAATATCATTACAGAGTAGGAAACACTATGAGTGTTCCCCCATAGGGAAGAAAAGAAGTAATTAGAAAAATAACTACATAATATTAGCCATTTTATATACTGTATGAGAAACACATAACTAGATCCACACTGTGCTTTTACTCAAGCCTCATTGTCTAAATCCAATTAGCTCAGTAAAATCTTCAGTTATATATTAGACTGATGAAAAAATGAATGTTTCAATCACATTCAAATATTCTCTATTATAGAGAGACAACTTTACCTAGGGTAGTTTTAGCCCATAAATGATTACTTCTTTTGCCCATTGCAATAGAGATTTCAGACAGAGTAGAAATTGGGTATCAAGCGAATCAACTCCAAATGGAGCAGATACCCTGAAAATATTACAGGAAGGGATAGGAGATACATTAGGGCTCTTTGGCACAGGTAGAAATGTCCCAAATAAATATCCAGAAGCACAACAAATCAAAGAAAGGTTGGGTAAATGGGATCACATTAAACTTCAGAGCTTCGGCATGGCAAAGGACATAGTTACCAAATAAATAGAAAGCCCACAGATTGGGAGAAGATCTTCACTAGCTATACAACAGACAAGGGCCTCATATCAAAAACATACCTAGAGCTAAAAATAAAAACAAATCCCCAATAACAAACCCCCCAAAAACAAACACCCCATTAATAAGTGGGCTAAAGAATTAAAAAGAGACTTCTCTGAAGAATATATAAGAATAACCAATAGACACATGAAGAAATACTCAACATCTCTGGTCATAAAAGAAATGCAAATCAAAACTACATTGAGATTCCATCTCACCCCAATTAGAATGGCCATTATCAAAAAAACAAATAATAACAGATGCTAGCAGGGTTGTGACCAAAAAGGCATGCAACTACACTGTTGGTGAGAATGTAAACTGGTTCAACCACTCTGGAAAGCAGAATGGAGGTTCCTCAAAAGACTAAACATAGAGCTCCCATTTGATCCAGCAGTCCCACTCCTGGACATCTATCCAAACAAGACCACACTAAAGCTACCAGCACAACTATGTTCATTGCAGCATTATTTACCATAGCTAAGATATGGAAACAACCCAGATGTCCTTCAGTAGATGAATGGATTATGAAAATGTGGTATATATACACAATGGAATTCTATGCTTCCATCTGAAAGAATGACATCGCCCTATTCATAAGGAAATGGAAAGACTTGGAAAAAATCATATGAACTGAAGTAAATCAGATACAAAGAAACATAGGTTCCATGGTTTCCCTCATTTAATAATCAGTATATGTCTAAGATACTCCTAGCAGAGAATCTCAATAGCTCAATACCTATGCACATATGACCATATTTTTTTCTTTCATGTGATTGTTTCTAACGCATTTATAAGATTATTTCTTTGTTGCTTTGTATGTCCCTCCCCCACAGTATAACCCCTGCTTTCACTGTATTTGATGTCGGTATAATTTGTGGAGGGGAAGGGGAAAAACAAGTCGTTTAAATGATACAGGTGGACCCGTTGCAACAATGAGAAGTACAAGTTGTTATGTCGAAAACGAACTTTACAACTTTGGTGGGGGGAGGGGGAGGATTGGGTGGGGGGATGGGGAGAATGGGAAGGGATGGGAAGGGGAAACAAAGGAGGAGGTTACAATGCTTGATAAGAAATGTACTCATTATCTTGCCCATGTAATTGTAACCCCTCTGTACAGTATTTTAACAATAAAAAATAAATAAAAATTTAAAAAAATTATACTAATCTAAATAAACTCCAAGATATGGAGACAAGAGGGTTTTTTTGTTTTTTTAATGTATTGTGTGATATTCCTTTTTTGTTTTTATCCCTTTGATTTATCCCCAGTTGTCACTGTTTTTTTTATTTTGGTACCTTGTATCTTGTATATAGGTTTATCTGATTTGAGGATGGGAAGGAGAATATCAAAATGATGAGACAAAGTACAAAAGGTGAATCAGTTTAACAGCTATACTCACAAGACACTGCATTGGAAATGAACTATACAACTTGCTGAGGGAAGGGGAGTTGGGGGAGGAGGAAAAGTAGAAGAAAAGTAGGGAGAGGGTAAAACTGCTCTACAAGAAATGTACTCATTACCTTACTTTTGTAACTGTAACCTCTTTGTACATCACCTTTACAACAAAATAAAACAATTTTTAAAGGGTATCAATATACACAGAAAGTGACTGACCATGATATTAAATTCACTACTTAAAAACTTGAGTAATTTGGGGGGTTGGGGGGGAGGATGGGATGGGAAGGGGAAACAAAGGAGGAGGCTACAATGCTTGATAAGAAATGTACTCATTATCTTGCCCATGTAATTGTAACCCCTCTGTACAGTATTTTCACAATAAAATAAATAAATAAATAAAAACTTGTGTAATTAATTTCTGAATTTCTAAGACTGATCCTTTTACTGACAAAAACATTAGAGCAAGTTGTCACTTAGGTTTTTTTAACAGCCATCTGCCCTATCAATTAATAGAAAAATCATATTTTTCATTATTGTAGAAGGCAGCCACCCCAAGATAAAATTTAATAACATCATTATTTATAGGTAGACAAACTCAGTATTGGTCTAGGAATTATGGAAGAGGATGCTAGAAAGAATTGCAACACAACAAAGATTTAATAATATTGCATGAATTATGAGTCAATTTCCATCAGCATTTTTAGGATGAGTTCTGCCTGGAAGCTATTACTTTTAACATAGTTGTTTTCAAATTTAAAATGAAAAACACATTTTCTTAATAACTATACACAATTATAATTTGCATTATAGCTTTGCTGATTTTTAAACTGCATGCAATGTAAACATAATTTGACTAGAGACAAAACTGATATTGACATGGGGCAGAGATGAGGCCTTTTCCCTCTTAGTTTGCCAAACCTTCAAAGGGATCCCAGATATAAAAGATGACTAGGAGCTTTGTTGTGATTGCTACACAAGCTTCAATAAAGATCGATCATTGATGGAAGAAGTAATATCATTGTTAACTGAATGAAGTTACATTCTCTTTCCATTCTTCTAACACCTTGAGGAAAATGGTTAGCACAAAAAGTGTCCCCAAAAGTTAGTTTTAATGGTGGTAATTTACAGCTGATTTTAACATTTAAAAAATTAAGTATTGTCAGGTCAACAGCATTTACCATTCAAAATGTCTAAAACAATTCAAATCAAACTGAATTCATAGGCCATTTTTACATTAAAGAAAATTTATTATCTCTTTATGTAGTTAGATACCTAGTTTTATGTGGGTTATGATTTGTTGGGTCCAAGAAAGGTATTTTCCCCTTCTGATGACAAATCTTTTTCTTTGGTTTTAGGAGCACCCTATTTGGTTTTTTACTTCCCATTATTCTATAAAGGCAACCGATATTTATTGAGCACTGACCATTTTAGACAGCATACAGGTTGCTGGGGTTACAAAGATGAATAAAAGCCATTCCCCACCCTCTGGTAGTAAAAATACTTCTCAAGAGAGTATCATTAAATCCCTAACACCTACGTGAGAATTAGTTTCATCGATCCCTTCCTGCAAGAGGTACTGAGGGATAAATAGGTACTTGGAGGGTGATTGTGCTGTAGATTTGAAAAGAGAGGGAAAGGAAAGATTTTGAACAAAGAACTTGAGATGCTCTTCTAGAATTAATGCATGCTTTCCTGAGTCATTAATTTCTTTCAATTTTATCAAGAATAAATTCCAAACACCTGAAGTAAAATGATAATTATGTAAAATCTCTAGCTGCTCCAGTAATACAAAGTCCTCTTTTTTTTCAACTATCAGCTAGAAACAGGTTCTATGGTTACACTTTAATTATCAGTGAAGATGGAGTCAGGGTACAGTGAAGAAAGTCCTTGGTTTAGAGGCAGAAAGTCTTATGTTTCAATCCCAACTCTGGCAACAACTAACATTGTGATCTGAATCTCAAAATAGCATAGGACCTCTGTTTCCTCATCTATGAAATGAAGAGAATAATAATGCATGCAAAGTATTATGCAAAGTGTTTGGCTCATCATGGATGTTTCATAAATATTTTATATTTTCCCCCACATAGTAATATAGATAATTGTCCCCATAGTATGTTCTGGGGATTCTCATATGTCCCCCATACCTTCTCAGGCTATCCATAATTATGATCAGACTATTTTCAGAATAACACTGAAACATCATTTTCCTTTCTTACTCTCATCCTTTCACAGATTTACAAGGTAATTTGGTATCAAAGCAGACAAAATACAGATATGAGGATCCAGCTGTCTTCTTTTAAGCCAGACATTAGATTTTCAAAAATGTAAAATAATATCACTATTGTCCTTGTGTTTTCTTTTATTTCTAAGAATGTAGGAGTTTATAAACATATATATACTAAGTAAATAAAAATTCATTATTTTAACATTTATCAGCTTTTATTTTAGTGTGGCAAATATTCTCAAACACAGTTCATATAAACAAAAGCTCTTTAGCCTGTTACATTTCAAAGTTACCAGGAACTACTTAGGTAGTCCATTTCAATGGACTGCCCTTGAAATCTGTATCATACCCTGAAGCCTAATTTTAAACCTTTTATTTTCATATATTTATCTCTATACTTGGCACAAAAATACCAGCTGATTCAAACTTTATTCCATTCTTATTCCAGCTATCAACTTAGTAGAAATATTAACATGTCAGAAAACAGCCAAAATGTGAACAAGAACAGTACAGGGCTTGGATGTATTACCAAGTTAGTTAACTTATTTTGAATAATTTCTAACTACAACAGTTAACATCCTATGTGGTGTTTCAAGTGGAGTTTATTTAGATATAGTAAAATTCATTCTTCTGGTGTATTATTCTATGGCTTTTAACAGATGAATACAGCCATATAATAACCATAGCCACTGTGCAGAAATAATATGTTCTGTCCTTTTGCAGTTAATACTTTGTCCTCTCCTTTTGCAGTTAATACGTTGTCCCTTCCCTCAGCTACTGGTCTGAGTTATGTACTTATGGCTTTTTCTTTTATAGAATGTCATATATATTGAACCAAACATTAACCATTTGAGTCTGATTTAAGTTAGCAATGCAGATTTAAGATTCATTCATAGTATTGGATGCATTAATGGTCTGTTCCTTGTATTGATGACTTGTATGGACAGATGTATCAGAGTTTGCATATCCATTCACTAATTGATGCATATTTGGATTGTTTCCTCTTGGGGGTAAATATGAATAAAATTGCTACAAGCAGTTGCTTGCAGATTTTATATGGACCTTTACTGCCATTTTTTGGAATAAATGCCTACTAATAAATATCCACACTTGGCTGGATGTGGTGGCTCATACCAGTAATTCTGGCTACTTAGGTGATGATTGGGAGGATTGAAAATTGAAATCAGCCTGAATAAAAAGTTAGTGAGACTTTATCTCAACAAAATAAGCTGGGTTTGCTGCTATATGCCTATAACCCCAGCTTTGTAAGAAGAAGGTAGGGCAGTCACAGTCCAAGGGTTGTCCCTGTCAAAAATATGAGAACCTTCTCAAGAAATAATCAAGGTAAAAATAAAATAAATGGATAAAAACATCCAATCTCCTTTTTCTATATCTATGTTTCAGTTTTTCAATATCTATTTGAAAAGGAAAACCAAAAAAGCAAGATGTCCTAGTGATATAATCATAGAGGTAGTATAAGAGAGTACAGTGCAAATTTTCTATCACCTTCCACTTTTATTCAATATAGTACTGGAATTCCTAGCCAGAGCAATAAGACAAGAGAAATATATAAAAGGGATCCTAATAGGGAAGGAAAATGTCAAATTATCCCTATTTGCAGATGATAGGATTCTATCTAAAGGATCTTAAAAATTCCACCCCAAAACTCCACAAGCTGATAAACAACTTTGGCAAAGTAGCAAGATATAAAATCAACACACAAAAATCAATAGCTTTTCTGTTTAATAACAATGAGATTAGGAATGAGATAGGAAAATTAGAAAACCCATCACATACACAATAACCTCAAATACCTAGGAATAAACCTAACCAAAGAGATGAAGGACTTCTACAATGAAAACTATATAACTTTGAAAACAAAAAATTGAAGAACACACCAGGAGGAAGAAAAATCTCCTGTGTTCATGAACTGGCAGAACTAATATTGTGAAAATGATCATCCTGCCAAAGATGCTTCACAAATTCAATGCAACGCCCATCAAAATCCCAATGCCATTCTTTGAAGAAATAAGAATTCAATATCTTCTAAAGTTTTTAACAATAACTTTTCCATCCAGTATGCCACTGATAAAGACTATAAGACTTTGACAGTGAGGTTTGAACATAATTGCTAAGCAAGCAGTCAATTAGTTGAGCCATATGCTTAGCCCCTATATGACTTCAATAATAAATTCTATCTCCTCTTAGAGATGTTGCTTATAAATAGTAGAAGACAAATATTGAGGGATATAAATGCATTCTGATTCTTGTTTTAATTGTAATTCTGAAAAGAACTAAGTAAAACTCTCATATAATTGTTGTACTGTTCAGCTTTTATTATAAAAATGCTATTTGAATTTGATTGTCTTTAGAAAATATGTTTATACATGTTGAGAGTCATGCTGTCATAGCAAAATCCATAAAACTTTGGATGATTTTTTTTGTCTACCATCTACCAAAAATATGAAACAAACCTAGAAGGAAACATTTTCATTTCCCTTAATATCATGAAACTAATAATGTGGTCTTACTCGTGATTTTCAGTAAAATTGTAATAAGCCAACTAAGATCAATGTGAACATAGTTGACTTGTCACTTCATCCACTCTACTAGTCACTACAACCAAAGACATTTTTCCTAGGACAAGACACATAAGAAATGGGGAAAGTTTTAAGATTCCTTTTTTTCTATCAATAGCCACAGGGGTCTTTTCTATGTATAATGGTACAAGAGAGATCATCAAGAGAGTTACCTTGATTTGCAGGTCTCTCCCTGCAATCCTTGTCACACACATTTAGTTTCTGCATTAGAAGATTAGACTATTGGATTATAAAAGGAAATGCAGAAGTCATGCGGCTGGTCTAGTTACTGATGATTACAAATGTACCTTCAGAATCACCTAATGATGACTCCAACCCTTAAGATAAATTGTCTTTTGAAAAGGCTATAATGAGGTTCTCATCACTTGGCTATTAGGAGAACTAACAATGTTCAAGTGATCACATTTAGGTATATTGAACTCTGAAAAATTTGTATGGAGAAATCTACTATTTTTTTCTTTCTTTCTTTTATTTATTTATTTATTTTTTTGGTGCTGGTTCTGGAGCTTGAACTCAGGGCATGTCCTTGAGCTTTTTCGTTCAAGGCTAATGCTCGACTACCTTAATCATAGCTCTACTTCCCACTTTGGGGGTGGGTAGTTAATTGTAAATAAGAATCTCATGCACATTTTTTCTTTTTTAAATATATATTTTTTATTGTAAAGATACTGTACAGAGGGTTCAGAGTTATATGAGCAAAGTAATGAGTCCATTTCCTACCAAATATTGTTACCCCCTCCTTTGTTTTTTCCCTACTATCCCTTTTCTGTCCAGGCTGACTTCAAACCATGATACTCAGATCTCAGCTTCCTGAGTACCATGAACCACTGATGACCAATAAAATTCCTATTTTAAAATAGTTGGCTGTACCTAAGTATACTGATTCACACCTGTAGCCCTAGCTACTCAGGAAGCAAAGACTCAGGATGGTGATTAGTAGCAAGCCCAGGCAAAAAGTTAGTAAGATGTTATCTCTATAAATATGCTAGATGTGGTGGTGTATCAATATGTGGGAGATGCCATAGGTAGGAAGATCAGAGACCAAACCAGATTATAAGCAAAAAGTAAGACTCTATATGAAAATCAACATAAAAGGAAAAAAGGGCTGGAGTTGTGTTTCAAGTAGTACAACACTTGACTAATAAGTTCAAGGCACTGACCCCAGGACTGGTTAAAAAAAGTTGTTGGCACAAACCTTTAATCACAGCTCTCTGGAAACTGAGGCAGGAGGATCTCAAGTTCCAAGTCAGCCTGTGCTACATGGAAAGACCCTGTCTCAAACACAACAAAGAAAACAGTTGATTGTAAATCCATTATCTTTAGTGGCTTTGGGAAATGTATGTATGTGTGTGTATATATTTTTTCTCAAAATTCTCAAAGTCCAGACATTAGTCATATCTCCTTACTCATTTTCTATGACATATCAGTTAACTCAACAGAGGAAATAAGGGAGGTTTTCATGACCACTACGACTAAAATTGTTGAATATTCTAAATTGATTTTGATCCTTCTCATTTCTTTTTCTCATCTCTCTCACTTCCAGTATCCTCTCTTCATCATTAAAGGGAATATTAAAAATAATCCCCTTCTCACCCTTTCCACACATCAAATTCTTGCTAGCTTGGTTGGCTTTTCAGGAGGAAATAATGCTAGTTCTTGAATATGATGATTTACATTAAGGTGTAAATAACTACAGACTCAAAACTTCTATGATAATTATTTTTATTCGTTTTCCCCAGACCCACTTCTACCTTTCTCCTGCCTATTCTCCTGGGAAATGAGTTTATGGGCTGCATCAGCATGACATCTTTTTAGAGTCTGGCTTCCTACTAGGGTTAAGCAATCACAGTTACTGGGAGAATATCAAAGAACAGCACAATGAGATTTAGATATTTGTTTCCCATGTTCCTTCTATGCTACATCATCACAAATTACTTTTAAGGCCTTCAAAAAAAGGCCATACTTGTGTCAATCCTCTCAGGTAGATTTTTGTGAATTCTGCTATGCCATCTTCTTAACCTGTTATAAGTACAGACTGTTTCTGGTATTAGGTTCTTGTACTATACTCTGTTATTCTTAACTTTGCCCAAATTTTGATCATAACACCTGTAAAAAAATTTTCTTTAGTTAACACTAATTAAGTGTTCCATCCTTTTCTTGCTAGGACCCTAATAGTGTGCCTGTCCTCTTCCTTCTCTATCCTTTTGTTCACAGAGACTAGACAGCTTAGTTCTAAAATGTTATGAAACATTTCAGAGACATAGAATTAAGTGCCTGGTTTTAGATACTCTTCTTAAATATTCAAATTTTATCTTTGAATGTTTATAAAGAAAGTTTGTAATGGTAGATCACAATGTTGGAGCACTTTCTATGGTCCATGTAATTTCCTTGAATTATACCAACTAATTCTCACAATGATCTAATATTTATTATTCTCATCTTAGATTTCAGAAATTTAATTGTAAAATGGTTTATCATGGACTACTTTTTATTTCTCTTGTTTGGGATTTATTCAGCTTCTTAAATCTATAGATGTTTTCTGTTTGCCAAATTTGGAAACTTTTCAGCTCATTATTATTTTTTGGAATACTCTTTTAGTCCTCTTCTACGAATCTATTGTATAAATATTAAATACTTTTCATTGTTTCAAAGATTACTGATGCTCTGTTTTTACTTTTTTTACTCTATTTTCTCTCTAACATCTAGATTTGGCAAGTCTTATCAATTTATATTTCAGTCCACTGATTATATCCTCTGTCATTCATCTACCTAACAATTCATCCAGTGAGTATTTCCTCCATAGGAGAGAGACGTCTTATGACAAGGAAATTGAAGGCACCTAGACTTGGCTGCTTTTTGTAGTGTGGCCCCTGACACTGATGTGATTCATTTTTATAGCTATCTCCTTACAATGGAAGGAAATCCAACAATTGAAACAAAAAAAGGTTTTCTTAATCAGGACATTTGTTGGGGGTAGCTTTTGTAGTGCTTGATACCCTAGAATTTGCTTGGCTGTTCATTATCAGTAAGATTGCCAATTAATGAAACCTTACTCCTTGGCTTACCAGCTTTACCTGGTCTGGTGGAACCTCTGTTCAATTAAAGGAGGAATGTGCCTAACCTAAAATACCTTCTTTTGGTAGGTACCAGTAAATTCTGAACATAGGTTTCCTTCATTTGTTGATCAGGGGGTTAAAAGATACACTGCCACTGTGTTGTTCCTCCAGTCCTCATATCCAAACCATCCTCACTTCTTAACACCATTCAGAGTTCTCATCTTTCATTATTTTGAGGATTAAAAGTGGATTTACCGAAGACAATCGGGGAGATAAAAAGATATGCAATCTTGTCTTACCTTATGTAATGTGAGGAGACTTTATCACAAGACAAAGAGTCAAAACTCATACATCTAGTGAATGGGGGAGATGGAACTTAAACTTGGGAAACTTTTTGAAAAATACATTTTCTCACCTTTAGATTTGGGGATAATCATCAAACAGTAAGCATACAGAAACCTAATATACATTGGGCATTTACCCAAATGTTTACAAACAAGAACACACTAAAGCTACCAGCATGACTATGTTTATTGCAGCACTATTTACTATAGCTAAGATATGGAACCAACCCAGATGCCCCTCAGTAGATGAATGGATCAAGAAAATGTGGTATATATACACAATGGAATTCTACGCCTCCATCAGAAATAATGACATTGCCTCATTGGTTAGGAAATGGAAAGGCTTGGAAAAAATTATATTAAGTGAAGTAAGCCAGGCCCAAAGAAACATAGGTCCCATGGTTTCCCTTATTTGCAGTATCTAGTATATGTCTGAGTCAAGCAGCAAAGGTCAGATACGGTGATGTTAGGGAAATGAACCCCAAGATATGTATTCAAATGTTTTTTTTTCTTTCATGCGATTTGTTTCTAACGCATTTATAAGGTTATTTCTTTGTTGCTTTGTATGTCCCTTCCCCACAGTATAACCCCTGCTTTCACTGTATTTGATGTCAGTATAATTTGTGGAGGGGAAGGGGAAAAACAAACCGTTTAAATAGGGATACAGGTGGACCCATTGCAACAATGATATGTACAAGTCGTTATGTCAAAAACGAACTTTACAACTTTGGTGGGGGGAGAGTGGGGAGGATTGGGTGGGGAGGATTGGGTCAGGGGTGGGGGGAGGATGGGAAGGGATGGGAAGGGGAAACAAAGGAGGAGGCTACAATGCTTGATAAGAAATGTACTCATTATCTTGCCCATGTAATTGTAACCCCTCTGTACAGTATTTTCACAATAAAAAATAAATTAAATAAAATAAAAGTTCATAGAGAAAGAAACCTAATATACAGTCATCTGTGTATAGAGGGAATGGGTCTTGCCTGCATATAACTGACTACAATATGATAGAAGGAAAAATTATGCTTTTTCTCTTATAGAGAAGAATTTGAAGACATGGAGTTTGGATACATTTATATGATTTTATTGAATCAATTCTTACTGTTCAAAGACCATTTTGTTTCCAAAAGAACATGGACTAGATCATTCTGTAATCAATATTTCAGTGGTGGCTGAATGTCTAATTAAAACAATGATGGATCAAAAGATTACTCAGAATTTGGCAAAAAAATTATATTATTTTCCACACTGCTGAAACAGAAAGACATTTTGCTTGAAGCTTCCTAGGTATTTAAGAAGACTACTTTTTATTTCTTTAAATATTTACAGATTCAATAAATTATCAGGAAATATTATCAGCTAATAATTATTCCTAGTTGTTTGAGAATCCATATATATGCATATATATGTATCTTTTCACCATTCCTCATACAGATTACACAAGAAAAACTATGTCATCCCAATTCACAAAAGTGTAGTTCTTATTGCATAAGCATAAATTAGCAACAACTTTTAAAATTATAGGAACAACCCCATGTTCACCAATTTTTATTCATGGGTTTATGAAATAGTTCCCTTTTATTAACTGGTTTTAAGATTACATATTTGCTGACCATAATGTTAGTGTTTACTGGATGAAAGATCAAGGGGTAAAAACAGGCTTTTGGATTTCATACAGGGTCCAAACCACAAAGTATCAGGAAATTTTAAAACTAGACACACACTTCCCAAATAAACAGGCTCCATGGTCTTCACATCATGAGTCATTATCCTATAATTTGAACCTTATGAAAATATTCCTGTATAGAAAAACAACCAAAAAATGTCCTCATGACTTTTCCACCTTCCTACTTTCTTTAGTGAAGTGACTTTCTCTAGTCAAATATCTCATCAAAAAATTTTCCTCGTTCATTGATTCAGTAATTTCTTGTAGTTTCATTCATTGATTATTCCTGCCTGAACTACTATTGTAATTATTTAAAAATTATAACATTCCAGTTTTACCATTTCCTTTCCATTTGCATTGTTCTTACTCCATATTTAATTTACAATTCATAATTTCTCCTTTTTCCTCTTTTTTATATCCAAAATGTGAGGCTACAATATTTTTATTTGGTTATATAATAATAATGTACATTTTCCAAGTGTCTCCCCATAACTATAGTCAACAGAATTCTTTACCAAGCATCAATAATTAAATTTCTTCTTTATGCCTTCAATGATATCAGTTTATGAAAATACCTCCACTCAGAAGTATATTCACTGGATTTGTAGAACTATGAGTTCTAGACTCCACACTGTAGTATGAAGAAAATAAGGACACACAGAAAAATTTATATTAATGAAAAAATAATGTGAATTACAAAATTTGAATTACTCAGCCTTAAGATAAAGTATGCTATATTTATATGGTTGAAAATTATAGTCTTTGAAAAGAAATGGTACTCTAAAGGAACAAGGGAGAAATGGCTGATTTCAAACATAGAGCTCAGTAGGTACATAAGAAATCTGATACACCCTCACTGTTATACCAGAATGTAATGAAGTGCTTAAGATAATAGAAAATCAAAAAATATATAGACCCTAAGTTAAGAAGATCCTATTTACCAGTACATGTTGTAAATAAAAATATTAATTTTAAAATATTAAAATATAAATCCATGAGTTTATAGTGATAGCAGCTAAACAGGTAAAATAAATAAATTAGAAAATAAGGGGATATTTTTCCTCACCTATAATGCTGATACAAAATGCAAATGGAAGGAAGTCGTAAAACTATAATGTTATCATTTTTATATAATTTCAATAGTGCTTCAGGCAGGAAAAAATCAATGGATGAACTTACAAGAAATTATTGAATCAATGAACCAAGGAGAAATACTTGATGAAAAACAAGCTGTCTCTGTTTGGCTGGTGAGCCAGTTCAGTGCTGAGAATCTGTACTACAACCCTCTACTACATGGTACTGCCTGATCACTGAGAACATTTCCATCACAAAAACACAATAATTAAAACTTTCAACCAATGACTTGAGATGAAATCCAAAAGTCTCAGTGCAAAAATACAAGGAATTTGTAAAAACAAGGAGATATAGCACTTCCAAATGTGAACAATCTATGAGTAAGTGACACTGACCAATGAAAAGAAAGAAAACCTAAACAAAATTCAAAGCACCAGTGTAATAATGATTGGGGAATGGAAAGAAAACATGTATAAAAAGTTTAATGAATTTGGGCCTGGGAAGGTGGCTCAGTGGTAGCCCCCTTGCCTTGCATGCATGAGGCCCTGGGTTCGATTCCTCAGCACCACATAAGCAAAAAGAAAAAAGCCGGAAGTGGCGCTGTGGCTCAAGTGGTAGAGCGGTAGCCTTGAGCTGAAGAGCTGAGGGACAGTGCCCAGGCCCATAGTTCAGGCCCCACAACTGGACCCCCCCCCCAAAAAAAGTGGTCTTATGTTTACTAATCTATGATTCATTTGTTCTGAGATTTGCTCTACTTTCTTTCTATGAATTATGGGCTTAGTTTGATGTTCATTTTCTAGTTACTTGAACTATATAATCCCAAGTGGTTTATGAGATTTTCTTCTTTTCTAACATAAGCATTTATTGCAATAAGCTTTTCTCACGTTATTTCCTACATCCACATTTCATAATTTATGTTTGCATTTCCCTTAGTCTTGAACATTTTTTTCCTTTTAATTTTTGTGACCCACTGATTGTTCAAGAAGTTAATTGCCACGTATTTTTAAAAATAATGAAAGTTCTTTCAACTTTTCCAAACTATTATCATATTTCAGATATTAGAAAGTAATACTCATTTTCATCACTTCTGTTCAAAATAATACTGGAAGTCCAACGATCAATATTCTTTTTTGTTACCAATATAGAGTAAATCACAAGTTTTTAGGTAATCAAAAATAGGTCATACATTGTTTTCTGTCTTTATCAGCTTGCCTAATCGAAGTAAATCATGTAAATCTAATATTCACCACATTAATTCTCTTCATGATACAGTTCTTTGGGGGATGGTGAATGTACACTCATGTGCATATGCACCAGTGCTTACACTTGAATTTAGGGCCTTGAGCTCTCATTTGGCTTATTCACTAATAGCTGACATTCTACCATTTGGGCTATGTTTCCACTTCTGACTTTTTGCTGGATAACTGCAGATAAGTCTTGCAGTTTTGTCTGCCTGTCTCTTAACCAGGATTCTCAGATTTCAGCCTACTGAGTAGCTGGGATTATAGATGTGAGCTTTGTTGTTTGTTTAATTGCTTGTCATTCTGACTGGGATGAGATGAAATCTCAATGCCATTTTGTTTCATATTTGCTCTCATATGTGGAATCTAGACTTTAAAAAGAATTTTATTTATGTAAAACAGAATTTTGGGGAGTGAAAACTGTGGGAATGGGGGGAGTGAAAGGAGGTAAAAGGGGTATGATTGAAGTGTTTTATATTCATGAATGAAATGAGTAGTGAAATCCATTATTTTTTTAAAAGGATGATAAGAAAGAGTAATAGAAGAGATGAGTATAATGAGTACCTGTACATTATATGCTTGTATGAAAATACATAATGAAAACCCTTTTTACAACTAATATACACTAATAGGCAAACATCTGTTGGGTGTGAGTACAGAATTAGAAAGTAGAAATTCTTATACGTTTATGAGAAAATATCAAATATAGCTTTTAATTGATGTAGACTTCTCAAAAAAGGAAGATTTCTCTTTAAAACAGGTTCTCTATTCCGTGTTCATAGGTCCTATATTAACATGCATAACTTTTTCAGCATTAAGCCTGAAGATTTCATTTCAGTTAATCTAAATATTTTAGGACAGGAAATTTTTAGTATTGATCTTTCTTTCAGCATATTTTTATTTTACTTAAACATTTCTGATTTACCTTAAAAAGATATCTCTAAAATCTTAAAATTATTTACTCTGTTGGTTTATAGGGAAGACACTTCATTGAGTGAAAATGATTTTAATATTAATATACTTTAAATTAAAGGAAAATTTTCTCTAATTAAATTAGAGAAAATAAAAGTAAATAATTTGTCATTCTGTCAGACAGTCAATAATATATGTTAAATACAGATATGATCAAATCAGAATTATTTCTACTGTCATGAAATGGTAAAAGTTCAATTCAACCATGAAGAATGAATGTGCAGAATATTCATGTGAAGAATTAGTGAAACTACTTCAGGAAGATAAACAAGTTGGTGGGGGCTGGGAAGGTGGCTCAGTGGTAGAGCGCTTGCCTTGCATGCATGAGGCCCTGGGTTCGATTCCTCAGCACCACATAAGAAAAAAAGGAAAAAAAGCCAAAAGTGGCACTGTAACTCAAGTGGTAGAGCACTAGCATTAAGCTGAAGAGCTGAGGGACAGTGCCCAGGCCCAGAGTTCAAGCCCCACGACCGGACCCCCCAAAAAAAACAAAACAAGTTGGTGCAATTTTTGTGGTCACGAGAGCAGATAAAATAATATTCATCAATATGAAGTCCAGGAAGCAAAAACAAGAGGGTTTTTTTGTTTTTGCTTTCTTTTCTTTTTGTTTTGTTTATCTGTCTTTGAGAGTATAGGAGGACACAGAAATGGAGACTTAAAGGGTGAACAAATGCAGCAGTGGTACTCATTAGACACTATCTTCAAAATGGACTATATAACTTATGGATGGGGATGGGAGGGAAAAACTCAAAGAAAGCAAAGGAAGGGATGACATTGCCCAAAAAGAAATGTTCTCATTACCTGACTTATGCAACTTTAGCTACTCTTTACACCACCTTTATGATAACAATAAAAAAACATTAAAAATTTCAGCTAGAGCATGAGAGTTAGGAGGAATGTGAAAGAAAATGAAGATGGAGAGACTACAGCAAGATCTATCAGGGCCTTAAAGGCACAATAACACTCTAGTTCAATAAGAATCCACAGGCCGGTATGACATAATCAATTTTACCTTTTAAAAAAGGTCACTTTCAAAAAAACCCTGTTATAATTATAGCCAGAAAGTTTTATGGGGATACTTGAAAGTGTCTTAGGCCTATGCACTCACATTATCTTTCCACATCCTGTTGGGTAGATTTTTTTTTTCTTTTGTGAGGAAAACAAAAAGCACAAAATGTTACATGAAGTTAGTAAGATCATATAAAGGTGCACAAGTAGGACTTTAGTTGAGGTCTTCTAACTTCAGATCTTATGCTCTCTATCCCTTTCCTTTGTATTTCAGCAATCTGAGGAGTATTCAACAATCTACATCATGTTTTCATTAGCTTTGAAAACTTTCATCTTAAAAGAGGATAGGAGAACTCTTCGAGAGGCACTTAATTTTTAATAGAAAAATAAAAGTCCAGTAGATCTAGAGAACTTGAGTGTTCCACTTAGCGGAAATAGGGCTAACAATGGATTATTTGTACAAGATGACCTGAACGCAATATGACTAATGCTGTTTTCCAGAAGTTTGATTATGGGACATGAAAAATATAATAAAAGAAAATAGAAAAAAAGTTAAAGTGAATGCACACCAAATAGGGTACAATAGTTAATACAAGTAAACATTGCAAAATGGAAAGCACTTACCAGTACCTCAAATGTAACCAATTACTAGAGAATATTTTCCATAGAAATGGTTTTAACAGTAGATGTAGGTAAACAAAAAGATACATCTTCTAAAAAGCATACACAAAACCATGGAGCATGATTTGAGTACATCAGACAGTATTATTTTTCTGCCAGGCTGTATCTATAAGTGTGCAATGAATGAACTGAAGCCCAAGCAATCCATTTACTTTGTTATCCTCATGATTGATGTGGAGAACCAATGACAAAGTCAACTACAGCAATCAGCATCAATCTTCCGGATGAACAAAATGAAGAAAATGATTGTATCTAACTCAACAAGTGTACAAGTGCTTTTGTAGTACTGGCTTTCTGCCCAGAAATGTTCTAGATGCTTTGGAGGCTACACAAAGTGAGAATACATAGCCCATGCCTTATTGTGTTGTGGTCTCAAGTTGTAAATATATGAACTATCGAAATGGAACAAACACAAGTATAGCATACACTGTACTGGTACATACTGTGTGGTCAACAATAGATATGAATCACAGTGAACAATATTAATTTTGGACATCAAAGGTAAGATTTGAATTGATCAAAGATAAGGTTCAAGAGAAAGAGAGTGGAGCTGTAGTACACATTTCCTAAGTGCCTTACCAAAACCCCCATTTCTCCCTTCAAGTGGCAATAGCACTTAATTATTATTTGGGAAACCATCCCATCCACATTTCTCAGCCAAGTGCTTTAGGCAGAGTTGACTCTAGCTCCAGGTGTGCATTGTAATCATAATTGTCTGAAGTCAAGCAGGATATTCTATCCTCCTGGCATTAGGAGGATAGACTGACTAAGGGGTGGGCATGTAACCTAAGCCTAAACCAATTACTGCATCTAACTCCTCTGCGCCTAGTAATTAATTTGAAGTAGCTACTGAAAGGATCCTATCACAGCAAATGTCTGCAATTTCTAGTAATGCTGGAACATAGATTTCCTCTTGTACTGGAGAGTTTATTATAAATATTCAAGGATTATGGCCATTTAAAATGAAATCACCTGTATATGGTGGAGGAAATTTGAAGGGCTATGTGGTTTTTGAGAGTTGGTATACATACCATTGAAACGAGATTTAAGTAGACTCAGAGTAAATCTTGACCCTTGGTAATATCAATAAGCTACTACATAAATCCTTGCCTGAAACCTTCTCTGAAATTTTCAATTTAATATGCTAGCAAATTCTATTTGATGTTAGAGACAATTTAAGTTGGTTCTTTTATCACTTGCAACACAGAATTGTATCTGACATAACAGCAATAACATACTGAGATCAAGTTTTGACCAACCATTCACCTGACTCAAGTAAAGGATTTATGTTGATAAACACAGCAAATCATATTGGATAATGAAGAGAGCTCAGATTCAAGAGAAACTTTAATAACAGAGACAGAATCTGGGACTTAATTTGGTAGGTAATTTGGAATAATGAATTAGTCCTGAAAAAGATGATGATATAAAGGAAGCAGTGAAGTGGGATTCTTGGTAAGGCATTTGAGAAGAATAGATTGCAAGGGAAAGAATAAAAAGACAGGAGTAACTACTAGGAGGAAATGAGAGCTATGATACTGATGGTTGTCATGACAGAAATAAATACAAAGAAAAAAGATAGATAAGCAGCAATAAACTATACAGCACTGGTCAGTAACACTGGCTGTAGAGGCAGACTGCCTTGGTCAAAATTTGGATTCCCTCATTGCTTTTATTCTCTCCATCCCTTATTTAGGTCACTCTTGCATACTTCTATACAACTATGCACTTCATTTTTTTTCAATCAATTTAGAAACTGAAATCTTAGGAAGGTGGTGTATTTGGGGATAAAATACTTACCCTTTCTGACTCAATTTTTCTCATCTATAAAATGGGAGCTAAAATAGCACCAACCCCTTGCAGTTACTGTTACAACTACATGTAGAAATACTTGAAAAGCACAGAAGAATGTACAATACATAATAATATTAGCTATCCAGCAAATATTTTTCCAAGACACAATCTAGAGTACCTAGTGGCTGACTAAAGAAAATAAAATTTAGATGATTAGGGAAGTAGCACATGCATTCTAGCTGTAGGATTGCCACACTAACTGAAATGAACCGGAGCAAGTTTCTTGACCTTTGTGAAGACTCGGATTAGTTGTCCATAGAAATCTGTATTTGTAGCAGGACACTGGTGGCTCATACTTGTAATCCTAGCTACTCAGGAGGCTAAGATTTGGGGATCATGGTTCAAAGCCAGTCTGGGCAAGAAAGTCTGTAAAGTCCGTGAGACTCTTATTTCCAATTAACCACCAGAAAACTGGAAGTGGTTCTGTGGTTCAAGTGGTAGAGCACTAGCCTTGAGCTGAAGAGCTGTGGAACAGCACCTAGGCTCAGAGTTCAAGACCCACCACCACGAAAACAAAAAAGAAAGAAATCTGTAGTTTTATTGGATGATGTATAGGACCATGTGTAGGTCTAATATTTTATGAGTTCATAAAATATAACTGGTGTTATAGGCTAAAATTTATTTTTTAAATTGAATGTGTTACTCTGATCCTTGTAATACCATTTTGAGCCAAGGAAACAGGCTCAGAAGGTTTAAATGACTTCTTCAAGAATTATGCCTAAAATCAGGACTCAAAGTCAGAACATTGTTTATTATGGACTGCTATTTTCCATTTAAATACCAGGATTAGCATGGACATTATAAAGCCCATAAACTCTTGGCCCTCATAAAACAAATGGATTTTCTGTCAACAAATACCACAGAATTTGTAAGTATATACAATGTACACAATGGATCAAAAAATAGTCCAACCACCAAACAAAATCTGAAGACCCCATGGACTATGTAACAATGTAAAAAAATTAAAAAGGTAGTAGGGGTAGAGAGCTTGCTTTTCACAACTAAAAAACAAAACAAAGAAAAATCCTATATGTAGATAATGAGAGGTCTTCAATGTGCAGCCAGAGAAGTACAGTATAAACAAAATGATTTCAAGAAGTACCTTGTAAGTCATTCCAAAATGGTATTATCATGTAGTTAAGGGTATCAAGAGCAAAAAGTGAGAAAGAGTATCACCAGGCCACTTCATAGTCACATTGTGGAGAAGATACACAGACATGAGAGAGTGGCAGTAGAAAGACCCAGTGAAATGGGTCTTTTGTTTTCAAATAGGAAGCCTTTAATTAAAATCCTGAGTCCATGGAATGTGAAGTTAAAAAGTGACAAATTCAATTATAAGTAATTAAGGCAGCAACTTGTAAGTCTAATTAATGATAAATGGAATACATATCAGATGCCATTTACTCAAACATTTTGAAGAGACTAAAGAGTAAAATAATGGTGTGGTACCTTTCAGTCAAAAAGAACACTGAAATACTTTCAAGATAACTATTATCCACTGATCAAATACTCCACAAGTAACAAAAGCTTCCACAATTGAATTACTTCAATAATTAGCCATCTAAGAAAATAAATATCAAGAAATAAACATGTTGAGGAGCTGGGAGAAACCTTGCATTTGTTTCAGATACCACAGAGGTCAAGCATATCTTTTTTCCCTCCCCAAACTAGTAAATCCTTGCCTTAAACCCAGTGAAGAATCTATAAGAATATATTCATTTAAGAAAATGGACATTCTATGATGAATTTCTGAAGACAAAATGTTCTGAAAAATTTTAAACTACAAGATTAATAGCCCTGGCAGATTTGGGTCTTTATAATATTCTTTTGTGGGAGAATTTTCCTTAAGAATAAAGCCCCCTACTTCTGTGTGCTAATGGATTTCTAATTGAGCAGGAATCTTGGCCCCCAAACAAGAGTGGTCTTGCCAACACAGACTGAAATCTACCAAAGATTTGGAAATCCATGATTTTCTGGTAGTTTATTCCAGTACTTCACCCAATGAGTACACCAGAAAAATATCAGAAAAAATTACTGTAATTTAAAGAAGTGAATTCAACACTACTTCCAAAGGCAAGAGGAACACAAAATTCCTATTGATGCTCACATTTCTATTTTTTCCTTTAATGCACAGTTGACCTTTAGAGCCATTTTTGACAAAACCACTTCTCATAATGTTGCTTTCCACTTGCCATAAAAATGCAGCTTTTTAGATGGCTTCTTTCTTAGAGTTTTTTAAAGTACTCATTTATTTAACAAGCGTTTAACTTTGTCAATAGCATGCTTTTTCCATTTTTATTAGCATATATTAATTATACAAAGGGATTTCATTGTAATGTTACCATATATGCATACAGTATACCCTGATCAAACTATCCCCATATCATACCCTGTCATTCTCACCCCTCCCCCTTTTTGCAATAAATTCAACACATTTTGTTGTTCTATTTTCATATATGGATATGGAATACTCCAACAATATTCTTACTTCCAAACACTATCCTTTCATTCTCCCCATGTCACTTGTTCACACTCCCAAACACAACCGGTTTTACATTTTCATTCATTTTTAAGAACTAGATTCCACACTCGAGAGAGTATATACAATATTTGTCTTTCTCAGTCTGGTTTATTTCACTTAACATGATCTCTAATTCCATCCAATTTCTAAGCAATGACTGAATTTCATAATTATTTATGCCTGAGTAATATTCCACTGTACATATATACTACATCCTTATTCATTTATTGGTTAATGGATACTTAGGCTGACTCTATATTTGGACTCTTTTCAACAGTGCTGCTATAAATATGAGTGTACAACTATCATTACTGTATGTTGTTTGACTCACATTCCTAGTTTTTAATTTATTCCCAGGGGTGACAAAGTGAGTAGTTCCATCTTTTTTTTTCCTGTGGTCTGTCGTGTAGCTTGAACAATAGGCCTGGGTGCTGTCTCTGAGTTCTTCAGCACAAGATAAGCACTCTACCACTTAAGCCACAGTGCCATTTTCGGTTTTCTAGTGGTTTATTGGAGATAAGAATCTCACAGACTTTCCTGCCTGAGCTGGCTTGGAACCCATGATCCTCTGATCTCAGGTTCCTGAGTAGCTAGGATTATAGGCTTGAGCCACCGGCACCCTGCAGTGGCTCCATCTTTAGTGTTTGAAGGAAACTTCATCATACTGATTTCTGTGTCTGCACTAATTTATATTCCTATTAAAAGAGTAGAGGGTTTCTTTGTGCTCACATCCCTACCAGCATTTGTTGTTCCTTTTCTTGATCATAGCCATTCTGTCTTGGGTAGACTCTCAAGGATGAGTTAATTTGCATTTCTCTATGGCTAATGATATTGAACATTTCCTCATGATGTATAGCATTTCTTCATGATGTATTTTTTCTTGTTTTGAAAGCTGTTGACTATTTCTTATTTACTAACTGGATTACTTATTTTTTGGTGTTTAATTTCTGGAGCTCTATATATTATAGATATCCTTTTTTATGAAGAACACCTGCAAAGACTTCCTCTTATTCTGTGTATTTTATTTTGATTCTAAGAATTGTTTACATTAATGTGAAGAAAAAATTTAATTTGATATAATCTCATTTTTCAATTATTGGTCCAATTGGATAATGAAATTTTTATTCAGTTTTATTTAATTGAATGTCTTCAGGGATCTTCCCTACAGTTTCCTCTAGCAATCTCAAAGTTTCTGGTTGTGCATTAAGACCTTTAATTCATTAGGAGTTGATTTTTGTACAGGGTAAGATATAGGGGCCTGGTTTTGTCTACATGTCAATGTCCTGTTTCCCTGGGATTTGTTTAAAAAAATCTTTTATTCAATGTAAATTTCTGGTATTTGTGTCAAAAATCAAACAGTTGTACCTGTGTGGGCTTATTTTTTAGTCTTATATTCCATTAATGTACATGTCTGGTTTTGTTCAATATCATGCTTTTTTGTTGTTATTATGGCTTTGTAGTATAGTTTGAAGTCAAGCTCATTTTTCTTCATATTACTCCAACTATTCAAGGTATTCTGTGCTTCCAAAAAAATTTAAGGTTCATTTATCAATCTCTTTGAGAAATGACATTAGAATTTTGATGGGAATTTCATTAAATCTATAGATTACTTTTGTTAGCATACTAATTTCATAATATTAATTTTGCTGTTTGATGAACATGGGAAGACTTTCTTTCTGCTAGTGTTTCCTTAAATTTCTTTCTTTAATGTTTTATTTCTTATTGTGGAGGTGTTTTATAGTCTTTGGTTTATTCTCAGTTGTTCAATTTTTACAGAAGAACTGGGAAAAGGAATAGGATTCTCTTCCTTATTTATTTTCTTTTCTTTTATTTTAATTTAATTGTTTTTTGTCAGTTGTGGGGCCTGAACTCTGGTCCTGGGTGCTGTCCCTCAGCTCTTTAGCTCAAGGCTAGCACTCTACCACTGGAGCCACAGCGCCACTTCCGGCTTTTTCTGCTTATGTGGTGCTGAGGAATCAAACCCAGAGCCTCATGCATGCTAGGCAAGCACTCTACCACTGAGCCACCTTCCTAGCCCCCTTATTTATTTTTAAATATAACGTTATGAGCTAAAGTTTAGATTTATTTTTAATTAATTCTTATGAGTTTTTTTGTCTGTTTTAGTCAATTCTTTTCTTCTTATAAATGTTTAAATTATCTTTAAGTAGCTATGCAAAGAGGTTTTAATACAACTTGATCAATGTCACCCCTTTCACTATTATTCCTCCATCTATCTCAACCTACATGTTTTTCACATGTGTACATAGAAAATTATAATTGTATTTGCCCACCCTTTCTGACTCCCTTTGTCTTCCCCTTTTCCTCCTGACAACACATATTTCAGCTTCCTGGTATTCCCTTTTATTAAACTTTGAGTTACTTGTTCAGAGGAGTTACACTATTGCACGCCTCCCGTTTATGTATATATGAATGTGTCCCTCTATATATTTTCACATATTTTTTAAAGCTTAGATCAGAGAAAACATGTACTGTTCGTCTTTCTGAACCTGAGATACTTCACTTAAGGTAATTTTATATTTCTTAGAAATTGCCAAAGTACATTTTGCTAAAATTGGAGTACATTCCAAAAGCAATTTACTGGAGAACAGTTTCTTTCCATCAGCAATTTTTATTATCCCAATTTTTTTAATTTTAGCCATTCTGATGATAAAAGTGTAGTGATAACTTCTGGTTTTAACTTGTATTTTCATGATAACTAGTGATGTGAAACACTTTTCAACATACAGACATAGAATTATGTATCATCTTAGATGAAATGTTATTTCCTGTTCCGCGATTGAATCATTCCTACAAATGAGTTTTGATCAATGTATATGTTCTAAATACCAATAATGAGCACAAAGAGCAATGCTAGAGTTATTACAATATCTGATTTTAAATTATACTACAGTGTCACAATAATAAAAACTGCATGGCATAGTACTGGCACAAAAACAGACATATAGACGAATATAATAGAATAAAAGATCCAGGGGCTGGGAAGGTGGCTCAGTGGTAGAGTGCTTGCTTTGCATGCATGACGCCCTGGGTTTGATTCCTAAGCACCACATAAGCAAAAAGAAAAAAATCCAGAAGTGGTGCTGTGGCTCAACTGGTAGAGTGCTAGCTTTGAGCTGAAGAGCTGAGGGACAGCGCCCAGATCCAGAGTTCAGGCCCCACGACCGGACCAAAAAAAAAAGAATAAAAGATCCAAAAGTAAGCCCACACAGCTACAGCCATCCAATTTTCAACAACACTACCAAAAAAGGAAAGAGAGAACTGTGCATAATGTAAGGGATATATCAATAAAGTACCTTATGTACATGTATGAAAATGTCATAAATGCATTGCTTTTTATAATTGGTATATATTCTAAGATTGATAAAGGTATATTTCTTTCAATATAATTTTAGAAATAGTTTATGTATATATTATTAATTTAGTAGAGTTTTAAATTTTTATTTTATTTTATTATAAATGTGATGTACAGGGGGGTTAAAGTTACAGAAGTACAGTAATGAGTGCATTTATTGTTGAACATTGTTACCCATTCCCTCCTTTTTCTCCCACTTTCCTCCCTCCAGCTGATCCCCCCTACCCATCCCCAGTTTTGAAGTTCATTTCCAACATAATATCTTGTGAATATCACTGCTGCATGGTTCACCCTTTGTCCTTTGTCTGGACATTTTGTTATTCCCCTTCTCTTCCCCAAATCAGATAAATGTATAAACAAGACACAGGGTGCCAAAATCAAATACAGTGACAACAGGGGATAAAGTAAAGGAAAAATAAATGAAAAAAATAATTTCACACAATACATTAAAAAAACTCTTCTTTCCATATCTTGGAGTTTATTTTGGTTAGCATCACTTTATACGGTCATATGTACATAGGTATTGAGCTATTGTGATTCTATGATAGGACTATCCTAGACATACACTAATTATTACAAATAAGGGAAACCATGGAGCCTATGTTTCTTTGGGTCTGGCTTACTTCAGTTAATATGATTTTTTCCAAGTCTTTACAAATGGGGGGATGTCATTCTTTTTGATGGAAGCACAGAATTCCATTGTGTATATATGTATTTTTAAACTTCCTATGAAATTGGATTAAATTATATTGAATCCTTAAGTCAATTAGAGACAACTACTATATTTACAACATTGACCCTTCCATTCTCTGCACATACCATACCACAAACAGTATGTTATGCTTCTTTCTCTATTCTCCATGGTTGCAAACAAGAAATCCTCTGCCATTTGAGTCAATGTTTTTCTGTAATATTTTCTTTCAGTCCAATTGGTTTATAGGTTTGTTTTGCTTGCCACTACTTTTCATATATTTAAGTATGTTGTTAGTGTGAATTGGGGGGTTCATCTTTTTGTGATTTTCTTAGCTCTTAAGTCTGTAAGTTTATGCATTCGTCAGCTGGGGGGATAATTAGGGCATTTTTCTTTTAATATTTTTCAGCCCACATTCTTTCTTTTCTCCTTCTGGCATTCATATGTCTAGTGGTATTTGTAAGTTGTGGATTTTTTATTGTTCCAGTAATCTGCAGGATCTTCAATATTTCTCCGTCTGTTTTCTACCATTAAGAACAACTAACTCCCATTTATCTGTTCTCTAGTTCACAGACTCCATGTTATCCACTGTTGCAATGTATTCTATTCAGTGATTTTTAATTAGGTATTATATTTTAAGGTCTATAGTTACTGTTTGAACATTTTTATTATTTCTGCTTAATATTTTTCCTCCCTTTAATTTATTTTGAGGTTATCTGTAAATTGCTACTATTTCAAAATTGTTAAGATTTTTTAATGTCCTTGTCAGTTCAGACATCAATGTTCCCATAGATTTTTTCCCAATTGAGTTATTATTTTCTTGACTATTGGAAAGATGGCTATGTTTCTGTTGTGTATGTTTTACATATTAAGAGAGTCTTGGTCCTATTTAGAGCAGCAGGACATGGAAAGGACACCCCACACCTGCACTCTAATTTACTCCACAGGGACCCTGGCCCTGGGGGTGATAGGCCACAACTGCTCAAAGTGGTGGTGGGGGTAGTCTTAGTGGTCCTTGTTGAGGTCTTTCTGCCCCAAGTGAGTGTGGACAGGCCTTGGCCAGGCAGAGCCTTCTCCCTGCCTCATGGAGGGACACCAGGTACCACTCATATAAACCCGATAACCTTTGGGGGGATTTAGCAGGAGGTTCTGGCTGAATTTTGCGATCAGTTATCCCAATGTCAATTTCATTTCTGAACTCTTTAATGGTATCTTCATTAGCCTCCTCCTCCCCCTCCCCCTCCCCCTCCGCCTTCTCCCCCTCCCCCTCCCCCCCCCCCCCCCAGAATCTGGGCACTGTTCCTGAGCTATTTTGCTCCAGGCTAGTACTCTACCCCATTGAGCCACAGTGCCACTTCTGATTTTCTGGTGTTTAATTGTAGGTAAGAGTTTCACAAACTTTCCCCGGCTGGCTTTGAACCTTGATCCTCAGATCTCAGCCTCTTGAGTAGATAGGATTAAAGGTGTTGAGCCACCAGTACCCAGCAGCTTCCTTCTTTTAGCTCTGCTTGGGGTCTTGTTGGATCCTTGATGGTGCCACCTAATGGAAGGGGATATAAGACCCACTTGATAAAGAATAAACACTGTCCCTGACCTGATCTTTTCCTTTATCACTGATGGGCTTTATGCTCTATTTCTATTTTCACCTCCAGGAAAGCACTTATATGGACTGTATGTGAGAGGTCCAGGGTCACTAAACCTAGGTAGCCCTTGCCATTGCAAGGAAGGTTAGGAGACACTAGCCCCGAGTCAAAAAAAAAAAAAAAAAAAAAAAACCAGGAGCCAATAGGCATACTTCATTATTTTTTTTTCTTGTCAGTCCTGGGGATTGGACTCAGGGCCTGGTCACTCTCCCTGAGTTCCTTTTGCTCAAGGTTAGCGCTCTACCACTTGAGCTACAATGCTACTTCCAGCCTTTTCTGCTTATGTGGTACTGAGGAATCAAACCCTGGCTTTCATGCATTCTAGGCAAGCACTCTGCCACTGGGCTACATTTCCAGGCCCTGCCGTTTTGTTGTAGTCAAAGGGCCTCACTTGTTGCCTTCTAGTACAGAATGTGAGGTAAGATTTCCTGTCCAGGTTGTACTACCACTGTTCTGAACAAATTGTGCTCACTTTTGCTGATAGATATGGGTTGTCCCTAAGGTCACTGCTTCTAGTGAGGACAGAAATTCTTCTGTCAGAAAATGAGTGTGCTGGCCAAGCCTTTGCTGAGTTTCATCTTGTGGGGTTCTTTTGTAAGAAAAAGTTAACTATTTTGTGCTTATTTTTACATTATTTTATTATTTGGGGATTATTTATTATTACTTTTCTGGATTGCAAAACTCTTCAGCACAACATCCAGGATGCCTGAGGGAATTAAAAAATATAGAACTCATAGTATTATCCTTGTCCAAATTCTAAGATTTCTAGTCTCTCTTTTTCTTTGTGCCATTTAGAATACCTTTGTGATTGTCTTTAGTGGTATTTAGGGTAAAGGAATAGAAGACATTGAATCTATGTTGTCTTGCCTCAGCAACAGAATCCTTTTATACTGGCTTTCCAAGTAAGCATTAAAATCAACTTGACATTATTGGTACCTTTCTTTTTTGGTGGTCCTTGGGCTTGAACCCAGGGCCTTGTCTTTACTTGCGATGCAAGCTCTCTACCACTTGAGCCACATCTCAAACCTCATTTATATCTTTCATAAAAATATCCAATGACTTTAGCATATATTGCCCTATATCAGGGGTTGGCAAGCTATGCTTTGCCATGGAACAATCCACACAGTGCACTGTTAGAATTGAGTAGTTGTAACAGAGACCATATTTACTGCACAAAGACTAAAAATCTGTTATATATGGGTCAGTATGGAAATGTTTTTCTAATTCTTGCATTGTAATACTTAAACTCTGCTTTTGAACTAATTAATTTAGAAACATAACACCATCACAAAAAGAATGGCACTATTATAATATTAAAATGAATTTTCATGGACGATAAATTCAGAGTGAGTTTTTTTAGCAAAAAGAGGATTTTACCACTGTAAAACCAGAGGCCAATTTTGGTAATATTAATATTTAACCACTAATTCAAATATTTATTTATTTCATGAACATACATCAAGTACTATTAATAGGTACCAAATTACACACAAAGAACAATCAATAGATATTTATTGAGAGAATGAATTATGAATGTTGACATGTCTCAGTTCTCAGAAAAAAATCTGAGTTTAGGACTAGATCAGAGATTGCTAAACACAACAAAAGATAATCTTATTACAAATGGAAATATGTCAAAGTGGTGTTGTGCAAAACTTTTAGGAAATCATAGCTTTCAACCAATTTTATTTGTTCCATTCTTAGGTATACAAGTAGACCATATTGAAACATGGCCAGGTAAATAAGCTGCTGCCAATAAAATATGAAGGGAAGTCATGAATGCCTTTTCAGGTTATTGATCCTTAAACCTCCCTTGAATATTCCCTCAGTGCTCTTCTTTCCTTGGGGGTCTTTAGGATTTTGTAATGCAAACGTGTATTTTCTCAGCTTTGGTTTGGATGATCACATAGAAGACAGCTATCCTACCAATTTGCAGAATATCTCTGACAATTGTTTACAGAGAAAAAGGTTGCTATGATAAAATGTGTTTTTTATGTTAATGCAGCTTTGTCTATCTTAACTATTGACAAAGGAATCATTTAACTGTGACTGAGGAAATTAGAGAAGGCTTCACAGAAGGGGCAATGTTTGAATTGGGCTTTGAAAGTGAATGAGTTCACTTTGTGTCAGTAAGGAAAAAATACATGTGGCTAAAGCATAGGAGAATGACAGAGGTAGTTAGAAAGAGATGGTGATATTACAGAGGTGATATGAGAAAAAGGAGAATGAAAGAAAGGGGAAAAGGCTGGAGAGCAGGTGTATGTAGTGAGTTTTATGTTATCTTTTGAGTGCTGAAGAAACAGTAAAAGGTTTGCAAATTGAGAAGTAAAATGATTGAGGTGATATCTTACAAAAGTATAGGTCCCAATAATGACAGATTACACTTTGATTGCATCAAAAATAAAGTTCTTTGTTATTATTGTGTCTCCAAGCTCCAGTGTTATACTTAAAATCTGAAATTTGTTAAACTTCACCCTACTACTGAAATAAATACAGAAATATTCAAAGAAATGTTAAAGAAACAGATTCAGCATAGAAAGGAATGAGAATTCTATGGATTATACTGGTATATTTAAAATTATATTTAAAGTTTGTTTAAAATTACATTCATATTGTACATCCAAGATGAACAATTCTGAGCAAGACTTTTTAAAGTCCTAATGCTGTTACAAATTCCATAAGTCTTTTATATTGTATATTTTATATTTTGACACTCAGGAATATTAACAGTCTCAGCACTAATAGGTACAAGGAGACTGTCAGAAAGGAATTTAAGGTTTATTTAATTTTTTCCCATTTGTATAAATTATGTTATATAATAATGGCATCTGTTTCAAACTTTCCATCTTAACATTGATATTTAGATCTTTCACAGCATTATATTAGTTTTTCTTGGAAATTTACTTAACTAGTGTCTAAAATATCATTTAAATTAGTCCAATTTATTTCTATATAATATCCTATCTAGCCACAGATGCCCAAAATCATAAACTGCCTATAGATAGCAACTCTATCTTAGCAAAATTAGTAGACATGTTACACTGTAGTGGTGTATAAAATTCTTTTCTACAATACAAGAACATAATTAAAGTTTTTCAGATATAAACACAAAAGCACAAGAATATCATAACTTCAGAAGTTATAAAAATTTCCTGAAAAATCTTCTTCCACTTCAAATTACAGTACTGCTTGACAATTTCACACTAAATTACTGGCTATGGCCAGAAAATTACTTCATCACTAAAGAATATTGCACTATATAGATAACTGGGCAGGTGTTCATTGCTGAACTATTCACCATAGCCAAGTTAAGGAAACAGTGCAGATGTCCTTCAATGAGCAAATGGATTAAGAACATGTGATTGTTTATATAATATGTAATATACATACATGATATATATGTTATCCATTATATAGTATATATGAATTTTACACTTGTTTGAGTAATATATGATTTTATGTATACATTATATATTTCAAATATAATACATATATGAATTGTACTCATCCATCTGGAAAAATGTTATTGTGGCACTTGTAGGAAATGAGGGGACCTGGAATAATTATGTTTAGTGAAGTTCAGGCTCAGAGAGACAAAGGACACAAGTTTTCTCTCATGTGTGTAAATTTCATCTAAATTATAAATATGTGGAAACATACAGGGTCATATGTATATGTCTACAAATATACTAACAAAGTTCAATATATGCAAGGGAGGATTCCAAAGGTGTAATTCCTTTGAACCATCAAGTTGCAGTCTAATAAAATGAATACCAAGAAGCTGGAGCATGTGTTGTCTGGAGAGGGGAGAAGTCGTACAGAGAAGCAAACAAATGGAATAGAAGGGTGGGTGAATAAAGCCATAATATTCAATGTACAGATGTAAAATTTGAGCCAGGTAAATTGAGGGTATGGGTGAGGTTGAACTGAAAACCCTTTGTACAACTGCAAGAAGAAGAAAGAACCAGGAGAAAAGAGGAAGAAGAGGAGGAGGGGTAGAAGGAGGAGGAGGAGGAGGAGGAGGAAGAGGCGACAATGATGACGATGACAACGACAACAAAGACGATGAAGAAAGCTGAGCAGAACACAGGCTATTCCATATTTTCACAGCGTCACTAATAAAAACAAATTATGCTCCCTTAGTCATAAGGGAAGATTAATTCCAAAAGAGATCAAAAGGAAATACTTTATTCATCATAACACTTGGAAAAAGTGAGCTCTACAACTCATATATATTGTCAAGATTTTTTAATATGACTATCATTTTCACTTATCTTAGACCTGCAGAGAGATAACAGCTGAATGTTCCAATAACATTTCTTCAGCTACAGTGGTGAGAGTTGTCTTTAAGAGCTTTTTAATAAAAATGAAGCAATTAGTAATGTTCAAGGCTTCAAAGTTTTGGTTTATAATCTGATCTTCAAGAACTAAAGAAACAAAATTGATGAGCAATTATGCAGCAACTCTTTTTGCTTTCAATTAATGGCATTGTCACTAGTCTTTCTGAGTTAAATACTACCACTCCAAAATTAAAATATCTTCAGACCAAAATAATAGAAAAATAATTTACAACAAGATGTAGCAAAATTTATAAACGGCTTTATTTCCTGCATCTTAAAATTATATTCGATTTCATTTACCAACATGTGTGACTACATGCTCAGATTAATGCTCCATCTGAAAATAACAGTGATACAAGACAATGGTAGTTCAGGTTCATAATCCTAATTGCTTGGGTGGCTGAGATTTGGATGAATGTCATTCAGGGCCAGCATGGGCTAGACTCCATCTCCAAAATAATCAGCAAAACTCATGACTAATGGCATCATTCACATTATACAACACCAGTGTAGCAAATGCAAGGCCCTGAGTTGAAATCCTAGTACAATTTTTTAAAAACAGTGATGAGTCAATTACTGTTGAAAATATTTTAATGCTATTTATTATGTAATAAAAGTGAGAAATTCCTTCTGTTTATAGTTGTTTCCGAGTTTTTACTGTAACCAGATGTTGAATTTTGTCAAATATAAATTTACCTCTCCAATAGATAAAAAGAAATTTTAAGTGTCTTGAGCCTAGGTGCTAAATGTGATACAACTGTCATCACTGAACTACATAAACAGAAGGAAACCTCGCCTAAGAAGTCCTAGTAGACATACAAACGAGATAACTTTTAACAGAGCCCCAAAATTTCAAACAAAAAAACTTCATAAAGTGTTTTCAGACTACCGATATTCCCTGCAATCTTAAATGTGTAATCAAAATATTTTTTGCTCTCCACTTAGGGTTTAATTATGAAATTCCACTAATAAATTTCCAAAGTAAATAAGCATTTGACATTCAAGAATCTCTATGCTTAGGCTTGGAGTAGCTGGGGGAATGGTGAACGTGGGGAATCACTGTGCAAGATTTATTATATGCATAAATTGACAGGTTGAATTGAAACTTTTATATAACTAAAGATAATTTTTAATTAATTTAATTTTTAAAAATCCCTATACCCCACTAATACAAAACAAAGATCAATTGTGATCTCATTCTTAAAAGCAAAGAGAATTTGGAGCTGGGGCCATGATGCAAGTTGTAGAAAACCTGTCTAACAAGTGCAAGGCCCTGAGTTCAAAACCTATTACTGCCAAAAATCAATTAGCAGTAAATAAATATATTTTTAAAAGAACAAAATGACTGATTTCCCATGGAGTCAACGAAGCAATATACTTAGTAAATGGTTGAGGAAGGGTCGAATATATATATATAATAGGGCCAGCTTCAAACTATAATCATCCTGATCTGTGTCCCAAGTAGCCCGATTATACAAGTAAGTCATGCGTGCCTGACTTGAATAGGGATCTTTTATGTCAATAGTCAGTTTTCACTTTTCAATTCTTAGTGCTTCCTGTTCTATTTTAGAAATCTTTGTTTGCCAAAGTTCCATTATCATATGGTTGTCTTTATGTATTTTCCCTCTAGAGATATTTTATTTTACTTTGTATTTACAACTATAATACATTTTGTATTAATTTTTCTCTACAATGATGAAGGTAGTCTACTTCTGGATTCCATCCACTTTCATTGATGTGTTGAACTATCTTTTGTGCCAGTACTACATGTCATCTTAATTAAAGTAGTGCAATTATAAGCCTTGCAATCTAATAGTATAAATACTACTTTGTTTTTCTTCAAGATTTTCTTGATTACACTAGACCTTTTGCAATTTCATATGAATGTTATAGTTAGCTTATCAATTCACTCAAACATTTTTCCAAAGGAGCTAAATTTGGACTGCAATGCATTTGTAGTTCACTTTGATGAGAACTGATTTCTTAACAATGTCCTCTGATTTGTGAATATGATATAATGCTTACCTTATGCTTATTCTCAGCAATAATTTTCAGTTTTCATTGTAGAGCTCTTGTACAGCTTTCACTAAATTGAGCCCTAGTTATTTGAACTTTTTGTTCCATGTATTCGGGTGTTTCAATATTTTGTTTCCATTACATATGAATGATTTTTTTAACTTTTTGTTCAGCTACTTTGCTAAACTTTTATTTATTATAAGGATTTATCTATAGTTGATAGTATTATAGTATTCATAGTATGTGCTATCTCTGAGTAATGACATTATTGCCTCTTCCTTTCCAATTCTTAAGTTTTGTTTGTATATGGTAACACTGAGGTTCAAGCTCAGGATCTCATGCTTGCTAAGATGGTATTCTACCAGTTGAGCCCCAACACCACTAGACACATTTTGTGGGGGTTATTTTCAAGATAGATTCTTGATTCATGTCTAGTCTGGCCTGGACTATGATCCTCCTGTCTGTACTTCACTTTGTCACTGAGATGTCAGACATACACTACTGCACTCAGTCATTGTGCTTATTTTGTAGCTTGGGATGACAGAAACACATCACCACACTCAGCTACTGGTTGAAGTATCTTGTAAAATTTTATGCCTGGGCTATTCTTGAACTGCAATCTCCCAATCTCTACCTCCTAAATAGCTTGCATTTCAGGCTTCAGACACTACACCCAGCTATTTTATTGTATTTCAGTGAAAGTTTTATGTTATTTTTCTGAGTAAGTTCTTCAGTACACTGATGTATAAATGCACTAATACTAGGCTTTTATGTCTTTTTCATAATCTTAAAGGGAATGACTCCAATGTTTCAATGGATTAATGTATTTTTCTAAAGATTTTTAGATAGTGTTTATTTGATTAAATAAATATTTCCTTATACTTTTGAGATTTTTAATTCTTTTTCAGTCTATCGTGGAGCTTGAACTCTGGGCTTTGGTGCTGTCCTTTAGCTCTTCAGCTCAAGGCAAGTGCTCTGCCATTTGAGCCACAGCACCACTTCTGGTCTCCTAGTGGTTTATTGGAGATAAGAGTCTCACGGACTTTCCTTGCCTGGGCTGGCTTTGAATCGTGATCCTCAGATCTCAGCCTCCTCAGTAGCTAGATTACAGGCGTGAGCCACTGGCGCCCGGCTGAGATTTTTAAATTTTTTTCTCCTGGGTGTCTTTATTTCCCTATAAGAGCGCCCACGCTCTGTTAGAGTGTGCCCCTGCCCTTCTGTGTGTTTGTCTATCTGTCTGCTTGCCAGTTTGTTTACGTAATAAAGCTCTGCCAAGTTTTCTTTAAAAATTCTCATGAATAGACATTGAATTTTACCAAAACTTTTTTTTTATATTAAGATATTCAAGTGCTTTCCCTTTTAATATATTTAATGTGGTGAACGACATTATTGGATATTAAAGTGTAACAGTTCTTATTCCTTAACTGAATACATTTTGCCCTGACAAGTTATTCTTATATTTTTCTAGATTTGGTTTATTACTTATTTTATGATTTTTTTCTTGATTTGTGAATGAGATTGCTTTGGAATAATTTATGTGAGGTTGGAATTACTTGTTATTTCAATAACAGGTACTACTTAGTGGCAAAACTTTGTAATCTGGAGTTTTCTTAACATATACACTTTTGGATAATGACTCATTTATCTCAGAATTATGAAATCTGAATAGATTTTCTATTTGCTTTTTGTTCATTTTGAGTGTGGCTATGTATATGAGTAAAATACATAAATTTTAAGAAATAAGTGTAAGTATATATTTCTTAGTATTTTTATTTAGACAGCTTGATAAAATTTGTTGGCATAATTTTGTTTAGAGTGTTAAATTCATTTTCTTTGCAGTGTCTATAGCTAGGTACCCCATTCCAAAGAATGACCTATCTCAATTACAGTTGCTAATAATGAAGTGGAGAGACTATAGCCAGCTGTTACTTTATGAACTGCTCTCAGCTATTGTCTGAAAAGAACAAGAAACTAAGCCATACTCAGCTGATCCACAACTATGGGTTAGATAATAAATTGCTATATTATAACAGAAATGAAGAATTTATAAAAGCTTAAATGTATTTTTTCTCCAGGAGATTTTATATATTATATTACATATTATATTACATATATTAAAAATTAGATATTATGCATATTGTATACTATGTATTTTTCTATTTTTACTGTATCTCAATGGTCTCATATTTATCTTTTTATTTTAATTTTATTGTCAAGGTTATATTCAGAGTGGTTACAGTTATATAAGTAAGGTAGTGAGTATGTTTCTTGTTGAACTTGTTGCCCCCTCCCTCATTTTTCTCCTTCTTTCCCTCCCTCAATCCCCTCCCCAAGTTTTACAAATCATTTTCAACATAGTGTCTTGTGAGTATTGCTGTTGCATTGGTTCCCCCTTTGTCCTTTGTCTCCCTATATATTATGTATTATATGTTGTAGTGTTGGGGATTGAATTCAGGGTTTCAAATGTACTCTACTACTGAGCCACAACTCAGCCTTTCTCCAGAATGTCTTCAAAAATGACAATTCAATGAAAAATAACTAGCACATTAGAACAGGAGCCATTTGGATATTTGTGAGCCATACGTAATTATCAATACAAGCCTGATGGCCATTGGCAACAGGCAAGAACCATATTCATGAAGGAATCTCCCCAAAATGTATTTTCTTTAGATTCACTGTCTATGTGTTAAAAAAAAAAAAAAAAAAAAAGCTTTCTCTCATTGAAGATGCTGGTTTTTCTAAAGGGGTTACATAGTTTTCTTCATTCTCTACTTTAAGATGTTTCACCACTCTGCAATAGGAACTAAATGAAGATCTTGTTTTTCTTAATCTTTCTCTATGTGTTGCACTCATAGGTTGTTTCCATGGACTATTTGTATGGCAAGATGATGGATTCCCACAGGCCTGTGGAGTGCTAGGTAAAAATCACAGCTGAGTCTGATGGACTTTCCATCTCCACAGAAAAATTTTGATTTACTTTAAAAATGTACTAAACTACATCTGGCTGTCCTTGAAGCAATAGGACCCAGGGACCAGGTCTCAAGGGAAGTGCAGCATTGCTCACATGGCCAAATTAATTGTCCTCATGCATAACTCAACTTTGCTTAGAGGCCCGATGCTTAGCTCTTTCATTTCCAGTTTTCTCCTTTCCAAGAAAAGCACTTAAAGCTGTAAATTTTCATATAAATATCAATTCATCTGTAATCCATAGGTCTCAAATATATTTTTATAGTTCATTTTTATTTTCTAACTTAATTACAATTTTTCTTGGACTACCACTTATTTGATATGGTATTCCTTAATTTCCCTTATTTCAGGGTCTTCTACCAAACTTACTTTATTTTATTATTGTAAAGATGCTGTACAGAGGGGTTACAGTTACATGAGTAAGGCAATGAGTACATTACTTGTCGATCATTATTACCCCTTCCCTTCTTGTTGTTGTCCCACTATCCCCTTCCTCCCCCAGCTCCCACACTCCTATCCCCCCCACCCCCTCGCTGCCTGAAGTTGCAAAGTTCATTTCCAATATACTGTTCTGTGGGTAGCCTTGTTGCAATGGGTCATCCTTGTCCTTGTTTCATCGTTTTGTTATTCTCCTTCCCCTCCCCAGATTAGACAAATGTATATACAAGATGCAGAGTACCAAAATCAAGTACAGTGACAAAAGTTAATTATGCCATGGGGGGAAAAACTAAACAACAACAAAAAATAAAATCTCATGGTACATTTAAAACAATAACAATAGAGAGACCTCTTGTGTCCATATCTTGGGGTTCATTTCACTTATATGGTCATATGAACATGGCTTTTGAGCTTTTCAGCTCATCTGATAAGATTATACTATATGTACACTAATTATTGCGAATAAGTGAAATCATGGAACCTAAATGTCTTTGAGACTGGGTTACTTCACTTAATATGATTTTTTCCAAGTCAATCTATTTCCTAGCAAATGGTGCGGTGTTGTTCTTTCTGACAGAAGCATAGAATTCAATTGTGTGTGTGTGTGTGTGTGTGTGTGTGTGTGTGTGTATCACATTTTCTTGATCCACTGGTCTTCTGAGGGGCATCTGGGTTAATTCCATATCTTATCTATGGTGAATAATGCTGCAATAAACATACTTGTGCTGGTATCTTTAGCATGACCTTTTTTGTGATCATTTGGGTAAATGCCCAGCAGTGGGATTGCTGGGTCATAGGGGAGTTCTATGTGGAGTCATTTGAGGAACCTCCATACTGATTTCCAGAGTGGTGGGACAAGTTTACAGTGGCCTTTTGGCCACATCCTCTCCAGCATCTGTCAGACGTATACCCGCCTAATCTTTGATAAGAGGGCTAAAAAAAAAATAGAATGGAAGAAAGACAGCCACTTCAGTAAATGGTGCTGGAAAAATTGGTCAAACACCTATAGAAAACTAAAATTAGATTCTTATATATCACCCTGCACCAGAATCAACTCCAAATGGATCAAAGACCTCGAAGTCAAAGCAGACACCCTGAAAACATTACAGGAAGGAATAGAAGAAACTCTAGGGCTCCTTAGCACATGCCAAAATTTTCTTAAGACCCCGAAACACAACAAACCAAAGAAAGGTTGGACAAATGGGATTGCATGAAACTGCAGAGCTTCTGCATGGCAAAGACATAGGTAGTAAGATCAATAGAAAGCCCACAGACTGGGAGAAAATCTTAACTAGCTATACAACGGACAAGGACCTCATACCTAAAATATACTTAGAATTCGAAAAATTAAATCCTCCAACAACAAATCCTCAAAGAAACAACCACCTCATCAACAAGTGGGCTAAAATCTTAGAGACTTCTCTGAAGAGGAAATAATAATGGCCAGTACCAAGCTGTTTTGACTACTATGGCTTTGTAGTAGAGTTTGAAATTTAGTATTGATATTCCTCCAGCACTATCCTTTCTGCTAAGGATTGTTTTTGCTATTGGGGTCTTTTATTGCTCCATATGAATTTTTGGATTGCTTCTTCTATTTCATTGAAGAATAAGGTTGGGATATTGATAGGTATCACACTGAATTTGTTTTTTTGTTTTGTTTTGGGGGGGGTCCGGTCATGAGGTCTGAACTCTGGGCCTGGGCACTGTCCCTCAGCTCTTCAGCTCAAGGCTAGCGCTCTACCACTTGAGCCACAGCGCCACTTCCAGCTTTTTTCTTTTTGCTTATGTGGTGCTGAGGAATCGAACCCAAGGCCTCACGCATGCAAGGCAAGCGCTCTACCACTGAGCCACCTTCCCAGCCCCACAATGAATTTGTATATAACCTTTGGCAGTATTGCCATTTTCACGATGTTAATCCTCCCAATCCAGGAGCATGGGAGGTTTTTCCACTTCTTTAGTTCTGCTTTGATTTCCATTTTCAGGTTGTTAAAGTTTTCATCATAGAGGTTCTTCACTTCTTTAGTTAACTCCTAGGTATTTTATTTTTTGTGGGGCTATTACAAAAGTTGTTTTCCTGATTTCAGCCACGTTCTTCTCATTGTTGGCATACAGGAAAGCCATTGATTTTTGAGTGCCAATTTTATACCCTGCTACTTTGCCAAAGTTTCGAATCAGCTCCAGTAAATTGGGAGTGGAATCTATGGGGTGCTTTAAATACAAGATCATGTCATCTGCAAAGAGGGAGAGTTTTACTTCATCTTTCCCTATTTGGACCCCCTTTATGTTTGCGTCTTGTCTTATTGCTCTAGGTAGGCATTTTATTACTATATTGAAGAGAAGTGAAGAGAGTGGACATCTTTGTCCTGTTCTAAGTTTAGTGGAAATGGCTTTAGCTTTTTGCCATTATGTATAAGGTTGGCTGTATGTTTGTCGTACATAGCCTTTATTGTATTAAGAAATGTTCCCTGGATTCCTAGCTTCTCTAGAGCCTTCATCATAAAGGGGTGTTGGATCTTGTCAAATGCTTTTTCTGCATCTATTGAGATAATCATGTGGTTCTTATCCTTGTTCTTGTTGATGTGATGAATTATGTTAATTGATTTGCGTATATTGAACCAACTTTGAATCCCTGGAATGAATCCTGTTTGATCTTGGTGTATGATTTTTTTCGATGAATTGTTGAAGTCAATTAGCCAAAATTTTCTTGAGAAGTTTTGCATCGATGTTCATGAAAGAAATGGGTCTATAGTTCTCTTTCTTTGATGAGTCCCTGCCTTGTTTTGGGATGATGGTTATGATGGCTTCATAGAAAAACACAAAACTTATTTTTGTTAAATCCTAATTTACATGCTATCTGGTCATAAAACATGATATGATACATTTGGTATTCTACTGAGTCATATACTATAACTCAACAGGTTGTATATTATATGTGTGTACATATACATACATATTCTGGAAATAATAGAGATTCTGTAACATTTGAATTGGATTTGGTGTTTTCTTTATAGTTATGTGTTTGATGAAACTGTTTTTTTTTGTTTTTTTTTTTGGGGGGGGGTCTGGTCGTGGGGCCTCAACTCTGGGCCTGGGCGCTGTCCCTCAGCTCTTCAGCTCAAGGCTAGCCACTCTACCACTTGAGCCACAGCTCCACCTCTGGCTTTTTTCTTTTTGCTTATGTGGTGCTGAGGAATCGAACCCAGGGACTCTGGCTTGCAAGGCAAGCACTCTACCACTGAGCCACCTTCCCAGCCCCTTGATGAAACTGTTTTATTAGACTCACTTCATTAACAATGTGTCACCTTGATTTGTCAAATTTTTCAGTCCTAAGGATTTAACCTGGGATTTCATGCATGTTAAATAAGCAATCTACTATTGAGCTATGTATGCCCTGAGCCTCTCAATATTTTAATTATTAATAGAAATGTGTTTTTAAAAAAAAAACCCTTGCACTATGCACAGTTTCAGACTAATATGGCCAGAGTGAGCTGAAATTCACCATCATCCTTCCTCATCTGGAATTACCACCATCCTGGGCTCAATATGTTTTGTAAAATAGATTTTGTTTCTTACATATTTATCTTGCAATGATAAAACTCAGGAAATTAACATTGATCCTTTAGTATTTTCTAATCTATAAACCTCACTCAACTTTTGCCAATTAACCCAATAGTATGATTTCTAGAAAAACATTTTTATTTCCTATTTCAGGATCCAATTCAATATTGCATTTATTCATCTTGACCCTTTAGATTTTTTTTTTTTTTGCCTGTCATGGGCCAGAACTCTGGGCCTGGTTGCTCTCCCTCAGCTCTTCATCTCAAGGCTAGTGCTCTACCACTTGAGCCACAGTGCCACTTCCATTTTTTTCTGCTTATGTGGTACTGAGGAATCGAACTCAGGGCCTCTTGCATGCAAGGCAAACACTCTACCACTGAGCCACCTTCCCAGCCCTGACCCTTTAATCTTTTTTCATTTTAAACAGTTCTTCATTCTTTCTTAGTCTTTATGACCTTGGTACTTTATAGAGTTTAGGCTAGTAAAATAACTACCACTAGTATATATTTGATATTTTTTCATAACTAGATTCCAAGTACAAATTTTGTTAGGAGTAGCACAAAGATTATTTTGTATCCTCAGAACAGCTTATGTGTAATCAATGTTCACTGTCTCTTTCTGTTCCTATCCATTCTAATCATTTGGTTAAGGTTAAATCTCCAAGATTTCTTTGATATGAAGTTACTTATTTGTAACTTGTGAATATCTTAATGGAGATATTTTGAGGCTATGTAAATACTAGTTTATTTCTAAAATTTCACCAACTTGGATTAGTATACACTGGCTATTTTTGCCTCACCAATTATTATGATGATTGACAAATTATAATTTTCTAATTCCATGGTTCACTCTATATTTATTAGTTTATATTCTACTATGAACTGTTTTTTCTATTGTTCATGTGTATATTAGTAAGTATATATTATCATGTATATATTATATATATTTTTTATATAAGAGTACATATTTAAGGATTCTCTTTTTATTTGACAAGTTATAACCAATCACCATCATTATTTACATTAATGTTCAAATACTCTTAGATTTAGCCACTGAAAGCCCTTTCAAATTGATGCATTAATTGTTCATTCAAGAACTTTCTTACTACAAGGTCTTCCCAATACACCATTTAATTTCCAAGCTCCTGGCCTGGAATTCATCACCTCAAGAAATCCTGGATGGTCTGTGAGACACTGGATTGCTTATTTCTTCTGGATAAACCAAGAAATACCTATTTTTATTTTCTTTACATATATAAATATAAATTTATGTTAACTACATATTATAACCAAGGATTCAAACCAATACTTTAAATTCCAGTGCCAAATCAGAGTACATCTTGCCCTTCCCTCTTTCCATAGTTGTCACCTCCTTTTCCAATATTGAGAAATCTGGCTTTTGTTATCCACCATATATTCAATAATGTAGTTACTAATTTGCTCATACCCATAATGCATGGAAAGCAGTTGTTTTACAATATCTAACCCATTCAGCTGCAAAACATACTATAACTCAAGTTCAGTACTTATTTGCTTTTTTTAATTCTGAGTGCCTATAATCAAAGTACTGTATTCAATCATTCATTGTATGTATTCTGCCTCCTTCAATCTGGTTGTGTTAATTTTACTTATTTCTGTTTTCATTTTATGTTTTCCCTATCATTGATGTTTTTTTTTTTTAAGTCCGGTCGTGGGGCCTGAACTCTGGGCCTGGGCACTGTCCCTCAGCTCTTCAGCTCAAGGCTAGCGCTCTACCTCTTGAGCCGCAGCGCCACTTCCAGCTTTTTTCTTTTTTTGCTTATGTGGTGCTGAGGAATCAAACCCAAGGCAAGCGCTCTGCCACTGAGCCACCTTCCCAGCCCTCATTGATGATTTTATTTGTGTCTTTTTTTTAAGTGTGTGAGACATTAACATGGTTCAAAACCTCAAGACTATACAATGTACTGGTGTATAAAAACCTTTATCCATCCCAAATCTGTCCTATAGATATAGATCTCTTTTCCATCTCCTTCCCTCCCTTCTTTCCTCCAACCTTCCCTTCCTTCCTTCCTCCATCTCTCCCTCCTTTCCTCCATCTGTCACTCCCTTCCTTTTTCCTGCCCTCCCCCACTTTGCCTTTGTCTGCCTTTCTTTCTTGCTTGCTTGCTTGCTTGCTTGCTTGCTTTCCTTCTTTTTTTTCCTTCTTTCTTTCATCATTGATACTAAGGATGGAAACCAGAGCCACACACATGCTAGACAAGTGTTTTATTATTGACTTATCTCATTGTTTCTGCTTTTGTCCCATGTTTCCTTTTATATAACTGAATGTGAATATATCCATAATATGTCTCTCTCTCTCTCTCTCTCTTTCTCTCTCTCTCTCTCTCTCTCTCTCTCTCTCTCTCTCTATATATATATATATATATATATATATATTTCTTGTTCTATTTTTTGGTTGTCGTAAGTTTGAACCCAAGGCCTCTCACTTGCTGGGCTGGGCCCTCTACCACTTGAGACATTCCTAAAGCCCCTATTTTTTGTCAGTTGTAGGACTTGAACTCAAGGCCTAGGCATTGTCTCTGAGCTCTTTTTGCTCAAGGCTATCATTTGGAGCCACATCCACAGCGCCACTCATGGTTTTCTAGGGGTTAATTTGAGATAAGAGTCTCACAGACTTTCCTGCCTGGGCTGGCTCAGAACCATGATCCTCAGATCTCAGACTCAGGCATAGTTAGAATTGTAGGCCTGAGCCACTGGCACCCAGCCTAAAGCCCTTTATTATTTTTTTTCTTTCCCCATTCTTTGTCACATAAAGATGGCCTAGAATAATAGAAAGTGTTTTGCATTTTACCTTTTCTGTTTAAAACGTGTCCTTACACTGATGTATAGAGATTTTCTTCATGCTTTATTGAATTCTCAAATGTAAAATAGTGGGGTAAAAATACAATAAAATGTAACAAAACCTGCAAATCAAGCAAGGTAAGAAGGAGAAAATGGTGCTAATCACTGCTTTGTATAAGTCATCAAATCCCATTAAGCATCATTGAAATGATTTCCTTACCTTGGCTATGAAATTCTCAGAGAAACCCCTAGAAGCTCTACGATGATGATTCTCCTATTCATTTCCTCAGGTATGTCCTTCAACAGTTCTGTGAGTATTTTCTTCATTAGTATATAAGAAATGAGTCTGAAGTGGCTGGTACACACTTCTTGGGGCTGGAGAATCTTTAATAGTCCATTTCCTGTAAATGAAAACTTGGAAGTGCTAGAGGAAAGTTTAGGGATTAAATAATCATAAGTTAATTTTGCTTCCAATACTGCTATTTTTTTTATTGCCCTATCTTACAATACAATTCATTCTTTTTATAGCATAATTATACATGGCTTTGAAAAATGCATATACTTAATTCTCCTTCCAAAAAGGAGCCTAAGTGTGATCTGTGAGAAAACCTCACTATTCTCTTGATCTAGAAAATCCAAAAAATTGAGCAAATCAAGAAATTCAAATGATTGTGTTTAATTTACAAGTACTTGAAATAAATGACTGGGATTTTAAGGATATGAATACTGGGGAAAATGAAATCTTTGATATATGTCACTTTATAGAAACAATACATACCATTCTAGCATTAATCATTGTCTAGTAAATGTACAGCCCCAGTATGGCACTAGACAGTGTCAGTGGCCTCCCAAAAAAGTTCTGAATTTTTCTACAAATATTTAAAAATACAGAATACTACTGAGCTTAAGGATATTCTGATTGTTGAGCATAACCATGTAAATACGCACTGAACATATGCCCAACACTTACGGAGAATAGCTGAACACCATCCCTGTGTCAGTATGAGAGGATTCTTACTCAAAAGGAATATAATGTACCTAAATAGTAGAGGCAGTTGGAACAAAGGAAAATATATCCAAAAAAAAAACTGAAGAAAAAATAGTACAGCACAGGAATAACAAGTATAAAATAAATACAAATGAAAACTAAAAATGCATATGCAATACTACAGCTTTGTAAGCAGTCAGTCTAGCTCTATGATGTTCTTTTGTTGTGAGTCCTTCTTGACCACCATGCAGCAACTGATTTATTCTGTCTATATTTTTAAATTATTTTGAAAAGATCCTGAAGAGCAAAAACAATCCTTAGCAGAAAGAACAGTGCTGGAGGAATATCAATACCAAATTTCAAACTCTACTACAAAGCCATAGTAATCAAAACAGCTTGGTGCTGGCCTAAGAACATGACTGAAGACCAATGGAATAGAACTGAAAACCCAGCAATGAACCCACAGACCTATAGCCACCTAATCTTCCATAAGGGAGCTAAGACAATAGAATGGAAGAAAGACAGTTTCTTCAGTAAATGGGGGGGGGGGTGTAGTTGTGGAGATGGGAGGGAAGGGAAGGGAGGGGAAAAACAAAGGGGGAGACAACAATTCTTGATAAATGTACTCATTGCCTTGCTCATGTAATTGATGTAATTGTAACTCCTCTGTACAGTATTTTCACAAAAAAAAACTTATTTAAAAAAATGGTTCTGGCAATATTGATTAAATACTTGTAGAAAACTAAAGCTAGATCCTTTTTTTTTTAATTGTGAAAATACCGTACAGAGGGGTTACAATTACATGAGCAAGGTAATGAGTACATTTCTTATCAAGCATTGTTGCCTCCTCCTCGTTTGTTTCCACTTCCCATCTTCCCACCCCCCCCCCTCCAAAGTTTGTTTTTCGACATAACATCCTGTACATCTCATTGTTGCAATGGGTCCAACCGTATCCCTATTTAAACAATTTGTTTTTTCCCTTCCCCTCCACAAAGTATACCAACATCAAAAACAGTGAAAATAGGGTTTATACCGTGGGGGAGGGACATACAAAGCAACAAAGAAATCATCTTATAAACATGTTAGGAACAATAGCAAGAAAGAAAAACCATTTGATTCTAAAGCTAGATCCTTGTATATCACCCTGCACCAGAATCAACTCCATATGGATCAAAGACCTCGAAGTCAAAGCAGACATCCTGAAAAAATTACAGGAAGGAATAGGAGAAACTCTAGGACTCCTTGGCATAGGCCGAAATTTTCTTAATAAAGACCCAAAAACACAACAAATCAAAGAAAGGTTGGACAAATGGGATTTCGTGAGCTTCTTCATGGCAAAGGTCATAGTTCGCAAGATCAGTAGAAAGCCCACTGATGAGGAGAAGATCTTCACTAGCCATACACAACAGATAAGGGTCTTAAATCTAAAATATACTTAGAACTCAAAAAAATTAAATCCTCCAACAACAAATCCTCAAAGAAACAACTGTCCTATCAACAAGTGGGCTAAAGAAAAGAGAGACTTCTCTGAAGAAGAAAGAAGAATGGCCGATAGACATAGGAAGAAATGTTCAACCTCTCTAGCCATAAAAGAAATGCAAATCCAAGCGACATTGAGATTCCACCTCACCCCATTTAGAATGGCTATAATCAAGAACTCTAATAACAACAGATGCTGGAGGGGATGTAGCCAGAAGGGAACCCTACTGCATTGTTGGTGGGAGTGAAACTTGTTCAACCACTTTGGAAAGCAATTTGGAGGTTCCTCAAAAGACTCCACAAAGAGCTCACCTATGACCCAGCAATCCCACTTTTGTGCAGTTATCCAAATGATCACAAACAAGACCATACTAAAGCTACCAGCACAACTATACAACTATGTTTATTGCAGCATTATTTACCATAGCTAAGATATGGAACCAACCCAGATGCCCCTCAGTAGATGAATGGATCAAGAAAACGTGGTATGTATACACAATGGAATTCTATGCCTCCATCAGAAAGAATAACATCACCCCATTTAAGAATCTGAAAAACTTGGGGCTGGGAAGGTGGCTCAGTGGTAGAGCGCATGCCTTGCATGCCAGAGGCCCTGGGTTCGATTCCTCAGCACCACATAAGCAAAAAGAAAAAAGCCAGAAGTGGCGCTGTGGCTCAAGTGGTAGAGCGCTAGCCTTGAGCTGAAGAGCTGAGGGACAGTGCCCAGGCCCAGAGTTCAGGCCCCATGACTGGACCCAAAAAAAAAAAAAAAAGGATTTGAAAAACTTGGAAAAAATTATATGAAGTGAAGTAAGCCAGGCCCAAAGAAACATATCCCATGGTTTCCCTTATCTACATGTCTAGGACTAGCAGAAAAGGTCAAAAGCTATATACATATGACCATATAAGATGATGTTAAGCAAAATGAACCCCAAGATAGGGACACAAGTGGATTTTTCTTTCTTGCTATTGTTTTTTTAACATACTTATAATGTACTACGTGATTTTTTTGTTTCTTTTTTATGTTCTTCTCCCACAGTATAACCCCTGTTTTCACTGTATTTGATTCCGGTGTCCTGCACCTTTTATATGCATTTTTCTATTTTGGGGAGGGGAAGGGAAATAAAATGCTGAAACAAGGATACATCTCATTGTAACAAGACACTATGTTGAAAACGAACTTTACAGCTTTGGGGAGGTAAGAGTTGGGAAGGTGGAGAGGGAAGAGATGATAGGAGAAAAACAAAGGAGGGGGTAACAATGCTCGAGAGGAAAAGTACTCATTACCTTGCTCATGTAACTGTAACCCTTCTGTACAGTATTTTTACAATAAAAACATATAAAAATATACAGAAAAATACTTTAGCTATTCAAATTTTTTTACTTTCCATATAAACTTTAGAAATTAGTTTGCTAATATCCAGAAAATGTTTTCTATAATTTTGTATGAGCTTGTGTTTAATGTATACATCAGTTTAGGAAGTTTTAACAGTTAATGATTATTGACTTTTCCAACTCATGAACATGGCATACATCATTTTGTTTTTAAATCTTTGTTCCATAAGTTTTTTATGGTTTTCAACATATTTTATTTTATTTCACATGGTTTTGGTGACATTTTTGTCACAAGTTTTTGGAGCTTTGGTGCTTAGCTTCTTTGGCAATTCAATATTTTCAAACATAGGCTTCTAATCTCATTACTTCTGGTCAGTCCCATGAGGAAATAAACACATACAAAGATCTTTACTAGACTTATTTTTCAATCTTATCTCTAGTCTTTTATTTATTAGTCTTTGTGTTTTACCTGACTCTTTCTATTTGAACCTAATGGTGGATACCTTGAGGTCATCTAAAAATAGGTTTGAGTGAGAAGGAACTTCCCTTACTTGAATTTTTGCCTAGGGACAGAATTTTCTCTTCTACAAATACTGTTTTATTGATTACTACAGTTTCCTTTTGGAAAACTAATAGGTTTTTTTTTTCTTTTTTTCTTTTTTTATTGTGAAAATACTGTACAGAGGGGTTACAATTACATGGGCAAGATAATGAGTACATTTCTTATCAAGCATTGTAGCCTCCTCCTTTGTTTCCCCTTCCCATGGTTTTTAAAGCCAGAAACTTGTGTTCCTTATAGGAAGCCCCAGTAAAATTAGATTATCAAGCTCAAGAATACCATGCCTCCTTTTGAATGTCTTTGGAAGGTAGATCTCTCTTGTAAAACAACTCAGTAGCTAAGAGCAGCCCAGTGTACAAACATATTAACATCATGAATTTTTAAAACCATTTCCTGTATCACTGCAAGTTCAGCCAACAGCATATGTTTTAAGTTCCAAGATATCCTAGGTGATTGTGTTACCTTTAACAAAAGTCTACCAGCTTTCTGGTATGAAAAATCTGCCCTTGCCACCTGCTGCTGAGCCATTTACACTTTTCCAAGATATTAGAATGAACTGACTTTTCACTGCATCTGTCACATGCAGAGAACATGCAGAGAAAAACAGTTATTATTATAACCAATATTCTCACTGATATTAGAGAAAATATTGGAACTGGAAATAATAGTAGAATGCTTTTTAAAAAAGAAACATTGAAAGAACTGAAAAAAGGAGAAAGAATTCTTGGAAAATAAAAAATAAAAGCAGGAATGTAATTGTGAAAACAAAGAGTAAAGAAATGTGGAAAGTAGGATATCAAAAGAAATCGAAGGACACATGTATCTGAGTGAATTTAAAGCATACTTAGAAAAAATGTGAAAGTACTATTGAATTGATGTTGATATAATATTGAATTCAACAGCAATAAAATTAATAATTCTAAGAAAAACAAAGTGATAAAGAAAATTTTAAATACCATAGGATACTAGCTGGTTTACCTGTTAATTTCATTTACATAGTCAAAGCACTGCAAACATGCTATAAACATAGAATGGGGAAATAGAGATGGGAAAGATATGCGTGCATAGTGTGTTTGTCTATGTAAAAAAGAGTAAAGTCCTGAGCTTGTATAGTGAGATCAGAAAATGCCTAAAACAATGTAAGCACTTCAAAATACTGAATTAAATATCAAACATAAAGATTGTCTCTGGGTGGGAGATATTGGACAACAGTTTTTTTTTTTGAGGGGGGGAGTTCAGTCGTCGGGCCTGAACTCTGGGCCTGGGCGCTGTCCCTCAGCTCTTCAGCTCAAGGCTAACGCTCTACCACTTGAGCCACAGCGCCACTTCCGGTTTTTGTCTTTTTTTTTATTTTAATTTTTATTTTTTGTGAACATACTGTACAGAGGGGTTACAATTACATGGGCAGGATAATGCGTACATTTCTTATCAATAATGCGTACATTTCTTATCAAGCATTGCAGCCTCCTCCTTTGTTTACCCTTCACATCCCTTCCCAGCCTCTCCCCCCACCCCCCTACCCAATCCTTCCCCACCCTTTTTTCTTTTTGCTTAAGTGGTGCTGAAGAATTGAACCCAGGGCCTCAGGCATGCAAGGCAAGTGCTCTAACACTGAGCCACATTCCCAGCCCGAGGACAGTTATTTTTATAACAAGGACTGTTGTTTCTATAACGTCTGGTATATCTACTTACATTATTGTGTCGTGCTGGAGTTCAAGCCTAGGGCCTCACACTTGCTACATAAATGTTCTACTACTAAGCTATATCTCCAGTGTGAGCTACTTAATTTTTAAGACATGTAACCAAGAGCAATTATAACAGCACATATATAATCATGTCAGTATTATGCTACAAAGAATATAGTTCAAATAGAAGCACTAAAATTTGTCTTTCCATCTGTTTCATGGCTATCAATCATATACTTCTATGGAAAGTTTGATAGCCTTTTGAAGTTTTTCATCAGTGTCTTCTAGGAATCCCTCCCAACTTTAAATGGCATGATAAAAATCTTAGAAAATTAAATGGAAAGGAGGATGAAAGCCAGCATAGGATCTTCAGAGAGGAAATAATAAGCAAAGAGAACAGAAAAAAAAACATTTCAAGGACATTCTGAATATAAAGACTTCAAACAATTGTAGTATTCTAAAGTTCAGCAGAAAAATAACAGCAGTAGAAAAGCACATCACTGTGGTTTGTACACCTATCAGAGACTGTTTCCAAAGTTGCGAGGATAACACAACAACAACCTTTTTTAAAAAAAAGAAAAGCTCGGGGGGACTATCCTAATGTCACAAACTATCTTTTTTTTTTTTAATTGTGAAAATACTGTACAGAGGGGTTACAATTACATGGGCAAGATAATGAGTACATTTCTTATCAAGCATTGTAGCCTCCTCCTTTGTTTCCCCTTCCCATCCCTTCCCATCCTCCCCCCCCCCCACCCCCCGGCCCAATCCTCCCAGCTCCCCCTCCCCCCCACCAAAGTTGTAAATTTCGTTTTCGACTTGTACGACGCGATTGTTTCTGACACATTTATGAGATTATTTTTTTTTGTTGTTGCTTTGTATGTCCCTCCCCCACGGTACAACCCCTGCTTTCACTGTATTTGATGTTGCCACAAACTATCTTCAAGGAAGAATGTATTTTTGCTAGTCCTGGGGCTTGAGCTCTGGCCCTGGACACTGTCCCTGAGCTTCTTTTGCTCAAGGCTAGCACTCTACCACTTGAGCCACAGTGCCACTTCCAACTTTTTCTGTGTATGTGGTTCTGAGGAATTGAACCCAGGGCTTCATGCATACTAGGCAAGCGCTCTACCACTAGGCCACATTCTCAGCCCATCAAGGACTGATTTGGTGCAACAGAATTCTATATCCTTACCACACATAATGAAGTTTAAAACTATTACCTAATTCATACTATGACAACATTTATCACAAAGTAGTATAATATTATATTTTAAAGTCAGTACATCACAACTTTCTCAGTTATGTTCAGGTGTTACATTCACCTACCCTCCTCCAACCTTACCTCCAGGATTAATTGCTTTTGTTTTTGCTTTGTTTTATTGTATTTTTGCCGGTCATGGGGCTTGAACTCTGAGCCTGAGTGCTGTCCTTCAGCACAAGGCAAGCGCTCTACCACTTGAGCCAAAGCTCCACTTTCAGTTTTCTGGTGATTTATTGGAGATAAGAGTCTCACAGACTTTTCTGCCCAGGCTGGCTTTGAACCACAATCCTCAGATCTCAGCCTCCTGAGTAGCTAGGATTACAGGAGTGAGGCACCCAGCTCAGAATTAACTGTTTTTAATAAAAGAGCCTGGCATGGTAGTACATGTCTGTGATCACAACTTTCAGGAAACATAGGAAGGAAAATCCCATGCTTCAGATAAATCTGGACTACATTATGAGTTAGAGTCCAGCATATACAACATAGCAAAACTCTGTCTCAAAACAAAAAGATCTGGGGATGTAGCTCAGTAGGTAGAGTGCTTACCTGACATTCATACATGGTTCCTTCTCTAACACCGCACAAAAAATATTAATGGTTGGTTTCCTAGTAAGAAAAAGTGATTATTAAATACTTGTAAAGATGAAAAGTAGACCTGAGGAAGCAGGGTAGAATTTGATCCAAAATTAAGTTAATATTTATTAAACACGTATTCTAAGTTGAGGTAACAGGATAATACAGAGAAATGTATGAGAAAGATGCAGTCATGCTGAAAATAACAAGAGATGAGGATTTTGTTAGTATATGGACTTATCTGTATAAAATAACATTCAAAATAATATCATCATTGAATATAGCTATCCAAAAGCATGTGTGTATAAGAGAAATTAAAATAAGTGGAATCCTATAAGGTTTAATAGTGAGTTCTTTTTCTGTAAATATACTTAGATTCATAAGAACTCCAGTAATCTATTCATGCCAAACACCTAAAGGACATCTTTTATTCACCCCTGTCCCTCACATTCAGAATCCAATCCCTTTGCAACTTCTGTAGTCTTCATGTTCCAAATTTGTCTTAATTGTGGGCATGTATGTATGTCTCCAATGACTATCATCCTTGTTCAATTCATTTTACCTAGAGCACTACAATATCCTCCTAGTTGGTCTCCCAGCTTCCAGTTTGGACCACTTACAATGTAAGTGGTAGCCAGAAAACTCATTGAAAGCACAAATCAAATATTGTCATTATCCTAAAATCTTTGTAACAGATGCATATTGTGTCTAAAACAAATTCCAGACACTACCTTGACCTACAAAACCTTCCATGATAAGGATCCTATTCTGACTCCCCACCAAGCTCTAGGACATTGGCTTTCCTTCTCTCTCTGTTTCTTCCCTTTTCACTCTCTTCCTTTTTACTTTCTTCTTTCTTTTGTGGGATAGGACATTGAATTCAGCGATTCATGTTTGCAGGTCTGGCACAATACCTCTGAGACATAATTCCAGTCTGGATTTTTGCTGCTTATTTTTAGAAAGGGCTTTAATTTCCTCCCTATTGTAACTGGGGTCAAAGTCCTGTGCTTCCCTTTATGGAAACAGAGACTCTTGGACTTTTCTTGCTGGTCAGGACTGGAACCATGGCCCTTATACATAGCTTGGAATGACAGATATGGGTCTTTGTACCAGCTATGGGTTGACAAATTGTCCTGTGAACTCTTATGTCCAGGCTGGCCTGGAATCATACTCATATTCTTAGCCTCCCAAATTTCAGGATTATAGTTGTGAGCCACCAGTGTCTGTCTCTGGCCTTCATTTGTTTACTCTAACACTCTTAGCTCACACCTGTTTCTATGTCTTTGTATTTTCTATTCCTTTGCCTGGACATTTTCCTCTGATCTTTGCATAGCTATGTCCTTTTTTGCATTTAAATTTCAGAGAAACATTTTTTGTCTTTGTGAGAAATCTTCCTTTGTCGTATAATATAGTTCAATTTTCTATCATGTCATAGATGTCATTACTCAGTTTTTTTCTATGTATTGATTTGGCTACTCCTATAAGAATATATACAGTAAAGACTTTGTCCATCTTGTTCTCAGTAATAGTTAAAACTTAAAACACCATCTAGAGCTGATCTTGTTTCCAATAAATAATTTTGAGTATACCAATGAAAGAAGAAAGTGATCAAAATCACATTTTCACTTGAATATTTTTTTTCTTTTTAGCAATTTTTTATTGTGATTAAGTGATTACATAAATTTCACAAATTTTACAATATTGTGGACTGGTGATACATAGTTAAAGATGTTCAGTTGTTAACGGTCACAGAAAAGCCTTCTTTCTGTGGATTATTCAAAATAAGAAACAATATAAATATATAACCTAACTCAGAAACATTAGAAACCGCTTAGCCCTAACTCACATTTTTAAAAAAAAAGTAAACTAGGATGAAATGGCCTACTGAAGACCAGACAGACATTATATGGCAAAAAATGGAGCTAGACTCTATCTCCCTCTCCTGAGTCCTAGTACAGTGTTCTTTTCACAGTGTTCCTGTTACTAAAGGTCAACATTGTGGTCATTATGAAATATTGGCTCTAATACAAAATAACAAAGCTCAAGGGGCAGGTCAATTAGTTAGTGAGGATATGGTAGAAAAAGGAAGGAGACATAAGAAAGTAGTTTTACTTCTCAATATGTGGCATGCTATGGATAAGTTACCTAATATTGTAAAACAGAGATGAATCTGACATGTACAATCTTCATGAAATAGTAACCATCAGCCATAGATAAATGAGGACATCTAGAAGTTAAATATGCACTATAGTACAGTTGCTAAAATTCATGAGTAATGTTAGAAATCAGCACAGATGATCATTAATGTTAAGATAATAGACTTTCAATTCAAGGAAAAATTTTTCATGGGAATCGCTTTCAATCCCAGTAAAAAGTTTTTTCAAATATTAGCACATTGGGCCATCTTTTATTTTAGGCATAATCTCTTATTTCTAGTAACCTGAGTGAGATTTTTTCCCCTTAGGATCAATACTAGTCAATTTAACCTGGATGTCTGAAAACTTTCAGAATTGAATTTATTTGTAGCATGAATACTATTTTTATTGACAACAATTATTTTTACAAGGGGGTTCATTTTAACAAGTCCATTCATGTATACTATGCTTGCTGATCATGATCATTTTAATTGTATAAAACAACAAAGCTTACAATTAATGGCATAAATGTCTCCAGAACATATAAATTACAATATAACAAATGTTTATATCCTTATACCCTCCAGCACATTCTTTTGGATCTAAAATAAATGAGACAAAGGAGTCATAAGCTATCAAGACATGTATGCATACAAGACATGTATGCATTTGCAAATCAAGCAAAAGTTATCAGGTGACTAATAGAGATAGGCCAAGCAGTGAGCATGAAAAATGAACAATAGGTTGTCCTTATCCTCAAGATATTTACAGGCCTGCTGATTATAAAAAGTATACTTTTAAAAACCATCATTGTATTGTTCATACATATGCTCAGCAGGCGAAATGACAGAAAATAGTTAAGCTTTAAGAAAAAAGTAAGTCTGAAAATCAGATTGTGCAATTAAGTTGAGTAGGGTTTCTCAACTTACACATCTCACTTTTTTGAGTACTTTCAACTTACTGCTCCACAGATTCCAGGAAAGTACTGAACCATTGACAAGTCTTTAAGTAGACCTTCAAGCTATCTCTTTATGTACATAAAACAACTTAATTTGGGGGGAATATTGAAAATATCAATTTTATTTTCCAATATCCATCCATTTCAGATACAAATATTATTTTTAAATGCCTTATACAAATATTAACATTATCCCTTTCTAAGTCAAAGAAACAAATGACTTATATTTAGTTCTTGATTTTGGGTGAAAATGAAGTATCAATATGCTTCCTTCCATAGATGAGAATTTCTCCCTGAGGTACCTTTTCTTTGCTTGTAAAGGGGATCATGTCCACAGGAAAGTATACAAATACATGGTAGTAGTTGAAATAACTGTCATCCAGATTAGGGAATATGATCTTAGGTATTTTAAATATCCTATCACAGAAGGAAGGGGATAGTTCAATCTGAAGAGAAAATTTCCTTGTTTCCAGATCAAAAATACAAGTTTCTCTTTCTGGTTTCTCTTTTCACTCCTTAGTATCAAATTTGGAAAAGGTCTTGAAATAAATAGGAATGAATATTTCCCCTCTTAACTCCTTACCTCAAACTAGATTCTTTCTTTCTATAATAGTTCTTAATCTTCCTTAATGATATATCTAAGGGAAAAAGGACATATTAATAAAACAAGAATGAAATATTTCAAGCATACACTGCTGATATTTTTATCATTATGATTTATTATCTTGTATTTTGTTCCTTTTAATAAACCTATGTGAAAATTTTTGACAAGCCTAACAAAATGTGATCTCTAACAATTCTCAGCTACTGTGACCCTAAATACTGAGGCACACATTGAGTGATTAATATTTATGTCTTCTAGGCTTATCACATTTGGTAACACTTTGTATTTTCATTCAATAGTAATAAGTGACTCGAGGGCAATATTAGATATTATGAAGGGGAGGAGAAAATAGAAAACACATTATTTGCCCTAAGGTTGTCTTATAAAACACTTGGAGCAATAAAGCATCCACTCAGGAGCAACTGAAAAGTATCTTACAGTCCATAAAAACTCAATGAGAAACTTGAAATTGTTGAATTTCAAGAGTTATTCTTCAAATGATTATTTGTAATTTAGAATACATTTTACCATCAGAGATATTAGAAATAAATTCTAAATGAATAGATTTCCAAAAGCAATTAATGTAACTCCTAATAACTGGAAATTCTGTGTACTTGATAAGAACATGGAGTAAAAGAGTAAACAATTAGACAAGATTGGAAAATAGCAATGATTATTAATAGGCTTTGAACCTGTAGCTGGCCATTCTTCGAATGCTAATGCTTGAAAAATAATAAGTGTAGTTAAAGTATATAAATGAATATTTCTGGGAAGTTTCTGAAGGAGAAACTTTCGTGGATTTGATCGATTTAATTTTTTTCCCCTTTACATACTCAACAAATGTGTATTGACATGTCAAACACAGCTCTAGGCTCTGAGAATACGTACCAAGAATCTGTGGAGAATATATGGAAATATAAAGAGTTTACATTCTAGTATAGGAATGGAAAAAAAAGTGCTATAAAAACCTGGTAAATGCTTTTCCTTGATGGAGGTTTGTCGTTGTCTTTATGAATAGCATTAATTTTATACTTATCACCAGAAATGATGAGGATTGGAATTTCTCTGTTCCAGAGAAAAACATGGGTAGCAAAGTGTACAGGCATTTTCTTGGGGTTTGCGACAATCACAAGATGAGAAAATAATACATGTGGGGCTGGGAAGGTGGCTCAGTGGTAGAGCTCTTGCCTTGCATGCCAAAGGCCCTGGGTTTGATTCCTCAGCGCCACATAAGCAAAAAGAAAAAAGCCGGAAGTGGCGCTGTGGCTCAAGTGGTAGAGCGCTAGCCTTGAGCTGAAGAGCTGAGGGACAGCGCCCAGGCCCAGAGTTCAGGCCCCATGACCGGACCTCCCCCCTCCAAAAAAAAAGAAAAGAAAAGAAAAGAATACATGTGAGAAAAACTTTTCACTGACCCCTGATTGATGAGAGGGAAAAATAGACATTATCCTTTTGAAGAAAGAGATATTAAGTAAATCAGAAGTCAAGTCCTTCCCCCCAGTCATGGAGAGTTTAGGCACTGTTAAGACATGATTTGGTAGAGGAAGTAGCCTACACTGACCATTTAGGTCTTTGGGGGGCATTCCTTTTCTCCGCTTTCTTTAGCACAGTGCTCCCAAGTCAAGAATTCGTTTATTGAATGCAGTAATTTTAATTATTCAACAACCGTGTAGCACAAGCCAATCATAACTTAGGTTTGTCCAGATTCGAGCATGAGAGCCTTGAATACCTTCTAGTGTCCACAGTTAGCCTTATAGTTGGCTAGATAATGAAGAAGTGAGAGGTTTTGAAGGGGAGGGGCTGGAGTACCCAGGACAACTGGATAGGCAAACAGACTGTGGAGCAAATTCAGGGTAGTTGCCAATTACCAAGTTGTAAATAAATATTTCTGACATTTAACAGTTATCATCATTTAACAATTACTCTCAGTTGATAATGATATGACAATTCCCACAAATAACAACTAAATCCTTAGTTTTTCCTGCATCCAGTACTTGAGATGATGGAAATGGTTATATTAGGATTACGTAAGTGAGGGAAGATCTTTTGAATGAGTCTATCTCTTTCTTGAGAAAGATGATTGCATTGATTAATGATGAGGAAGAGAAGGCCATTTTACACATGAGAAATGGCCCAAGTAAAGGTAGAAAGGGGTCAGTTATGTAAAACATGCCACAGAGAAGCCAATCTAACTTGAATTATAGGCTGTGAAAATGGATTCTAATAAAATGAAGGGCAAATTTCAATGGCTTCTATTTTTTGGTAAAAGGGTTATATGCATAAAGTGGTTGAGCTGCAGTGGAAATTTATATAGTAGAATTAGAAGTTCTATCCTGATATAGTACAAAATAGCAGGCAGACTTCCATAAAAACTGTGCAACTAATTGTATGATGAAAGTGACATGGTCAGGAAAATATTCTGCTGTCTATATGAAGAAGGAAGAAGGCAGGTGAAGAAGTTACTTCAGCAATCCTGGTTGAGTTGATTGGGCATGCAGCAGGATATTAACTACGTCAGTGAAAGAAAAAGTTCAACCTGGGAGATATGGCAGGATCATGTAAGAAGAATCAACAACAAGCATAATACATGTTATTTTAATACAATAGCTGGATTTTTTAAACATTGAAAGAAAAATCTAACTCTTTAATACTAATTCCTTTAAAATAGCAAATCAGAGCTAGGCACAGTGCCATGCACCTGTACTCCCAGACACTCAGGAGGCTGAGGTAGGAATATCACTTCAGCTCAAGAGTTGGAGGCAAGCCCTGGCAACATATCAGGCATCATCTCAAAACAAGAAAACAAAAATGTAAAAACCAGTAAATTTAACCATGTATCCTCAAAAAACTTAGTTAAAACCCACAAATTTAACCATATCAAATTTAATACTACTTAATTCACAAAATAAGGATTCCAACTTTTGAAGACAGGACACTAGGGGTTGATAGTCTTTTAAACCCCAAAACACTTCTGTTCTGCTACATAACAACACCCAGAATAGCATACAGCCACATTTTTCTCCTTTTGTATTCACTTATACAATACATATGGTGTGGAATGAATGAAATTATTTATGATAAATTTAGCAGATTTCATTGTTCTGATATTTATCATGCTTATACAAAAGTGTTTTTCAAGTGAAACTTTTATCTTTTGAAGGCAGGAAGGAATGCTAGATTTTCAATGAACTTAATCTTCAGAGAAGCTTTAGAAGCCTAATGAAACCACGTATTTGCTCTAATTACTTTAGTCTCAGACTGCTGGAAAAGAAAAGCAGCAAACCTGCTCATGTCTGTTGTAGCCACGCATTTGACTGTAGTTTTCTCCAGACAAGGTTTTGAGTAGCACAGATGTAAAAAAGCTGAGAAGCAGAGCCATCATCTGTAAACTGTGGCTGCATCTACAAATCACAGAACAGCCTGATTCCTGCATAGCATAGAAAGCATGTTGATTGTGCATGACTTTATTTATGTCCAAACATAGAGAAAGCCATCATCATCACTAGCTTCATTTCTGAATATCAAGAGGAAGACTACATTTTGATGTACATAATTGAACATTAGCTCAGAAAGATTATAGTTAATACTTACAGGCTAATTTTACATCTGGCAAGAATAATAGTTCTTTTATATTGGTTACTTTTCGTCTTAGGCTTTATTCTTTTGAATAATGTCTCTTGGAATTGTCCATATTTAATGTAATAACAGTTTAAATTTTAAGGTAAGTAAATTCATATTTCAATATCCATACTGAATTTAGTGTAAGTTGAGTTTAGAATACTAATGACCATGTCCATCAGGGGAAAAAAAGCAATACGTTTTTATTATTACTGACTAGTCAAACAATTGCTTTCTTAAAACAGGATTCACAGGAAATTCCTTTTAAAGGCAAACCCCATAAAAAGCATATTTCTTTATTAGACAGAATCTGTTTCAAAAAACACCATGGCTGTTTATCTGTTTACCTTAGCTTCTAAATATAAAATAACAACTGCAGTGCTACATTTTTCCCAGCTAAACTCACAAACTAAAATAAATATTGTGGGTTTTATTACATTTTATCAGTTTTTTAATGTGACAAAGCAGTCCAAAATTGCAGGCATTGTATCTGAATATGCAAAGATATTTTACCTTTCTAGTGAATCTTGTCCTAAATATAAAAGCAAAAATATTAAGAGACAATAATCTATAGCTGAAGGATAGAAGAACACGAGCAAAACCATCTGGTGAATTCAGGCCAAGCAGTCTCTACTTTTTGCCTGAAACACTGAGATGTCTGTACCACCCCTTTGCTTTATTTTACCTATAGAAACCTGACTTAAGCTAAGGAACTATTCTATATCATTAACTTGTCCAGAAAGATGAAAGTTTAAATATATGTCAGACAAGGTGCAGCATCTGGTGCAATTCAGTAATGATGCTGTCTCCTAAAAGCTTGTGTTGGAACAATTATAGAACAGGGAAGGTTTGGTTGACCTAAGGAAAGAAAATAATGCCCTTCTAGTCAGATATTCTCCCTAATTACTGAATTCACTCTCATCAGATCCATTGTCATTGTTGAAAACATACTAAATAAAACCCCCAAATGAAACATCCCACTGGATGTCTCATTTCACTTTGTTCTTATCAAATAGGATACTTTGTAATATAACAATATATCTTGGATACAAAATGATCAGCACTATTAAAATTATTTCTACATTTACTTTTTAGTACACTGATTTGTCCTAAGTTTTCCCCATGCAGTAGAAAATAATGTCACGAATTATTTTTAAGTGATGCCTAATAATTAACAAGTTAGATATTCTCTTTAGCTCTTTCTTTAAATAAGCACAGAAGCACAAAACATAAGCACAGAAGTGATCATGATGAGATTTGTGTGTATCAATAACTCTCTTTTAAACTACAAACCATACTGAAATAAACTTATACATCTTTCAGAATAAAGAGAATCAAGCTTAAATGTGATTTTTAAGGATTCAACAAATGACAAAAAGAAAACGTACATCACAGAATTTTATTATTTTTATTATGCAAACAATCCACACATACTTAAGAAAAACCACTAACAATCAGATAAGTAAAAGGACATGAAAAGACACTTTGGAGAAAATAGCAATATATTGTCAATAAATCTACAAAGAAATGTTTTACATTACAAGTAAACAAAAATGAAAATGAATAGTGGAGAGCATGAGATTTAAAAGAAATATCCAGTTCTGGTAATCAGTGTGGTCACAGGCTAAACTGTTATAACATGAAAAAATAATGTACTGTAATACTTATTCCTTTATGTCTAGCAATTCCGGTCCTCAATTTTTGACCCTAAAGGAATAATTTAAACATTTTTGAAATCTGTAGATAAAAGATATTTATTTCAGTGTTCTTTATAATACTGAAAAATGAAAACAACTTACATATTCCTAAAATGGAGAAATGATTAAGTATATTAATATACATTAGAACTGATAATATTAATAATATAACAACCTCGTGGACTAGTGTGCTACATTTTAAATGATGTTTCATCCATAGTAATATGGGAAATGTTTATCATGTAATGCTAGGTGAATATAACAGAATGCAAAAATCACGTACCTGCAAGCATACTACTGTATGTTAGATTCTATATATGTAGGTGGAAAATATTAAATGAAGATTAAAAATGTTTTTCACACATTCTATGTTATTTCATATGTATTTTACAATTTTCAATATATTTTTAAATGTCACTGTTTCAATCCTAGTATTTTCAAATGCATTGCTTTGTTTTCAGCTATCCATGAAAATCAAAACTTTGTGTTTAGAAGGACACAAAATATCATGTCTATCACAAAAAGTCCAAATGAGAGCATTCACTATCATTTTGGTTGTAATCTTTCCATGACTAGAGAGCTGAAACATCTAGGTAAGCAGCCTCAGTCCATCCACGGACATTATAACTCCAGGTCCTTTCAGAAACCCCAGTTACATCGGAGCATTTGTGCATACATTTGGTTCATAAGCAACTAGCAGCAAAGGAAATGCTAATATTTGTTTCTAATATTTTGGGACTACTGAACCCAATATATTTTGATTCCCAATAAGCACATGGAAACGGTGGCATCAATTGAAAAATGTTTGTTCTGTTTATAAAACAGAGTATGCATGCTTTGAGAGTAAAGATGGGGTCTATTTTTGTGGTTCATACATTGCCTAGTTTGTTAGACTTAAAATATGTTACCGTATGCACTATCTCCCCTAGGGCAAGAATGATCTAACGTTACATTCCTTAGGAAAGAAATACTATATGCTTCGTTCTTTCCCTTTTAAAAATGTGACCATTGCTTTGACACTTCAATGTATTCCTGACTATCTCCATCCTTAAGAGTCTGAAATCTTATAGACAGAGGGGAAGGCAAAGAGGGAGGGAGAGAAAGAGCAAGCGAGCTCTTGAGAGAACAAGCGTCGGCGGTTGCACTTACACTCCAGTAGATTTTCCAGAAACAAGGGAGCAGTGGTTCTTTATTTTTTGATGTTAACTTGTAGACTGAAATGTAACAAAGATCTTCTTTTCTTGACGCGAGGGATGCGAAGTATAGTGTAGTACATGTATTCGATACAGTCCTTTGTTCTAGGTATGGAGCTTTTGTTTTTATAAAGTTTTTCGATCTCATTCAAGAAAAAGAAACAACGTTTTGAGATTTTTTTTAAGGCATCTTTCAAAGCATTTCCCAGGAAAAAAAAATATTACGATAGTTCGACACTTGTATTTTTCCTTAAGAATCAAGTCCGAAATTTTTCCCACAAGGTTGTACACCTTGTGGACCCCCAATTTGTTTTCATAGTCATCATTAACCAAATAGACAGAAACACTATCTTTAGCGAAGTGGGTTTCGTGAACTACACATACGCTGTGTTTAGACATTGCGTTCCTTTTGAAGACCTGGCGGCTATTCCTGTGTGTTAGAATCGCTGGCTTTTGTCAGGGGTGGAGCAGACTCGGGAGCCTGTCCAGCATGGTGGGCAGCAGGTCTGAGGGCCCGGGTTGTTAGCACATTTCCAGGGATAGCTGACACTTTTTCTGGAGCAGTACATCCCGCCGCGTGCAGTGGGAGGGAGTGAACCAGACTGCCATAGGAATAAAGAATGTATATGAGCAACTGGGAAAAAAAGAGAGGGCGCCCACAGAGAGGTCACTGTGGCTTTGAGATTTGCACGCGTTTATCACCACGATTAACAGCTACTCGCAGAGTGTTGTTTACAGGCTGAACGCGGAATAACCACACTGCGGTGTGTGTGTGTGTGTGTGTGTGTGTGTGTGTGTGTGTGTGTGTGTGTTTGTGTGTGTGTGTGTGTGTGGAAGGTGGGCACCGACAGCTAGTCCCCTACCCTGGCCCCTCGTTCCTCCCCACCTAGCGCCAAACGAATGAATTCAGGCCCGCCTTTTTGCTGGGCCCTCCCTTCGGTTCTTATAGCCAATGAGAGACTTGCAACAGTTTCACCTGGCTCCCGCTTCTCAAATAAACAAACAAACCGCACAGCGTCTGTGCCGTTGGCTACGTTCTGGTCGCCTATGGCGCTCCGCCCCCTCCCGCCTCCACTGGCTCCTTCCAGCCAATGGAGCCTACTTATTGTGCTCGCGCCCAGCCCAGTCCAGATTGTTGGTCACTGAAACCCCTACCCCACCCGGTTTTCTTCCAACCCCTCCCGCTTTTTTAGGCTCCTATTTAGCATAACATGGCCAGAGAGCCCCGCCTTGTCCTCTCTGAATCCACGCCTCCACCCCTCCCACTCTGTAGCACAAGCTCAGAGATTTTACCCGGCGGGTCTGGGCTCAGCTGGAGTGGGCTCCGCCTCCTGGGCCCACCGCCCCCTCCCTCGCACACCTCTACTGGTGGCCGCTCAGCCCCTCCACTGCTCCTGTTGAAGAATCCGCAGCGATCGCCGCGTGAGGTGGCGGTCACGTGTTGTTTTGCCCGCTGCCGCGCGCCCAGACTGAAGTGGGCGGGGGCGCCAACTCAGGCAGGAGGGGGCTGGAGCGGGCGGGCGAACAGGGGTAGACAGCCTCTTCCCCCCAGCCCTCCCTTCCCTGAGCACCCCCCCCCCACCTCCCTCGCTCACCTTAAAACCACCGTGCATCACCATGGCGAGTTGCTCGTTCACTCGCGACCAAGCGACAAGGAGACTGAGAGCTGCAGCAGCGGCGACAGCGGCAGCTCTAGCAGCAGTGGCGACCACCCCGGTTCTTTCGTCCGGAACCCCAACCGCACTCATTGGGACCGGGTCATCTTGTCCGGGAGCCATGTGGCTCTCTCCAGCCACTGGTTCCCGGTCAGACTCGGAGTCGGAGGAAGAGGACCTCCCCGTCGGGGACGAAGTCTGCAAACGCGGCTACCTGCGGAAGCAGAAGCATGGGCACCGGCGTTACTTCGTCCTCAAACTCGAGACCGCCGATGCCCCAGCTCGGCTGGAATACTACGAAAATGCCAGGAAGTTCAGGCACAGTGTCCGCGCCGCGGCGGCTGCAGCAGCGGCCGCTGCCTCGGGTGCGGCGGTGCCCGCGCTCATCCCACCGCGGCGCGTGATCACCCTGTACCAGTGCTTCTCGGTGAGCCAGCGAGCTGATGCCAGATACCGTCACCTCATTGCCCTTTTCACCCAAGACGAGTACTTCGCCATGGTGGCCGAAAACGAGTCGGAGCAAGAAAGCTGGTACTTGCTGCTCAGCCGCCTCATCCTCGAGAGCAAGCGCCGCCGCTGCGGCACGCTCAGCGCGCAGCCGGATGGAGAGCCGGCCCCGCTGGCGGCGGTAGCGGCGGCGGAGCCACCATTCTACAAAGATGTGTGGCAGGTAGTAGTGAAACCCAGGGGGCTGGGGCACAGAAAAGAGCTGAGCGGCGTGTTCCGGCTGTGTCTTACCGACGAAGAGGTGGTGTTTGTGAGGCTGAACACCGACGTGGCCAGCGTGGTCGTCCAGCTCCTGAGCATCCGTCGCTGCGGACACTCGGAGCAGTATTTCTTCTTAGAAGTCGGCAGGTCCACCGTCATCGGTCCGGGGGAGCTGTGGATGCAGGTCGATGACTGTGTGGTGGCCCAAAACATGCATGAGCTGTTTCTGGAGAAGATGAGAGCTTTGTGTGCAGACGAATACAGAGCCCGCTGCCGCAGCTACAGCATCAGTATTGGCGCCCACCTGTTAACCCTGCTGTCCGCTAGGAGGCACCTGGGCTTGCTGCCGCTCGAGCCCGGAGGCTGGCTCCGAAGGTCCCGTTTTGAACAGTTTTACCACCTCAGGGCCATTGGTGACGGGGAAGAGGAGACGGTCTTTACCAGGCGCCTCATAACACCCAGCGAGCCCGCGCCTCCCTCCAGGCGAGGAAGGCAGCACCTGCCCAGAGCGCGCAGGTCCAGGAGAGCCATCTCAGTGCCAGCCAGCTTTTTCCGCCGCTTAGAACCCAGTCCGGTACGTGACCTGCACCCTGACGAAACCCCAGGTGATGAAGCTGGTGAAGCCTCCGGCTCGGGCAACTCTGGGGGGAAAAACAAACCTCGAGGCAAAGATAAAGAGGAAGGAAGTGAAGGCGACTACATGCCAATGAACAATTGGGGCTCAGGAAATGGCCGGGGCTCAGGAGGTGGCCAAGGCTCAAGTGGCCAAGGCTCCAGTAGCCAGAGTTCTGGAGGAAACCAGTGCGCAGGAGGGAGGCAGGGATCTGGAGGAGGCCATGGCTCAAGTGGTGGCCAGGGATCTGGAGGTGGCCAGGGCTCCGGAGGAAACCAGTGTTCAGGAGAGGGTCAGGGCACTGCAGGTGGCCAGGGCTCAGGCGGCAGCCAGGGATCTGGAGGTGGCCATGGCTCAGGAGGTGGCCAGGGACCGAGAGATGGGCATGGCTCAGGCAGTGGCAAGAACTCTGGAGGGGGCAAAGGCTCTGGAAGTGGAAAAAGCTCAGATGGTGATGATGATCGTGGAAAATCTCTCAAGAAAAGGTCCTATTTTGGCAAATTAACTCAAAGCAAGCAACAGCAAATGTTGCCTCCACCCCCACCTCCACCCCCGCCTCCCCCACCAGCTGGAGCAACTGGTGGGAAAGGGAAATCTGGGGGAAGATTCCGACTTTATTTTTGTGCTGACAGAGGGGCCACAAAAGAACGCAAGGAAGTCAAGGAAACAAGAGATACAGAGACCCCAGAAGGTGCAGCTCGGGCACCCTACAGACCCAGAGCTTTTGATGAGGATGAAGATGACCCATACGTTCCAATGAGGCCAGGGGTGGCTGCTCCTCTCGCAAGTTCCAGCGATTATATGCCAATGGCTCCTCAAAATGTCTCTGCTTCAAAAAAGCGCCATTCTAGATCACCTTTTGAGGATTCACGAGGATACATGATGATGTTTCCCAGAGTGAGCCCACCGCCTGCCCCAAGTCCTCCAAGAGCACCTGATGATCCTAATAAAGAGGATGACTCAAAGGACAATGACAGTGACAGTGACTACATGTTTATGGCTCCAGGAGCAGGTGCAATTCCCAAAAACCCGCGAAACCCTCAGGGCGGCTCTTCCTCCAAAAGTTGGAGCTCCTACTTCTCTCTACCAAATCCTTTTCAGAGCTCACCCTTAGGACAAAGTGACCACAGTGAGTATGTACCAATGCTACCTGGAAAGTACCTGGGGAAGGGTCTAGACAAAGAAACCTCTTCCAACAAGGGGCCCAAAGATGCACCTTCAAAACCTTCAGCTCAAGGGTCATTCTCAAAGCCTAGAGATGGGGGGTCATCTTTAAAACCTTCAGATGATGAGCCCCCTCAAAACAAGGCTAAGAGACCAAGCCGTCTTTCTTTTATTACAAAAGGAAATAAAATCAAGCCCAAACCACAAAAGTCCACACGTGAGCTGAGAGAAACTGACAGGGCCAGTGCTTATGTCAACATTGACTTCACTAAAAGAGATAGGAATTTGCCAGCCCCTTTTGCTCAAGCACTGCCAAATTCGTGGGGCATAATTGCTGGCCCCAGACACTCAGCTTTTTCAAATTATTTCAGTGTTCGACTTGGAGTGCCATTTCCAAATCCAGCAAGTCGCCTCTCAGATCTTTTAAGAGCTATACCAGGTGCCAACCCCTTCTCTCTGGATGGTGCTAGGTGGCCACATCCTTCTATTCCTGTCAGTGCTCCAGGTAGCAATGCCAATGTGGAAGAGGGTGACTACATTGAAGTAATTTTCAATCCAGCAATGACACCACCTGTGCCTTTTGCTGACCGTACCATTCGCTATGATGCTGAAACAGGTCGAATCTACGTAGTTGACCCCTTTTCTGAGTGCTGTATGGACATTTCTCTCTCTCCTAGCCGAAGCGCAGAGCCAACACCTGTAGCTAGACTGCTGCTGGAGGAAGTGCATGAGAGTGAACGCCCACAAAGCCGCTCTCAAAGTTTCTTTTTAGCCGCTAGAGCCGCTGTCTCGGCTTTCCCTATTGACAACCCGGAGAGAGACCTTGCCGCAGCCTCGGCGGCTGCTCGGGCAACCATACCACCTTTAGCCTTGGGCCAAGCGATAGCTGCGGCCTCCGCGCTCGCGGCGGCGCCGGGCATGGGCGCAGCCGCCGCGGGCTTGGAGGCCGCTGCTGGATTTGACTCCGCCTCCACCCGCTGGTTCCAACCTGTTGCTAATGTGGTTGAGGCCGAGGCAGTAAACCGGGCTCAGAGCATGGCTCGGGGCTCGAATCCTGGAGCCCCAAACCCAGCTGCTGATCTTGCAGGAGGTGAGAACGTGGCTGGTGGAGCTGCGGCTGCAGCTGCTGCACCACGGCCACCGCCACCGCCACCTCGCCACGGGCGGGTACCGAGGCCCCCTCAGAGGGCAGATTCTGACAACAACGACAATGATGACGACGAAGCCACTTACATGCGAATGGACTATGCCAGACGTGACCCCAATAAATTCGACTCTCCGAAAAGAGGTTGGTAATTTTAGAACTAATTTCCCTAAAGCTAATTGACATTGCTTAATGAGTGCCTTGATACGCTGCTGTCCACTGTGTTAGGGATAAGGGCAGTAGCATCTCGTTAATTGGTGTTATTTGCCATACAGGGTAGAGTTCAGTTTTAATTATCCTCAAGATGTCATTTGATCTTTGCAAAAAAAATCGAAGCTTTTATCTAACCATAAATTTATGTGGACGGAACCGATTATCATTTAATCTTAGGTTCTAATTCTTAAGAGTAATTAAAAATAAAGAAAATAAAGGACATATAATGTAAGCATTGTTTCAAACTTCGCTCCCCATTACTAATGATAATGCAAAGCAAGATATTGTAGAATATTAAATCCACAGATAAAAGTTGCTTTTCTACAAATGTCTGTATGTAAGTGCAGAAATTGTATTAAGATTGTAGAATACATATTAAATAGTAACAATAAACTAATAACACTGTTACTTTTCAGAAGAAAGAAGCCTTGAAGGTTAATTCCCCATTGCCAGAGTGAAAGGTGGTAGGAGGGGAGAGGGAAGCAAACATAAATAATCCCAAGCCACAGGTGATTTTAAAAGAAAGTATTTGACTGTGGAATGTATTTTTGTGTTGATCTTTTTTTTGTTGTTTTTACATAGGACTGTGGAAAACCATGAATGTCCCTTTTCTCTGTCACTGGTAGTGACACGCGAGTCACTTTCTGTGCCTCATTTTCTTCTTAAATTCCCCACCCACTCTTTCAAAAGATGGGTGGTGACAGCTTGATAATGGATATGAATATTGTTTCAAAGGTTTTAAGGCATTAAAAAACACCTAATTGAAAATCTTAAGAAAAACCAGTTAAAGAGGTTGGAGGAAGACATGACCAGGGCAGCTTACCCTGCAACAATGGGAGGTTTTTTTTAAAGGGACTAATTTGCCACAGGAGGAAGTAAAGGAAGAGTAGGAGCTGTTGGACTTAAAGAAACAAAATTTAGAGTGAATCCACTGTATAGTAAATTATACAATGCTGTCTTGAGCCATTCTCAAGAAATGACTAGACAAGATGATGTCCCCACAATCCCTTTGCCTCCATAGAAGAATATACTCCTTCCCTAGTGAAGAGGAGAGATGGACCCCAGCAGTTTTCATTCCAGTAGTCAGTTTAGAGAAGATTTTTGCTTTGCTTGTTTTGTGGAATGCTTTTGTGTATGGATCTCTGCCCACTGTGCTTGATCAGGCAGAACAAGTTGGGGACTGATCACAACAGTCACCTAACAAGCTCCCTATTTAGGGCAGGTGTAGCCCCCCACACCTCCCCTCTCTCCCCTTACTATAGAGAATTTGCCATACAAATCCTCACATTTTCAGCATAGACACACTAGAAGAATGATCATTAAAAAAAACAAAAGAATGCTTTGGCTTACTAAAGAATTCAATTCAGAAACCCTTTAAATTGTAAGCCTCTTCCCTAACACACACACACACACACACACACACAGAGAAAGAGAGAGAGAGAGAGAGAGAGAGAGAGAGAGAGAGAGAGAGAGAGAGAGAGAGAGAGAGACCACTACTGCTACATAACTGCATTTATTTATAATTATATACTCAAAAACGTTATTCATAATCAGCTCTTCAGGAATAGGTTTATTTTTCTTTGTAAAGTACACTTGAAAACTGGTCTGATGTTACATTGTAGCTTAACTGCTGAAGACACCATTTCAACTTGGATGTAAAATTAAACATTATATAGTTGATCATGACTCCCTGGTTCATTGAAACAAGGGGTTTTCACAGAAATTTGCTGATACTTTCCAATATTCTAATCATTATTGAAGCAAAGATTTAAAAGGGTAAATCTTACCATTCTTAAACAAACCTTGACTTCCTGAGGATTATACAGATCCAATGGTCATTATATTAGTACACATTACTGATTTATAAATTCGTAGTTATTTGGAGATTTAACATTATCCAAATACATGGCTTAGTGAAGAAATTCCTAACTTCACTGATTGACTGCAGCTAGGAGGCTATACCTTACAGCAAAACAGGTGCTTATTTTGAAATAAGAGAATGAATGTGAAAGCACTTTACAATGTATTTTTGTTGTGTCATAGGATTTATATTGAAGTGAAATTTCAACCATTAAAACGGGTTTAGTTTCTTGCAGAATATTTGGTACTAAGTGTGATTTATGCACTCAATTTGCTGAGATGTATGGAAGGAATGGCAGTGGAGGGAAAGAGGGGTGGGGATGAAATAACCATTACAGGAAGTGTGAATTTATACAACAAAAGTTTGCCTGTTAAGTATTAAGAACAAGCAGAATGAATCTGGTCATTTTAAATCACAAACTTAGCAAGTAACTTTCACCCATTTTTGCCTCTTTCTTTCTCTTCATTTTCCTATCTACTACTTAAGAAATAAAATGATCCTGTTAAGATAAAAAAATAGATTCTGATAGAGGAACAAAGCACAGTGCTAGGAGTTATATATCACAAATAGTGATGCTCATTTATGGAAAGTGCTTAGAATGGTACCTAGCACATTGCAAGTGTTGTACATGAATTATTTTGTAGATAGTACATTTAGAAACAAAAAGCTAAAGTAAAAGTCTTTGTCTTTAAGTGTTACTTTTCATTTAAAATACCCCTACAATGTTGCTCAGACGGGATATTTATAGTTGAAATGTGTTTATATGTAATTGATATTGTAAGTCAGTGACACAGCTTTTTTCAGGTAATACAAAATTAATATATAGTCTCCTTTGTAGTGAAACTGCATATGAGTATTTTATAGGTTAAAGTCAATTAAAAAGATGTACTATGAAATACAATTTGTGCATAATTTTCAATTAATGAAATATTTTGAAGAATTTTGTGAAAAAGTCTTCATGTTTTAAATAATACATTAGCCTACAGCAGGAAGTTATAGATTTTATTTGGTTTAGTCTGTCTCTTAGCAAATTATCTTTTGCTATTATTAAAAATCTTATTTTAGTTGGTGCAGAATGGATAGGTTGAAATTACTTGAGGTGGAAATTTCTGTTTTTCATTCAAGACGGGATGATGGAAATGTCAGCTACAGAGATATATAGTAATTGTTACAAGTTGGTCACATTATGATAGCAATCAGCATTAATAAGCAAAACCAAAAAAAAGTAATTAGCTTTTGTAATTTTAGGCATAGCTCTTACCCTGCAGGAAGCTGAAGCTTCTCTGGGGTGTACTGCTGCCACATCTCACTGCTATAAAGTAGAGGTGTTGACAGCAAATTATTTTTATTGTATTGAACTTATTTATTATAAACAAAATTTCTACACAACAGAGATTTCCCAGGCACCATTGTTGGTCACTTATTTTAGGCAACAATTAACCCCTCAAATTTAGATATTCATTTCAAGTAATACGGTATTTGACCTTTAACAAATAAAGAGAACCCTACTTAGTTGCAATCATTCATTTTCTTTCATTCTATTTTAAATATTATGCTTCTAGGATAAAAATTTCAGACTCTTGCAAAACATTTATTTTGAACAAGATCCAGACCTTTAGTTAAGCACACCAGAATATTTCACATGCAAAAGAAGCAGGCGGGGGGGGGGGGGGGGGGGGTTGGGGGGGAGGTGGAGACAAAAATTAAAAACACTCAGACAGGATGTCTTGCTTTATTTTCCTGTCCCTAATTGTCATACATGAACCCAAATACTTTGGAGTCACTAGAAGGGAAGTCACTGTTTTGGAAACATACTCAGGTTTCTCAAAAGAATTATGTTGGAACACATGTGCCTGGCCGGCCACTGTTGGAAACAGTAAGGAAAACTGTATGTGATTTAAAATTAACTGTTGTTAAATTGTCAATTTGTTGATGGAGGGAATGCTTTCCAGTTGCAGATTTATAGTTTTCAAAGCATATTCATATTGATTATTTTACTGATGGAATGGTAAGTACTGAAAGTGACGCTGATGCTAAGAATTTTCCCCTGATCAAAAAGGTAAGTGGCAGAACTGCAACTCTAACTTATGAAACTGATTTCAAATCCAACCTAGCACACATTTCCCTTTGGTGTATAATCTGTTATCTTCATATTGGTGAAAAATATTATATAAGCAATGTATGGGAAGAATTACATTTAGTTGAACTTGATAGTAGCAAAATTTGTTCTAATATATTCATTATTATTACTGTGTACCATCTGCCAAGGCTTGGGTAATTTTCATTAAATCAAATTGTTTATGGCAGCTCTTAAAATAAAAGAATTTGACCTGTGCTAAAACTGAATGCTTTACATCTGATCTGCTGAGTGTTTAAGTAAGTCATCTTTACCTCCCAAACACAAATAGCATGTGTGTCTGTTTAAATCCTACAGAAATACTGAAAAAAACTGCATTGAGAATGCTTTCAGTAAATACCCATTAGTAGTCATTTCCCTACCTGATTTCTGTGGTTTTCTTAATAATCCAGAGATATTTGCAGTGATTGCAAGGTTTTTTTTTTTTCATTTGATTTCTTCTTTCTGTATGAAATCTGATGTTCTAATCTAAATCATCACAGTGGGCCAAACAGGATAAAGTCATAGAAATGGGAAGGAAAAATTGCTGTAGAAATAGAAGCTATTCATTTTTTCTAAAAGTAAACTTGCTTTTGACAGGCAGGCTAGTAGATTTTAGAAGACCTGAAACTCAAATCTTGTCCTTAGGACATAAAGTTCTTGTTTAAAATTAAATTCATTTTATTTAGCACCTTTTCGTGGCATTAAGTCTATGTAAAAACAGCCTAGACATTTTCTTGGTAGTATGAGAAAATAGCTTTTGTAGAATGCTTAATTAAAGCCTGCAGTATGTTTTCTCTAAGAGATGCTCCTGGCCTTTTAGCTGGTTGAGGATCATTTACTGGCAAACATTACTTGGTCATGAGTGAAAATGAGGGTTTTAAAAACAACTACTTTTTAGAACAATGAAATGAATATATTACACCATCACTTAGTTTGCAGCACAACAATCAGGCTGCAAATTTTAAAACTATTGATCACATTGTTAGAAGTACTTGTCATTTGTATGTAAAATATGTTTTGTAGCCATTCTACATTGATTATTCAGTGTGCAGCTATAGGTCTCATGGTTCCATCTTTGGAAAGGTAGGTCCAATACTCCAGAAAAAGTAACTTTTAATTATCCTTTCTGAATGCTGACATATATAGCTGTTTCAGATTTGTCTTCTTTTAGAGGTTATCTTTCAATTTCTTGTTGATGAATTGATTTCTTCTAGAATGTAAAATATCTATTTAAATATTTATTTAGTGAAATGTGACAGTACTTGCTATTTTTCCTAACTTCCTTATTGGTTAAAGTTGCTTTGGTATACTGTGAGTTTTACCCTTGGCTGCCCTTTGCCAGACTTTAATGTCAGGAAAACATGTCTTTTCCTGGTCTCTGGCTAAACAGGTAAGAGCCATTCTAGGAATCATGCAAGGCCCACAGAAAACATACTTCTCTCATGTGGCTGACTCCCAGTTCACAGCCCGTTTGAGGTTAGCTTACAGGAATATCCTTCCTTGAAGGAAACCTTGTTGTGCATTTCCAAGTCTGTATTGCCCACTGTGCTTACAGTCAGTTGTTGGCATGGTTGGAATGACCACAATATTTGATTCTAGCCAGACCTTGATATACTGAATATCCAGTTCCCCACACATTGTCATAATTTTAATTAGTTCTCATCATTTATATAATTTGCCTCTTTATGATGCCCAATTTTCTATTTATAGACTTGAAACAGAATGTCAATGAAGTCTCTATCTGTAAATTCATTGCTCATATGTGCATCTACTTTACCTTTGAAGATCTGACCAGGAATTGAGCTTTTCACTCAGGTTTTGTGATAAATTATGCCTCCAACCTTGAAGGCATACCACCCTTCACCGTTGAATGGGTCCGTATTGTGGCTGCTATACTTCCCACAGTTTCACATCTATTGCTATCCTGTCCCCAACTATCCTATTCTCTTCAATTTAGGAACATTATTTCTTGAATGGCTAGAATATCTATTTGCCTGGAATACTATGTTGAAACTTCAGATGTATCTTGTAGATATGATGGTTAGTTGTAGTACAAATAGTACCTGTGTTAGTTTAGGAACTACCTAGGTCTAATATAGTCATGTGTAGACAGAGCTACTAGTCTTATGCACCATTTATAACTGTTTCCTATGAAATAATTTATTCTGAGTTTCAACTAACAGTGAACCTTTGGAATATATTTCTTTTGTAAATTGAAGACTGCCTATATTAACATTCTAGAAACTTGCATTCTTTAAGTGAGCAGTAACTAGGCAGCAGGGTAAAGTGGCCCAAGGGTGTGTTGGGAGATAAAAGAAACACTGAAATAGGATAAAACTCATGTGGCTGCTTCCCAAACAGCTTGTGTCCAAATAATCAGGACTAGAAGGAGCAAGCATATGGACTGCTAGTGAAAGGCAGGTATGAAACAACTGAGTTGACCTTTGAGAGTGTGGAAGTTTACAAGTGTCATCCGTTGGCCTTTCATCTTCTTTTGGGTATTCTGACATAAAACTGTTGTCACAGTGGGCAAAGCTGTATTTTATCACATGATCACTGAAAGAGATAATATGATTGACATTGTAAAGACTACTGATAGTTATTACTGAATTTTTTCCTTAAGGGACAGTGCTTCATATTTATGAAGCCCCAGAGAATCTTCCTCCCATACATTTATAAGGCACAGAAAGGAGTGACAGTTATTCTTAGTGAAGAAAACCATATATATATATATATATATATATATATGCACACACATATATATGTATATATATGTGTATATATATGTATATATATTCCAAAGACAATGCTATTGTAAATGGCATTGCATTATTGTATATTCATCTTTTGGGTATGTTCTTCCATTTCCTTTCATTTCATTTTGCTTGCTTGTCTTCTGTGGTTTAATTCATTGTCCTGTTTTTATCATCACCTGTTGATTACAAGGACAGCATGTTGACTCATAAACAGAGTAAGGAGTTTCAATTCCACTTGAAAGAATATTCTTTTTTTGATGCCAGTCCTGGGGTTTGAACTCAGCACCTGGACGGTGTCCCTGGGCTTTTTGCTCAAGGCTAGTAATTTAGCACTTGAGTCACAGCTCTACTTCCAGCTTTGTGCTGGTTTATTTGAGGTAAGAGTCTCATGGACTTTCCTGATCCTGCTGACTTCAAACCGTGATCATCAGATCTCAGCCTCTTGAGTTGTAAGATTACAGGCATGAGCTGCTGGTGCCCAGCTTAAAAAAGAACTGTCTTGAGTTCTAGGAAAATTAGACTTGAAAAGATAAGTAAGATAAGACCAGGGAAGATTTAAAAAAAGAATGAGAGTAACAGTATAAATTTTTATAGTTTCAACTTTCTTTGGTCAGGACAATGATTACTTTTGGGACTTCAAGATATAATAGAGCCATGTTTATAATTGATATAAAGGGGTCTGTAATATCCTGGAGGAACTGCCTTCTTGGTTTGCCCAACAAATTTCTAAGGATATTAAAATCATGTATACCTAAGGGATGGTAGGGAAAAAACAAAGGAGGGTTAACAATGCTCGATAGGAAATGGACTCATTACCTTGCTCATGTAACTGTAACCCCTCTGTACAGTATCTTTACAATAAAAAATATACATAATTATGTATACCTTCTTCGATTATTAAAGATTAATATAATATTCAGGTTTACACCATCATACAAATTTAAACAGAAAAGTTTGATTTTTAGAAGATAATGATAGCATTCAGACTTTGAGAAATATTTGGACCCTCTGGAATCCATTAAAAATTTCTCACTAATCAATAAAAATTTCTTGGAAGATTATACCATACATTAATAGTAGTGGAATTCATTCACCTTTGTTTGAAGAGATTTTTAGTTAAAAATGATACACAATAAGGTAATTGTTTATAAAATGTCAGTATCAAATGGGAATAATAGTTCAAAAGCAGAACACATTATTTTTTAAATATATATATTTATTGTAAAGATACTGTACAGAGGGGTTACAGTTACGTGAGTAAGGAAAGGAGTACATTTCCTATTCAGCATTGTTATCCCCTTCTTTGTTTTTCCCCTACCATCCCGTTCCTCCCCACCTACCCAACTCTTCCCTCCCCCTGATGAAGTTGTAAAGTTCACTTTGAACATAGTGTCTTGTACATCTCATTGTTACAATGGGTCAATCTGTATCTTTGTTTCAGCATTTTGTTATTTCCCTTCCCCTCCCCAAATTAGAAAAATGTATATACAAGATGCAAGGCACCAGAATCAAATAGTGACAACAGGGATTATACTGTGGGGGAAGAACATACAAAAGAAACAAAAAAAATCACATAGTACATTATAAGTACATTATTAAAAGTATCACCATTACTTTTCTGGGTGTGCAATGATATAAAAAATAAAGGAATGAATCTAAGGAATAGACTGTTTATGGTAGTTTTAATCCCAAATTACTTTCCTTTGCCACCTTGCAAGCTTCTGAAATACTTCCGTTTATTCCTTGGAATGTGTTCAGGGAATGTAAACTCATTTTAATATTGGCCTAAGTAAAACAGGATTATAAAGGCAAATCTGTGGTTCAAGTTCCCATAATGTATTTCCAAAGCAACTTAAATTATTTTAGGATTATCCCATTTTGGAAAGTATTAATAGTCAATCAGAAATTGACAAACATATTTTGTAAACTTACAATTGCACAATGCCAGGTCTTTGTAAGTTATCAAGCATGTATCCAATATTAATGTAGGCTATTATAGGAAAGCAATGGAAATTTGAATAAAATTTTCAGTGAAGTCTGTCATTTAAAAAAAGAGCAACAGCCTGTCTGTGATGGCTCACGCCTGTAATCCTGGCTACTCAGGAGGCTGAGATCTGAGGGTCGCGGTTCAAAGGCTACTCAGGAGCCTGAGATCTGAGGGTCACGGTTCAAAGCCCGCCGGGGCAGGAAAGTCCAGAGACTCCTATCTCCAATAAACCTATAGAAAACCAGAAGTGGTGCTGTGGCTCAAGTGGTAGAGTACTCCTCTTGAGCTGAAGAGCGCAGGGACAGTGCCCAAGTCCAGAGTTCAAGCCCCACGACCACGACAAAAAAAAAAAAGAGCAACAAATGCCCTTAATTTCAGATATAATAGAACCACAGAAGTGGTTCTTGGAGCTTTATGTATTTCTGGAAAAATATAAAATGCAGTGTATATAATAAGAAATCCCATTGACAGCACATGCTATCTATGAACATCTGAAGATTTTTTTTATATTACAAAATAGTAAACTAAATTAGATAAGATTCCTTTCTGACTTCAAATTTTGGTTACATTAGATTGTTGTTATAAAAGTCTATATTCAAATTTCTATGATTCTAGTCTAGCCCAATTTCACTGCATATAAATGAGTTGCTAATATACACATCTCATAGTTTATCTATGGCTGTCAAAGAAACATTGAATTTAAAGTTTCTTAAGCTCAATGCTGATGGAAGACTTAATATCTTTTTTTTGGGGGGGGGAGGGGTCTGGTCGTGGGGCCTGAGCTCTGGGCCTGGGCGCTGTCCCTCAGCTCTTCAGCTCAAGGCTAGTGCTCTACTACTTGAGCCACAGCACCACTTCCGACTTTTTCTGCTTATGTGGTGCTAAGGAATCGAACCCAGGGCCTCATGCATGCAAGGCAAGCACTCTACCACTGAGCCACCTTCCCAGCCCCAAGACTTAATATCTTTACTTACCTAGCATACTTATTTTTTTAATATTTTAATGTGAGAAAAGGGGTATACAATAAAGAGAGTGTAGACCTTTCATGTTTCCTCTACATTCAAGTTTTATGTTCATCAAAATATCTGCTAAAAGATTGAATAATTAGAATGTGTACTCTTAGTTTAGTTCAAGGTTTTTTTTCTTGAAGCCTATCTAGAGGATGTTTTCCATGGATCGTTTTAGCTTGTCTTGGAAATAGAATACTCAGTACTTTAATGTGACCCAATCCTAAAGTAACACATATCCAGAATCACTTTGCTGGACTTTTATCCCAGTCCTTTTGTTTAGCAGCTTCTTCTATGCACTTGATTCCCAGCATGGCACAAGCCGTGCTCTCCATCATGCAACCTCTTAAAAAGCACAAAGCTAAGAGAGTAACCCTATACCCTATTTTAGCAAACAGAAATGTTAATCAAATCTTTGCAGACATGATTTTTTTCCTTTTAGAAGAAATTTGATGATTGATCAGAAGATTCAACAAGGTCATGCTTAAATCCTTTGATTTGTACTGCCAAACCTGGTGAATGCATGTAGAAGGAAGATCATTCTGTTTGTCTGCCTAAGGGGCTCACTTTTGGGCTCTTCTGTGAGGACTCAAAACAGTGCATACATGGGCAAAGTGGTTCAGTTTCCACTAGGAAAGTCAGAGTGGCAACCTGGGGCACAAAAAGAGTAACTTCCCAGTGTCTTTGCCAGTTTGTGGTGTTTTTTTTTTTCTTCACAGGGACCCACCTCTGGTTAAATGAGGCAGTCTCAATATGTATCTCAAAAATTTCTGGTTAGATTTTGTTTTGCTTTGTTTTGTTTTAGAACAGGACCGAGACAATCACTCCTCATATTAAAATTCTGAAACTGATTGTTCTCTTATCATCTTTCTTTGCAGAGTGATTACATTGCCACAAAAACACACTGCAGAAGAAAAGTGACATGATAGAATTTGATCTTTATCTACTCCAGATCTACCTAAAAGGAAAGAGAATTCAAAGACTTCTGAATAGAAAGTAACCTAAATTTCTACAAGTCAACAAGTGGACTCTGGCAGCTGAATGATTTTGCTCAGAGACCTTTCTTTCTGCTGCCTATGGATCCAGTGATTTTGAATATTCACACTTGTGCTTTGTGTATGTGTATGTGTGTGTGTGTGTGTGTGTGTGTGTGTGTGTGTGTGTGCGCGCGCGTATGTGTATGTGTGTATGCTGGTCCTGGAGCTTGAATTCAGGGCCTAGGAGCTGTACCTGAGCTTTTTGCCTTTTTTTTTTTTTTTTGGCTCAAGGCTAGCATTCTACCACTTGAGCCACAGCCCTGTTTCCTGCTTTTTGCTGTTTATTTGGAGATGTGAGTCTCACAGACTTTTCTGCCCAGGATGGATTCAAACCTTGATCCTTATATCTCAGCCTTGTGAATAGCTAGGATTACAGGTGTGAGCCACTGGGAGCTGGATGTGCTTTGTTTTTGTTTTCTAGTTTTCCCTCCCTCATCTAACTCTATGGAACAAAACAAATACTATAAAATTTAGCATCTCATATCACTTTTATTTTCTTTAAAAATGCTCTTTCCTCATCTATGTAAATGGAGGCAATACCCATTTTATTGATGTATATAATGTTTGGATTCATATTCAAGTTAAACCTTAAAACAAGGGCAGATAAAAAAAACTTGCATGAATGAGAAAGTAGGTATGATCTGGAATTTTTCTGACCAGTACATATGTAAAACATTTCTTGATCAAGGAATTAAATGTCAACTGGACTGATATCTTGATGAAGAATTCTCAATATTTTAAAGAAAAAGCTAAAGGACAGATAATCTGTTTTGTTCACTAACAAAACTACAGCACTCTGTCCACATTTAATGACAACTTAACAGATAACTTGATTGAGCATTTCCAAGATTTTAAAGTGCAGAACTGAGGAGCAAGTTATCTACTTGTTCATATACAAGACTAATGTTCTGCTCACAGATTGACCATTTCCAAACTTTTTCTTTGGAACTAGCATTTTCCTCCTAAAAGAAGCAAGCATATGCAAGTCTCCTTCTCACAAGACTCCTGAATGCCTTTTTGGGCCTTCCCTCATCCTCTGACCTTCTCCTTGTTCTTTCCTTCCCCATAACACCCACTCTCCTTCCTATGCCCAGGAATCCTATAATGAAATCAGTTTCCCATATTCAATACATTAGCGTGTACTTATCAATATATATTCTGGTAGAACTTAAGCCAAAAAGGAACCTCTTATAAGGCCTTGTTTCCTTCTGGATACTAAGCTGATATAAGATGTACCAAATTTCTTTTTTAAAAAAGAATCAGAGCAAGCTCTCCCCTCCTATATTTGCTTGTCTCTGATGGAAACTGAATTAAGATTTTAGGAACCTGGACCTTTGAGAACATGGTACCAACAGGTGGTGACCACAGAGGGTACGTACAAAGGTCTTGAAGCTTGCTTAGAGCTTTGTTATGTGATGGCACACAGAGCTTGGCTTGTGGTGCCATCCCTGGCAAACCTCATCATATCACAGATGGGTGTGAATGTTTGAGTGAGTGTTTGTATCAGTGTATGAGTGCTAGTGTGTATGCACATACTTGTGTGTATTCACACCTTTGTGTACCTGTGAACATGTGATTGTAGATGTACCTGTTGTGTGAAACTCTAAAATAATTGCTTTGCATTTGATGTGCAACTTTGAAGTAGTGTACTATTTATCTGAAGTTTTTTGCCACTCGGTTTTGATGTCTTTGAATGTGTACTTCTATCTTTGAGCAGGCTTTCAATACGTGTTGCTAAACTAACTATCTGAAGAACCGAGTTGACTTCTATTGCTTTCCCTTGCTTACCAACCAAAGGGATGGGTGGGGACTCTATTTTTCCCCTTGTGAAGGATGCTGAGGAGAGGATGTAGCTACCGTGCCAGTTACTTCTTCAGTTACTGGTCATTAGTAGGACATCATCTTCATCACTCCCTTCAAACTCCCCTCTTGTTCCAATCTAATCATATAATGCAATCATATAATGCAGTGTGGCTTTTGTTCATTATAACAATGTACTCTTTAGGCAGCCTTTCTTCAAGCTTCTGTAACCATGTTATATGCCAGTAAGTTTTGTCATAATCGTTCAGACTTGTAGGAAGAAAAAATTACTTGGGGACAAATACTATTTCACTTTATTTACATTTTAGATTCAAGGGCTGCCAGCAGGTAGGGTACAGAGAGTATAGCACAGAGTTAACACTTGCTGAATAAATGAATGGAAAACTCATACACAACAACAGTACACATACATAGTAACAGGTACAATTAGTCACAGGTACAGCATTACAAATATGCAATGTTTTTGACACTACTCTTTAGTTTACAGACAATTAATTTATTCAGTATTGTGCTGGAAGAATCTATAGAATATGTGTATCAACATATTACTTACCTTCCGGCTATCAGTTTATGCTGCTGTTAAGAAAAATCAATGATGGAACGATTTATTTTCATGAGCACTACATTAACTTGGTATCATACTTAGTCACTTGGTAAGTAAAAATTAAGTTTCAACACCTCATTACATTTGCTATTTCTGCTTCACAGATCTGCTTTGAGTTGTGCTGGCTTTGTCTTCCTTTGTATATACTCTTCTACTTTCTTTGTAAACATCTTGTTTGCAGTTTTGGGAGACAACTTTGCAACTCTGTATAGTGTTTATATATATCTGACTTGCCTTTCCATAGAGCTACTTGCAATAAATGTGTTCATGTAAATTATTCGTGTAAAGATTCATTTTTACATCACGCTGTTGTATCCATTCCTTTATAAATATATTTTTCTGTGGTAGAACTATTTTTTTTAATGAAGACAGTGAAATAATCTATGTTGGTATGAAACTTAGCCTAGACACATAAATCCTAGAGTGAATAAACTGAACTAAAACTTGGTTCTCAAAATATGATGGTGATACTAGTACAGAACAAGTTATAATATTACCTGGGTTTTCATATGGGCCATGATGATAAGGGATTTTTATATTGAAGCAACTGCTTATGTAGGTTAAGGTGATCATTTATAGTTTTCTTTTTATCTCCTTCACTGGTCACTTACCCTTGTCCTTCAAATAATTCCATTTTCACTTCCTTGAACTACTGCAGGAGTACATAGAAATGACACCAATGAACAGGTAGTGTTTTGCACTGGTTGACTATAAAAGGAAGAATAGATGGAACATTAAGAATTTATGAGCAAATCATGGCTCCTGTATCAGAAACCTATAGTTTACACACACACACACACTAGGAAAATTTGATCATGTTTGATTTTTTTTCTTTACTAAGTCATCCTTGGATGTAAAGGAAGAAAGGGAGTAAATATGGGACCAATGTTTGTTCATGGATCAATAGGGTGGGGAAGCATCTGTGGGATCAGGCAAGCCATAGGATTGGGAGGTAGGTCCCAGATCATGTGTAAATTCTACAAGCCATGTGGGTTGTTTATATGCAAACAAGTCAGTTGAACAGATTGAGCTTACTTGAAACACTTGAGAATGTATCTATAAAGGGATATCACAATAGGAAGAGATAAGTAGGTTGCCATTGTCCTTAGAAACTGTCCACAACATCCATCATTTTCTTTTTCTGTGTAATTTTATGTATTCAAAGACATTTACAAAATTTTATGAATGGGTATATAATTATATTTGAGCAAATCTTCACTTCAAAGGGCATAGCCTAAATATATTTTATTTATCCTCAATAGCCCTCAAAGACAAATAGACACATCCATGCTTGCCCTAATCTGTGTGGTCTTTGTGGGATCATTTTAAGATTCATGTCATAAGAGGACTTTAATTCATAAAACAGTAGGCAGATTATAGCAATAGCTGTTTGAACAATCAGCAGAACTCGCTATGTCTATTCATAGACACAGCTTGGCTTCTTCTCTGTCCGAGTCCCATATGTAGTAACCACATGTTCTCTGTAGAATGTGAAGGGGTACTGCTTCTTTAAAACATTAAACCTGTTCAGGAAACTTGTCAGGTGAAAGATGCCCAAGTACACACTAGTTATGAACATCCTGTGACTGCTTAGAGAAATATTACTAGATGCTAATTGATCCCAAAGGGCATCCTGGAAATGCACCAAAATGGTTTTCTAAAATGTTTTGAAAACAAAACTGACACAAGACATAACCTGGAAAATGTGAGCTTGAGAATTCATATGGGTAAGCCAGATCACACACCCTAATTTTTAAAAGGTGAAAAAGAAATTATGCAAAATTAATGCACAGAATAAGGTTGGACTGTATTCTGTTTTGGAAAATCCAATTCATTTTCCCTCCAAGATATGCATGTTAATGGATGCTAGTTTTCAGACAGCTACCTTAAGTCCCTGTTTGCTGCTTAAGTGTACTTCAGAGATAAGAAATGCAACTGAGCTGTACAAAATGAGACAACTTTCCCTCCTGTCTCTTGTGCATGATAAATGCTAAAGCAATTAGGAACCACTGTTGCATGCTACATTGGAATTTGTCAGAAACATTAGTGTTGTACTATGTAAATGGAGAAAACTTATTTAGAATAAAGTCCTAAGAATTTAGGAGGAGACCATTGAGCTTACTTAATTTTATACATGGGGTTCATGAAACTGCAGAAGCAGCAACACCCCCCCCCCTTGACTTTTCAATTACAGAATATCCATTATAGGGTCTTCAATTTCCTGGTAGTAATCTGAATTAGCATTTCAAATAGCAATAGAAGCAAGGAAATATTGAAATGGAAAGCAGACTTTTAAGGGTCTACAGAGAAATGTGAAGCTCACAATTCACTGTGTATTTCTACATTTATAATCCCTGAGAAAATTTTCAACATTTTTGCATTTTCTGCATTATTCTCAGGGAAGTAAATGTATAGTCATTTAAGATATATTTCTGCTCAGAATTTGTTAGTGTTGTTTTCACTTTTTCAGAAGCACATTAGGAATCACCTGTATGACCTTGCTTTTTGAGTATTTTAAAAAAATAACAGTATCCACTAGTAAAGAAAACACACATATAATTTCTTTTCTATTCTGTTTCTTTCCCCTTAATATTAAGGTTATGTTCATTCCAGGAAGACCAAAAGCAATTCTTTGAATTATACCTAAATATATTAGCTCCACTAAATATAGCACATGTAAGATAGATAGATATTTGAACAAATCTTTTCTTTTTTCTTCGGTCGTGGAGCCTGAACTTTAGGCCTGGGAGCTCTCCCTCAGCTCTTCAGCTCAAGGCTAGTGCTCTACCACTTGAGCCACAACAACACTACTTCCGGTGTTTTCTGCTTATGTGGAACTGAGGAATTGAACCCAGGGCCTCATGCATGCAAGGCAAGCACTCTACCACTGAGCCACCTTCCCATCTCTGAATAAATCTTGTTTGAGGAAAGATAACCTGGTCTTTTGTGGGAGTGTGACAATATCAGTAAATCATCATTTAGTCTTCACAGAGTCAAATAGCCAATAAATGCATATTTGAGTTCAGAAACGTTAATGATAAAGAAGCTGAGAATTTATTTCACTGTAACTAGAATGATTATCATCAAGAACACACAACAAATGTTGGTAAGGATGTGGGAAAAAATGAACCCTTATAAATGGTGGGAATGTGAACTAGTATTATTTCTGTGGAAATTAATATGGGACTTCCCCCCAAAATTAAAAATTGCAATTCTCATTATTTCTGTTTTCTGAAGAGCTTGTGCCAATGCATACCTAGCCCAAGAAAAATGTATTAATTGAAACCCCTGTAACTAAATCACAAATGGGACTAAAAGCTAATGTGTATATTCATAATACAAGAGATTTATCAGGTTGGTTGACCCTACATTGAAAGTCAAAGCTGCTACACAGTGATAATAACCTCTAGAATGGTTTTGACCTAATAAGTATATATTCAGTGCTGGCACCCAAATCAATGTAGCCAATACAAAACAAAAACAAAAACAAAACAACAACAACATCAACAACAAAAGGAAATTTTAGGAAGATTTTCACTTCTGGCCCAAGTAGGCTAAATTTATTCTCTTACCTTAACAAATGAAAAAACCTAACCAAACAAACAAAAAAACCCAACTGGCCCAAAATAAAAAATAAGGGAGTTTCAAGTTACTGGGTAAGACACAATAAAAGACTGGGGTTCTGAAAAGATAAGAAACTTGGTAAGTCCTATTATTATCCTGGCTTACCGCATTAACAGAAATTTTAGGCCATGGAGAAGGGTCAGGTACCCAGGCCAACTTTATTTTTTTAAGGCATACTTTCTTATTTGAGTTGATAAATTAGTCACAAACACAATATTTCCAGTAATTTCATTAAGTGGGAATGGCTTCAGCAAGCCAATCAGAAAAAAACACAGATATTGACAGAATATATTGCCTAGCAGAGACACATTTAAAATACAAATAGATCGAAAATAAAGGCATAGGAAAAGATGTCATGAAACAGTAATAAAAAGAGAGTTAGAATCACTGTATTACTAACAAACTTTTTAAGACAAAAATTGCTACCAGTGATGTACACATTTTGTAGGATGAAGAGGTGACTCCATTAAGATATATTAAAAAAAATATAGTATCCTTTAAGTACACACACACACACACACACACACACACACACACAAACCAAGATCAGAATCCTAAAACATACAAAACAAAACCTGATAGAATTGAAGTAATACAGACATGTTTTACAATAATAGTTGAAGATTTGCTCACTTTTTTGTTTAACCCCATTTGTCTTACTTTATTTTTGTTAGCATATATTAATTGTGCAGAAGGGCTTGATTATGATATTTCTGAACATGTATATACTATACTTTGATCAGATTTACCCATTCTATTAATTTCTTAGCCTCCTTTTAAAACCATATTAATTGTATTCATTATTTGAATACTTTCAATAATGGATAGAACAACTGGGCAGGAGATCAACAATAAAATAGAAGAGTTGAGCAATACTGTAGATCAACTAAACATACTAGGCTTCCACAGAAAATGCCACCCCTAAATGGTAGGGTGATCATTGATCCAAAGAACACAGGTAAAATACTCTGAGATAGAAGGAGTGCTAGATTGCGAAAGAATTCTCAGCTGACTGATGATGGTTCACATCTGTAATCCTAGCTGTTCAGGAGCCTGAGATCTGAGGATAGTGGTTCAAAGCCAGCCAGGACAGAAAAGACTGTGAGACGCTTATCTCCAATGACCCACTGAAAAGCCAGAAGTAGAGCTGTGGCTCAAGTGGTAGAGTGCTAAGCTTGAGCAAAAGAACTCAGGGAGAGTGCCCAGGCCATAAGTTCAAGCCCCAGAATGAGTACAAAAGACAAATAGAAGTCTCAGTAAAGTTTAAATCATTAAAATCATATGTTGTATGTTCTCTAACCATATGGAATGAAAATAGCACCAAAATGGAAAATTCACAAATATATGTGGAAATTAACTTGCATTCTTTTAAATAACTAATGGATGAGAGAAGAAATTTCAAGGTAAATTAGAAAATGCTCCGAAATGTGTAAAAACAAAATACAAATAACCAAAACTTAAGGGATAAGACCTAAACAGTTCCCAAAGGGCAGTTTATATTTATAAACACCTATATTTCAAAAGTTCTGCTTTTGAGGTCTTTCTAGTCTCAATAACCTAAACTTGTATCTTGTATACTAGATAAAGTAAACAACTTAAATCCAAAATAAGCAGAAGAAAACAATAAAAAGAACAGTATAAATCATTATATGAAGAATAGAGAAACAACAAAGAAAATTAACAAAATTGAAAGCTGTTTCTTGAAAAAGTAACAAAATTGACAAACCCTTGACTAATGCAAAATACAAAACTGATATCAAAATCAGGAATGATAAGATGTGACTAACATTAGAAAATAAAAATTGCTATGAAGAATTGTATACAAACTAATTAGATACAAAAAATAGATATGAAAAACAAAAACTGACAAAAGGAAACAGAAAAACTACATAGTTATAATAAATAATGAGTGAATTAGTAATTTAAAACACAAATTAATAACAGCTTAGACAGCTATCATCATTAATGGGCTCTATTAAATGTTTAAAGGAGAATTAACACTAATCTTTCACACAGTTTTCCCCCAAGTGTAAAAAAAGTGGTAAAATGTTACAGGTCCTTCTACAAGAGTAAACTCTCATAGACATCAAAATGTGCATACTAAAATTAGATAACACTATAAGCAGAGAAAATACCAAAAATAAAAAAGAAAAGAAAAGAAAAGAAAGAAAGAAAGAAAGAAATGAATAGCCCAGGTATCTTCACTATATTTGATTTTCCAACGTCTGTGTGTATGCTGGTCCTAGAACTTGAACTTGGGGCCTGAGTGCTGTCCCTGAGATTCTTTTCCTCAAGGCTAGTGTTCAACCACTTAAGCCACAGAGCCACTTTTGGCTTTTTCTGAGTAGTTTATTTGAGATAAGAGTCTCACAGACTTTTCTTCCCCAGGCTGTCTTTAAACCAAGATCCTCAGATCTCAGCCTCCTGAGTAGCTAGGATTACAGGCATGAGTCACCAGCATGCAGCTATTTGTAACTTTTTTTCATGAGGTTATTAACACAATACCAAGCCAAGTCTTTGCTATGAAAATTTACTGCTTAAACAAAAATAATAATACTGTATTGGGTTTACAAGGTATTAACAGTACAATGTCTGAAAATAGAAGTGTAAAGATGAAGAGAATGTATTCTTTTTTAGTACATTTTTATTGTAAAAATAGTGTACAGACGGGTTACAGTTACATTAGTAAGGTGATGAGTACATTTCCTATCGAGCATTGTTACCTACTTCTTTGTTTTTCCCCTACCATCCCTTCCCTCCCCACCTCCCCAGCTCCTCCCTCCCTCCCCCCACAAGTTGTAAAGTTCATTTTCAACAAGCAGAAAAGTTCAAAAGCTATGTACATATGACCATATATGATGATGGGAAGTGAAATGAACCCCAAGACAGGGACACAAGTGTTTTTTTCTGTCTTGCTGTTATTTCTAAAGTACTTATAATGTGCTATGTGATTTTTTTTGTTTCTTTGTATGTTCCTCTCCAACAGCATAACTCCTGTTTTCACTGTATTTGATTCCAGTGCCCTGCATCTTGTATATACACTTTTCTAATTTGGGGAGGGGAAGGGGAAAACCAAATTGCTTAAATAGGGATACAGGTTGACCCATTGTAACAATGAGATGTACAAGACACTATGTTGAAAGAAGAGAATGTATTCTTATAGAATATATGAAGTAATACTATATGACTGGAAAATAAACTGTGATAAGTTAAAGATATATATCATAAGCTTTAGAGCAGCCACTGTCAACCAAACAAAATGTTGTAGTTAATATGCTACAAAGCAAATAAAATGGAATAAAAAATATTCATCAAAAACAAAGCACAAAATGAACAAAGTACAATGAAATCAATAGAAACAAATAACAAAGTGATAGCTTTTAATTTAACTCTAATAAAAACCAAATTAAATGCTCTCTTTTCAAAAGCAAATACTGTCAAATCAGTCAGGGTCGGACAGCACTTGGGAGGCTGATGCAGAAAGATTATGCATTTGATGTTGGCCTGGGCTACAGAGAGATTGAGGTGAGCCTTGGCTACATAGAGATACACTGGTTGTTTTCCTTTTAAAGCAAAGATTGCCCAGTTACATAAAAACTATATCCAATTATATGCACCCTCACAAAATGTAGCTAAAATAGAGAGAAAAAGTGAAATTATGGAAAATGAATCATTCTCATACTAACAGAGAAAGCTGGATGGTTATATTGCTATCATGTTAGATTTCAGCATAATTATGTTTTCCTTACCTCATGAAGAGGATGTGAAAGCAGTAAATATTTATGTACCTACTAACATTATTTGATTTCCTGATTGCTGGAAGCTAATGAGAGCTTATTTTGCCCTCAAGATATTCAACTTGTCTTTAACCTTTTCTTGCTTCTCCAATGTTATCATCACTTACTGTTTGGCCCACTTTTCTTGATATTTGTTCATCGGATTCTCAGCCTATGTTTCTGCTGCAGGGTGCCAAATAAAGAAACCTACTATATGCATTATATGTATGATATCACCAATGGAGGTTATAACTAGCAAACTCAAGTTGTTTCTGTGTGTTTGCATACATTGTTCCTACTGGAACAAAAAGTTTTCCTCTCTATAAAGTAACTACAGCATTGTCTATAATAGAAAATAGATTCTACCGAGATGACCTGTGATGTCCATAACTGGTTGACTTGGACACAAGTAGTGGTACAGAGTTTGTAGGTGAGAAAATTCAATTTTCCAGAGTTCACTTGGAATCAAGAGTCCCGAAAAAAGCGTCATAAGGTGAAAACCAGGACCACTACAAAGCTTTCTTTAGTGGGAGAGGGTTAGAGTAGGTCGACAAGAATATCCAGAGCTTTAGTAAACTGATGATGGCAGGAAAAGCATTAATCCTTATCTGGAACACAATATTCTCAAAACATGTGATTTGCCACTTAGGAAGCACTACAACACAAGGTTCTATGTGGTTTTCTTTTTCCAGTGCTAGGGATACAACCTAGGGTGTAGTGCATGCTAGGGAAGCACTCTATCACTTGAGCTATAGCTCCATCCTTGGATTCTGAGTTTTGTGAAATAGGCATCTTTGTAGCTAAAAGGTGATGATTAGTTTTGTGCATATACTGATCTTGGGGCTTGACCTCAGATCCTGAGCTATGTCTCCGAGGTTCTACCACTTGGGCCATAACTCCATTTCAGTTTGTTGGGTAGTCAGCTGGATGTAAGAGTCTCATGAATTTTCCTGCCCAGGCTCGCTTCAAAGAACATTATCTTCAAATCTCAGCCTCCTGAGTAGCTAGGATTACCAGCCACTGGTGCCTGGCTGATAATTAGATTTTGAGTATAAACAATGTATTAACTTGTTCCATGACTTTGGCAGTCATTAACTATTCAGAGGCTCACGTTGTACATTTGTAAATAGGAAATCTATTAGAGTTATTAAGGTTCAGAGAAAACACACATTATCCTTAGTGCAAACATTCACTCTGACGATGGCTTCAATGGACAGAGGGAAGCCATTCTGAAATTTCTGTAGGTTTGCCTTTCATAGATGCATTTGGGGCTAAGAAAACTAATAATTGCTCATTTCTCTGCTGGTAACTTTTTTGCAACTTTTCTGATATGTATGCTTAATTTGCTAGAATCTTTTGGTGGATACTACTACCAGAAATTTTCTCTGTGGAACTTTCAGAGATTAGTGATGGGGACATAGGATCTAATCTACCAATGGGGCAAGTTAAAAGTCTTCATTTGCCCCCAACAACAAATCCTCAAAGTAACAACCACCTCATGAATATGTGGCTAAAGACTTAAAGACAGACTTCTCTGAAGAGGAAATAAGAATGATCAATAGACACATGAAGAAAGGCGCAACTTCTCTCACCATAAAAGAAATGCAAATCAATACAACATTGAGATTCCACCGCACCCCAGTTAGAATGGCTATAATAAAAATATCTAATATCAACAGATGATGGAAGGCATGTGGCCAGAAGGAAACCCTACTGTATTATTGATGGGAATGTAAACTTGTTCAGCCACTTTGGAAAGCAGTATGGAGGTTCCTCAAAAGACTCCACATAGAGCTCCCCTATGACCCAGCAATCTCACTTTTGGGCATTTACCCAACTGATCACAAAAAGGCCACAGTAAAGCTACCAGCACGACTATGTTTATTGCAGCATTATTTACCATAGCTAAGATATGGAACCAACCCAGATGCCCCTCAGTAGATGAATGGATCAATAAAATGTGGTGTGTGTGTGTGTGTGTGTGTGTGTGTGTGTGTGTGTGTGTGTGTGTGTGTATATAGTGGATTTAGAAAGAATGACACCACCTCATTTTTTAGGAAATGGAAAGACTTGGAAAAAAATATTAACTGAAGTAAGCCAGGCCCAAAGAAAAACAGGTCTCATGGTTTCCCTTATTTGAAATAGCTAGTATACATATAGGATAATCTTACCAGATAAGCAGAAAAGGTCAAAAGCTATGTACATATGACCATATAATATGATGCTAAACGAAATGACCCAAGGATATGGACACAAAAGGTTTTTTTTCTTTGTTGCTATTGTTTTTAATATACTTATAATGTACTATGTGATTTTTTTGTTTCTGTTCTATGTTCTTCCCCCTATAACTCCTTTTGTCACTGTATTTGATTCTGGTGTCCTGCATCTTGTATATACATTTTTCTAATTTAGGGAAGGGAAGGGAAATAACAAAATGCTGAAACACGGGTACAGGGTTGACCCATTGTAACAATGACCTATACAAGACACTATGTTGAAAATGAACTTACAACTTTGGTGGTGGGGGTGAAAGGAATTAGGGAGGTGGGGAGGGAAGAGATGGTAGGGGAAAAACAAAGGAGAGGGTAACAATGCTCAATAGGAAATGTACTCATTACCTTACTCATGTAACTGTAACCCCTCTGTATAGTATCTTTACAATAAAAATATTTTTTAAGTAAAGTCTTCATTTGGAATAGGATGGGTCAAGCCAAATGACCACCTAAGGGAAGTAGAAGTACTTGCTTAATAGAATCAATGAGACAAGATTTGGGGAAAAAAAGAATAATTTAAAATGGGGAGCATGTTTTTCCCATTTTACCCTAAGAACACAGCTTCTAATGCAGCCTGTTAAACTAGGTCTGAAATTAAATGGTGCTAAGCCATATTTTCCCTGGCCTTTTGCTCAGTTCTAAATGGCAAACTGCTTACTAATACATCATTTAGCCTTAATTTTACTTCACATAAAAAAAAAAAAAAACATTTTCCTTTCACTTTGGAAACCAGAAGTAGTAGTATATTCATCACATTATCAAGAGCAAAGAGACAACACACTTAAATTAGGACAATCTGAGGAAAGTTTAGTTAAACAGATAAGCTAACACTAAAGGAGCCATAGAATGTAGCTCAGGAATCCAGATCTAGCATCATAGCAACAAGTAACTTGTCACCATACCTAGACCTGAAAGAATGAGAACAAACATGTTATTGGAATCAGAAAGAGAGCTAATTAAGAAGAGCACATCATCTTGAGAGGAGAAAGGACATTCAAATGCTAACCTGTTGTGATCCCACAGAGAAGGAGCCATGACAATAACAAACACCCTAATCCCATTCTGGTCCCTTCTTCTGCTATCCTGCTGTGGCACCCCATTGATTGAACCCAGAGCCAGAGGGTTCAGAAATGTCCTGGGAGCAGAAATTAGGGTAAAAATTACAATGTGTACCTGAAGACAGAGAAGGATACCTGGCAAAAACTGCTATACTGTCAGTAACTTCTTGTCTTGTAGGTTTAAGTGTTGAATATGGTGTCCACTCAAAGAAACAGAAAATGAAACAGAGAATATACATGTGATTTGGGCCCATGAACATGTTGGAGAATAGGATGATGAGATAGCTTCCTCTGGAAAGCTACTGCTAGCAAAAGGCCCCATGATCTGTCCTAAAGCTTGCAAAATTTGGTAGTCAGAGATGCACTAGCATACTTCTCCAGAGTATAAATTCTGGTGACAACATATTTTTCTGGTTGAGTAGACTTTGAATTGCTATTTCTTACGGTGCCTTAAAGCTAATAAGCATCCAATGAATGTTTGATAATGGAGAACTGGTGAGGCAAGCTTATCTGAATTCAAGTCCTTCACTGTCCCAACGTATGAGTTATTTCTATTGTGCAAACCTTCAAAGCATCCTGAATATATTCTAAAGACCACTGCTATCAAAATGGCAATGATGTATGATTTTAAATATTATTCAATTTATTTTAAAGTGGCCAAGGGAAGAAGGTGTTTGAATAGTTCAGCCTGAGAAAAGAGCTTCTCTGCCAAAAAAGCCAATTGAAGCCTTAGCCAAACAAAAGTGATTTCTTTGCTTCTGTGTTGGAGGCACAGGAAGGGCTACCAGAGCCAACTCCTAATCAGACTCTTAAGAAGAGACTTTCAAAGCTGTGCCTTGATTTTGGATGCAGACATTGAGAAACTGGGCCATCTCTTAGAATATTTGTTATTGATTTTTATGAGTGCAAAGGAATACATGAAGCTTAAAACAAGGAACCAGGAGGCAGGGCTTTAGCCAAACTCACAGCCACATCAACAACATACTCAACAAACCATTACACATGCTCATCCATTTTTATATGCAATAGTGCCCTCTTGTGTTAACTTCTTAATAAACTTTTGATGTCTTGGCATGACCAGTGAGTTCTCAATTAGCCAGGCTAATTGAGACAAAGACACTCACTGGCATCACAAGAGCTAGAAAGTGTTCAATTGGGTAGGAAAAAACACTCTAAAAGCACACAGTGTTCAATAAAAAATTCTTTTAGAAGCAATGTGTGAGGCACAAACATGGCATTAGAATGCAGATCAAGCCAACAAACCAAGAAAGCAAAAGAAATGTATTCTTTTCAACATCACAGATGTGTAATTATATATGTGTATATAATGTATATTTATATATAAGTTCAATGTATGTACATATACATACATAAAACATACCTATTATACATAACACACACACACACACGATATGCATATATCAAGATTTTTCTGGTGGAAGTAGTACTGTCAAGAATAAATGTTCTGAAAAGCAGAGGTCTGTATGGCCCAACTTTCCACATAGCTGTGGAACACTGGAATTTGTTCTTTGTTACATCTGAATCATGAAATATTTAGCAAGTGGTAAAAACCAGATTTGGCACACAATTATTATCCTTATTATTAGGAACATTAGCTTATTGGTCTGCTATAATATTAATAAATGTTTCCCCAAATAGTAAGTAGTTCTGTTCCCTTTCTTAGCCATCAACACAATACTGTCAAGAAATTTATTATCTCAAAATACCTTCCAAAAATAGGCTGTTCTCTTCACTGGAAAAAATTTACATTATTATATTTTGTAGAGCTTTCAGAATAGTCCAGGCTACAAAAGCCAATTCTCAACAAAAGGAATATTGATGTGCATATGTGTAATTTATCTGGAAATAAGCAGGGATTTTGTACATATACTAAAGAGATACACAACAAACCATCATTACAACATATATCTTTAATTAAATGGGTACTGTTGGGTTAAAAAAACATTCAGTGAAAAGATGACAGGAAAATAAGGTATGCTGTGACTATAATAAAATATTTAAGATTTAAAAAAGAGTAAAAACCATTCATTGGCTTTTTTTAATTGAAGAAAGACTAACCAAGTATTATCTTCCCAGTTCTGGGAAGCAAGACCACACGAGAATAATTCTTATATAAGAAGCACCAAGAAAAATATCATTGCCTTTTGGTAAATTTTGTTTAACATCTCTCAGGGAGAACCTTGCCCACTCAGGGATGAGCAAAAACAAGATATGAAAACCATCAAAGGGCATCTGGTCTTAAAAGTGTCTTGTGGCATAAAGCAAAGAAGAAATTGTTCCACTGGATATTATAATTTGATATGTAATTTGAACCATTTATATTCTGATTAAAGTGACTAAAATGATCAATTAAAAATCAAGTACAAATTAAGGGGATAAAACTCAAAGTAAATTTACTCTCAGTAGTAACTTGACGTAAGAATATAAATTCATGTATATCATCTCGCTGCTTGTCTGTAAAGAGGGATTCATGCCAGTCCACATTTACATGACTTAACATTTTGTGCTAAAAGGTTGTTTACACAATATACACATTCTTTACTTACAGAGCAAAATAATCTTAACACTTTTATATTTAAAACCTGGGATACAGCATGATTAATAGCACCATGAAAAAGAATTCTTCCCCGAAAGTGCAGTCTTTTAATTTACTCAGTATGATTCTTCTATTAATTGAATTTTTAATGTGCCATTTTAGTCATTTGGGTAACACATATAATCTTCATCTCATAATCCTTGGGGAGAGTTATTCTGGACCCAAAAGGTAAATTCACTTCCTTATTTCTTTCATAGAAATGTAATGAAGGCCTTGCTTTGGCCCATTGCTGAGGTACATCTGAACCTTCATGGTTACAAGTCAGCATGCTTTGTGGTCGTAGATAGTAGCACCATTGGTGACAGCAGTGGTAAAGTTACAGAGATTGCGGCATTGGATCCTGTAAATTATATATCACATTTCAAATCAAACAAGGAATTCTTCAAACTGCTATGTCCTCTTCATGCACACTTGACACCGGCTAATACGTGTCCTCAAGTCTCCTGCTTTCAGTGTTTCTGACTGAGGTTTACTGGGAAAAAAAGAAACAAGATCATGAGATTTGTCATTACATATTTAAAATCTTAACCTTTTCAACTGTATTACTGGTTCCAATTCACACCCAAATATCTCTCTGTGCTAAGTACCTTTCCTCATGACTTAATAGCATATATTTGAGCAACATGATCTCATGCAGTGGTTGGTATGATCTAAGAGACATTACTGGTCATAGGTATTTTTGTGACTATCATCTCCACTACTAGTATCTGTATATTTTTCTCACTCTATGTTTCTCTGATATCTTTTACTGATACCCATAGGATGAGACAGACTAGACAAGTGATATTAATACATGACCATAAGGAGAATATTAAGTAATAATAACTCACAAGAACAAAAATATAAAAAATAAATTTAATCTGAAATAAATTTTTGATACATTGAAGTATCCTAAGGTACATGTGTTATACATGATCTGACTCATTTGTAAGCTTCCACAAGAACTTTGAAAATATTCTTAGCAAGAGTATCATTGGATTGGGGTAGAAAGTACAAACTATAGCTTCTGTCTTGGGAGGTCATCTCATCCTAGTAGAACAACTTCTGAAAAATTCACACTACCTTCACTTTTGTCTGTTTTGTTATTGAAATGATTTATAACCTCACTTACCCAATAACAGTCATTTTTTTTCTAATCTTAGGGAAACAAACAAAAATAAAGGACACTAGAGCCAGGCACTGTTACCTTACACCTGTAATCCTAACTACTCAGGAGGCTGAGATCTAAGGATTGTGGTTCACAGGCTGCATGGGCAGGAAAGTCCATGACAGTTTTTTTTTTTTTTTGCTAGTCTTGGGGCTTCAACTCAGGTCCTGGGCACTGTCCCTGAGCTTCTTTTGCTCAAGGCTAGCACTCTACCACTTGAGCTACAGAGTCACTTGCAGCTTTTTTTCTTTTTTTTTTTTTAAATTTAAATTTTTATTTATTTTTTTTGTGAACATACTGTACAGAGGGGTTACAATTACATGGGCAAGATAATGAGTACATTTCTTATCAAGCATTGCAGCCTCCTCCTGTGTTTACCCTTCACATCCCTTCCCAGCCTCCCCCTGCCTCCCACCCAATCCCCCCCCCCACCCCCCCCCAAAGTTGTAAAGTTCGTTTTTGACATGACGACTTGTACTTCTCATAGTTGCATCGGGTCCACCTGTATCCTTAAACCCTTAGATAAGTATTTAAATGTTTTTTTCTTTCATGCATTTGTTTCTAACTCATTTATAAGATTATTTCTTTGTAGCTTTGTATGTCCCTCCCCCACAGTATAACCCCTGCTTTCACTATATTTGATGTCGGTATAATTTGTGGAGGAGATGGGGAAAGCAGCTTCTTTTTTTCTATGTATGTGGTACTGAGGAATCAAACCCAAGGCTTCATGCATGCTAGGTAAGCACTCTACCACTAAGCTACATTCCCAGCTTCCATGAGACTTTTATCTCCTATTAACCGCCAAAAAAACCCATAAGCGGTGCTGTGGCTCAAAGTGGTACAGTCCTAGCCTTGAGCAAAAAGAGCCCAGGAATAGTGCCCAGGCCCTGAGTTCAAACCCCATGACAAAAATAAATAAATAAATAAATAAAAGGCACTTCCTGATAAGTTCTTAACACATTCTGGTGATAAACCACCTGTGAATTGTCTCTTCCTTCCCTAGACATAAGCTTTAGACCAGAACTCAAGCCACAAGCACATTACCTGAACATATCTGACACATCTACAGTTGCCAGCCAAAAGCTATAGGAGTTGGCATAGTAATTACAAGTTCCTCGCCCATGACATTCGATGAAAGGAGCAGAACGGAACTCTTCCAAACAGGAACCAGGAGAGGCCAAGGCTTGTCCTGAGCCCTCTGCCCCTGCACTTGTATGCTAGAAAAGACAAGGAAAATTTGTCACCAAATCCACATGCCAGAATATCTTAGTGACTATCCAATGGTATGTATTGAACCTAACCAAAAATTCAAATTCAGTGAAAGAGACTAGCCCCAGAGGTAAGAGTAGTATTCACATCGATGGCAGTCAACAAAAACAAGAGGCAGACTATAAAAAGGTGCCACACATAAAAATGTGTGTAAGGGAGAACATAGTGCTGGGAGGGAAGCTGTCTGAGATTCAGTGAGCTCACTACACACCTGAGAGGAATTACTGGAATTGGGGAGAAATGTCCATATGAAAAAGAGTCAACTATGCTGAGGATGGCAAAGACAAGTGTTTCTTACCATCATAAAGGAATAACCGATCCACAGAGATTCCCATCCTTGAGGACAGTGGGGAATCTGGATGGTCTGACTGTGAACTGCAATCACCACAGCTGGAGCTTCACATACTGCACATCTGGTAAAGAGAAGAGAAAGAACAAAATCTACAGAGTAAGTATGTGGGAAATGGCAATTCTTCTTGGGAAGGTTTCTTGGTAGGGGGAAAATGCACTTGGAGAACTACTTTTGTCTTAGTACTATCTTCCAATACGTACAATAAAATTGTAAATAATCTAAAATGTAATCTAAAATGGTAAAGTTTTTCCTAAAACTGATAGGTCTATATGTTCCATTACATGTTCCATTCTGCCTTAAATTTGTATTTAAACTTGCTACAGTCAATGTTATAATTGCTGTAAGAGTTTGGCTTAGAGTGTTACACACACTGCTTGCTGTCAAAGTGCCCAGCTGGAGGTTATACATTTAGTAATGCTGCGATCACATTTTTTGTTGGTTGTGGGGCTTGAACTGGGGGCCTGAGTGCTGCCTCTGAGCACTTTTCCACAAAACTAGAGCTCTTCCACTTCGGGCCACAGCACCACTTCCGGTTTACTGGGAGTTCATTGGAGATGAGTCTCCCAGACTTTCCTCCCCAGGCTGGCTTTGAACTATAATCCTCAGCCTCCTGAGTAGCTAGGTTTACAAGCATAAGCCACCAAAGCCTGGCTGAAACTAACATTTTCTTAGGCTCTACTTATTTTTTAAGCCCAAGAAATATTTATTAACCATTTGGCCATATTTGGATAAGTGCAAAAGATCCAAAATGTGGGGCAGGAACCCAGGCACTTAGAGATGTGGGTGTCACATGTATAAAATAGCAAAAGCCTGAATGTGGCTACCTCCATCAGATTTTTAGTAGACAGCATGAAGGACCTCATAAAATATGACTGAGGGTAATTTTGCAGTTCACCTACATAATAAATTTAGAGGATGTTTTACTCCTAAAATTTGAGACTGACAAAAAAACACATACACACACATTCCCAAAGGTCTTATAAAATGTATTTCTTCACAATTGGAACAATAAATTTATTACTGTGAACTAAATTTAATCTTAACATGCAATGGCAAAGAAACTGCATTTTCAGACTGATGGCATGGTTCAACTGGTAGAGTGCCTGGCTATCCAGCATATAGCCCTGAGTTCAATCCCTAGTACCAACCAAAACAAATTCCAGAAATTATACATTTCAATGATTTGTCCTTTACAATACTATAATCTCCAATGATGATCAGAATAATAGTGGCAATATATCATTTAGGTGACTAAGTTAAATGAGGATTCCAGGGTTCAAAGAATATTTTATTAATGGTACTGCTTTCCTTTTAGCTATTTATGTGACAAATGTCACCTGTCAGTTTCTGCTTCCCACAGCTCATCAATTGCAAATCCTATGTATCTTAATAATATGATACATGTCCCCCACTGTGAGATCTAAGGCATTCCCATCTGGGCTACAACAATACATTCAATTTTACTGTTTTCTGTACCACAGCACTATCCTTTTCATAATCCATGCAATATACTCTTGGCTCCTTGATTCTCCTTGAAGTCTTGCTCAAATTTTTGGGAAGAGGGACTCCTCAGAATATACCAAATAAACCCCAAACTATGAATGAAAGCATAACACTGAAACCATTCTACAATCTAGGCTCAATGTAACTATCCAATCTTTTCTCTCCACACAGGTTTTAAATATTACATTCTAGATACATTAATTGATCACTTCTGCCTATCTATTCTCTCTGCCTAATATGTCCCTTTCCCCTTTAGAGCTACCCTTTCAATCCATCAAGCACATATAAATTGGAATTAACCATCCTGTTCCCTTGTTTCAAAAACATTTTCATTTGAATTATTGAAGCATTTAGCCCAATCTTGATGTATATCAGATTTCTTTATGTATGGATTTGTCTAATGACTAAGCTGTAAGTTCTCTGTATATAATACTATGTGTATCAGTGGACCTGATCAATATCACATTCTCAATAAATAGAGACCAACTAAATACTGGAGTAAATATTAAAAGAGATCCTTAATATCTTTTTATCCTGAGTAATGTCATCTGATTATTGGCATTGAAATGGCTTCTGATTAAACTGAGGATTGGTAGAAATCAAAGCTAAAACAATGTCTCACCTACTAATAAATGGCTCGATACTCTGGCCTTTCAGAGGTTCCATGTTCATTGGCATAGGTTTTGGGGTGGAGAGCCAATAAGAGTAGTCATTTCTTGAAGCAAAGTTGCAAACATTATTGATATTGCAGAACATGAAAGGCATGGTACTGAATCGACGAAGGCAGCTGCCAGCAGTTCCTAAGAAGAAATAGCATGAAAAGATAAAACTTTATTATTTTTTGTGCCAGTCCTGGGGCTTGAATTCAGAGCCTGGGTGTGGTCTCTGAGCCTTTTTGCTCAAGGCTAGCATTCTAACACTCAAGCCACAGCTCCACTATTAACTTTTTGGTGGTTAATTGGAGATAAGTGACTAATGAACGCCAAATAGCTTAAAAGCACAATTCTCACATCTCAGCTAGGATTACAGGCATGAACCACCACTACCTATCTTTAGTTTCTTCTAAAATAATAATAATAATAAAATAACCTTTCAAAAAGAAAAGCCAGGCGGTAATTGCTAACATCTGTAATCCTAGCTACTCAGGAAGCTGAGATCTGATGATCACAGTTCTATATTAACATGCTTGAGGGCTGGGAAGGTGGCTCAGTGATAGAGCGCTTGCCTTGCATGCATGAGGACCTGGGTTTGATTCCTCAGCACCACACAAGCAAAAAGAAAAAAGCCGGAAGTGGTGCTGTGGCTCAAGTGGTAGAGCGCTAGCCTTGAACTGAAGAGCTGAGGGACAGTGCCCAGGCCCAGAGTTTAGGCCCCACGACCGGACCCAAAAATAAATAAATAAACAAATGAACATGCTTGATATGGTCTTCAATTTGGATGTTTCAAAAGGATATTGATACATCAGCATATAAAGAACTCAAAAAATTAAACACAAAGAGAAAAAACAATACAATTAATATGATCTGGTAGACAGTTCCCGAAGAATAAATACAAATGGCCAATAAATACAAGAAGACATGTTGGATATGCTTAGCTGTCAGTGAAATGTAAATAGAATTATATTGAGATTCCACCTCACCTAGATGACTATCATCAAGAAAACAACAAATGCTAGAGGATGCAAGGTGAGGGGATAGGAAATTTACATAATGCTGTTGGGAATATAAATTAGTGCCACCACTATGGAAATTAGAATGCAGAAAAATGTAACTACCACATCACCCTGTTTTATACCACTTCTGGATATGGACCAGAAGGAGTCAAAGTGAGCGTACAGTAGACATATATGTTTACTGCAACACAATAACCACCACAGCCAACGGATAAAAGCAATCTACGTGCCTATCAATGAATGAATGTATATTAGAAATTTCACATATACACTCAATTGAATTTACTAAATCATAGAACAGAACAAAATCATCATATCTTTTGTTGGGAAATGGATGGAACTAGAGCCAGGCTCATAAATATTATATGTTTTCAAATCTCATAAAGAGAATCTAGACTTTTTTTTTCTTTTTCCTTATGTGGTGCTGAGGAATCGAACCCAAGGCCTCATGCATGCAAGGCAAGGGCTCTACCACTGAGCCATCTTCCCAGCCCCAGAATCTAGACTTTTTAAGACATGAAAGGAGAAGGAGGTCTATTTTAGGAGAGGGGAGAGATAGCAAGAAAGAGGGTTCAAGAGAAGGTTATGAGGTGAAAATGATCAAGGTACATAGTATGTAGGTATAAAAACATGATAGCGAAATAGTATTTTGTACAATTAACATAGGCCAACAAAAGAATAGAGTAAGTACACTTTAGACATGGTTACTCTAGCATCCAACAGAAATTTCAAAACAAACCCAAAATGCACAGAAAAAAATAAGATGCCAATAATCTCACCCAAATCTTGGCCGTGGGCTCTTTTGTTTCCTTGCACATACAAGAGAGAAAAACCTTCATAGATCTGGATCGTTCCATGTGGGCATTGTGGTGCATCTACTGTCTGGCTGTGACGTGTGATGAGGAATCCATGGGCAACAGAAGAACTTCCAGGGGGACCTGGAGGACCTTGCAGTCCATCTGGCCCTGGGGGACCATCCAAACCCCGGGAACCTATTTCCATGAAATCATCAGTATACAAGATTAAATAAGCTCTGAGCCACTATTATGGCTATAGACAAAACATAATGATCTCATTTGATGAGATAATTTATTCAATGTTTACAGTCTTATTAAAGGCTTTGTCAAATATTATGGGTTTAGAAACAATGGTCCTCTGCTCTTAAAGTGATTAAAATGTATATGTTTTCTTCTGGCATTGCCTGAAGACATTAAACACTGGGGAGGCTATAAATTATCAAATTTTTTACTATAATACTAAAGGAGTCTGAACCCCATGATCAATGTTCAGCCTGCTGTTTGTTCATCAATGGGAAAGAAAGATATGGTTTCTGTCAGTCTGCCAGCTGCAGTGCTGAAAATAAATGTTCCTTTAACTCTACACGTGAAAGCATTCTCAAATACACCTATTGTTTACAAAATAGACAAAGCATTCTTAAGAAGACTTTTCAAAATGTTTATTTTAATCTATCACTGGTTTTCTTCCCTGTATAGTATCTTGATTTGAGCTCACCTAAAAGTATGTATGTATAACTTTAATTTTTAAGAACTTTCATAGCTATGCCTGCCTGATTAAGGTGACACTAACTTCTTTCTTTGCTAGAAACACAAAATTAATGAATCGGCAGATTATTGGCTTTAGGAAGGCCATATGGATCTCTACTTTGCCTTGTTGCTCCTGATATTTATTGCTGGTACAGACTTTTTATATTTCTATAATTTAGACTTTATATTATCTAGAGTTGACAACATGTATGAACAATCTACTGAGTTAATGATCTATTATAATTTATGAATCACACATCAATTTGTTTTTATCCAAGTTGAATTAATTTTTTAAGTTGACTATACATGGAAACTTATTTATGTTTTGAAGTACTAAGTTTGAACTCAGAACCTTGTGCTTGCTATGCAGGCACTACTTGAGTCACACCTCCAGCCCATTTTGTGCTGATTATTTTTGAGATACTATCTCATCTTTTCCCCAGGCCAGCCTGGATCATATGCTTACTGTTTACACTTCCTGCCATCTCTGGATGACAGCAACTTTTTTGTTGTTAATAGTCTTGAATTTTTTTTTTTTTTTTTTTTTTTGCAGGAACTAGCCTCAAAGCCCAATCCTCCCAATCACGGGCTCCTAAATAATTAGGCTTATGGGTATGATTTTAACTGGTCTGGGTCAGGGGAAATTTAGTAGATGGCAGACTCAAAACATTATCAAAAGTATCTATATATTCATGAATGTCTGTATATTAATATCATCTCATCAACAACCTTACAAAATTCTCTGGGTATCAGTTTTTACAATTTACAGTTATTTTACTCCACCATGGAATAATTCTCAGGTATTCAAGGGATATGTCAATGATGTACGAAAATGAGGTGTACAGAACTGGGGATGTGACTCAGTGGTAGAGTGCTTGCCTGAAATGTACATAACCTTGTGTTCAAGCCCCAGCTCTGCAATAAAGAGGAAGAATGAGGAGGAAAAGGAAGCAAAATATGAAAGATAAAAAAAGAAAAAACTACTCAACCACATAATTATAGTGAGTACTTTGGAGAAAAAGCTGGGCTTCCCAGTATTCTACAGACGCACAAAAAATACATTTGTAAATTGTCTTATAGTAGAAAGTTTCTTTGGCTCTGCCTTAAAAAAAAATCTAGCTCCAGATTCAACAGCCAGCTGTACATAGTATTCAGAGGAAGATAACACAATGGAGGCCTTGAATGGAGGCCTATATCCAAAGTCCTCTCAGACTTAAAAGACCACCATTGCTAATGTAAAGTTAACTTTTCCTTCCTTCCTTCCTTCCTTTCCTCCCTCCCTCCCTCCCTCCCTCCCTTCTTTCTTTTTCTTTCTTTCTTTCTTTTCTTTCTTTCTTTCTTTCTTTCTTTCTTTCTTTCTTTCTTTCTTTCTTTCTTTCTTTCTTTCTTTCTTTCTTTCTTTCTTTCTTTCTTTCTTTCTTTCTTTCTTTCTTTCTTTCTCTTCCTTCCTTCCTTCCTCTCTCTCTCTCTCTCTCTCTCTCTCTCTCTCTTTCTTGCTTTCTTTCTGTTGTTGTCATCGGTCGTGGGGCTTGAAGTGTGGGCCTAGGCGCTGTCCCTCAGGTCTTCAGCTCAAGGCTAGTGCTCTACCACTTGAGCCAGAGTGCCACTTCCAGTTTTCTGGTGGTTTATTGGAGATAAGAGTCTCAAGGTTTTTCCTGCCCTAGCTGGCATTGATCCCTAGATCTCAGCCTACTGAATAGCTAGGATTACAGGCATGAGCCACTGGTACCCAGCAAGGTTAACTTTCTTACCGGGCTGTCCTGGCACACCTGGGTCTCCTTTGCGCCCTCCAGCACCATCAAAACCAGGGAGTCCATTACGTCCAGGATTTCCTGGTGGGCCAGTAACACCTACAGGCAAAGAAATATGGTTTTTATGCATTTTTCTTGTTGCTATAAACGTGATATACATTTATACATCAGATAAAGAGTAAAATTCTTTTTGAATAATGTCAGAACTTCCCTTGGTCTCTCCCAATTTTTCCCTCCTATCCCCACCCACAAGTTGTAGTTCATTTTCAATATAGTGTCTAGTGAGTATCACTGCTGTATTTGTTCTCCCTTTGTCTCTCCATTTCTATGAGCCCTTACCCTCCTAAAGACAGATAAATGAACAAAGAAGACAAAAGGGAAAGAAAACAAAAACAGCAACAAAGTGGGAAAAAACTCATTTCTATTTCTTGGAGTTTATTTCAATGAATATTATTTTAGCATTCACACTCATTGAAACCAAAGAAGAAATGAGGTTTTCAAATATGGGTAGATTAAGTTCACATGGAGATAGATTTAGGAGACTTAAGGTTTCTAAAACAATGAATTCAAAATCCAGTTTTGTCTTAAAACCAGCTAAATGAAGGGATTGTTCAGATCCAGGACAAAAGAAGTAGACAGGATTTAGCTTATGATGTACAAGACACTATGTCGAAAAACAAACTACAATTTAGGCGGGGGTGGGGGTTGGGGTGGGGGTGGGGGAGTGTAGTTGTGGAGATGGGAGGGAAGGGATGGTAGGGGAAAAACAAAGGAGGAGGCAATAATGCTTGATAAGAAATGTACTCATTACCTTGCTCATGTAATTGTAACCCCTCTGCAGTATTTACACAATAAAAAACTTATTTAAAAAAATTACAATATAAAAAAATTTTCACTTGTTTTGGGGAAAATTTCTCAATATGGCTGCTATATTATATTTACCTTGCAAACCAGACAGGAAGGCAGGTTGTAACTTTTGTTATCTATCCCATTATAGATAGGGTTGTTACTGATAGGTACACTTAATTTTTGGAAAGACTGCTACCCACTTGGTAACAGGGGAAAGACTGAATTTTATCCTAGCTTTAATTTATTTTGTAATCAATGCTGGCTACAAACATACAGTCAGTCAAAAAATTGAGTAAACAATAGTTTAAAAGTCAAAGAAGATTTGAGGATATATCTCACTAGTGAAGTGTTTGCATAGTATGCACAAGGTCCCGGGTTCAATTCTGTGCTCAATTTCCAGAGGATCAGACTGTAATAGAGAAAGTACTAGATCTTTTAAAAAATGTTTATGTATTTATTTATGTATGTACTATCTTTAAGTAGTTGTACAAAGGAATTGCTATTTAACAAAGCATTTTATGAATACAATGCATCTCAATTAATAAAAGTCCTTTCAACATTCTCTCTCCTTCATTCCTTACGCATCCCTTCTCTCCCTTTTCTTAATTTTTAGGCTATACATTGAGTTCTCCACTGCATTCTCCCCCTTTTCCTCTCCATTCTTCTATGCTTTTCCCTTTGCCCCACCCCTACTACACCCCTTCCACATACCCACTTTCTGGTATTTATTGTGTTGATCTTTGAGTTTGCCTTTCTACAAAATTACAGTAATTTCTCCCTTGCATCTATCATATTTCAGTTATAAATCTTTATACATTTTCATACCACCCAATGTAATTACTTGTAAGTTTATGAGATAAACCTAGCTTTCACATACAAGGGTAAACATGCATCCTTTGTCTCTCTAGGCCTGACTTACTTCTCTTAAAATGCATATCCCTTTCACTATAGTTCTAACACTAGCTTAATCATTTAAATAAGAATAGGCAAATGAGCTTCAAAAATGTGTAAGAGCCTATAAAAATTGGGACACGAGAAAACTGAACATTTTCTAGTAAAAAGAAATGAGCTAAAGTGGCATAGTATTCGACTCGTTGCTGTGACTATTGTCAGAGACAAACTTTGACATGCAAAAGAAGAAACACAGAACATATTCTCAAGTAGACAGGCCTTAGGAGATGATCTACAGAGGTACCTGGTAAACCTTGAGGGCCCGGTAATCCTGGTGGACCTTTTAACCCAGGTGGACCAGGAACCCCTGGAGGACCAACATCTCCTTTGATTATAATACTCTGTCCTGAAGGACCAGGTAACCCAGGAGGACCTAAAAGACAGAACACACAAATGTGAATTTGAGGAGGAAAAACACCAGAAGAAACTGTCTAAAGTGATCTGAAGTCAGAAGAAAAGAGCTGTTATGGGAGAAACATATCCAATAGAAATTTGATTGGGAAAACTACTATTATCTCACCCAGTTGAATGAAAAATAAGTAAGATTCTTAGGATAAATGGAAAAAATTAGAAATATCCTATCTGCTTTGAAGTCATGCACATTACTCAGTTATCAGAAGTCCTAGTTCATTATTAAGCTAAGACAATAGTGTTGGGGAAGACAATCCTCTTCTCTAAAAAAATCCATCTCATTTCAGACACTATTTGCAACTGTTAATCAGCATAACACTAGTAGGGGAATTCAGCAAATACCTTCTGACAGAAAACCTTTATAAGCCTCAGTTAGGAAAAAGAAATAGTTGAACATAAAAAAATATATCAACATGGGCTAGGAAGGTGGCTCAGTGGTAGAGCGCTTGCCTTGCATGCCTGAGGCCCTGGGTTCGATTCCTCAGCACCACATAAGCAAAAAGAAAAAAGTTGGAAGTGGCATTGTGGTTCAAGTGGTAGAGCACTAGCCTTGGGCTGAAGAGCTGAGGGACAGAGCCCAGGCCCAGAGTTCAGGCCCCACGACCGGACCCCCCCCCAAAAAAAATTTATATATACCAACATAAGGCTTGTGATCTGTTTGAATATGGGTCATTTATATAAAAGTCAATAAAAATCTCAGGCTCTGCATCTATCTTAAAATGTAAAATTCTGATATCAATATGACATTAACAAAATAGAAAGTTTAAGAGATTTGAAATTGTTATTTAGACTATGATGGTTTTGGGTAAAAGAATGAAATCTCAAATTCTTTAATGTGTCTATGTATCAGGTATAATTAACTTCAGGAATAATTCTTACCTGGTGGGCCAGTAAGTCCTGGTTCACCCTCAAGACCAGTTGAACCAGGTATTCCAATAGGTCCTTTCATGCCTGCAAAAAGGATATACACAATTGCACAGCAAAGCAATGGGCCACAGAATTTACTCAAAACAAATCAGAAAATGGGTATCTTGTCATAAAGGAGTTTCAATAAAGAGAAACTTCAAAACATCCCTTTATATACCTGGGAATCCTGGAACACCAGGGAGTCCAGGATCTCCTTTCATTCCATTGAGACCTGGTCGGCCAGGGTTACCCTGAATTTAAAAAATCATTATTGTTAGAAAAAATGGGGAGAAAAAACAGTAAAGGTACTGCATAGTGGTTAACAGCACTATATTTCCACTTCTAGGATTAAAATCCCAACTTTGCCTCATGTTATGTTACATGAACTAGGTTAATTAATTTTTTGATCTATAGTTGTTTCACTTCTAACATGCAGAAAATAATATTACATCTATTTCATGGAGTGGTGGTAAGGATTAAATGACATGGTATATACTAAGCGGTATGTAGTAAATGTTTAGAAAACAGTTTGGCATGATGCGTGTATTAAATAAGCAGTAGCAAAAGACTTTTTTCAGTGTAGGTCTGAGGTACTTGCATTAGACTTATATATATAGAAACAATAAAATTACAAGACTTAGCAAATATATTGTAAGGCCTGTTAATTGGTTTGAGAGCCACAAAAAGTACAGAAAGCAAAAGAATGAAAAAATAGCTCTAGAATAAATCTAAAGGAAGAATATAGACTGGCAAGATCATTTAAGAGGCTATTGTACTAGTCCAAATGTGGAACAATGAAGCTTTTCATAGTAAGAATAAAAGTGGGGTAAGGTAAGAATGTCAAAATACAAGAAAGTAGTTGAAAAAAAGAGGATACTGGAAGCATGTCAGAAAATTACAGGATTCACTTTAAGAGGGCTACGAAATCTGCAATATGAACATCAGAAATAGTGATGGCTTAAAAATTCAAAAATCACTGGAAAAATGAGAAATCATGAGTCTGTACCGGTAATGAGTATGTGCATAAATAGGAAAGAAGGTAGGATTCTTGCTTATAGTAGGGCTGACTAGTACATGTGGAAGTAGTGTTTGAGATGCAAAGTGATTTTGCCATGTTCAGAGTAGGAGTTGGCTGAGGCAAAAATCATTAATGAATGTCAAACTGAAGGGGAAAATCTGATGATGAGCATATATTTGTATGGTCTTAAGGTGCCTTCCCACAGTTTTGCTTATGAATTGCAAAGGGAAAATAGCAACTATACAGGGGAGAAACTAGACAATAACTTCATTGGGTTATCAAATTAAAATCATAAGTGAAGAGGCATGTGGGCATCACAGGTCTCTTACATATTACTTTGAGGAGGATATAATATCACTCATGTATTATTCCATCTGAGACTGTATAACCTGAATCTAAATATGAAGAAGCATCAGACAAACTGGCTATTCTATTTTTAAAATGGGGAAGGCTACATTTAAAAAAATATATCAGGGTCATGAAAGAAAAAAAGGCTTAGGAACCCCTTTGGATTTGTGGAGATCCAAAAATGATTTGGTCTATCCTGAACCAGAAGAATAAATGCTTAAACATTTTACTATGGTCAATTAGCACAATTGGAATATGAAAGATAGAAATTAAAGTATTAAGTCTTCATTAAACTTTATGAAATACATAGCTATATTGTAGTTATATAAGATTGTATCTCTAGTCTTAGAAAATATGTATTGAGTACTAAATGGCAAAGAGTCAAGAAGCAACTTATTCTCATATTTTACAATATATATGCACATGTAGTTGTACGCATGTAAATGCACCCATACAGAAAGAGCACAAATGAAGAAAATATATCAATCAATAATTGTGAATGCAAAAATACATGAAGAAGAATGAGGTAAGGAGTGAATAGAGAATAAACATGAGATGACTACATTTTTAAATCTAAGTAACTAGAAGAAAAGTAATGCATGGGAAAAGGTTAGATACTAGAAAACATGAATAATTAGGACTTATTCCACTATAAAGCAACCTTTACAGTTAGAAGACAGCTCAAATAGTCTTAGTTGTCAAATCTACCAAACATCTGTTTAAAGGAATGAGGCCAGCTTTGAGGATCCATAAGAAGTATCTGACTACAGGCCATTCAAATTAAGGTAAAAAAGTTCATGTGTGAGTAGATAGGCTGTTAAAGACTATATGCATATACACATGTATAAAATAATAATATATACACACATAAATATATATAATGTGTGTATGTGTATATATATATGTGTGTGTGTATGTGTGTGTATATATATATATATATATACACACACATACACACACATATATAAAACAGAAACTCAACAGTTTTTTCTCCTCAATGACATAAAGCAAAAGTATACAGTGAAGCTGAATTTTTTTTTTTTTTTTTGTCAGTCGGGCTTGAACTCTGGGCTTGGGCACTGTCCTTGCACTCTTCAGCACTACTGCTTGAGCCACAGTGCCACTTTCGATTTTCTAGTGGTTTATTAGAGATAAGAGTCACAGACTTTCCTGCCCAGGCTGGCTTTGAACGGTGATCCTCAGATCTCAGCCTCCTGAGTAGCTAGGATTACAGGTGTGAGCCACTGGTGCCCGGCTGGAACTGAATCGTGACATTAACTCTTCTCATTTCAAAGTCTAAACTATAGTTACATAATTACCTCCCACAAGGTGGACAAATCCACATGCAATGTGCTGATATACATGTCTCTTTTGCTATAAAATATCAAAGACTTTTCAGTGGAACACTATAGAAAACTAGCTTTCTATTTCCTTTTTAACTTACTCCAAGCTATGCATGGGGTCTTGTGTAGTGAGTGCTAGTTAAAATGTGATAGCTGTGTATTCTCATTTTGAATGCAAACACCCACAATCCTCTTGCAAGTGTCATGCCTACTGCTATTTCTTACCGGGAGTCCTGGTGGTCCTTGATCTCCTTTCAAGCCAGGCAAGCCAGGTTGCCCAGGTGGGCCTGGGTTTCCCTTCTCTCCTTTAATACCTCCATTTCCAGGGAGACCCCGTGGACCTTCTGGACCTGGTAGACCTTATAATGCATAACAAATGATCACATTTCAGTAGAGCATAACTATCAGCCTTTTAAAATATTAAATAATTACATATTATTTGTGGACAAAAATCAAAGCTATATTATATATAGAGAATTATGATGAGTTCCTTCCTAATCTAAATTGGGCTCAGCTCTTTTTGTTATTCATGCTGTTTTGTGGAATTTAAGCATTTAATCCCTTTTAGTTAACGTTATGCATATTTAATTGACTAGACAGAACTATTCTCAAATTGGAGTGTGCATGCAGCAGAATCATGTGTGGGTGGGGGAAGGTTGTAAAGATTCCTGGACTACCCCCAGAATTTTGGCTACAGTAAGAATGGGGAGGCATCCAAGAATCTGCATTCTAATGTGTCCTGTAGAAACTGAATCCATTAAGTTGTCAGGACCACACTTAAAGGACCTCTATGTTAAGGCAATGGTGAATTCAAGCCATTTGTCTTACTCTGGTTATAATAAAATCACTTTGAGCTCGAGGTGTAAAACTTTGCTTGCCTATAATGCAGAAAGTTATGGGTTTGAGTCTCTGTATTGCAAAACATTAAATTGCTATATTTGTAAGAAGTTACATTTTTATCCAGTATATATTTCTATGCAATTGTTTTGTGGTGCTGAGAAATCAAACCAGGGACTGGCTCAATACATCCTACTATGCAATTCAGGTATTTAAGTCAGATAACCTTAATTTTTTGAGACATGGGATATATATATATATATATATATATATATATATATATATATATATATATATATACAGTAAAGATACTGTACAGAAGGATTACAGTTACATGAGTTACAAGGTAATGAGTACATTTCCTATCGAACATTGTTAATTCCTCCTTTGTTTTCCCCTGTCATCCCTTCCTTTGCCACTTCCCAACTCCTTCCTCACCCCACCCCTGACATGGAGGTTTTTTAAAGTGTGAGAAATTTATCATTTCAACAAGTACTTTAAAAACTTTGTGTGTGTGTGTGCGTGCATGCATGTGTGCGCGCACGTACACACACGAGTGTGTGCCTGTGTGAACATTCCTGATTCTTTTTGCTCAAGAATAATGTTCTACAATTTAATTCACAAATCCACTTCTAGGGTGTTTTTTTTTAGGGGGGGTAGTTAATGAGAAAGTCTCACAGACTTTCCTGCTGGAACTGGTTTTGAACCATGTCCTCAGCTCTCATCATCCTGAGGAGCTAGGATTACAGGGATGAGCCACTTATGTCCAACTAACACATACTTTTTAAAATGTTTTCATGGACTGTGGCTGTGATTCAGTGGTATAGTATGTGCCTTCCATACATGAGGCCCTGAGTTTAATTCCTAGTACCACATGAAAAGTTTGTATAGTTTTTGCATTATAAATCTTTTAAGAAAAAATAAACATTCTGCATATCTTATTAAAAAATGAGATAATTTAAGATGGAATTTTGCTCAGCTATGTTTTTAACCTGTCAGGTCCATTAAGCAAACTGGTGGGCCAGACTTGTCAGGAGGTAGAAAATAGGTTCTACTTGTTTGCATCATATTTAATGATGGTGGCTGATACTAAATACTACTGCTTTAAGAAAACAATGACAAATACCTAAATAATGAACAGTTAATAGCTACCACATATATTTTCTCTCCAGTACTCTTAGGAGTTTTTTTAAAATTAATTTCAACAAAAATGAAAAAAAATGGGTATTATTTTTTAAGAAACTATCAGAGGTACATGAGGTCCCATTTATATATGGACAAAGGGTCACCATTTTGATCTGAGATTAAATTCAGACTTTAGTTCTCCTTCCAAATTCTTAGGACTCTTAATCATTGCCTACATAATAACAAGGCAGAATACTGAGTGATTAATAGCACTGGACCCTGGAGTTACAAAGCTGAGTTTGAATTAGCTATTTGACCCTAAGAAGATCATTCCTCCCTTTGGCTTCAAGTTCTTCTTTTTATGAAACAGAAACAAGAATAACATCTACTTTACTAGACTGTCGAAAGAACAAAATGAAATAGCATAAATAAATTACTTGACATAGTGCCTGGCACTCAGTAAGAACTGTGAATGTTTTGTTATTTTTATATTTATTTTTTATATTAAAATATAAACTTTTTTTTAACATTTTAGGTGTTTTCTGTGATTTCATTATTTAACACTACTTTATCTGCTACAAAAGAATACAAAAATTCATGATAGTATAGAAATCATTTTCACCTCTAAACAAGTTATTCATATAATCACTTTAGCCCTTTCCAGTAATAAACAAAGTATTTGGATATTTGTTACTTAAAAAATGCTGAAACAAGGATACAGGTTGACCCACTGTAACAATGAGGTGTACAAGACACTATGTTGAAAACAAACTTTACAACTTGGGGGGAGGGGAGGAGCTGGGGGAAAAGGAGTTGGCGAGGAAGGAATGGTAGGGGGAAAACAAAGGAAGGGGTAAAAATGCTTGGTAGGAAATGTACTTATTATCTTACTCATATAACTGTGACCCCTCTGTACAGTATCTTTACAATAAAAATATATTTAATAAAAAACAACAAAACAAAACTACAATGGCTTGGTTCAAATATACTACATAGAATTTTCTAAACAAACTTACTAGTTTGTGTGATTTAGGCAAGAAATCAGGTAGCAAATTAGCTTATTAAGAGAAAAATAAGTTATCACTGAACCAACCTGATAACAATGACAAAGTAAGATCTACGATGGGAAGAAAGAAACTTTTGACTACTATCTTCTGCATTTTGAAATTAACAGAACATTGTATCATTTGAGGGTAAAAAAGTCTGCTCTTTTTGCAATTAAAAGAAAATACTTGGAATTTTACATTTAATTCAGACCTGCTGTTTAGAGTACTTCAAACTTAAACTAATGAGATGCTAATTGCATAAGAGATATATTTGTTTTCTTTTTTTATACTTTTTATTGTAAAAATACTGTACAGAGGGATTACAGTTACATGAGTAAGGTAATGAGTACATTTCCTATGGAGCATAGTCGCCTCCTCCTTTGTTTTTTCCCTACCATCCCTTCCTTCCCACCTCCACAACTACTACCCCCTCCCCCCTAAAACCTCCCACTCCCACTGAAGTTGTAAAGTTCGTTTTCATATTTGTTTTGTTTTAACAGTACTGAATAGTTTTCTTCTTGTATTATTGAAAAGAGCCATAAACACAGAGCTCAAGGCAATATGATGCAACAATTTTTTAAAAATCTATGTAGAGATTATAAATAAACCAGCTTCATGCCTAAAAACATGTATTACTGACATCTAGAAGGTAAATGCACGTGTATATACATTTAAAATTCAGTATGTTTCTATGTAGGATTAGCTATTATAGAGTCAACCTAATAATTATTCCAAGCTCAGTTACAAACAATTCACATTACCTTCACCAAAGTGGTAAAACCCAAGTAGCTGGTATTTGAGAATAGCCATACTATTAATGACTTCTGAGATAGCAAAACAAAGTACATTTCTCTTATCACATGTAAAAAGCATTAAAACAAAAACAAAAACAAGAACTGACCAGTGAAGAGTCTAACCTTGAAAACCTGGGAAGATCAGATTCACCAAAGCCCAAAGATCGATGTTAGCAGTGTCAGACATCACACAGTACAAAATAAGATTGAGTTAGAAGTGGTTCACATTATACCACAAGTTAAACAATAATCTTCTTTGCCAGCATTACTTATACCTATGGCATAATCAGCACGCAAACATAACCATACAGGAGTATAAAGAGCCAAATCTTTTTCAAATAGGAAATATTCTAGAGAATAATATGATTTTTCACTAATCTAGAAAATGGAAAACTGTACTGAAGGTATCATGTTAATGCTGCTACTGTGGTTTTTCAAAAGTTAGCTTCTCAAAACATTGAAGTTGGTAAGCTAGTACTATTTCATTGATAGCCTCCACTTAACAAAGGAGTAATTTTGGATAAATGTTTTAGGTCCATCTTGGCTTCTGCCATCCTTTAATAAAAACTGAAAGTGACAATTTCTTTATATAGTCAAACTGATACAAAGTGAGAATAGTTAACTTTAAAATCCTCACTTGCAAAAAACAAAAGAAACAAAGAAAAATCTAAAACATGAGTATAAACCTATCCCATAAAGCCATGTTCTGATTTTTTAAAATAATTCATCAGGAGACTACCTTCTGTATATAAATATCTGCATAAGTACTACAAGAGAAAAAGCCATTGTATATTTGAATACTGATGAAACTGAAATTCAAGATTCAAATTTTCAAAATATATGAAGACTATCAGTGAAGAAGTACTTTAAATTATTTTGGCATGCAATATCCTACCCAAAACCACAGAAAACATTATAATTTATCATTATTATTATTATTATTATTAAGCACACATCTTACTTCAAGTTATTCAGTATTTAGAGGATCATTAAATAAAAAGATTTAAAAGCCTATAAGTAGAACATTTCTTGGTTAGTATTAATTGACTATAAACAATTTTCTTTTCTTAAAAGTTTTGCTATGATTTTTAAACATTGGACATTAGCAGAGAGAATAAATTGCACTAAAGAACTATGACTCAGGAGTGAGAAGAACTATGATTTTATACTTGGCTCTGCTAATTAATAACTAGCTGTGCATTACAATCTCTTAGAGCATAATAGGAAAACAGTGTTACCTATCTTAACCTTTCTCATGTGACTGATTCATAATGAAAATCAATTTTTAAGATATAGACCTAATACAGAGTACAAACCACTTACGGAAAGGCCAAAAAGAGAAAGAATCAAATCTTCCCTTCAAGAAGTTTACAGTAAAGTAATTACTTGATGAAAGAAATGGTAGCATGTCATTTATACATAGGAAACATTATTGTTGCTGATAAAAAATACAACTTTTCATGTTAATTTGAAATTTAGATGTATGTATGCATATATAAAGATTCCATAAGGAATTCAATTGGAAGATGTTGGACAATAACAAATAGGAGGAAGGAGAGAGACTAATAATAGTGAGTACTTCTGATTTAAATATATTTATGTGTGAAATAACATGGTGAACTTCTTGGCACAATATGAACTAAACCCTGATGGTGGGAAAGTAGTAGGACTGTTGTAGAGCAGGGAGGACAGCAAGGGATGGGGAGAACAAATGGAAAGGGTAAATCATTGATATATTTTTTATGTGTAGATGAAAATAGGAAAATGAAACTTGAAATTTTTCTCAGAGGGAAGAAAGAAGAGGGTGATGATGGGAGATCATAACATTGGTCAGGGTGCATTGTTTGCTTATGGAGTCTCAAAACTAGTACAACTAATGTAAGAAAAAAAACACTCATTTTTATTATCTTAATTGCACTAAGGAACTTCAGTTCAGCATGTCAATGTTTCTGTATAATTTATCTTGACCAGTGTCCCCTTTCCATCATTCTCCCTGCTTCCCATGATCCCAGTCCCACATGTCCCTTTACATTTCCTAGTTTCATTTTCACAAATGCATATTGCATACTATGTCCCTATTTGTTTTTTTTTGTTTTTGTTTTTTTGTTTTTTGGGGTCCGGTCGTGGGGCCTGAACTCTGGACCTGGGCGCTGTCCCTCAGCTCTCTAGCTCATGGCTAGTGCTCTACCACTTGAGCCACAGCGCCACTTCCTTTTTTTTTTCTTTTTGCTTATGTGGTGCTGAGGAATCGAACCCAGGGCCTCATGCATGCAAGGCAAGCGCTCTACCACTGAGCCACCTTCCCAGCCCCATATGCCCCTATTTGTATAAATTGTTTCTAGGTTGCATTCAGCAACCTAACTGAAGATCACAGTTAGAACATGCATATTTAGTTCAATAAATTAGACTTCCTATCTAACATAATTTAAAGCTTGAATAGATTCATTAGATAAGGGCTAGTAATGAGAACTCTTAGATATCTAATTGAAATACAACATTTTAATATGAGCCAGCACCAAAGGAAACTTTGGATCACATCATAGCAAAACTTTTAAGACTTTAATTTCTAATGGCTGTATTTTAATGATTTATATGCCAAGTCAATTTTGATGTGGCATTCTGTAATTCATTGTTTTTCAAATCACTAGCAAAGTTTAACTGCGAACCAAAACAAAAGAAAAACCTTGGTTCCTGTATGTGGATGGTAATTACTAAAGATAAGCTGATGAGTCAACTGTTGTATTTTGAACCTAGTGTCCTCTTAAGGTTTTTTTTTTCTTTTCTTTTTTTTTGGGGGGGGGGGTCCAGTCGTGGGGCCTGAACTCTGGGCCTGGGCGCTGTCCCTCAGCTCTTTAGCTCAAGGCTAGCGCTCTACCACTTGAGCCATAGCGCCACTTCCGGCTTTTTTCTTTTTACTTATTTGGTGCTGAGGAATTGAACCCAGGGCCTCAGGCATGCAAGGCAAACGCTCTACCACTGAGCCACCTTCCCAGCCCACAGAGATTGACTTTCAATAACAACAATTTACAACATATTTTGTGAAAGGGAAATGGTTAAATTGGTTTTAAAGTAAGGTGTCTACTTTTCTTTTTCTTCTTAAAATATGATCTAGTTCCTCACAAAATAAGTATGAAAAGATATCTCCCAGATAAGTCTAGTTTAGCAGTGATCAAGGCAACAGCATTCTATGCAGGGCAGAATTTAAAATTACTTTCAACCATCTCCTCTTCATCTTAGTAATAGTTAAATCACATGTACTGTCTTAATCTGCTTGATATTCATTTAGGAAAAATGGGAGAAATCATTATAAGTAGTTGGTGAGGGTTTGAGATAGCAGAAAACAAGAAACAAAATGTAAGACCCAGTTAGTTATGGTAGTAGTCTACTAAAATGATAGAAGTTATGCTCAATTAATTTATCATATTCATAATTAGGATAAGAAACTAGATTATATGGATCAAGTATGATATAGACTTCATGGAAAGATGATAGGGAGCTACTCTAATAAAGACATTTAACTGAGCACCAGAAACTCTTAAGTCCATCTCAATTATCTCAGTACTTAACAACACTATCTTGAATGAACTTCTTAACCACTTTGGGTGTCAGTTTTCATGTGACAAAGACTCTCTCCTTGATTTAGTTTTAGACCAGCACCGTTGAAGCCTGTTCTCTCCTAAATCTTATCCTTGGCCCTGCATTTTGGACTACCAAGCCTAGTTACAGCAAGAACACTGCTAAATCATTTTAGGAAACTTCAGCTTCAAATGCTTCCAACCATCAATCACCTTCTCGATCCCACTCTTCGTGTCTAAGTATTTGGTCTGCTGTTAACAAGAATCTTCCTGGCTTTGAAGCCCCTTCTTAGTAATTTTATTCACTGACCTTCTCATTCTGTTCTTTGGCATTAAGTCTCTATGTGTCTTTGTTGTATTTGAATTGAGCTCAGTTATTCCACTACTGCAATAACATCTCTTCTTTTGCAACTGTCTTGAATAAAATCTATCTTGCCATCTGCAGATGGCAAATGCCCAGTGAGTAATTTCTTTTTCATATTTGTAAAGCTTAGGTCCCTTCTAGATCTGTCATTCCATAATTCAATGAAGAAAGTGTGTAGGGGGTGTAAAAATTAGACAAGACTCCCTAAAATCATGAGAAACTATGAATTTTTAATTAATAATAAAAATTGTTCTCTAGAAAGTTGAAAAGGACTATATCTCATGAATTCAGATACTTATGACTCTGTTTACTTATGATAGTATGTATATTTTACTTTGAATTGGAAATTTTCCATTAGATAGTTTTTGATAATTATTCTTTGGTATGTTTGTTTACATGTATGTGTTAAAGAATTTCCAATGTGTTGGTTGACTTGATTTTCTTTCTTTCTTCCTTTTTCTCTTTCTCTTTCTTTTTAATTCTATGCCTATTAGTCTTTTATATCAATTTTATTAGAAACTATGTGACAAGGCAAAATGTGACAATGTCTGAAAAACTGCAAAAGGTGTGGCTAGTCAAGCATTACATATTTGCCGAATCTGACAGCATACACTTCAAAAATGTCCTTCTGAAGAACAATTCAATTTTATTTTCATTAACTAATATAAAGCAAAGAGGAAAAATATATTCTACTCCAAAGAAAGATAAAAATATTTTACAAAGCTATTTAGAGTCTATTAATTTTGAACAAAAAATGACACAAATATATAAACTTTAAATTGTTACATGTTTCTTAATTAGACAATGTAGAGTCATTCCAAAAGGAATACTGGGCTCTACAAGTTCCTAATAATTTAGAGATAAGCCACCATATTAGAACTGAATTGGCATATATGCTTTTAAAATATATTCAAACACTTGAAAACATTAGGTAAGGTGTGTGTGTGTGTGTGTGTGTGTGTATATATATATATATATATATATATATATATATATATATATATGTAAATATATACATATATACGGTCACATTTGTAAATATACACAATACATAATTACATATATAAATATGTAAGAAAAGTTTCAAACTTCATGCAGTTACTACTTTGGAGTTAAGGAGCTAACCTGTAGGACCTGGATAGGGGTCAAAGTTCACCAAGGCCCAATGTCAGCATTAATAAAAAGGAAAAATATCAAAATTGTTAGGTTCATGGAGAAACTAAAGCATTACTAAATACTTTCAAGTTAAACTTTAATTCAATAACATAAAATTTTGAAAGGTTGTAACCATGCAGTTTATATAAACCAAATTATATCCACTTAGTATTAACACTGAAATTAAATCACATATGTGACATATTTTGAAAGTCCAAAAATCAATTTTATAATGATCATTACATGAGCTCAGATTCGAAGAGAAATTGGTTTTAAAACTCCATTTTGATCTGTATTTTATAAACAAATAAAAATATCAAATATTTTTCAGGTTTGTGTTCTTCTGAGCACTTTTGTCATTTCTTTAAAAATAGTAATTTTAAAGCATCCATGTAACTAATGTTTTATGTTGTCATATTAAAAATTAATGTTAAAAAGTAAGCTTCATTATGAATAAGAATAGGTAAACACAGTGCTTAATATCCAAAGGATAATAGTTTGGTTTATCTGAATTAATGTATGCAAAACAAAGTGAGATAATTTTTTATACTACATGCAAGAGAGTTAAAATAGCTGAGTATATTTTCACTGGTTTTCTTCAATTAGTAATAAAGGCACAACCTTAAATAATATCCTCTAAGAACAGTCAAGTCCGATTAGATTAGTTTTTCAAAATGGTCTTCAGAGCCTAGTATGTGACCTCATTCAATTCAGGTTTATACAACATATCTATACAACAGATCTTACTAAAATGAACTCTAATAACTCAAGAATTTATTGTAATTCAAAATTTCATTTGAAAAGACATTTAAAAAACAAGTGATGGATATTCAAAGAATAAAAGGGCAATCGCTATGCTTCTTCAATCTTAGATTTCTCTCTTTTTAATTAACAAAAGCCATTCTTTCTATTTCCAAAAATACAAAAACTCTATATCCAGTCTCAAAAATCTATTCATAACCTATCACCAGTGATAGGCCTCAGCAATATTAATCTAGAATTAAAGTGAGCATTTCCAAATTAGTAAAATGAAATGACAGCACAGACACAAAATGAAAAGGTGAACATCAGATGCAAAATTGAGCTACTAGAGCAGTGAACACAAGACAAATGAGGTACAAATATGAGGTTGATATGAAGAAATCAGTAGTCAATTTGATCATGCTGTGATGCTGAAGATAAGTTTGATTGCCTAGTTCCTACAGAAGATAAAATTTTTTATTGAGCCTGGTGATATCTGCTGATCATGTGATAGAACCATAGCAACCATTCTGGTATGGACCACAAGCATCTATTGGTGATTACTAAAATGATTTCTGTGATGACATGCTCCAAGTTCATAATGCAGATGACATTTTGCTACCAGGTTATCAATACAGCTTTATCTTTAATAACCAGTCTAATAAAAACACTATTTACTTCAACTTGAAGTAAATTATATAATGCATTACTAAAACAAATATATTATAACCCATGTAATGCATGGAGCTAAGTATAAACCAAGCTATTTGTTTGTAAGAAGCTCTTATATTAAAAATTCTCGTCAGAAAGGCTGAATAACCTGCCAGCAAAATGAAATAAATAGACTAACAAACAGACCATTCTCCTTCTACTCAGAAACATACCTGGTCTTCCTGGAGGACCTTGGGGCCCAGGGTTGCCTTTAGGACCTTCCAGAGCTGGACCAGGAGAACCAGGTGGGCCAGGGGGACCCTGAACACCAGGAAAACCCTGAAAGCCTGGTTCACCTTTTGGACCTGGAAGGCCAGGATTTCCTGGAATACCAGGTGATCCTCCATCACCCTTTTGACCTATGATAAAGTGACATTACAGAACACATTAAATAATACTGAGTTATAGCCTCGCATATAAGGCTAATGGGCTTAGAGACACTAATATAATTCTTTAGGGTAATTTCTGTCTCCCACTAAAATTCCAAATCCATGTGTTATTTAAAAGACTTCCTATTAAACACATGTATCTGTTATCAGAAGTATTTATCATACAGTATTATAAAATATATAACATTGTAAAAATATAAAATTTGTAGCAGTTTGCATCCTAAATGATAGAGCTAATTTCTTTAAAAAATATTTTGGGTTTAATTTTGAGGCTAATGGAAGATACAGATCTTCAATGTTGCTGCGTGTACCCACAGAACACTCTATCAAAGTTTATAATACCAATCTAGATAAGTTGGTCTCAACACTTCTACACCACTTTTTTTGTGTGCCTGTCAAAGGACTTTAACTCAGGACCTGGGCACTGTCCCTGAGTTTCTTTGCTCAAGGCTAGCACTCTACCACTTGAGCCACAATAATAATTCTGGCCTTTTCGGAGTAGTTTATTGGAAATAAGAGTCTCAACAGACTTTCTTGCCCAGGCTGGCTTTGAACCTTGATCCTCAGATCTCAGTCTCCTGAATAGCTAGGATTACAGGTGTGAGCCACCAGCACTGGCTTCCAGAGCTTTTTTGGCTCAAGGCTAGCACACTATCAGTTAAGTCACAACTCCACTTTGGGTTTTCTGGTGGTTAATTGGAGATAAGAGTGTCATGGCCTTTCTTATCTGATATGGCTTTGAACCTTGATCCTCAAATCTCACTCAGCCTCCAGAGTAGCTAGAAACACAGGCGTGAGCCACCATTGAGCAGCTTATCACATAAAACATTAGTACATTAAAGCAACATTCTTCATGTTGGAGTCATGAGATGGTTATCAGAATTTCTAGCAAATATATTTATGGTTTGAAAAAACCTCTATAAAAAGCCAGTCATCATTTCAGAACCTTAATATGCATATACATATATCTGTATTCACATTCAGCCTTTATTAACTATTAAGTGCTTTGTCAAGACATAGAGAGGGAAGGTATATTTATGTGTGTACACACATCCACTCAAATAGGTAAAGTACATATAAACACAAAACTTTCTTAATTTCTTTTTTGAGACAGCATCTTGTTATATAACCCAAGCTGACCTGGAACCTATGATCTTACCTCAACATTACAAGTTTTGAGATTACAAACATGGAGCATCATGTTTAGCTCTAAGATAGAGTTTTCAGGAACATTTTAATTATTGGTACTTTTTCTACAAGATCTATTTACATTACTTTTATATTGCTTTCTTGAAGGAGAAAAAGTGTTTTTTTTAGTTAAATGAATTTTAAAAGATTCAGTGAACTCTATCTCTTCCTACAATTTGTCTTCTTTTTGTATCATTGCCTTAGCCTTTATGAAGTTAATTAATAATGAGATACCTACATGTAAATTTCCTTAAGCATGAATTTTAATTTATCACATTTCCTTATATTAAGTTGCTAAATAAGAATTATTCTAAGGTTTAACTCTAGTTTTGAAATTTAAGGGCTTATATATGTATTATGTAATAGTGATGGAGATGAAAAATAAAAGTGCTGGCAAATATTTTCATTTTACAGATGGATTTAGCATGGTTTATTGAGGTTTACCAGAAAGTCCTGGAAGTCCAGGGGGTCCTGGGATTCCAAAGCCTGGTTGACCTGTCAGCACACAAAATAAAAAACAATTTCAGATAATAATCAATGAGACACAGGCAAATTATTTTCAGATCAATGAGCTTATTTATTGATACAATGTATATTACATAAAATATGCAGAAAATTAATTTATTTTTGGAGGGGAATGAGGACCAAACCAGCACTTGTACATACTACACAAATGTTCTGCCACTGAATTGCACCCCATAATCCTGCAAGATTGATTTCTAACTAAGAATAATTTCTAACAAGATTAAAACACATATTCTATTTGTAAGGAGTGTTAAATATATCTTCATATACTTAGATAAGATCAAAATAAATAAACGGAATATAGATAGGTGAATAGTGAAAGATTACAGAAATCTGAAAAATATGGTCACTTCTTAATGTGAAAAAAATTGCAGAAAGAATTAACCCACAGACCTATATCCATCTAATCTTCGATAAGGGAGCTAAAAAAATAGAATGGAAAGCCTCTTCAGTAAATGGTGTTGGCAAAATTGGTTAATCACTTGTAGAAAACTAAAGCTAGATCCTTATATATCACCCTGCACCAGAATCAACTCCAAATGGATCAAAGACCTCGGAGTCAAAGCACACACTCTGAAAACATTACAGGAAGGAATAGGAGAAATCCTAGGTCTCCTAGGCACAGGCCAAAATTTTCTTAAAAGAGACACAGAAACACAACAAATCAAAGAAAGGTTGGACAAATAGGATTGCATGAAGCTGCAGAGCTTCTGCATGACAAAGGACGTAGCTAGCAAGATCAATAGAAAGTGCTCGGATTGGGAGAAGATCTTCCCTAGTCATACAATGGACAAGAGTCTCATATCTAAAATATACCTGGAACTCAAAAAATTAAATCCCCCAACAACAAATCCTCAAAGAAACAACTGCCCAATAAATAAGTGGGCTAAGGACTTAAAGAGAAACTTCTCTGAAGAAGAAAGAAGGATGGCCAATAGACACATGAAGCTCAACCTCCCTAGCCATAAAAGAAATGCAAATCAAAACAACATTGAGATACCACATCACTCCAGTTAAAATGGCTATAATCAAGAACTCTAATAACAACAGATGCTGGAGAGGATGTGGACAGAAGGGAACCTTACTGCATTGTTGGTGGGAGTGTAAACTTGTTCAACCACTTTGGAAAGTAGTATGGAGGCTTCTCAAAAGACTCCACATAGAGCTCCTCTATGACCCAGCAATCCCACTTTTGGGCATTTACCCAAATGATCACGAACAAGACCATACTAAAGCTATCAGCACAACTATGTTTATTGCAGCATTATTTACCATAGCTAAGATATGGAATCAACCCAGATGCCCCTCAGTAGATGATTGGATCAAGAAAATATGGTGTATCTACACAATGGAATTCTATGCCTTCATCAGAAAGAATGACATTGCCTCATTTGTTAGGAAATGGAATGACTTGGAAAAAATTATATTAAGTGAAGTAAGCCAGGCCCAAAGAAACATAGGTCCCATGGTTTCCCTTATTTACACTAACTAGTATATGTCTGAGACAAGCAGAAATGGTCAGATAAATTGATGTTAGGCGAAATGAACCCCAAGATAAGGATTCAAATGTTTTTTCTTTCTTGCGATTGTTTCTAACATATTTATAAGATGATTTCTTTGTTGCTTTGTATGTCCCTCTCCCACGGTATAACCCCTGCTTTCACTGTATTTGATGTTGGTATAATTTGTGGAGGGGAAGGGAAAAACATATTGTTTAAATAGGGATACAGGTGGACCCATTGCAACATGAGATATACAAGACGTTATGTCAAAAAATGAACTTTACAACTTTGGCCTGGGAGCAGGGATGGGAGATGGGAAGGGATGGGAAGGGGAAACAAAGGAGGAAGCAACAATGCTTTATAAGAAATGTATGCATTACCTTGCCCATGTAATTGTAACCCCTCTGTACGGTATTTTCACAATTAAAAAAAAAGGAAAAAAAGAAAATAGTGTGGTACCTTAGAAGGTAAGAAAGAAGACATGATTTCATTGAAGATAAAAAGGAAAATTAAAATGGGCAAAGAGGAAATTAAAAAAAAAATAGCACCTGGTTCACCCTTCTGTCCTGCTGGTCCAGGAATCCCATCTTGACCTGGTTTGCCTTTTTCACCTGGAGGTCCTGGTGGCCCAGGGTGGCCTCCACCACCTAAAGAGCATAGCACAGCAGGTCACACTCATCTTCTAATCTCCCTTTTTTTTAAAAAATCAAATACCCCATTTTCCCATTCTAGATTCAAAAAGTTCCATGCAAAAGACAAATTGTTTCTTATGTACTCCTTTAATAATGTTATGGAAATAAAGAATGAAAAAAATAAAGGGGGATAATGAGAAATAATGCCCAATCCAATATATAAATATTTTCATTTCACCATTTTAATTGTATTTTAAAATTAGTTTTAAGTAGTTGTCCAAAGGTTTCAAATCAATATGTCAGATTTTGAGTACATTGGCTTGTGAATATCCAAGAGAGTAAAGTATGAGGGGTGATGAGATGCTTTAAGGGCCTCATATGGGACAAAATAAGTGATTTACTCTAGGAATCAGTAAATAAACAAAACTACTACAGCCTTCAATTCTAAAAAATAACAGTTCTATCAATCATGTATTATACCATACTTGAATGAATTGTGCCTAGGAAAAGTGTTTGATAAGAAATGTACTCATAACTTACTGTGTAACTGTAACACTTCCGTACATCACCCTTATAATAAAATAAAATAAAATAGGTCCCATTATGAAAATTTGGAATAATTTTTTAAAAGTTGTCCATTTTATCACCAATGTGCAGTGATAAATAAATGACCAACATATTTTCTTGTTTTGAAAATGTCCACAACTGAATACAATTGGACAATTTCTCCAAACTGAATGTGATAAGCTTTAGCTTTCCAGAAGAGCAGTCTTATTTTACATACTCACCTACAGGACCAGGTTCTCCCGGAAGACCAGGGTTCCCAGGAGGACCAATAATACCCTTTGGTCCAGGAGGGCCTGGGGTTCCTAAAATAAAGAGTTCAATGTAAAAATGAAAGAAAACATACTATATTTTATTGACAGCTTATAGCTTATAGGGTTAGCACTGAAATAATGAGGAGTAAAAAGAACCTCTAAATGGTGAATGCTGAATATTTTCAGAAATACTTCTAAATTTATTTAGCCAGAGGTATTGGTATATTATATGTTCATATACATAAAAATAACTACAACTATATTACACTGACAAAAACATGTTGGAGTTTACTCCCATTTTTTTTATTCTACCTATCTATTGATGGACATTTGGGATGATGCCAGGATTTAGCTATTATTAACACACAGGTTATGAATATTTTTGCACAGGTCTTTTTGTAGACATATATCTTTATCCTTTTTTTTTTTTTTTTGGTGGCAAACCTGGGGTTTGAACTCAGGGCCTGGGTGTTGTCTCCAAGCTTCTTTGCTCAAGGCTGGTGGTGCTCTATTCCTTGCACCACAGCTCCACTTCCGGCTTTTTGGTGGTTAACTGGAGCTAAGAATCTCATGAGCTAGGAAGTGGTGCTGTGGCTCAAGCGCCTTGAACTGAAGAGCTCAGGGACAGCGCCCAAGTCCAGAGTTCAAGCCCCATGACCGACCAAAAAAAAAAAAAAGAATCTCATTAGCTTTCTTGTCCAGGCTGGCTTTGAGAAGAGATCCTCTGATTTCAGCCTCCTGAGTAACTAGGATTACAGGGAAGAACTGCCAGCAGAGCCACCAGGCTGTTTAATTTATCTCAGGTAAATTAAAAGGGTTGAGATTGCTGGGTCTGAGTATGTGCACTGTGTTTTTCTCTATAAGTTACAAGCAATAAATTTTATATTCATAACAATGTATGAGAATTCAGTTGTTTCAAATCCCTTTTAAACATATGTTAATAGTGGGTATTTTGGGGGTAGGTAACCTCAATATGAATTTAATGTGAATTTCTTTGATGGCTAATTATATAAGTCGTATTTTCATGTACTCATTAGCCATCTGTATATCTATGTATTGTGAAATATCATTTCAAACTTTTTCTCTTAGAAATTGGATTATACTTCCTTTTTATATATAATTACAGGAATAACTTACATGTCCAAGTTGTCAGTCACATGTCACGTGTACTTTGCAAAACTTTCTCATGGTCTCTGTATTTCCTATTCACTTTCCTAATGGTATATTTGATGAACTAAAGTTTTAAATGTTGACTAAATTTAATCTACAATTATTTTCTTTTAAAATTATTGTGCCCTCTGAAAACTTTATTATCCTTGAGTTATAAAAACACCCTATGGATTTTTCTAAAAACTTTAAGGTTTTAGCTCATATGATAAGAGTAACATCCACTTTAAAATATTTTTTTATATGGGCTGAGTTTTGTTTTCGTTGTATGAACATCTACATGTTTCAGGGTAATTTCTGGAAAAAACTTGACTTTCCATGTTGGATTTCTTTAGTACCTTTATCTAAGTAATTTTATCTCACAGATGAGTCCTTTTCTATGCTAGCTAAATCTAATGATATATTTAATATTGCCCATGCAAGTACCACATTGTCTTAATTATGATTGATCTTGTGACTCAAAAGGAAAACATGTTATAAAAATAATGAGGGTCTACTCTTCAGAACACATGAATTTCCTGAACATATCTATACTTAAAGCAGTTTCAAAATGCATATATCAGAAAACTGACAAAGATATATACAGAAATATTAACATTCACAGTTATATTGAAAATTGAAATGCCTAATTTTCAGCAATTGAAAGAACAAACTATTGTTAAAGATGCACAAGATTTTAACACAGATAATTAAACACAACCAATTAAACACAATGAGCAACTACCAAATTCACGATTTTTAAGTGAACAATTCACCCAAACAGACAATAACTTGGGCCATATATATCTCTATAAGTACTAATAGTATTCTGATCACAATAGAGATAAACTAAAGTCAATAACAGAAAGATATTTGGAAAGCCTCTAAATATTTAAGAATTGATCAACACAATTCTAAATACCTTATGAGCAGTGACTGAACTTAAAAAGAAAATAAGAAACAATTTTTATAGTGCTAAATATGAACCTAGGACCTTGTGCATGCTAGGAGAGTGTTCTGTCACTGATCTATATCACCAACTTAGAAAACATTTTGAATTGAATGATAAAGCACAAAATAACAAAATGTTTGGAATGTGTCTTAAAGACCCCTTACATGGACATATGAGGTTTCAAATATATCAGGACAAATGAGAAAAAACATAGAACCTAGAGAACATAAAGTTATTTTCAAAAAATGAACAAAACTCTAAGAAAGAAAAATATTTTCATTGTATCTATATATCTATATCTATCTATATCCATATTTATCTATATCTATACTTATAATCCACATCTACATCTTCTTGCACTGCTGGGGATAAAACCCAGGACCTTATTCATGTGCGGGGCATCACTATCAAAATATTGTTGACACTGACCATAAATCTAAATGTAAAAATTTAAATATTGAATGCTATAAAACCAGAAGAATATTTGCAAAGCTTCGAGTAGACAAATATTTACTAAATATGATAAAAGGCAATAACAATGAAAGAAAATATTACATACTGGCTTTTATTAAAACAAATTTCATTTATGGCAAGATAGCATTTAGACACTGAATGGCAAGTCTGAGTTAGAAAGAAGAGATTTTTCAAAATATACATTTGAAAAATAACTCATGAAAATATAAAGAGCTGATCTGAATCAGTAAGAATAAAGGCAAACAACTCAATAAAAATGAGCAAAAATGGCTGGGAAGATGGCTCAGTGGTAGAGTGCATGCCTTGCAAGCATGAGGCCCTGGGTTCGATTCCTCAGCACCACATAAACAGAAAAAGCCGGAAGTGGCACTGTGGCTCCAGTGGTAGAGCGCTAGCCTTGAGCTGAAGAGCTGAGGGATAGTGCCCAGACCCAGAGTTCAGGCCTCATGACTGGCAAAAAAAAAAAAATAAAATAAAATAAAAATGAGCAAAAAGACTTAAATAGGCACTTCAAAAAGATGCTATTCAAATGGCCAGTAAGCATATGAAAAGGTGTTTAATAGTGTTAACCATTAGAAAAATGTAAATTAAAACTTCAATATTTCTACATGACTGCTTGAACAGATAAAAAAGAAAACTACAGATAATACCCTGTGATGTTGAGAATACGTGCAACTGGATGTATCACAAATTAAGACTTCAGTTCATAATAGTACTTTGGAATATTGTTTGGTATGCTCTACTAACGAGTAAGTTAAAATGAACTTCTAATGAATTATTTCAGCAATTTTATTACTACGTTTTTGTCTGAGTCATCAGTATGTATGTCCACTAAACGACAAATAGAATGTGAATTGCATTTTTCATAATTCTTCTAAACTGAACATCTGAAGTCCATTAACAGAATATATAATTGTAGTATTTAATTATATAGCAATGACAAAAAAAATTAAATGACGTGTGACATAAAATTAATGAATTTTACACAAATTATTTTTTCAAAGAATCAGACACAAGCCTACGTAGCATGGGATTCCATTTATATGAATTTCAACAACAGGTAAGATTAATTGATGCTGACAGACTCTATAGTAAAGTTTATCTTGGGGAGGATTCCCTGTGAAGAGCATGGGCAAACTTTATTTTTGCAGTACTGAGGTTTAACTCAGGGCCCCCTCACTTGCTAGGCAAATTCTCTATCGCTTAAGGCACACTCAACTTCCTTTTGCCTAAATTTTTCTGATAGGGTCTTGTGATTTTCCCAGGGATGACTTCAGATCCTGATTCTCTTAGCTCCACCTCCTTTGTAGTTTAACTAGCCAGATCTATTTTATATTTTGGTATGTCAGATGGATTCAAGGATGTATACACAGGTAGAAATTTATCTAGTATTGCTTACTTAAGTATATGTTACTACCTATATGTTGTAGTTCAACAAAAAGGTTAAGAAACAGATTACCCATTTACTGATGCCACTGTTCTATTAAAAGAGACACAAAAAGTTAAATAGAAGTGGAACAAGCAGGTATTGTAGTTTAGGCTATCTATGTAAGTCTCTTTGCGTCAATGACTCAGACCTTGTATATGAAGTGACTACCAATAGTCACCAGCTGTGTGCCTGCGTACAATTTTCCAAGAGATTTGCAGCAAGCAAAGGCCTGACAGAGTATATTATCACCTTCAAAAATAGTAAGGTCTCAAGCCGGGCGCTGGTGGCTCACGCCTGTAATCCTAGCTACTCAGGAGGCTGAGATCTGAGGATCGTGGTTCAAAGCCAGCCCGGGCAGGAAAGGCCGTGAGACTCCTATCTCCAATAAACCACCAGAAAACCGGAAGTGGCGCTGTAGCTCAAGTGGTAGAGCGCTCGCCTTGAGCTGAAGAGCTGAGGGACAGCGCCCAGGCCCAGAGTTCAAGCCCCATGGCCGACAAAAAAAAAAAAAAAAAATAGTAAGGTCTCTTAATTGATGTGTGGCTAGCACTCACTCAAAGATAGAAAAATGCTTCACTATACAAGTTTCTCTGCCCACAGGATATTGTCTTGCTGAGTCGGTAATACTCATTTTGATTTTATACAGAAAGACTTTGGGCAAAGAAAAGGTAATGAACTAGTTTCAGTTTGTGGTGCTAATCAATATTGGATTGGGTTGTGGTGCTAATCAATATTGGATTGGGAAAAAGAATTCAAGTCTGTCTGATAAGAACTTGATATGTGACACTGATTAGAAGAGATAAGGAGAGAAACATGTACTTACCTGGGAATCCAGGCAGTCCTGGCTGCCCTTTAGCTCCAGGTGTCCCTGGTAATCCAGGAAAGCCAATATCTCCCACAGATCCTTTAGTACCTGGGTTCCCTGGGTATCCAGGCAGACCAGGCTCACCCTGAAAACATGAATAAAGAATAAAACCAGACTCTCTAAATGACTTAGATTGTATAACACTGTAACATTATTTATAGAGCTTTTACTCTATGTCAAGCACTCAGCTAAGTGCTTTATATAAATTACTTCATTTAATCATCACAACAGCCTGTGAGTTAGTTTTTGTCATCTTCATTTATAAATGAAAAGAAAAACATGAATCTTGGAAAAGTCAAGTGTCTAAGGTATTTGGTAAGTGGCAAAATTTGGATTTGAATACAAGTCCTATCAGACTCCAGAGTCCATGTTGTTCTCATACTATGTAGATATATTATTCTCATTAATCATAACAACTCTATTTGATACTATTCTTATCCCTAGGTTATGATGATGATGCTAATTAAGTGAGAGAATCTAAATTTTTACTTTAGAACTTTTGATTCTCATCCCTATTAGGCTAGGATTCATCGCTTACAATTAGCAAGTGAATCAATAGCTATAGTTTGTTCTACTGGAAAAGATCATTTTTATCTTCCCATGAGATCTACCAGTTCAGTGGACATCTAAAATATGACTTCTTGAGTTGGGTGTTTATGGCTCATGCCCATAATCCTAGCTACTCGGAAAGCTGGTAACTGAAGATCATGATTCAAAGCTAGCGCCAGGTCGAACAGTCCAGGTGACGTTATCTCCAAGAAACCACCAAAAAGCCCAAAGCGGAGGTTTAGCTCGTGTTAGAGTGCCAGCCTTGAGCAAAAAGGTAAGGAAAAATGTAAGGCCATTATTAATGTTCAACCCTCACTACTGGCATTAAAATGTCACTTCTGTGAAGCCATTTGGGACAGAGAGTGCTTACTTAAGAGCTTAGGGGAGGTTCTAATTCTTCCCTTACTGTAATGTTTCCCAAATGCAAATCTCAACTCAATTACACTAAAAGTGACTCTGGATCAGAGATAATTCACATATTACCATTTTTGCGCAATGAATATTTGTATTATGTTTTAGAAAAAAAAACAGTAGAAGACCAGAACCTTAGAAGAATTCCTACCAACTTTCCCAATTGAAATAATTTTATTTAGTAATAATGAAAACATACATCAAAACTATCTCCCATAGTGCTGCCTGCTTCACTCATGGGAAACATGACCTCTTTTTTTGTTGTTGTTGTTGGTCGTGGGGCTTGAACTCTGGGCCTGAGCACTGTCCCTCAGCTCTTCAGCTCAAGGCGAGCTCTCTACCACTTGAGCTAAAGCACCACTTCCGGAAACATGACCTCTTTAACATCAGTTAATAACTAGTAAAAGTCTGAGACAAGCAGAAAAAGTCAGATAAGATGATGTTAGGTGAAATGAACCCCAAGTTAAGGACACAAGTGGTTTTTTCTTTCATGCTATCGTTACTAACATATTTATAAGGTGATTGTTTTGTTGCTTTGTATATTTTCACTGTATTTGATGTTGGTATAATTTGGGGAGGGGAAGGGAAAAAATTGTTTAAATAGGGATACAGATTGACCCACTGCAACAATGAGATGTACAAGATGCTATGTCGAAAAACGAACTTTACAACTTTGGCAGGTGGGGGAGGGAGTGTAGTCGTGGAGATGGGAGGGCAGGGATTGGAGGAGAAAAACAAAGAAGGAGGGAACAATGTTTGATAAGAAATGTACTTATTACCTTGCTCATGTAATTGTAACCCCTCTGTGTGGCATTTTCACATTAAAAATATTTTATTAAAAATGTTTCTTCTTCCATTTGTTTGGGTGAATAAGCTCTTCTATTTGTATTTCATATGTTTCTACAATATGGTAATTACTTTAAAAAACAATGCTCTTTCTTCTTTCTTGGATGAGAATATATCTATTTTTCCTGAACCCTTATGAATGAAATGTATACATTTTAAGGCACAAAATAAGTACATGCTGAACTTTTGGGTTGAATTAGCACCAAACTGAGTAAAATTTTAAAGAGAAGGCAGATATTTTATTAAGACTTCTAAAAAAGACAATTTACCTAATCTTTTATTATTCATACACTTACAGGGAAAATAATGAATTTCAAAAAAGGTAAGTCTGAAGAGATAAATCAGAGGAAAAAAATGAACAAATTGGCCAGGAACCTTGTAAATCGCTCTTGAGAAAGGAAAATTCAAGTCTACTTTTAATCAAACTAGAAGTGATTTGATTATACTTAAGACGCAACTATTCCATTCATTTTAATGTCAAAGCTTTGATAAAATTCTTGAAAATTGAATATATAATACCAAATAAGTCAAATGAACAATTGTGAAACTATCTAATAAGTACAGTAGCTCCCGAAGACTAAAATTTTTATAAGAAGTCTGAAACTAGAACTACTTTCAAGATCATTGTGATGCATCACATACAGCTCATAATTCCCTGATGTTAAAATTCATATTTTTAATCTAAGAATATTTGGATCATTGTCAGTCTCTAAAATGCATGACCCAGAGTATAATGATAGGTTTGCTTCAATTTGGAGAAGATATCAAAATTTGGTGAGAAAGTTAAATTTTTTTCAGTTCTTTCTGCCATTGCAAAATTGAAGAAGCATTGCTTAGAACAAAAGCAAAACAATGAGCTGGGCGCCGGTGGCTCACGGCTGTAATCCTAGCTACTCAGGAGACTGAGATCTGAGGATCACCGTTCAAAGCCAGCCTGGGCAAGAAAGTCTCTGAGACTCTTATCTCCAATAAACCACTAGAAAACCAGAAGTGGCGCTGTGGCTCAAGTGGTAGAGCGCTAGCTTTGAGCTGAAGAGTGCATGGACAGCGCCCAAGCCCAGAGTTCAAGCCCCACGACCGACAAAAAAAAAAAAAAAATAAAGCAAAACAATTAATTAAAAAAATCTGGTTAGAAAGAGTGAAAATGATGACCTACTCTATGGCAACAATAGCCCTACAAAATCAGTGAGAAGTTGTAGTTCCCAGAGAATTGGCAACTTCTACAGCTATGTCAGCAGGTATAATACTATTGCTTGGTACATCGAATAAAATTTGATGCTCTTCTGGGTAAAAATATCAGTAATGCATTATGAATCTGAAGACACCATAAAGAACTGACAAAATTTAAGGTGAGACATATGCAACTAGCATCCTAGTTTGATCACCACCCAATGTATTTATGAACCAAAACATCATATTGTAAGTCATGAATATGTACAAGTATCATGCATCAATCAAAAATGTAACCAAATTAAAAAAACAGAATGGATGCAGCATTTTTTTCTAAAAATTTTGATATATAATCGATGCACAAATTTGTACATATTTACTGTATACATTTTGATGTATACAGACATATATACACATACATATAAACATATATAGGGGTATATACCACTACCAGTATAAAAACTCTTTGTGTTATTTTTGTATATATTTCATAGAAAATGTACTTATAACACAAAACTAATCTCAAAATATTTTAAGGTAAACAATACTGTTAATTGTAGACACTGTATTGTATTTAAGCATGGAACTTATTCATCTTATCTTACATAACTGAAGCTTTATACACATTGAATAACCATTGATATTTTAACAAATGATAGAGTAAACAAGGAGGTCTTCAAGTTTTTATATCCATTAGATTTACCAGTTATTGAAATATTAAGCTAACAAAAACAAACTGATAAATAATAGCTCAAGGCTGCCTGAGCAAGCCAAAAGTTACCAAATGAGATTTAACATACATACGTACAAAGCGATGAAGTTGAAAGAAAATAATGTGAGCTAAGTTTACAAGTTGAGGGTCTCAATAATTTACTACTCAAGAAAAGAATAATAGTGAGACCTCAGCTCAGTATAGACAAAAGTGGGACAAAATGGTAAAGAAATATTATGAAAAAAAGATTCATAAAATCAAGGTCTTCTATACTAGCATAGCATGTGTAGTTTTGGCAACTATACCACATTAATATTAATTTATTTTAAATACCTTCAAAATGAAATGCAAGAAAAATAATACCCAATTTGTGTATCAAATTTTAGGATTCAAGATCTTAAAGAATCCTGAAATGAACAGGGAAAATTTAAGATAAACGAATGCATTATATGATTTTACCATTGAAGTACATATTTATGCATTTCCATTTAAAAATGTACTTATGTAATTTTGTTTTGATAAAATTCACACACCATGCAATGCACTCATGTAATATATACCACTGAGTGTTCCTAAGTATATTCACATGATTGTACAACCACCATCACAATCTAATTTTACAACAGCATACTTTATTTCCTTTCTTTGTTTTATAATCTCTGCAAATTTCAAAAATTAACATAAAATTGTTCATTTAAATACACTTGTAGGTCACACGGAAATTAAAATCAGCCTCTTCCTTGAAAAACTGTATATATCTTGGATATTTGTCCATTGAAATGTATTCCAGGAAAGAAATATATATGAACAAATTTTGAAAATTTTAAGTCAAAGGGTAGCATTTATATCAAATTGTATTGGGTCAATTGAAATTTATCTACATAATTTATCTATTTATTAATTTATCTATTATTATCTATCTATTGATTTACATAATTCAAGTAGATTAAAGATGTAAATACAAATAGCAAAATGATGAATATAATGGAAGAAAAACATACATTTCTTTTTTTATAATCTTAGAATGTAGAAATCTTCAACCGATGAATTTTTGTTTTGTTTCAGCAAAAACATATCAACCATCATAAAATTATGTTCCTGATCTTTCCCAGAAAATAACTTAATAGCTTTATCTTCCTATTGCTCAGACTAATAAAGTTAGAGCCATCTTTGACATTCTTCTTTCACATTCCATAAACAATTCTTCCTGGTTTGAGTTACAAAATCCATTCAACAACTGATCATCTCATCATTTACAATGCCTCCACCCTGATCTAATTCATCACCATCTCTAATCTGTATTATTTAAAAAGTATCATAACTCAGCTACCTACATTTTTTCTTGTCCTTTACCATCTGTTTGGAGCTGTGGTATACTTTAAAATTTCATATATAATCATGTTATTCTTTCCCATTTTATTCAGGATAAGAACCCTTACTCTGGTAAATATCTGTTACCTAAATATCTCTTACTCACCCCATTACCAACCTGAATTCATCTCCTATTTAGTATCACTCATTATGCTTCATCCATATTCACTTCATTCATATTGCTCAAACGTATCAGCTATGTTCCCACTAGTTTTCTTAGTATTACATACTGCAGTAGGTCATTGCTCCATTATTATCACAGACTTTCCCTTAACAATCTACTCCAAAATGTAGCTGTTCCCAAGCTTTACTTTAGTTTTTGTTTTGAGATTTATCATGTCACAACATATTATAGATTTATTTATTTGGTTTAATGTATGTCTCAACTAGATAAATTTACCTTCACCACATTGGCAATGAATTTGTATCATGTATTTCATCTCTAAGACTCAGATGTATCTAACACACCACATCTACTGAATACATTTCTCATGAGTTAATGAGTACACTTTTGCCTATGTAAAAATGTTAAACTTCTACGTGATGAAATACACCATAAACTATTATCTGACAAATGATTAACTGCAAGAAAATATCTCCAACATACATAACAGGCAATGGATGGACCTTCACTATTATTCTGTCATAAACCTACAGAAAAGAAGGTGGTAGAGTACAGTTTACCTAAGACAGATGAACACAAAACATACTCCACCTATATACAACATGTACAAAAACAAAATCCTATATGGATTATAAATAAATGTGTAAAACAAAGAACTCAAAGTTATATACCAACAAATGAATCTTTAATAAGGAAGGAAATGGAAAAAAAAAAGAGGTTAGAACATGAAAGAGGTTTTTGCTTTTACCCTTTGTATGTTTATTCTTCATTTTTAAAAAAATTTCTTTTATTTTTGGCCATACTTGAGTTTGAACTCAGGATCTCATGCTACCATGTAGGCATTCTACAACCCCATCCTTAATTATTTATCTTTTGAGACAGGGTCAGGCTGTATAGCCCAGAAGGTCCTGGAAGTTGCTTTGTAGTTCAGACTGACCACAAACTCAAATCTTCCTGACTTAGTCTCCTATGTGTTGGGATTACAAACCTGAACTACAATCCCTGGCTTGTATTTTATTCTTTTTGGTACAAGTGCCTATTTATGCAATCCTAATAAAATGTAAATGTAACAAAGACCTGAAATGAATTTCAATAAATTTTACATTGCTAAACTAGAAACTTACCATGGTTTTCTTAAGTCAATTAATGGCATAATCAAAATGTAGAGTTTTTTTTGTTTGTCTGTTTGGTCGGTTGTGGGGCTTAAACTCTGGGCCTGGGTGTTGTCCCTCAGCTCTTCAGCTCAAGGTTAGCACTCTACCTCTTAAGCCACAGCGCCACTTCCGGTTTTCTATTGGTTTATTGGCGAGAAGACTCTCATGGACTTTCCTGCCCAGGAGTACAAGTGTGATCCACTCGCACTCAGCTAACTGTAGATGTTATGTTTAGAATATACAAAATCTTATTTCAAACCCAGGGCCTCATGCATGCAAGGCAAGTACTCTACCACTGAGCCACCTTCCCAGCCACTTCTATTACATTTTAAAGTTACATGTCTATAAATCTTGTCAAATTAATAACCACAGAAATATAAAGATAAAAAACTCGAATCAAAAACAAAACCAGGCAAAAAAATGTACCTTTGGTTCACTAAAACATATTCAGAGATTAAGTCAGAGAAATCTTTTTCTTATATATAGATATTCTTGTCATGGGGCTTGAACTCAGGGCCTGGCATTGTCTCTAAGCTTTTTTGGTCAAGGTTAGCACTCTACCACTTTGAGGCACAATACCACTTCTAGTTTTCAGGAGTTAATTGGAAATAAGTCTCACAGACTCTCCTGCCCAGCCTAGCTTCAAACCATGATCCTCAGATCTCAGCCTCTTGAGTATCTAGACAGGTGTGAGCCACCAGTGCCCAGCTTATTTTTTAGAACTTGGTATAAACACTAGAAAAACATCTTCTCAAAGCTAAGAGATAAAAGAATGCACAAATCTCTTACCAAAATATACTATGTTATTCTATTGTTTATTTAATGAAGAATGAGGACTTAGAACAATGTTAAAGAAAAATCACAACAGCTCAAGTATCTCATTAGAATATGATTACCTTTGGGCCAGGAAGACCTGGAAGACCAATTCCTGAAACACCAGGATCACCTTTATCTCCTTTCTGTCCAGGTAATCCTGGAGAGCCAGGCTGTCCAGGAACTCCAGGAGGCCCAGGGGGCCCATCCACACCCTGAGGGCCTGTTAAAAATAGGTAGTATGTAATATTTGACAAGATTCTTTATTCATAGCATATTTAAGACACATATAGTCAAGGAAAAGGAAAACCTCTCTTCCAATACATTCACATAATAATTAACTTCACAACAACCAGAATTATGTAAAAGCCTATTTGGGGCAGTTCTGAGGTTTGAACTCAAGAGTCTTGTGCTAAGCAAGTGCTTTGCCACTTGAGTTACCCCTTCAGAATTTTAAGCTTTTAGTTATTTTTCAAATAGAATCTAGTATTTATACCCAGGTATTCTTGAAACATGTTCTTCTTATTTATATTTACCATGAAGCTGTGTAATAATTGTGTGCCAACATGCCCTGATTTCTTTGGTTGAAATGGGGTTTTATTGGTAGAAATGTCTGGGCTAGCCTGCAACAGTGATCCTTCTGATCTCCACCTCCAAAATAGCTAAGATGATAGGAAATCACTCTGGTTCCCAGCTTTTTTTTATGCTGGAAATATTTATTTTTATTTTTAATTTATTTTTTATTGTGAAAATACTGTACAGAGGGGTTACAATTACATGGGCAAGATAATGAGTACATTTCTTATCAAGCATTGTAGCCTCCTCCTTTGTTTCCCCTTCCCATCCCTTCCCATCCTCCCCCCCCACCCCTCTATCCATTCCTCCCTGCCCCCCCCCACCAAAGTTGTAAAGTTCATTTTCGACATAACGACTTGTACTTTTCATTGTTGCAACAGGTCCACTTGTATCCTTATTTAAATGACTCGCTTTTCCCCTTCCCCTCCACAAATTATACCGACATCAAATACAGTGAAAGCAGGGGTTATACTGTGGGGGAGGGACATACAAAGCAATTAAAGCTTATTTTTAGATTTATTTTGAAATGATCATATATTAATATAAGGTGTTTCATTGTGACATGTAATGTATACAATATACTTTGAACAAGTTCAACCATTCCTTCTTTCCAGTAAATATTTAGTGGGTTTCATTATGCTCTGTGTGTGTGTGTGTGTGTGTGTGTGTGTGTGTGTGTGTAACATACTTCAGTACTTCAGTTCTCTTCATCCCTCAGTAGCTTTTCCTTTTCCCCTTCCCCTCTTGTTGATTCCCACTAGACAATCCTCCTTTTATATTTGTGTCCTATTTTTATCATCAACATCATGATCATTTCAAGTCTAGGTTCCACAAAGGAGCTATAAACATAGGGTATTTGGGTTTTTGACCTTGACTTATACTGTTCAGTGAGATGATCGCTAGTTCCATTTTCCTGCAAATAACATAAACATATTTTCATTTTTCATTATGACTGAGTAATACTCCATTGTGTGTGTGTGTGTGTGTGTGTACATTTTCTTTATCCATTCATTTGCTGTAGAGTACTTCATTGAATTTCATTGTTTGGGTATTGGAAAAAGTTAAAAGCCATTTTAAGGATGTTTAAATGAAAATGCTCTAATGAGAGCTCTACCCATTAATTGTATTAAACACTGATTCATTCCATCTGGATTCTTTCAATGTTGTTCTCATTATTATTTTTTTGTCAGTCATGGGGCTTAAACTCTGGGCCTGAGCGCTGTCCCTTAGCTCTTCAGCTCAAGGCTAGTGATCTACCACTTGAGCCACAGCACCACTTCCAGTTTTCTGGTAGTTTTTATTGGAGATAAGAGTTTCACGGACTTTACTGCTTGGGCTGGCTTTGAACCATGATTCTCAGATCTCAGCCTCCTGAGTAGCTAGGATTACAGGCGTGAGCCACTGGCAGCCAGCCTGTTCTCTTATTTTCTTTTTTGCCATATTGGGAGTTGAACCCAGAGCCTCATGCTCAATTGGCAAGAGGTGCACTAGTCTCTTTTCTGGTTAAAAGGGAGCAAACCACTTCCTTTAATGAGACTAAATATCTGTGAGCTTTTAATCACTCACCTGGGAAACCCATATCACCAAGATTTCCTTTAAGTCCAGGAGGTCCTATAAGTCCTGGCTGGCCGGGGAGACCAGGGTTACCCTTGGGACCTAGAAAAGTCCAATTAGTACAATTAAGATAAACAAGAACAAGTATGGAAGTATTACATTGTATTATATAAAGTTCATTGGTATAATAAAGCATGAAAGAGGTAATGGGTATCCAAGAAATTTCCTTAAGAAACTTACTAACAATGTAACTATGGTAAAAGAGATTATCTAATATATGGTAAAAGAGATTATCTAATATAAGTGTATAAAAAAGAAAAAAATTACCAGGATATTTTTCTTCCTCTAAACCTATTCCAATGACCTGATATGCTTATTTGTTGCATATGTATAATTATCTTCACTATATTTTCAGAACTACATGGAATATGATGTCAGTTTTTCAAGCATTCAGAAGTGATTGTCACAATATGTAGAACCTGATTACATGAGGCTCTCCCCAGGAAATTCTATCATGATCTAGCCTAGTACTTTAGAACAGAGACTGAGTGTAGATAGGCAGTCACCTCTGACAGACATGGGTGTTCTGTGTGTACATTCATTCTAAAGTGTAAGTGCTTAAGCTCTGTAGTATCCCCTAGGAGTGTCCCAAGGATCAGGATGCTCTCAAACACTTTTGTCTTTAACACTGATGTCTAACTTGAGGAAGAATATATAAAGAAGATATAAAAGACAGACAGGGAAATAATTTATTTTTCTGATGCTATCAAGGCAATGTCTTGTGAAGTAAAGACCCCTGGGGATCATAGAAGAATGAGGACTAGCTGCACTTTATAACCTTAGAGGCCCAACTGAAAGAAAATGGCTTAAAAAGTTTTGTGTAGAATAAGATTTTAAAAAATCCCTTTTTGCTGGATGCCAGTGGTTCATGCCTATAATCCTAGCTACTCGGGAGACTGAGATCTGAGGATTATGGTTGGAAGCCAGCCTGGGTGGGAAAGTCCATGAGACTCTTATCTCCAATAAACTACTGAAAAAGCTGAAAGTGGAAGTGTGGCTCAAGTGGTAGAGCACTATCCTTGTACAGAAAAGCTCAGGGACAGTGTCCAAACCTGGAGTTCAAGCCCCAGGACTTGCACCAAAAATAAAAAATCCTTTGTAACTGATTAATGCTTTGACTCACTAAGATAAGTTATAAAATCTTCATCCCTAGAAATTTTCAAAAAATAAAATTAGCAGCCCTGTCTTCATGGCTTTGTGATTAAATTTGAAGGCATCAAAACAAAACAAACATCAAAAAAAAACCCTGGGAGAGATAAATTATTCAATCTCTTACTAGATAATTATCTTAATTGTATATGTTGCTATATATGGAATCAAAAATAGCATATAACTTGAGTCACAGTTCTGTGTATACTATATTGCGACAAAAAATGAATGTGAATGTGCAAAGCAAAATATTCTATAAGTTTTTTCTGTTGAAACACAGGACAAGTGACATTTGGTAAGCTCCATTTTCATCAAAGATGACCTCCACACTTTAACAGCTACTCAAGCATATTACGATGGCCAGATCCAAAACATGGTAAACATGTACTTATCTTCTAAGGTTTAGCCTCAACTACTACAGGTTGTCAATCATGCCTACCTGGAGGTCCTGGTAATCCAGGTTGTCCAATCAGTCCTGGTTGCCCTGGGTCTCCAGGCAATCCCTGGTAGCCTTTTGGCCCAGAAAGTCCAGGAATACCTTCCAAAGATGAGCAAAATAGACAAGTTAGGTTGATTATAATTAAATGAACTTGGCAAAACATGCTACTCAATGATTGAACTATAGGTGATATGAAGAAAATGGGGATATTCTTATTTTTCTTCAAGTAGTTTGGCATCTTAATAATTTCTCTATTTTGTGGCCCTGTGATGGAAGTTCCTAGGACAAAATAGGAATGAAAAGATAACTTGAGTTGACACATAAGGAGGGGCAGAAGTCATCCCTTGCATGGCCCTTAAGAGGTTAGGAATACTCCCCAAGGCATCTACCACATCTTGGGGTAATTTAATAAACTTCTTTAGAGTTAAATGCAGTGGCTGGTCAGCATGCACGCATTCAACAGGACATAGGTGCCACTTGCACACATAAAGATATATCTGGAAGGTTACGGGTATTGGTCAGAGGTAAAGTAGTTGCTTAGCAGGTCTGAGCCCCTGGATTTGATACTTAGAACTGAAAAAGAGAGAGGGAGAGATGTACTTGTAGTTTCAACCCCACTGAAAAATGTCAACAATACAAAGTCTGTACCTTCTTGGAAAATCATTACCAGTGGGGAGCTGAAATGGTGATATTCTGTCATAGTACGATCAATACTGAAAATACTGAAAATCCCCATTTTATCTTCCATCAAGAAATTCAGAGCATTTAATAAAGCTAGTTTCCTCTTTGAGCCTCCGTGTTTTACAATTTATTATATTTAATAAGCTCATAGTAGAACTCAAATATAGTTTAGTGAATCTAATATAGAAAAACCATAGATGATAGAGAAAATAAGCCTTCCAAGAAGCCCAAAAAGTTATCTCATTTAAGCTATAATGAGATATAACTACAGACAAAACTTTTGTGACTATACACAAAACTTCAAGAGTGTAACTTTTTGTGAGGAAAATCCATTGAATCCAAGAAATATCCATATACACTCATATTCCCAGGGACATGACTGTTAATATTGAAGAGTAAAACAAAATAAAGATTACAAATTTTCTAAAAGCTTCAAATAATAGCAAAATTTAAAAATAAAATCTCATTTTGTTTGACAGGTTATTCCATGTTTATTAGGTTGTGAGTTAAGTGCCTTTCTGTTTTTAAAGTTTTTGATTACTTCTTATATATACCTAACATATTGATTTATGCCTATTCATATTTTGTGATTTTTTATTATTACATTATAACCAAAAAATTAAAAAATGGAAAACTCTACTTCATAGCTCATTTGCTTCTAATCAAATAATAAGAGTTGTTCTCTAGATCGACTTTCAGTGCATTCTTCAGGGCTAAGCTTGGCTGTTAATAGTCCAGTAAGAATTCTGCCAAGGTTTAGTAACAGTGAATTTTATTTAAAAGCCAATGTTATATGGTTGTAATGTGTCATTCATTTCTATCTTGTTACAAGAGAAAAAGAAAGGAAGAGGATCAGAAAATTTCCTAAACACTGGAATCTTTCTTCCAGGTTGTTGTGGCTATGTATTCTTTTCTCTGTTACTTTCTATAGTACTTTATGGAAAACCTGAAAGGGATTAATAAAATATATTTTAACTTTTCACAGTTCATAATAGGTAAACTGAAAATATTGAAAAGTTGATCTATAAAACAAGTGGAAATTAATATTTATTAGTAAAATTTGAGGCATCTAAGTGACTTTCCAAATTCCTTATGGCATGTCACTTTTCTTTTTTTTTTAATTGTTAAAATACCATACAGAGGGATTTCAATTACATGGGCAAGATCATGAGTACATTTCTTTTTTTTTTTTTTTTTTTAATTTAATTTTATTTTATTTGAGACCATACTGTACAGAGGGGTTACAATTACATGGTCAGGATAATGCATACATTTCTTACCAAGCATTGCAGCCTCCTCCTTTGTTTACCCTTCACCTCCCTTCCCAGCCTCCCCCCTCCCCCCCCACCCAATCATACCTCCCCCCCCCACACCGACATTGTAAAGCTGGTTTTGACATGACATTTTGTACTTCTCATTGTTGCAACAGGTCCACCTGAATCCTTAAACGACTTGTTTGTCCCCATCTCCTCCACATGTTATACTGACATCAAATATAGTGAAAGCAGGGGTTACACTGTGGGGGAGGGACATACAAAGCAACCAAGAAATAATCTTATAAATGCGTTAGAAACACATGCATGAAAGAAACAAAAACATTAAAATACATATTTGAGGGTTCGTTTTCCTAACATCACCTTCTCTGACTTTTTCCGCTTGACTCATACCTATACTAGATATTGCAAATAAGGGAAACCATGGGACCTATGTTTCTTTGGGCCTGGCTTACTTCACTTAATATAATTTTTTCCAAGCCTTTCCATTTCCTAACAAATGGGGCAATGTCATTCTTTCTGATGGAGGCATAGAATTCCATTGTGTATATATACCACATTTTCTTGATCCATTCATCTATTGAGGGGCATCTGGGTTGGTTCCATATCTTAGCTATGGTAAATAATGCTGCAATAAACATAGTTGTGCTGGTAGCTTTAGTGTGGTATTTTTTGTAAACATTAGGGTAAATGCCCAAAAGTGGGATTGCTGGGTCATAGGGGAGCTCTATGTGGAGTCTTTTGAGGAACCTCCATACTGCTTTCCAAAGTGGTTGAACAAGTTTACATTCCCACCAACAATGAAGTAAGGTTCCTTTCTGTCCACATCCCCTCCAGCATCTGTTGTTGTTAGAGTTCTTGATTTTTGCTGTTCTAACTGGAGTGAGGTGATATCTCAATGTTGTTTTGATTTGCATTTCTTTTATGGCTAGGGATGTTGAACATTTCTTCATGTGTCTATTGGCCATCCTTCTTTCTTCGTCAGAGAAGCTTCTCTTTAAGTCTTTCGCCCACTTACTTATTGGGCAGTTGTTTCTTTGAGGATTTGTTGTTGGAGGTTTTAATTTTTTGAGTTCCAAGTATATTTTAGATATGAGACCCTTGTCCGTTGTATGGCTAGTAAAGATCTTCTCCCAGTCCGTGGGCTTTCTATTGATCTTGCTAGCTATGTCATTTGCCCTGCAGAAGCTCTGAAACCTTATACAATCCCATTTGTCCAACCTTTCTTTGATTTGTTGTGTTTCCGGGTCTCTATTCAGAAAATTTCGGCCTGAGCCAAGGAGACCCAGGGTTTCTCCTATTCCATCCTGTAATGTTTTCAGAGTGTCTGCTTTGACTTCAAGGTCTTTGATCCATTTGGAGTTGATTCTGGTGCAGGGTGATATATAAGGATCTAGCTTTAGTTTTCTACATGTAGTTAACCAGTTTTGCCAGCACCATTTACTGAAGAGGCTGTCTGTCTTCCATTCTATTGTTTTAGCTCCCTTATCGAAGATTAGATGGCTATAGGTCTGTAGGTTCATTTCTGGGTTTTCAATTCTATTCCATTGGTCCTGAGGTCTGTTCTTATGCCAATACCAAGCTGTTTTGATTACTATGGCTTTATAGTAGAGTTTGAAATTTGGTATTGATATTCCTCCAGCAGTGTTCTTTCCGTTGAGGAGCGTTTTTGCTATTCGGGGTCTTTTATTGTTCCATATGAATTTTTGGATTGCCTCTTCTATTTCCTTGAAGAATGAGGGTGGAATTTTGATAGGTATTGCGTTGAATTTGTAGATAGCCTTGGGAAGTATTGCCATTTTCACGATGTTAATCTTTCCAATCCAGGAGCATGGGAGGTTTTGCCATTTTTTAAGTTCTGTGTTGATTTCCTTTTTCAAGATTTTAAAGTTTTCATCATAGAGGTCCTTCACTTCTTTAGTTAAGTTAATTCCTAGGTATTTTATTTTTTGTGGGGCTATTACAAATGGAGTTGCTTTCCTAATTTCAGCCACACTTTTCTCATTGTTGGCATACAGAAAAGCCATTGATTTTTGGGGGTTAATTTTATAACCTGCTACTTTGCCAAAGTTTTGAATCAGCTTGAGTAATTTGGGAGTGGAGTCTATGGGATTCTTTAAATACAAGATCATGTCATCTGCAAAGAGGGAGAGTTTTATTTCTTCTTTCCCTATTTGGATCCCCTTTATGTCTGCATCTTGTCTTATTGCTGTAGCTAGGCATTCTAATACTAGATTCAAGAGAAGTGGAGAGAGTGGGCATCCTTGTCTTGTTCCTGAGTTAAGAGGAAATGGCTTTAGTTTTTCACCATTGAGTATAATGCTGGCTGTAGGTTTGTCATATACAGCCTTTATTGTATTGAGGAATGTTCCATGGATTCCTAATTTTTCCAAAACCTTCATCAGGAAGGGGTGTTGGATCTTGTCGAATGCTTTTTCTGCGTCTATTGAGATAACCATGTGGTTCTTATTCTTGCTCCTGTTGATGTGATGAATAATACTAATTGATTTGCGTATATTGAACCAGCTTTGCATCCCTGAAATGAATCCTGTTTGATCGTGGTGTATGATTTTTTGGATGAATTGTTGAAGTCGGTTGGCCAAAATTTTGTTGAGAAGTTTTGCATCAATGTTCATCAAAGAAATGGGTCTATAGTTCTCTTTCTTTGGTGAGTCCCTGCCTGGTTTTGGGATGAGGGTTATGATGGCTTCATAGAATGTGTTCGGTAGTGAGCTTTCTCTTTCAATTTCATTGAAGAGTTGGAGGAGTATTGGTGTGAGCTCTGCTTTGAAGGCCTTGTAAAATTCCGCTGTAAAACCATCTGGTCCTGGACTTTTCTTAGCTGGGAGGTCTCTTATTGCTGTTTCTATTTCAATGCTTGATATGGGCCTGTTAAGATAGTTTAACTCATCTTGGTTTAGTTTTGGCATGTCAATATTTGCTAGGAAGAGGTCCATTTCTGTCAAGTTCTCAAACTTATTAGCATAAAGTTTTGAGAAGTATTCCCTTATAATGGTCTGAATCTTGGTTGTTTCCGTGGTGATGTTTCCATTCTCATCTCTGAGTTTATTAATTTGGGTGTGTTCTCTTCTTTTTCTAATAAGATTTGCTAAGGGTCTGTCAATTTTGTTAAGTTTTTCGAAGAACCAACTCTTTGTTTTGTTGATTCTTTCTATAGTTTTTTTGGATTCTAATTCATTTAATTCTGATTTAATTTTGATTATTTCTTTCCGTCTACTGGATTGGGGTTTATCTTGCTGCTCTTTTTCAAGGAGGTTTAGATGTGTCATTAAATTGTTAGTTTCAGATCTCTCCAATTTGTTGATGTAGGAGCTCAGAGCTATAAACTTGCCTCTGAGTACTGCCTTTGCTGTGTCCCAGAGGAGCTGGTATTTTGTGTGTTCATTTTTGTTGAATAGCATGAACATTTGAATTTCCTTTCTAATCTCTTCCATGACCCACTCATGATTCAGCAGTGTGTTGTTCAGCCTCCATGTGATACAGGACTTTCTTTGGTGGCTTTTGGTGTTGAGTTCTAATTTTATTCCCTTGTGGTCAGAGAGAATGCAAGGTATAACTTCAATGTTTCTGAATTTAGACAAGTTTGCTTTGTGGCCTAAAATGTGGTCTATTTTAGAAAACGTTCCATGTGCTGCTGAGAAAAACGCGTATTCTGATGCTGCTGGGTGAAATGTTCGGTAAATGTCTGTTAAGTCTAGTTGATCTATGCAGCTGTTTAGATCTGCGCTTTCTCTGTTGAGTTTTTGCCATGAGTACATTTCTTATCAAACATTGTTGCCTCCTCCTTTGTTTCCCCTTCCCATCCCTTCCCATCTTCCCCCCTCCCCTTCCTCTGCCCCCCTCCCCGCAAAGTTGTAAAGTTCATTTTTCAACATAACGATTTGTACATCTCATTGTTGCAATGGGTCCACCTGTATCCCTATTTAAATGATTTGTTTTGGCCCTTCCCCTCCACAAATTATACCAATATCCAAAACAGTGAAAGCAGGGGTTATACCGTGGAAGAGGGACATACAAAACAACAGAGAAATTGTCTAATAAATATGTTAGAAACAATTGCATGAAAGCAAAAACATTTGAATATTTATCTTGGGGTTAATTTCACCTAACATCAATGTATCTGACCTTTTCTGCTTGTCTCAGACATATACTAGTTATTGTAAATAAGGGAAACCATGGGCATGTCACTTTTCATGTCATTAAAACTGACCATTGAACTTACTGGTAAAGTATCTGATTAGCATGTATAAAATCCTGAGTTTGATCTCAAGCAGCAATCCCCAACTGAACTTTATATATGCCATAAAGAGTATTTGTAAATATATACTTTAACTCACCTGGTAAACCAGGTTCCCCCTTCTCTCCTTTGGAGCCCAAGCGACTTGGATCTATTGGTCCAGGGGGGCCTGGAAGGCCAGGCTCTCCTTTTCCACCTTTTTCTCCTTCAGGGCCAGGAAGTCCTGGCTCACCCTGCAAGCCATCATCACCTAAAATCAACATGTGTGGGGAAGACACAATCCATCACATTGATTCATCCATAATACATGTGAAGATTGTACTTTTGATAGATATGCTGCTGCCCACATAAAACATATATGCAGCTTAATTATTGTTTATGCATTACTTGAACATAAAATTTAAAATTCAAATAATAATCACTCTACTTTCTTGGACAATTATGAAGTTGTAATGTAAAAAAAAATATTCAATGTTTAATCCTTACATTTTCAGGTAAGCATTTACCATGTTTCACAGTATCCAAACTAATTATGAAAATTAAGTTAAAAACAAGGCCTTTCTTATGCCATGTCACATGAAAACATAGCTGTAAATTTTGCTAATTTTTAAGTGGTCAGTAAAAATATTCCATATTGACATAAAGCAATGTTTCATCTTCTTTCTCATATCCATCTGTTGGCAAACTAAATATTACCTTTTAGGCCAGGAATACCACTCCTACCGGGAATTCCCAAAGGTCCTGGTGGGCCTGGAGGTCCCATCATACCCATTTCTCCTTTAATACCTTTGAAGAATATCAATAAGTTAGCATTTTCCTTTTTAGCCTTTTGGAAAGACAAAAGGTATGTTTTAACATGCCAAATAATAAACTATTAAGGGTTGGAGAAAAACCACTGTGACTTTCTATTTCGCCTCACTGGCTGTACCATTAGCAACTGCTTACTGCTAGTGTGGCAGCTAATCTCCAAAAATGGCCTCTACACATCCTGGTAGCTCCCCTTTCTGAAATTTTGGAAGCCTGGGCTTTATCCTTCATTAAACAATACTGTATAACTCTCAAGGCTAGGTAGGTCAGAATTTCTGTAGCTTCTATTTGGCAATCCTGGATCACACAAGTGCCATGGAAGGAGAGCAACTACTCTGACACTATAATGATGTGAGAAACCCAGGCCACATGAAGAGGAACCATGAATGATCCCATGTAAATTCAAGAACACCCAGCTACCCGAGAAGTAGACAATTCATCCCTAACCACTCTTGTTAGGGGCATATGGGTACCAGACAAATGCCCTATTAAAATCACACTTTGATTCTAACTCAGAATCTTGAGCAAAAAAAAATTGAAGTTGGTTTAATTCATTAAAGTTTGAGGTTTTGTTATACACTAATACATAACTGCAACTATTCCAGAGAAAAATATAGTGCAAACAGTAAGCTAAGTTTCCTTGAAATCAAGGATACTAATACTCTTCCTTAACAGATATTGTCAATTCAGAGAAGTACAACATGTGAGTAATCTACCAGAGGCCAACTATTAACTTCTTCAGTACTAAATCAGAGAAATCATTAAAAAATATTACCTGGAAATCCAGAGGCACCTGCTTTTCCTGGGAGGCCTGGTGATCCTGGAGGTCCTACAGGGCCAGGAGCTCCAGGGAGCCCTGGACTGCCTCTATCACCAGGAGGACCTGGAATATCAAACCCAGGAGGTCCTGGATCTCCCTTCTCTCCAGGTATTCCATGTAAGCCTAGTGAACACATCAATATTAACAAGTATTGAAGCCATTCAAAAAGATAAATCTGGCTGTTTTTCTATTAAAAAAAAACTATAGACCTCAGTGTGTAAGAAATATACAAGAATGCTAGGGATACCTTTGGCATATTGTGAATAAAAATGATTAAGAAATCAAGTTTTAGGATTTCTAATCACATTTCTCTGAGATGGTGCTTTGCAAATTATTTCTGGTAAAAGATAATTTTTCTTAACTTCTAGTTCATTATGGACTAGTGTTTTTATAAAATACAATAAAATTTCTAAAACATAAACTAAAAGACTAAAGACATAAAATGAAAGCCTGATTTTTTTAGTGATTATATTTAGTAAACATGATCACAGCATAAATTGCCATAAAATTTGAATTTTTTTTTGGGGGGGGGGGGTCAGTCATGGGGCCTGAACTCGGCCTGGGCTCTGTCCCTCAGTTCTGCAGCTCAAGGCTAACACTACCACTTGAGCCACAGCACCACTTCTGGCTTTTTCTGCTTATGTGGTGCTGAGGAATCGAACCCAGGGCCTTGTGCATGCAAGGCAAGCACTCTACCAGTGAGCCACCTTCCCAGCCCCAAATTTCTGAACGTTTGTTCCGCTGTTGTACGTATTCCACAGAAGATTCACAACAGCTTGTCAATAAACACTGGCCCATTTGATTTGAATTTCTCTATTATATAATGAACCATTGAACATTGCTATCATTCCTGAGTGAGTCAGTGTGGTGGACCTTTGTGATTTTATTTACTGACTATGTTTTACTTGGTGTTGTAATAATATATTACTGTTAACATTATTATTAACTTTTGTTTCTCAGTATTCCCACCAGGATTTTACAGGAAGAAAATGTGGCATTGCAAATAGACTTAACTTTAGAACATTTCTGTATGACTAAACCATTCCAAAATATAAGGTTACTAGAATAGAATATGCTTATGGGAAAAACACATTAAAAACATATTGCTTCAGTAACTATCAATCATGTGATTTAAATGAGCCATGAAACATTGATGGTATTTAGCTGCTAAATGGGGATAATCCATAATTGATTAGTGGCTTGGGGGTAAGATAGTTTTTCATTGCAAAGCCCCTTTGACAATGCAATCTACCTTATTGTTGACCATTCACAGGCAATTATTTCATTGAGATTATTCTTTTGTTGAGATTTAAGAATCTGTTTATAATGCTCTATTCCAGCATGCCCTAAAGTTGATAAAATTCACTTTGAAGATTTTGGAATTCCTTTAGTTGGAACAGTAGTGATGTCTCCAATGCTGCCATTTCACATTAAAATAGTGTAGAAATGGAAAATATTTTACTTTATTATACATGTAAAGTCTGTTGAGAGAACTAATAATGAATGCTCTTAGTTCTATAACATAACAATAGGATTGCCAACTATTATAGCACAATTTTTATTTTATTTTTTATTATTATTATTTTGGTCGGTCGTGGGGCTTCAACTCTGGGCTTGGGCACTGTCCCTGCACTCTTCAGCTAAAGGTGAACGCTCTACTGCTTCAGCCACAGTGCCACTTCCAGTTTTCTAGCGGTTTATTGGAGATAAGAGTCTCATGGACTTTCCTGCCTGGGCTGGCTTTGAACTGCGATCCTCAGATCTCAGCCTCCTGAGTAGCTAGGATTACAAGCGTGGGCCATCGGTGCCCGGTTAGCACAGTTTTTAAATAGCTAAGTTTTCACTAGAAGTAATTTGTCCTTTGAAATATGTACCAAGAGAGTAGATCTATGAAATAATGGAAGATTTCAATGTGGAGAAATCTTCCTTATTGAACTTTACTTTAAGATATGGCTTTTAAGAAAGATCTACAATTCCTACAATTCCTAGTAGATCTGACGTTCAAAAGGCAGGGAATTACAGTTCAGCAACAGGTTGAACCAACAAAGTAGAAGTTATTTTCAAAATGATTCATTAGGTTAGGAAACAAAATTAAGTATAAAACATTTAGAATGAAACACTCCAGAAATAGAATATTATTCATCACTTACATATTAATATATACTATATTTGAATTATTGTAGGTATTTTTTCAGATAGCACATGGTATAAATTAAATGTATTTGCCCATGAGACACAATGAAGCATTCATATCCCCCAAATAATATTTTTTGATGATCAGCTTTATATTCATATTTTCTCTGATCTTTATATTGCTCTCAACAATCATTTTGGAATTAAAGCACTTATGTGTTAGAAGTTAAAGAATTATACAGATATGTAGACGTATTATATTTATATATATATATGCCCTAAAATTACTGGCAAAAAAGGAAATTTATAAATTTTAAATTATAAATTTATAAATTTAACAAAGTAAAATTATAAAAACAAGTATCGTCTTTGAGGATTTCATACATGCACAAACACACAAATTTCATAGCCTTCAAAAAATTAGAAAACTATAACATGTTCTATTTATTTATAAAAATAACGTGAATAATTTCTGAAGTTTTGTTGTTTCTTTTTGTCTCATGTTTTGATTTACAATAGTGAAGGTATTTTTCTTTGTAATGATTTAGTTGCATACATTGTCCTGACAATGGGTAAGAATGAACAAATTTTGCCCAGATTTTGGTATGATCTTTAGTCAGGGAATAGAGTACATTTAACTGATCTCGAAAAGGATTCACTAAAGCACTAATCTTCTGACTAATGGACAAATCAAATACTAAGAATCAACAATCTCTATGTTTGCCTGGGTTAGTAGGTCATAGGATGAAAAACATTTCACTTCTACTCCCTTGGCAATTCTTCTATTTTGCTGCTGTGTGATAAGAAATTGATATTCAATAGGACTTTAAATTATAAACAAATTAAACTGTATAGCTTGCAAAGCAAATAGTAAAAACATGTTAATAATAACCAAAAAATGGTATCAAACAGAAAAACGTAAAGGATAAAGCAAACATTTTACACTGGAGAGAAAGCAATATATATTATTTTGTATTTAGTTTTGTATTACAAAAATGGAGCACAATGAAATTAAATATATTATTAAATGATTAGCAAATAATATTTTCTTCATAATGAATTTAACTCAGGTATATTAAATATCCTATTTATTACTGAAATTATGAAAAGATAAATTATGACACTTTTAAAGTGGATTAAGATATTGTTTTGATGATGCGAATAAAATTTATCTAAAATGGATGTAAATGAAACAGAGTTTCATGTTAATTGCTATTATCTTTTAGGTACTATTAGTTCAGATCTTGAATTCAATGGCAAAACATATATTTACAGAAGCAATACATGGAGTTGAATCTAGAAACACTGCTTTCTCCATTGCCCACCTTATCTAGACTACTTTATAGTCAATGTACCTATATATACTGTGGTTGGGGGAGAGAATGAAAATAATAGATGAATGAAACCTTTCAGAGAGTTAGTTAGATTTGGAAAAGCATGAAACCAAATACGCATTTTGTTCACAGAGGTATCAAAGATGGTTTGTTTTATTCTCATCTAGGATATTAAAATCCTTCCGTATTAGTATTTTTATACTAAAAGAAATAATAAAACAGCTGAATTGATAAATTCCTTTAATCTGCTTTTTTGGGGGGTTTGAAAGAGGAGGTCAAGCCTTTAATGGTGAAAAGTAAAAATTGCTTTTTTTCTTCACGATCTGTCTGCTATACTAGTTGGGCAGAATGTTTTTTCCATGAGTGATGAAGCAATTATTTTATAACAACCTGGTACAAAACATCACTTTAAGTTTCCTTATTTTTAAATCAGTAGTGACAAGTGCTTTAAAATCCATTTATAATAGGCCATTATATAAAAATAGCCTTTACTTCACAGGCCTTTTATGTTGTTAGCCAATGTTTCTAGATTTTTATTTATAATAAACAAAAAATACCTATTGACATTTAAGGTCAGAAAATACATTTCTATGAGCTCATAATAAATGTATGTAGGTCTCAAATATGACTTTAAGCCTTCTTGATATTTAACTCATTGTGAATTAAGAATGATTAAATGTCCCATATTTGTATTCATTTTAGAAATTATTCAGTAATTTGCAATACATAATGCTGGCCCCAGACTACCCCTAACTGTGCTTGTTTATAACAAATAATAAGACTTTCTGTCAGCACATGAGCATATAATGCAGAATCCACTCAATAGTCTCACACAAATGGAGAAGGATACGTTGACAAAATCAATTGGATTATACAATAATACACACACACACACACACACACACACACACACACACACACACACACACACACACACACACACAAACCCAGCTTACAGTCTTAAGTTACAAAGAGATTTCCAGGGGACAAAGAAAAAATTCTATTTTGTAACAGATCAAGTGAAAATACCTCATTGTATTTTTACAGAACATTTCTGCTTAACTCTAACTACAATTCTCATGTGGTACGAAAAGTTATGACAAAGGTCTTACTACTACTGCTACCTATCTTCTAAAACTATCATCCCTAAGAGTTAAAATCTATGCTTCCAAAATTTTGACTACCTTGATGATTATGTCAATGTTAACATAATGTAATTATTAAAATTACTTTGCTTGAAACATAAATTTTAGGTGAACAGGAAGGGAAAATGTCAGTGATTAAAGTAGCTCTTAAGTTGTGACCTATACTTTTCATGTTAACAAATTCAAACACACACACCTATCAAAACTTGTTTTTTTTTTTGGAAGACTGGTACACAAGTTTAACATTACTGATTAGCTAACCAACACACATATTGTGAGTGGTATAAAATGCAAATTCACCCCAATCTTACCAGGCTGGCCTATTGGTCCAGGAATTCCTGGTGGTCCTGGTGGTCCCTGAACACCAATTCCTGGCAGTCCAGGAGGCCCTACTGGCCCAGGTTGTCCATTTGGTCCAATATCACCTTTCAGAAATAAACACAGTTTAGTTACTAAGAAATAACAGCTAAGTCACAAATTATCAGGAACCATGATGCCCATGTGAAAAGGCACATCACATTAATCAGGGAATAACTGGTTGGTCATTTGTTCAGGAAGAAAAATTACACATCTGTCTCTAGAACAAAGGTTATAGAACCAAATAATTAAGAATCTTAAACTATCATGTTGCTGAGCATTCACCTTCCATACTTAAACTGAACTCACCAAAGTACAAGAAATTATAAACCACAAATCCCTCCCTTATAATTTGTGTTCAGCAATTATTAATAACTTTAAAATATATTTTCAAACTACTTGTATTTTTAAAATAAATAAGCTTCAATCTCTTCCTTTCTCTTAACTCAGGGTTGTGGCTTACAGTGTGTTCAAACCTCAGTTGTCATCAGGGAGACATTTCTTTGACATTAGAATCTTCACTGCTCCAATCGGCATTTTTATCATTCTCACTTTCAAACAATTTACATACACTAAAATTCACTACCTTTATAATTTAATGAGTTTTCACACATGTATAGTCATATAATGGCCACTAAAATCGAGATACTGGACGGATCCATCAACCCCAAAGGGGCCCAGTTGCATTCAATATCTCTCTACATTCCAATCCTCCTGCAACTGCTGATCGATAGTCACACAGTTCTTCAGAATAACTTCCCTGAATATTATAAATGTGATTCTACATAGTTTCTTGAGAATGTCTTCTTTAAGTTAATGTGATTCATTTGAGACTAAGTCATGTTCTGTGCATCCGAATTAGTCCATTGTATGACTACAATACATTTAGTTAAGTCTTTTCACTAGATAGACATTAGTGCTTCTTTCAATTCTTGGTGATTATGAATAAAGCTCTTAAACCACTGACAAAAAGCTTTGAATTTTTCTTCGGTAAAAGTGAGATTTCTTCATCATACAATAAGACCACTTTTATATGTAATTGTCACTCAGGAGACACAGAATGTGGGTTAGAGATACCTACCACATTCCTGTGTCTCCAGGAACAGGAAATAACCCTTCAGATAAGTGAGTACAAAGGAAAACTGGCTATTTAGAACGGTAGGAGAAAATGCTAGTGAAAAATAATCATTGCAATTCACCATTCTATTTCCACACATGCATATAAAAAACCTTCAACTATATTTATCCTCAATCATCTTTTCTGCCTGCCATCCCCACTCTCACTAGTACCTGCTCCCCAATATAGCCTGTTTAACTTTCCTGTGATTCATTTTGTTCAGCATATATTAATTGTAAAGGGTTTTCTGTGATAATTTCGATGTGTGTATACTATAATTTAGCAAGATCAACCTCATCTATTGTTTTCTCTTTCCTGGTCTCCCCCATCTCCTACTGTTCAACATAACACTGTTCTTTCAAAGTCATTTCAACATTTTTTTCCTGTGCTGGAGACTTCAATGTTTTCCAAACTTTCTGTACTAATGTGCACCTTAACTGGCAATTTATGAGACTTTTAGTTACTCTGCATCCTTGGCATCAGTTTTCTTTGTTATTCAGAAAAAAGTCAATTCTAATAGTTACATATCTTGTTGTGGTTTTAATTTGCATTTTGCAGATGGCTACTTAACACTGAGCATTTTCATATGTGCCAATTTGTCACTGAGATTTAATACTGAGATTTGTACTCAGGGCCTTTGCTTGTAGCAAGCACTTTACTATGGAACCACATATCTAGCCCTGTTATTTTTGTGGTTATTGTTGAGGTAGGGTCTTGTTTCCTGCCTGGACACATATCTGGACCCCAGTCATCATATTTTTGCTGAGATGGCAGGTACATGGTCATCTTCTTCCATTGTTCCAGTCTCATCGACTTTTCTGCCCAGGTTGGCCCACCTAAGCTCAGTCTCCCGCATAGCTCTAGGAAGGCCCTTTACCACAGAATTCCTGATCTTACTCTCCCAAGTAGCAAGAATTACAGTCATGAGCCTGGCTCCCCGTCAGAATTCAAAATCATGTGCCAGATGCATGAATATAACTATATTTAATTTTAATGAAGTCTAACTTTTCATAATTTTCCTTTCATTAATTTTTAAATTCTTCTTGATGTCCTATTTAGCAACTTTCTGCTTACGAGCACAAAGATTTTCTTCTATAATTTTATCTGAACTATTTATTTTATTTTATTGTTAAGATGCTGCACAGAGGTGTTACAATTACATGAGTAAGGCAATGAGTATATTACTTGTCGATTAAAGTTACCCCTTCCTTTCCTTCCTTGTGTTGTCCCACTATCCCTTCCCTTCTCCACCCTCCATACTCCTCCCCCCCCACCCAAGGTTTCCAATATACTGTCCTGTGGGTATCTTTGTTGCAATGGGTCATCCTGGATCCTTGTTTCAGCGTTTTGCTATTCCCTTCCTCTCCCCAAATTAGATATATGTATACACAAGATGCAGGGTACTAAAATCAAGTACAGTGACAACAGGGGATATGACATAGGGGAAAGAGCATACAAAGGAAACAACAACAACAAAAATAAAATCACGTGGTACATTTAAAACAATAACAGTAAAGATAGACCTCTTGTGTCCATATCTTGGGGTTCATTTCACTTAGCATCATCTTATATGGTCATTTGTTTATACATGGTTTTGGAGCTTTTCAACTCAACTGATAAGATTATCCTATATGTATACTAATTATTGCAAATAAAGGAAACCATGGAACCTAAATTTCTTTGGGATTGTGTAACTTGAATAATATCTTTTATCTGAATTATGAGACAACAACTGTCCATTGGCTAATTCTTACCTACAAACATGCTTTTATACTTCTCATGACTTGAGTGATTTTTAAAATATTTTTGAGGGTTATTAAAAATAATGTGAGTAAACTACAAGCAGCCCACAAAGATTAAAATATCTTAGTATTTGGCTCTTTACAGAAAAAGTTTTCCTGTCTTTGTTCTGGAAGTTTTGTCTTGTTAAAGCTTTATATTTATGTATATAAATGAATCTGGGTTAAATTTTGTATAAGACGTGATGTAGGGCGTAAGGTTCATTTGTTGTGTTGGTTCCGAATATGTATGTTCCATAGCTTTAGTATAAAACACATCTTTTCCGATTGAAATTGTCTTTCTTTTGTTAAAAGTCAAATATCTATGGCCTGGATTATGTCAATGACAGAGTATGTGGTAAATATGCATAGGTGTCTGGGTTTAATCCCCAGTACCAAAAAATTCAAATATGGAGCTATCTTTCTAGACTCTCTATAATGTCCATTTATCTGTGTCTGCATTTCACATCTGACACAATATATTAATCACTATGGCTTTATACTTAGTCTCTTTGAATTCTCCAACAATGTTCTTTCTTCTAAAAATATTTAGGTTATTCTACAGAATTTTTCCATATAATTATTAGAATAATTTAAAATAATTAAATCAAATGTAAATTAAAAAACCCTAACTTTGTATTATTTATGCCAATAAGAAAGAGCTCAACATTTTAGTCATTGGGGAAATATAAATTAAACGACAATTTATGATACTACCATACACTTACCAAGACTCTCAAACTGGAGAGAACACAGGGTATCTTATCATATTGGCATGAATTAAGATTATACATTCATACAAAGGAGAAGGCTACAATGCTTGATAAGAAATGTACTCATTATCTTGCCCATCTAATTGTAACTCCTCTGTACAGTATTTTCACAATAAAAAATAAATAAAAATTTAAAAAAATTTAAAAAAATAAGAGAAAGAGTGGTAAATGATGAAAGAAAAAAAAGATTATATATTTATTTGAGGAAATACTCTATTATCTTTCTACCAGCTAAGTAGACACTTATGACTGCACAATTTCATTAGTTATTTACTCAAGCAAAATGAAAGCATAAATCCATATAAAGACATTTGTAAAATGCTCTTATCAGCTAAACTCATAATAGCCAAAACCTTGACACAGTTTAAGTGTTGAAGATAAACACATACAATTGTATATTCAATAATTTCATTGAAAGACATGAAGTATTCATAAATGCAACAACAGGAAGGTGTCAAAAATATGCTTAGTGAAAGAAATCTTATAAAGAATGTCGATTTTGCATTACTTGACTTATAAGAAATTATAGACCAAGTAAATCCTAACAGTACAATTGCCACTATGGATGTCTGAATAGGGACTGATTAGAGAAAAAGACAAGGAAAATTTTTTGTCAGTGATAACAATGGAACCCAGGGTATTGATCACACTGGGCAAGTGTTATCTAATGAGCTACATCCCCCCAGCCCTGGTACAATATCTTCATAGAGTTATACAGTTATATGCATTCATCAAAACCCAAAAATTTTACCTTTAAGATTTGCACCTCTCATTTTATTTGAATTTTATAGCAAGGTAAAAAATATGAAGCATCTATGGAATTTTACTTATAGTATGCATGCTATTTAGGGAGAATGTTGCTGCAATTTATTTTAAAATGCTTCTAAAATAAATAAATGGATATAGAGAAGGGTGGGTAGATGTGCCAATATATGACAAAACATGTACAGCAAAGCACTGATAGTAGAATGCCAAGGATGGGTATATAGTAGTGTAATGTACTTTCTACTTTGTTGTATAAATGATCTTTCTCTTTGTGCTGAGAATTGAACCTATAGCCTTGAGGTTTTTAGTATCATAATACTGAGCTGCATCTCCAGCCCCTATATTTGAATTAAAAAAATAAAATACTGGCAAAGAGACAAAATAGTAATTATATATGGGCACCAGTGGCTCATGACTATAATCTTAGCTTCTCAAAAGGCTAAGATCTGAGGATTACAGTTGGAAGCCAGCCATAGCAGGAAAGCATGTGAGACCATCTCCAGTTAACTACAAAAAATGAGCTAGATCTACGGCAAAGTGGTAAAAGGACTTGAGCAAAAAAGCTCAGGGTCAATGCCTAGGCCTTGAGTTCAAGCTGAGAACCAACAAAAAAATAATTATCATAGAATCTATGCAGAATATATGCCCATTTCTTTAAATTTTGGACATACTTGAAAATTTTCATAATAAAACCTTTAAAATTATCCACACAGAAAAATATGCTTATTTCCCTGAAGCTAGAAAAAAATCCAAGAATTTTTCAGTATATTTGGGAAAGCTTTGGTGAAAGAAACAGACTCATATGTTGTTGGCCAGAGTGTAAATGGAACAAAATGGAGAAGAATCTGTCAATATCTAGAGATCCATTTTCATTACTTCTTTTCTACAAATATACCTACACACATTTGAAATAATGTGTATAAAAGATTATTTACTGTGGCATGATTTGTAATGAGAAAGGATTGGCAAAATTTATCAATTTACCAATTCTAGCAAATTTAAACTGATAAAATTAACTATAACATACTTTTGAAATTCAATACTAGGCAGGTACTTTGGAAAACAACTCCAGTATTTCTAAGCACTGATATGAAGTGACCTCTACAATATAAAATAATGTGAAAATAGGCAAAGTGCAAAATGCTAAAATTTGGTCTTTTAAGAAGCAGAGAAAAATGAAATGTGTTTGCATTCATTATTATTTTATAGAGGAACAATAAGAGAATAAAATAAAATAATGAGAATCAACATAGGGGATGGAGTTGGAGTAGAGGCAATACTTCTTACTGTTACTTTTTGTTGTTTTGAGACAGTATCTCACTTGTAGCCCAAACTGGCCTAGAATTTGTAATCCTCCCACCTCAGGCTTCTGAGTGCGGGGTTACAGGTGTAGATCGCTATGACTAGTTCAGTGTTACTTTTAAAACACATATCTTTGCATAGATAACAAAATTTAAGACAAAAGTAATTAAGAATAAAATATGGTGTAGCAGTTATAGATGACATCATGGGATTTCTAGTTAATTGTGCTTACCAACTACAAACTTTTCCAAAGATTTCAATTTCTATCATTTTAAAAGCAAATTGACAAGGGTCAAAATAACCTCCATACCTTTTGGTCCAGGTAGGCCATCCAAGCCAGTGCGTCCGGGAGAACCTGGAGGTCCTGGAAAACCACGATCACCTTTTGGACCAAGTGTTCCTTTGAAACCTGGGAGTCCTGGTGGCCCAGGTGGTCCAGGTAGCCCAAATCCTGGCTCTCCCTTCAGAATAAACATGGCAAGACAAAATAAAGAAACTCCTATGACTTACCTATTGCTGTTTACTATAGAGAATTTAAATAAAGAAAGACAAGGTAATAACTTTTCCCTTGAGAAGAAGGCCAGAAAAATGAAAAGTAATTGGTATGTTAGAGAGAATATCTGAAAGGATGAAAACCGGGTTTACAGCAAGACAAATTAAATGAGTTGGATGGGTTTCAGAATAAGAAAGATAACTGAAAATGCATGAGATTAAATAAGTTTACCCAAGTGAAGAAATATGATTAAAACAATTATTTTGCATTTAAGTAAGTATTTTAATGCATTGTGGGTTTTGTATGAAATGTCCACTTAGAAATAAACACTGAAGCATTTGTAGTAGAAATGGCATTATTTTAAGATGTGGGTTAAAATATTTATCAAAGCAATAAGCAATTATTCACAAATAGGTGAAACAAATGTAGAATTTTTAAAGTAATTTTTCATTTTGGTTATTGATAAATAAAAATTTCTTCTTTACTCCTTTTACATGTTTTACTATATTTCACTGTGTAAATAGCTGGCATCATGTTCATTCTCTTTCCCAAGGTAAATAAGAATTAATGATGAAACTTAGGATGATTGAATTGATTAAATACAAAAAACCCCATAGAGTCTGGGAAATTATATACCACAACAGTTTGCTGAAGGCAGACTGAAGAAAGTTTGAGGTTAGACAAGAGCCAAAAATTGGAATCGAAAAAATAAGCCAAATATAGAATTATTAATTACAATAGCAGTGATTTTCATTACATAAACTAAATGGAATCAGGGAAGAGGGAATGAGGATAAGAAAGTATTTTTCACTATCACTGCAACCAATAGTCATGTACACATAACAGAGATTCAATGGAATAGTGAGTCATTCAATAAACAACAGGGAAGCTAAAAATGGTGTACTCTCATGTAATTGAATAGCTGGCCACCCCACAAATGGATCAGAAAGTATTGTGATCAAAAATGGTTTACAACTAATTATTTTTAAATGAAAACAGTTAAGTAGTAGATTCGAGATAATGTCTAAATTAAAATAGAGAGTTAAGACTAAGGAAAGTAAGAGAGACATGAAAATAAGGAGTAAATTGAAATGTCTCAGACCTTTGGTCCTGGAATGCCTGGTGGCCCAGGAGGGCCTTCTAAACCAATTCTTCCAGGTGTCCCAGGAGCTCCGGGAGGTCCTGGAATTCCTGGAAAACCTGTAAAATGTTAAGTCAGTTTTTAACCTCCAAAGAGAATACAGTTTAAGAAATACATCCAATCAAAATACATTGTATATACAAACTGATTTGTTGAATGTTAACTCCTTTGTACCCTGCTTAAAGATAATAAAATATAATGGAAAAATATATATCCACATTTTCAATCCTGCTTAGTGACCACAGTGACATTTTGTATGACTGAATAGTATCAAATGTACAGATAGGAGATAATCTCTCTCAATTGCATTATGGTCCTTTTAGTTTTGTATAAAGATAATATGCATAGAAGAAAACATGCTCTTTTGAATAAAAGAAGGACTACCATATAGTGAAATAAAACTATATGGAATAAATCCCTTACAAAAACACAGGCATTTCTTCCATTTCTTCCACATAGTATGATGACATAAATATTATATTCTTCTAATAACAAGTATAGACATCACACACACACATAATGTTAAACTGATACTGAAAATGTTTGGTAGCAATGAGCAATGATATGTTTAAGAACTGCCCTTACAGAAGTGTGTATCCTTTGCTATTAATGAGAATTTGTTCTCTGAGGAATAAGGCAGAACATTTGCAAAAGTCCTAAAAATTTTCAAAACTCAAGAGAATATTTTTATTTATGATAAGACATTGTATATGTGTGTATATTTTCAATAAGCCATTTTCATTTCACATAACACATAAAATCAAAAATAGACTTTGGGTGCTTTTTATATTGTTAGGAACAAAGAATACAAAGGTGAATACAAAATACAATAATCCCAGTGAATCTGACTTATGAATTATTCTTTTAATATTTACAATGTAGATATTTGAACTATTTTTAAATACTTACAATTAGATATTTTTATGATTAGATATTTAAAGCAAAGATCATGAACTTAAATTATACATACACTGTGACTGTGATTGATTTTTCATTTACAGAGAATAATTACATTTAAAACATTTTATTATCAAAGAACTATGTCATACTAACCAGCTAACCTACCCTGACCAACCCAGTCCAACATACCTTTGAGACCAGGTGGTCCAGGAAGTCCAATTCCAGGGCTACCTGGTTCTCCTTTGCTACCAGGTATTCCTGGGAATCCTGGTTGGCCTGGAAGTCCAGGGTCGCCTATGGAGAAATAACTGTTTGTATAAGGGAAATGTCCAAAGAAGCCAACAAGTGATGAAGATGTTTTGAAATCTGTTCTTTCCATACCTGGAAGACCTACTTCACCATCTCTACCTGGATGACCAGGCAGACCAGGCTTTCCTGGCTGGGTTATGGTCTGACCTGGATCACCTTTAGGACCTGAGAACAAGAGAGGATCAAGAGTGAGTAGCAACTATTCACTTAATAATTTTTAACTAAAACCAAAAAAAAGGGAAATCATCAGCAATCTTTAGAAATGTAAAGCAATAAAATGCTACCAGAAAAAACCCACTCCCATATTGCATATTCTAGAAAGGTACCAAACAGAAAGACATTTCAAAGAGAAAAAGTGTATGACAGTTTTGAGCTTCCACAAAAGAAGAAATGTGATAATTTAAGGGTCTTCACCAGATTGGTACTCAGAAAGCTATTAAAACATTATTACTAGGCATTATTTCTGTGGGAGTGATTCCAGAATAGAGGAATTTGAATCAGTATACTGAATAAGGAAGACCTGCCCTCACCCAATGTGTGGCAGCATCATCCAACAGCTGAGAGCCTGGACAGAACAAAGAGGTAGGTCTTTGGAGCAAGGGCATCCATATTCTCCTGCTCTGAAACATTACAACTCCCTTCTCCCCAGCCTTTAGACTCTGGAACTTTCTCCACCAGTACCTCAATTCATAGGACATTAGAATTTGGCTGAGCCACATTACCAGTTTTTCCTGATACTTCAGATCCCAGGAAGCTAATCATAGGAATCTCTCAGCATCCAGTGGCAGGTAAGTCAATATCCTGAATATATTCTTCCTTAACTATCTATCTATGTATGTGTCTATGTGTCCATCCATCCATCCATCCATCCATCTACCCACTCAAATTATCTATCCCATCTACCCACCCAAATTATCTATCTATCTATCTATCTATCTATCTATCTATCTATCTATCTATCTAGCTAGCTAGCTAGCTAGCTAGCTAGCTAGCTAGCTAGCTATCCATCCATTGATCGATCGATTTGTTCTATTTTTTTCTGGAGAACGCTAAGTAACAGAACATAGTATCTATCTTCTGACTTTTAAGTATAGGCCAAATTAGTTTACAATATATCAAGCTATAATGAGGAAAGGATATATTTCTTTGCGTTATTATTCTGTGCGCAAAGTCCAAATACAGTAATTCAAACAGAAGCTTGAAATGGGATCAGGAAAAAGAAAGATTTCCTAAATGAAACCCAAAAAGCCCTAATTCTGAATGAAAAGATTGATAAATTTTACTACAGTAAACTTATCTCTGTTCATCGAAGATAACATAGGGATGTAAATAGCAAATTGTATTAGGTAAGCCGGGTGCCTGTGGCTCACACCTGTAATCCTAGCTACTCAGGAAGCTGAGATCTGAGGATTGAGGTTCAAAGCCAGCCTGAGCAGGAAAGTCTGTAAGACTCTTATCTCCAATAAACTACTAGAAAACCGGAAGTGGCACTATGACTCAAGCGGTAGAGCGCCTTGAGCTGAAGAGCACAGGGACAGCGCCCTAGCCCAGAGTTCAAGCCCCACGACCGACCAAAACAAAACAAAACAAAACACAAAAACTATATGAGGTAAAATATTTTGTATAATACACAGCCAAGGTGGTGGTACACGACTATAATACTAGCTACCAGGGAGACAAGATATCAGGAGCATCACAGTTTGAGGCCAGCCAGGGGAAAAAGCTAGTGGGATCTCATCTCAAGAAATAGGCTGAGTGTCATTAGCAGCACCTGTAATTTCAGGTACACAGAAATCATAGATAAAAAGAGTGGTCTGAGGCTGACTTTGAGTCTCAGAATTGAGACTCTACCTAAAAAATAACTGAAGAGAAAAAGGACTGTCTATCTGGTTGAAGTGGTAAAGTGCCTGTTAAGGAAGTATAAGGGATTGAATTTAAACCTCAGTACCACCAATAAAAGTTAATAGTTAATAGTAAATATACTGGATTTGGTCCATGACCTATGGTTAGCCAAACTCTGCTCTAGAAAAATGTGACATGTAATACCAGGAGATATGTGCATGTATGTGTGTATGTATGTATGTTTTTCTCCTCATATTCATATACACATCATACTCACTGAGATACACACACAACACATGTGACTGTACATAGAAGTCTATTTTACAAGAAACCTGAAATGTAAGTCACCCATTTCTGCATTAACAAAAGAATAGATGAATCAACTGGGACACACATACACATACATTTTCACACTCACACATACTATTGAATACTATAAAGTAATGAAAATAAATATACTACAGCTAAATTTAAATTTAACAAGAATAGTAACCATATGAGTCCATTAAAACGAAGCTCAGAAAAAAGTAAAATTACTTTAAGAATGAACATATAAGTTATAAAATGGGAGAAGTGAAAGAAAATTATAAACAGCTTGAATAGTAGTTACTTTGGGAGAGGTAGAAAGGGACTGTGATCAGGAAATGACAAGGTGAAGAGGGTCAGAATTTTTTTTTTGTCAGTCATGTTGCTGGAACTCTGAGCCTGGGTATTGTCCCTAGCTCTTCAGCTCAAGGCTAGCACTCTACCACTTGAGCCACAGCACTACTTCCTGTTTTCTGGTGATTAATTGGAAATAAGCGTCTCATGGACTTTCCTGCCAAGGGCTGGCTTTGGCTTCCAACTGCAATTCTCAGACCTCAACCTCCTGAGTAGCTAGGATTTCAGGTGTGAGCCAGTGGCACCTGGCATCAGTATTTTTTTAAAAATGCTTATAAATTTGTAAGATAATGTGTGTGGACGTTCTATGTGTGTTTCTATTATAGTTAGTTGCATTATGTATCAGGATGTTGGTATAATTTGTGGAGGGGAAGGCAAAAACAAATCGTTTAAATAGGGATACAGGTGAACCCATTGCAACAATGAGATGTACAAGTCATGTCGAAAAATTAACTTTATAACTTTGGCGGGAGAGGGGGAGAATAGTAAGGGATGGGAAGGGGAAACAAAGGAGGAGGCAACAATGCTTGATAAGAAATGTACTCATTATCTTGCCCATGTAATTGTAACTCCTCTGTATGGTATTTTCACAATAATAAAATAAAAAGTAAAAAGAAAATCAAATTTACAGCAAAATAACCATAGTAAACTTACCTGGAATTCCTGGTTGGCCTTGATTTCCTGGAACACCTTGCATGCCTTTTTCACCTATTGGGCCTGGAGGGCCAAAACCAACTGGGCCCATAGGGCCCATATTCCCTGGGAGACCTGGCAAGCCTGGATTTCCAGGGGGACCTCTTTCACCCTTAAAAGCAATTCCACCCTGAAAATAGAAAAGTTTAATACACAAATAAATACATAGATAAAACAACTATCTATGAACCAGTGTGACTGAATACAACAGAAATTGTATATAGCCATAAGGAGTTCTTACAAGTTATATAGCCATATAGTATTATAGAATGGTTTGTCTGATTCTTTTCCTTAGTTGTTCATTCCTTCAACAAAAATATAAGCTCTTCCTTGAGGTGTTAGTGATACAGCAGAGAGTACAAATTCACTAGCATTTGTGCTGTCATGAAGCTAACATGTTATAAAATATACTTCCCATCTAAGTATCACAGGTTTTGTCTCATGCACAAAATGAGGCTCTAAAGAAAGGAGTGCTGTTGATCAATATGCACTCTATTCACAAAGTGACATGCTGACTTGAAACCCCTTTGTACAAACAAAAATTAATTAAAAAAAAAGAACCCACATGAAAGAGTGAGAGAGAGGGACAGAAAAAGAGATGGAAGGAAGGAAGGAAGGGAGGAAGGGAGGAAGGGAGGGATGGAGGGAGGGAGGGAGGGAGGGAGAGAGAGAGAGAGAGAGAAAGAAAGAAAGAAAGAAAGAAAGAAAGAAAGAAAGAAAGAAAGAAAGAAAGACAGAAAAGGACTGTTCATTTATGTTTAGTTTTTGAGTGTGTTTTAATTAAGGAAACTTTTTTGATGGGAGCATTAAATCCAGAGCCTCACATATGTTAACCATGAGCTGTACAACTAAGCCACACCCCCAGTCCCTAGGAAATATTCGTGACAATTTCATATCATAATAGCAAGAATAATAAATCAACTCACAGGCTCTCCTTTGGGCCCAGGAAGCCCTGGCAATCCATCCTGTCCTGGAGTGCCAGGTAAACCTGGAAGCCCTGGAGCTCCAGGGGATCCCAGCTCTCCCTTTTCACCCTTCATTCCTGGAAGAGTGAGGATGTCACCAGGATCACCTTTAGATCCAGGAAAGCCTGGAGCACCTGGTGCTCCTGGTATGCCCTGAGTTGAAGGAAAAAATGAGAACATTCATTCAGCATACATAATATCAAATTAGGTGAGGCATGGGTGTATTTTATAATCAATTAAATAAAATTTACTGTAAAAAGCTAAATTTATTAGAGAACATATTAATATATAATATAGGCTATTAATAAGTATTAGACATTTTACAATATGTAATACTACATATATCCATAGCTGAAAATTAAGGTGTATATAGCTTCCTTTCACTTCTTGATTTATTATGTACTCAAAACTTACTGGTAATCCTTTCGGACCAGTTGCTCCTGCATGTCCCTTTTCACCCTTCTGTCCAGGAATGCCAAGAGATCCTAGTACATACAAAATAAGGTGAATGGGAAGTCTGACAGAACTCATATAGAAACCATCAACTCTGGAATACAAGTTTTTTTTTGTTTTGTTTTATGTGTGTGTGTGTTTTGTTTTTGTCGGTCATGGGAATTGAACTCCAGGCCTGGACACTGTCCCTCAGCTCTTCATCTCAAGGCTAGCACTCTGCCACGTGAGCCACAGCACCACTTCCAGTTTTCTGGTGTTTTATTGGAGATAAGAGTTTCATAGACTTTCCTGCCTGGGCAGGCTTTGAACCATGATCCTCAGATCTAAGTCTCCTGAGTAGCTAGTGGCACCTAGCTTGGAATACAAGTTTTAAAATATGAACCCCACTCTATCCTATTTAAGTTGCATTTTTATTTTCCTCTTTTATTTATTTAAAATGAGGAAATCACTCTTTCTTTCAAATAAGTTTAGCATTTTATGCCTCATAAAATATTCTATCATTTGACATTACTAACTTCAAAGTAGCTTTTATCAGAACCTGCAGCTACAAGTGATACATAAAACAATGCTTGAATTCCTATAATCATCCATTACCAAAGAGAAAAAATAAAGAACAGTCTATGCATCTTTACTATCATTTATAAAAATTTCCTAGGTCATTAATCAGTGCTTTCGTTGGTCTACCACTTCCTAAATTTTGGTATATGAGAAATGTTCACTGCAGTGACTCTCCACATAAATTGACAAAAACAGTAACTCTCCACATAAATCAGTCACCTGAATACTAGTTTGAAATGCTACATTTGAGCATTTCAAGTAATTTTTCAATTTTATCTACTGAATTAGAAACTTTAGAAGTGGTGCCCAACAATCTGGATTTCAACAAGTGTTCTAGGTGATTCTGATTTACTCCCATGTTTTATACCACTAGGCTAGCAGTACATGGCTAGGTTGATAACTTCTAGAGGCTGACGCCCAGACTTGCTGGATTTATTGCCAAGTTCCTAATGAATTAATGTTCTTGACACACATATTAGACAATTAATAAAGCTGGTATATATTCTCAGTCTAGACTTTGACATAAAGTATGAGCTCAAGAAATAGTAGGATATAGGATATACAAATAGGTAATTGAGTAAATCACTTGGGTCTAAAATATTGGATATGGTTTTGATTAGAAATGAGGAAGGAAGAGTTACAGATAGAGGAATATTGTCAGTTGGTTGCCAGACTCCAACAGAAAACTTGTAATTCAATAACTGCCTGTGACATCCCCAATGAAAAGAAGCTCTGCCACTGGAAACTAACTCAAGGTCCAAGTATTAGGAACTTTGCACAAGTTTTCTGGAAGAAAGAAGCTTGACTGGTATGTTATGTAGTTTTCCATGTGGAAAACTGGAAAGGTATAGTTTCTGGAATAGTGTCAGTTTGCTGTCATAGGAAATTTTGTTAGCTTCAGGAAACAAAAGCCTACTTCATAACAGAACTATTTCATACTTATTTACACATATAAATTACTGGCTATAAAACAAGAAACTAAAAACATTAAACATCTATGAACTCACTGAAATAAAATTAAGAAATACTTTAAACGACTGCGTTTTTTGAAGGGTTAGGAAGAGGAAACAAAGGAGGAAGCAACAATGCTTGATAAGAAATGTACTCATTATCTTGCCTATGTAATTATAATTCCTCTGCACAGTATTTTCATAATAAAATTTTTTTAAAAAAAGATTGCCTTTTTTGGCCAGTTCTGGGGCTTGAACTCAGGGCTTGGGCACTGTCCCTGAGCATCTTTTGCTCAAGGGTAGCACTCTGCCACTTGAGCCACAGCACCACTTCTGGCCCTTTCTGTTTATGTGGTTCTCAGGAATCAAACCCAGGGCTTCATAAATGCTAGGCAAGCACTCTACCACTAAGGCACATTCCCAGCCTTTAATCTGAATGTTTTACCTGGAGGACCTGGGAGACCTGGTAAACCAGGTTGTCCTGGAGGTCCCGATATACCAGTTCCAATACAGTTGAAGCAGGTGTCTCCTTTATCACCTGGTGAAAATCAAAACAGAAAACAAATAGTACTTAAGGCTGCTTTAGATAAATTCTAAAGAAGTTAACAGTAAGTTTTAGCATTCTTATCCACCAGTGTGGTTAGAGAAGCCTAAATCCAGTATTGATTGATTGAGAAATATTTACTGAGTGCTTACTATGTGCTAAGAACTGTTCTAGGTGCTTGTACTACATAGATAAATTAAACAAACAAGATCACATGCCTTCATACAGCTCATTGTTTACTGGTCAAAAGAGAAAGTAAACAATGAAGGTACTAAATTACTAAAATATGTATGAAAGATTTTAATAGCATAGTAAACATATTTAACATTTAGTGTGTTAAAGTATGTTTGTAGGAAAAAAAGTAGAGCTGATTATGCCAGAGGTAGGTGGGTGGAAGGCAGGTTGTTATTTTAAATAGGATGGGGTCAGGGTCGAGGTAATTGACCAGACAGTATATGATAATAGTCATGTGTGGCACATACAAAGAACAGCAACTAAACTGCATTGACGGAGCAGAATGAGGAAGTGGAATCAGAGTTTACAGTTTATAAGGAGTGTCCTACCACAAAGCATCATACAGGCTACAGTAAAGACTAGCTTTTTCTCTGAGTGAAAAGAGAAACTAGTAAAAAATTTAAACAGGAAAAGAACATGATATAAAAAGTTTTAAAGATATTACTTAGCTGTTATTAATAGATGCTAAGGACAAGGATGGAAACCATGTAATGTACTATAGCTGTGATCTAGAAAAGAGATAGTACTCATTTCTAGAGTGAAAGCAAAGAACATGATTAGAATTGGTGAGGTCTTGAACAATCTTAAAAGTAGAGCCAACAGGATGCTCTCATGGTTCATAATATGATAAAAAGGAAAACGCCAATCCAAGATGACTCCAAGAGTTTTATCCTGAGAAAATAAAAGGTTGAAGTTGCCTGATTTTTAAGTAAGAGGGGAAAAGTGGGAGTTCAGTGATTATCAGGGAGACAGTGGCAAAAATGAGGACCATAATCAGTATGTCAAGTTAAAAAAAGGAAAATAAGACATTGGATATATACTTATAGAACAAAACAGATATATCTGTACAGGAGACACATACTAAGAAATCACTGCCAAGTCAATGATATTTAAAAGCCACAAAATTGGATAAATCACCTTAAGATAGAGAACAAGAGCTGAACCTTAAGGCATTTCCAGTGAAAAAGTGACTATATAATTTTAAGATGCATGCAAAATACAAAGAACCTAGAATATTTAATAATTACGGTAAAGCAAAAAGAAACAAATAGACACAATACAGAACAGAGGTCAGAAACAGACTCACACATATGTGGTCAAATAATTTACAACAAAGGTACTAATACAATCATTGGAGAAATTGAGGGACTTGCATTTTATGTTACCAAGGTAACTGCATATACAAAGGGGAAAAGTGAGCTTTAATCCTTGCTTCTGACTATACAAAAAAAATTAAATGAACTTAGATGAAAGATCAAAATGCAGAAGTAAAATGATAAAGCATCTAGAAATAAACACAAAGAAATATTAAGTCTTCACGATAAGCAAAGATTTCTAGAACATGTTATAAACATCACTAAACATATAGCAGGAATTTAATACATTTGATTTCATTTTTTAATTTGATTTTATTGTAAATATGCTGCACATGGGGAGTTACAATTACATGATGATTTCATTTATTAATGAGTTATTTAACAAAAGACACAAAAGAACAAGTCACAGAATGGTAGGATATATATATATATATATATATATATATAATATTAATAGCTTATGTTAAATATGCTATATATAACGTAGGGGATATATATTTGGTATGGCCTATAACATGTATGTTACATGTGTTATATAGCATATATAACATATATAGCAACTGGTAACTATCTTGCACCTATATATATATATGTATATATACACATATGCATATATACCCAACATATATATGATCAACAATCAAATTAAATATGATAAAAAGACAGTTTACAAAGAGGACTGTAAAAATTATAAGAAAGAAACTTGTTATCAATGTCATCAGGGAAATATAAACTTAAAATAACTTTGGGAAATGGTTTGTTGCTACCTACAAAATAAAACCTACACCTAGCAATTCTATTCCCAAGTATATCCACAACAGAAAGACTTATATCCTATTTTAAAAACATGTACAAGAATGATCATTTCCGATTTTGTCATAAAAGCCTCAGATCAAAAGTCTGTTGACATTAAAATGCATATTGAGAAAGAGTTTTACAATGGGATAACAAAGAGCAGTGAAAAATACTATTATAAATAAACTATTGTCGTATTTCATAGTTAAAATACTAGGTTAGGATAACTGATATATAATTAGAGCATAAAAATAGTAGTCATGTTTTTCTGATACTAAGGGGAGCAAGAAAGTTTTCACTTGTCATAGAAACATTCTATATTTTGGTTTAGTAGGTACCTATGTGTAAGATATAAATGTATACATACATACACACATATATGGAAATAAAGGTATGTGTGTAAAATATATTCACATATACATATACTATATAGTATACACACATGCATACGAACATATGAGTATATTATAAATACATTATGTACATATGTACTAAATGCAAATATCTGTGAAGGTATGAAGAAAACTGGGAAATGCAATACTGTGAGAACCAAGTGAAGACAGAGTTAACACAGTGAACAAAACAAGTAAGTAAAAAGACTGAGACTTAACATTTGTATTAGTAAAGTGGAAGCTGCTAATGATTTTGCCTAGCATCTGTGAGTGTTAGGCAAAAGAATGAGATGGATAAACAAAGGAGGAGGTAACAATGCTCAATAGGAAATGTACTCATTACCTCTCATGTAACTAACTCCTCTGTATAGTATCTTTACAATATATGTGAATAAATCATTTTAAAGACAAAAAAAGAATGAGATGGAGTGGTGAAATCTTGATTAGAGTATGTTTAAGAATAAATAGGGGCTGGGAAGGTGGCTCAGTGGTAGAGCACTTGTCTTGCATGCCTGAGGCCCTGGGTTCGATTCCTCAGCACCACATAAGCAAAAAGAAAAAAGCCGGAAGTGGAGCTGTGGCTCAAGTGGTAGAGTGCTAGCCTTGTGCTGAAGAGCTGAGGGACAGCGCCTAGGCTCAGAGTTCAGGCCCCACGACCGGACCCCCACCCCCAAAAGAATAAATAGTTATAACCAAACTCTCACAATTCAAAAGATTTTCAAGACAAGAAACAATACACAGGTGTACTTCAATTTGCTTGACAGTTGACTTCTCAGCAGAAATCATACAAGCCAGGAGTGAATAGTGTAAGATGTGCATAATGTTCAAGAAAAAAATAAAACTGTCAACCAATAATGTTGAACTCAGCATAGCTATCTTTTAGAAATGAACAGAGGATAAACAGTTTCCCAAACAAAAGTTCAGAGAATGTATCTGCTCCAAACCAATTCTAAAACAAATGCTAAAGAAAGTTGTTCAAATTGAAAGAAAGAGACATAAATAGGAAAAAGAAATCATAGGAAGACAAAAGAAAACCTTACTAGCAAGAGTAATTATAGAAGCAATTTTGGAATACTCAGCTACATGCCGCTGACTCATTCTTGTAATTCTAGATACTCAGGAGATCTGAGATCTGAGGATCATGGTTAGAAAACAGCCTGATTAAGGGACACCATGAAAATTTTATCTCTAAACAATTACCAAAAAGCCAAAAATGGCACTGTGGCTCAGTAGCCTTGAGCAAAACAGTTCGGGGACAGTACCCAAGCCCCGAGTTCAAGCCTCAGGACTAGAACACAAAAATTAGAACACTAATATTATGAGCATGGTAAGTACACCATTCATATCTTTAATATGAACACTAAAAATCAAAACAATATAATAGTGCTACAATACTATTTTAGTGGCAAACTCATAAAATGAGATATCTAAACTTCAATACAGAGGGAGAAATGGAATATAATTGAAAAGTTTTCTTTTTTTTTTTAATTTAATTTTATTTTATTTGTGAACATACTGTACAGAGGGGTTACAATTACATGGGCAGGATAATGCGTACATTTCTTACCAAGCATTGCAGCCTCCTCCTTTGTTTACCCTTCACCTCCCTTCCCAGCCTCCCCCCTCCCCCCGAATCCCAATCCTTCTCTTTCCCCCCCTTCCCCCTCCCTTATGTTTATATTATCCCTAGTTCTTCAGTTAATTTAGTTCTGTTTTTATATTTATGATCAGGTTAAATACATTGGCATCATTTTATAACAGCTTGTTACATTTAAAGTCCTTTTTGTAAGCCTTATGTAAAAAAATTATTCTATAAAATACCAAAAATAAACAGCAAGAAATCAAAATACATATTAGAGTAATTCACTAACAACAAAGGAAGATTGTAAGGGAAATATAAAAATAAAAAAAAGCAAAAGACAAAAGTTACATAATGGCCAAGACATAAGAAGACCTTATCTATCAATAATTAGCTTGAATGTAAATGGATTACATTCTTCAATTAAAAGACAGTGACTGAGTTGGTTTTTCATACCCAACTGTAGGTAGTTTACAAGAAAGTCACTCCATATCTAAGGACATCCACAGACTGAAAATGAAGGGATGAAATAAAATGTTCTATACAGATAGAAGACAAAATAAAGCAGTAGTGATACTAGCATTATAAAATACTTTAAATTAAAATCAATAAAATGAGACATGAAAAGTCATCAAATAGCTGGGCATTGGTGGCTCATCCCAGTAATTCTAGCTATACAGGAGCTGAGATCCGAGAATCACATTTCAACGCTAGCCCAGGCATCAAAGTCCATGAGACTTTTATCTCCAAGTAACTACCAAAACTTGGAAATGGAGCTGTGTCTCAAAGTGGTAGAGCACTACCCTTGAGCACAAAAGTTCAGGGACTGTGCTCAGGCCCTGAGTTCAAGCCCCAGGACCATATAATTACCAACATCATATAATGATAAAGGGAAGGGATCAATTCAGCATGAGAAACTAATGAATTCTACATACACACACACACACACACACACACACACACACACACACACACACACACACACACACACACACAGAGTACTGGAGAACATAAATACAAGAAGCAAGTATTAATAGATTGAAAAAGAGAGATAAAAGAAAAGTTGGGCACTTAAACCAATGGGAGGAGCATTCAGAGAAATTCAGCAAAGAAATTTGAGTAAATTGCATCTTAAAGCAAATGGATCTAAAAGACATCATCAGAGCATTCCATTCAACAGCTGCTGCATGCATAGTTTTCACATTCTCCAGAACAGATCAGGTAAGCCACAAACAAGTTTCAACAAATTTAAAAAATCTTAAATCATATCAAGTATCTTCTTAGATCACAATGTAATGAAGCTATAAATCAGTAACAATATGAACTTTGGAAACTATACAAATACATGAAAATTAAACAACTTGGCTTTGAACAAACAATAAATCAAATAAGAAAGAAATTAAACATTTTTTAAATTGGAGTCAAGTGCCAGTGGGTCACACCTGTAATTCTGCTCAGAAGGGTTACATCTGAGGAGAACAGTTTGATGCTAGGCTAGGCAGGAAAGTCTGTGAGATTCTTATCTCCATCTAAGCACCAAAAAGCCAGAAGTGAAATGATGGTTCAAATGATAGAGTAGCAGCCTTGATCAAAAAAGCTTAGTGAAATCACTCAGGCACAGAGTTCAAGCCCTAGGAACTGCTTACACACACACACACACACAAAGAAACTGGAGTAATGGCATACCCAAAACGATGGTATGCAACAAATACAGCACTGAGATAAATTTGTAAGTCATTGGTGCAACATCAAACAAGTAGAACAATTTCAGATTAAGAATTTATCACAGTATCTCAATGAATGAGAAAAAATAGAACAAATTAAATCCAATGTTACCAGAAGGAAAGAAATAATAAAAATTAGAGAAGAAATAAATGAGGATTAAAAAGAAATGAGTGAAACAAAGAACTGAATCTTGGAAAAGGTAAACAACAGAGATAAGCTCTTAGCCGGACTAAGAAACAGAAAAAAGATTCAAAAGTAATAAAAACAAAAGAAATGAAAACATTGTAACACCTTGTAAATACAAAGATCATTGGAGATTATTATGAAAAACCATATGTGAACAAATTTGATAATCTAGAAAAAATATATTTCTAGACATAAACCTTACTAAGACTTAATATGAACACATAGAAAATCTGAGCAAACTAATAAGAAGTAATGAGATTGAAGCAACAATTAAAGCCTCCTAATTGTACAAAGCCTAGGAATAGATAGTTTCAATACCAAATTCTACCGATCATTTAAAGGACTAATACCAATTTTCATCCAGTTATTTCAAAACTAGTATAAGATGGGATTCTACCAACATATTTGATGAAGTGAACATAACTTTGATACCATAATCAGGAGTACACCACAAAAAGAAGACTGCAGACAAATAACATTGATGACTATAGACATAAAAACTATGAATAAAATAATAAGCAAACCAAATCCAATACCACATTTAAAAGATTATTCAAAATGATCAAGTAGAATTCACATCAAGAACACAAGGATGACTTAATATATGAAAATAAATTAAAATGATATACCATATCAATAAAAGAAAATAAAAAACAATCATCTCAACTGACATAGAAGAGGCATTTGATAAAATTCAAAATTCATTCATGACAAAAATGTTAATCAAAACATGTCCACAAAGAACATTTCATAATATAATAACAGCCATGTGGAATAAGACAACAGGTAACATAATATTGAATGGTAAGGTTTAAAGTCTTTTCTAAGATCTGGAAAGAAGATAAGGATCCTCACTTTCATCATCTTTATTCATTACAGCATGGGAAGTTCTAGCTAGAGCAATTAGCTAAGAGAAAAAAAGAAGAGCATCCAAACTGGGAAATAAATTAAATTGTTATTGCATACAGTTGACATGATCTTATATATAGAATCTTCAAATTTTACCAAGAAACTAAAGAAGCTAATAAACTCACCAAAATAGCAAGATTCAAATCTAGCATACACAAATCAGTTACATTGCAATGTACTGACAACAAATTATCTGAAATAGTAATTGAGAAAATGGTCTCATTTATAATAGCCAAAAAAGATACCTACGGATATATGTAATCAGAGGTGAACATTGTAAAACACTGATGAAAGAAATTAATGACAGGACACAAAAAATGGAAAATTATCTAGTATTCAAGAATTGCAATAATAATTATTATTAAATTGTCATTGCAAGTCCAAAAGAACTTACAGATTCCATACAACCCCTATAAAAATAGCAATGAGCTAGAAAAAGAAATGTACAAAACTAGATAAAGCATTTATAAATTTACATGAAGCTACAAAAATTCCAAATAAAGTCATCTTAGGAACAAAGAAAAAGCTAGGGGGATATATTATCTGGCTTCAAAATACATTACTACACTGTGACAATCAAAACAGCATGGTAAGAATAAGACCAGGGTCCCACTTTCCCCATTCTTATTCAATATAATGCTGGAATTCCTAGCCAAAACAATAAAGCAGGAGAAAAAAATTAAATGAGATTCAAATTATCCTGATTTGCAAATTATATGATTCTATACTTAAACGAACCTAATAATTATTCCATAGAATACTGCTCAGCCACAAAGAAAAATGTAATTATGTCATTTTCAGGAAGATAGATGGAGTTAGAAATCATTCTGTTAAACAAGATAAGCCAAGCTCAGTTAATACATGTGCTTGCTCTTTTCTGTTACAGAATTATAATGATGATGAAAATCCCACTTTTGGGCATTTACCCAAATGATCACAAACAAGACCACACTAAAGCTACCAGCACAACTATGTTTATTGCAGCATTATTTACCATAGCTAAGATATGGAACCAACCCAGATGCCCCTCAGTAGATGAATGGATCAAGAAAATGTGGTATATATACACAATGGAATTCTATGCCTCCATCAGAAAGAATGACATTACCCCATTTGTTAGGAAATGGAAAGACTTGGACAAAATTATATTAAGAGAAGTAAGCCAGGCCCAAAGAAACATAGGTCCCATGGTTTCCCTTATTTGCAATAACTAGTATATGTCTAAGACAAGCAGAAAAGGTCAGATAAGATGATGTTAATTAAATGAACCACAAGATAAGGATACAAGTGGTTTTTTCTTTCTTGCTATTGTTTCTAACGTATTTATAAGGTATCACGTGATTTTTTTTGTTGTTGCTTTGTATGTGCCTCCCCTATGGTATAACCCCTGTTTTCACTGTATTTGATGTTGGTATTATTTGGGGAGCTGAAAGGAAAAAACAAGTTGTTTAAGTAGGGATACAGGTGAAACCATTGCAACAATGAAATGTACAAGATGCTATGTTGAAAAATGAAATTTACAATATGGCGGGGGATGTAGTTGTGGAGGTGGGAGGGAAGGGATGGCAGGGGAAAATCAAAGGAGTAGCCAACAATGCTTCATAAGAAATGTACTTATTACCTTGCTCATGGTACTGTAACCCCTCTGTACAGTATTTTCACAATAAAAAACTTATTTTTAAAAAAAGAAGAAAAGTAATGGTAATGGAAAAGGAATGTAAAGAGGGGACTATATAGGTAGGGAATCAGTGGGAGTAGGAAGGAAGGAGGGAATAAGGAGGAGGTGATTATGATCATATATATATATCTATATATATGTAAAGCATAATAAAACCCACCAAACACTATAAGAAGTAGGGGAGATAAGAGAATGTGGTTGAGTAGGTCAATTTGTTCACTGTATATATGTATGGAAATATCAGAATGAAACATTCTATTAATAAATGTATATAAATAAATAACAATTAGAAACAGTATAGTACTGGCATAAGAACAAACTCATATGCCAACTGAACAAAACAAGGAACCTAGAAAGAAACCAATAAACCTATAGCCAAGTAATACTTGACAAAGCACAAAAAACAGACATCGAAGAAAAGGTAGGTATTTTCAATAAATGGTGTTAGGAAAATTTGATATTCATATGTAAAAGAATGAAGCTACAGTGTTATATCTCACCAGTTATAAAATTGAACTAAAAAAGACAAAAATGTAGATGTAGGATATGAAGGTACTAGAAAAATGCAGACATATTTCAGGACATAGCAATAGCAAAGTCTTTTTGGACAACACCTCAAAAACACTGGAAATAAAATAAACAAATGGTTTTTCATACAACAAAAAGCTTTTTTACAGCAAAATAAAACAGAACTCTAACAAAATAACCCCACTCAGAACACAGAAACAACTTGCAGAATGGAAGAAAATATTTGTAATCTATATGTCCAACAGGGGGTGATATCCAGAATACACACAAAAAATTCTAAAATTTCAATAGAAAAGAAAAAATAACCAGATTAAAATTGTGCAATAAACTTAAATTACATTTTTAAAAGAAAACACACAACTGTCTAACAGGTAAATGAAAAAAATTTAACATCGCTAATTATCAGGAAAATGCAAACAAACCAAAACCCACACAATGAGACTAAACTGTCGCCTCAGCAAAGTAAGAATAAATATTATTAGAAAGACTAAAGAAACTATGTTTATTGCAGCATTATTTACCATAGCTAAGATATGGAACCAACCCAGATGCCCCTCAGTAGATGAATGGATCAAGAAGATGTGGTATATATACACAATGGAATTCTATGCCTCCATCAGAAAGAATGACATTGCCCCATTTGTTAGGAAATGGAAAGGCTTGGAAAAAATTATATTAAGTGAAGTAAGCCAGGCCCAAAGAAACATAGGTCCCATGGTTTCCCTTATTTGCAATATCTAGTATAGGTATGAGTCAAGTGGAAAAAGTCAGAGAATGTGATGTTAGGAAAACGAACCCTCAAATAAGTATTTTAATGTTTTTGTTTCTTTCATGCATGTGTTTCTAACGCATTTATAATATTATTTCTTTGTTGCTTTGTATGTCCCTCCCCCACAGTGTAACCCCCCCTTTCACTATATTTGATGTCAGTATAACATGTGGAGGAGACGGGGACAAACAAGTCGTTTAAGGATTCAGGTGGACCTGTTGCAACAATGAGAAGTACAAAATGTCATGTCAAAACCAGCTTTACAATGACGGTGGGGGGGGTGGGGGGGGTATGATCGGGTGGGGGGGAGGGGGGAGGCTGGGAAGGGAGGTGAAGGGTAAACAAAGGAGGAGGCTGCAATGCTTGGTAAGAAATGTATGCATTATCCTGCCCATGTAATTGTAACCCCTCTGTACAGTATGTTCTCAAATAAAATAAAATAAAATTTAAAAAAAAAAAAAAGAAAGAAAGAAAGACTAAAGATAATAAATGCTAGGAATGTACATTAAGAAAGTCATCATGGAATGTAGTATAGAAGTTTCTCAAAAAAAAATTAGGGCTGGGAATGTGGCTCAGTGTTAGAGTGCTTGCCCAGCATGCATGAGGCACATAAACAGAAAAAGCCGGAAGTGGTGCTGTACCTCAAGTGATAGAGTGCTAGCCTTGAGCAAAAGAAGCTCAGGGACAGTGCTCAGGTCCTGAGTTCAAGCCCCATGACTTGCAAAAAATTTCTTTTAAAAAACCTATCATGTAATTTAGCAATTTTACTATTAGTTACATTTCCCCAGGAAATAAAATCACTATGCTAACGAGACATGAGCATTCTCATGTTTCTTGCAACACTATTCACAATAGCCAAGAAATGCAAACAACCTAAGTATCCACCTATTGATGAATACATAAAGAAAACATAGTTCATATACATAATAGAGTATTATTCAACCACAAAAAGCAATGAGATCTTGTCATTTTAACAATACAGATGGAACTTGAGATCATTATATTATGCAAAATAAAGCAGAGAGAAAGACAAGTAGCACATGATCTCATTTGTATGTGGAATGTTAAAAGTTGATCTCATGAAAGTTGAGAAGAGAATGGTGGTTACCAGAAGCCATGGAAGGTGAAGGACAGGAAAAAGTACTAAGTTACAGTTGTATAGGAATAAAAAGCTCTGGGATATATTTGCATAATACAATGACTTCAGATAATAATTATGTATTATATCTTTCAAGAGGCTAGAAGAAAAGCTTTTGAAGGTTTGAGAAGATAAATATGCTGATTTAAAAATTACACAATATATACATATTATATACATTCACTATACATTATATAAATATTGACCAGTACATGGTATCCCATTAATACGTACTTTCATATTTTTCAATATGTGTTAAAAATTAAAAAATGAGAAAATGTAAAAAAAGTATTTAGAAGCACTGGGAAGAAAATTAATGGGGAATTTTACTGCAAAAAGAAGCAGGAACATAGAATAGTATCTAGCAAAAGATGTGGAATTATCATTAAGGTATTTTAGATAAGTATAAAAATCATAGCCATATACTGGAGGGAATAATACAACAAAAAGTGGAAGAACTGGGGGGTGGGGGGGAGGCTGGGAAGGGATGTGAAGGGTAAACAAAGGAGGAGGCTGCAAAGCTTGATGAGAAATGTACTCATCATCTTGCCCATGTAATTATGACCCCTCTTTACAGTATGCTCACAAAAAATAAAAATAAAAGAAAGTTAAAGGCATTTTTCTGCTGCTGAATGTCAAGACTCTAAAGCTACCAAGATTAAAGCATGAAAGAAAAAAAAAAGAAGAAACTGTATTAGAGGAAGGCCTGTTAACCAAAAGGTAAACAACATAGTAGAAGTAGACATTTACAATAAAAAAAAAAGTGGAAGAACTGATGGTGGAGAAGTGGCAACAATTTCTGAATCAAAACTTTTGGGTAAACAAGAGGAAATGGAATCTGTTTTATAAATAGAATAACTAACTTTAGATAGGAGCAGTAACTATTATGCAAGTAAGCATGTATGTGTACAAATGCGAGTAGATAAATAAATATGGTGACAACAATCTACAAAAGATTCTTACTGTTACTTTAGTTCGCCAATGGAAAAAAGCAAGGTCAGAATTTTAAAATGACAACAGAGAAGGAGGTATTCTAAATTTGAAAGTAAGAGAGAAGGTGCAGGATCAGAAGAGGTAGCAATTTGAACTGCAGGGATATACTTTAGTTCCAAATGAATATAATGAAGTAAGAGGACAAAGGTATCAAGAATTTATGACTAGGATTGGTTACAATAATCATTAAGACATTTAAGTTCAATTATGAGGTAATAAAAGATATCAAAAAGTTAAGGGATAGTCAAAGTTGGGAGGTCTCAATGGGACTTATACAATACTGGGGTCAGGTTAGTATAAATAGTGAGCTAAAAAGGTAGGAGATAAGTGATGAGGGAACAAGATTCATAAAATTAATACTATCCAAAAGTACACTATTGTCACTTAGATGATTTTGGAATATGACTGAGTGGCTAAAGTAGAATGGAAGATAAGATTCAGGGGATTGTGCTGATGATTTGAAAGAATTAAGGAATGAGTATGCTTGTAATCAAACCTTTTACTCCTTGTTCTCCTGGAAATCCTTTATCACCTGGAGATCCTGGGGAGCCTGGTGGGCCTGCTTTACATAGCTCATCACCTGAGATTAGATAAAGAAAGGATAAAGTGTAAATGTTGTAAATATCCAGGACTAAGCAGAAAACAAAACCAAAAAGCCTGACAGGCTAGAAAAAAAAATACTCAATTGTAAGTAACTTCTCTGTAGAAATACAACCTCATGATTACGCAAAATGAAAGAATATTTTTGATAATGAAAATTGTTTGAAGAGAAAATGTAAACATCAAAGAATAACCAAAACATGGAAGTAGAATCTCATCAACATTAAGAACATAATTAATGATGCCAAATCTTCAGCTGGGTTCTCTTTTAAATCCAACCAAAACAACAATAGAACCTTTCAGGGAAAAACACAGCTTACGAATTGGGATATAGGGGCCAGGAGGGCCAGGAGGCCCTGGAAGGCCAGGAGCCCCAGGTTGTCCATCAAGTCCAGGAGATCCAGGAATCGAAATTCCAGGTGGACCGTTATCACCTTTCTGGCCTCTTTCTCCAGGAAAACCAGGGGGACCAGGAGGGCCTGTAACTGCAGTCCCTGAAATAAGAAAAAATACTCATTTAAAAGTACTTTCTTGAAGAAGGCAAATAATCTAATTTTAGTGCTATTACTTTAGTTTTTAACAATGGCAATAACTTCCTTTAATAATATTAGTACACTTTTATTATTTTTCTATGAGACTCAACATCCAAAGGATGCAAACTTCTAAATAATGTACTAGTTTGAGTGTAAGACACAATAATTTAAAGTAGCTATTACTTCTGCAAATTTCTAATAACTTTCCATCATCCTTTAACTATGGTATTTTAATATCAGAACTGCAGGACATTATTAATAAGAGGAAAAGAGACATTTTGGAATATGCACAATAACATGTCTGGTACTGGATATTTTCAGTTCCACTGTCTATTCTTGTGCAACTAACATAGTTCTGTAACTAAAGTTTTATGTTTTCCAAATCAGGTAAGGAAACTATTTTACTTATTTATTTTTTGTCAGTCCTGGGGCTTGAACTCAGAGCCTGGGCACTGTCCTTGAGCTCCTTTTTGCTCAAGGCTAGCACTCTACCACTTGAGCCACAGCACCACTTCTGGCTTTTTCTGTTTATGTGAAACTGAGGAATTGCACCCAGGCTTCATGCATGCTAGGCAAGCACTCCACCACTAAGCCATATTCCCAGCCCTCTTTGTTATTTTTTTAAAACAATCACTTAACCTACAAATTTACTCTTCTAAATTAATGTCAGAATCATCTTGTCAGTTTCTCTTTTTATAGAGTTTGGGCAGTGTTATTAGGATGTGAACTTGGTCGAATACTTACTAGGCAAGCCACTGAGCCATGAATCCAGTCTTTTTAAAAAACAAAATAAAACAAAACAAAACAATTCTTACTTTTGAGATAAAGTCATGCTTGCTACCTATTGGGTGCCTTGACTGCAATTCTATATTTTCACTTCCTAAAGCAACTAGGATGACAGGTGCATACCACCACATCCAGCTTCATTGGAGTGAAGTCTCTGCCCAGACTATCCTAGAATTACAATTCTTCTGATCTCTGCTAGGATAATAGTTTGCATTCTGCTGTGCCCAGATGTTGGTAGAGAAGAGGTCTTGCGTCTTTGCCCAAGATGGCCTTGACCCACAATCCTTCTATTCTCAGCTCCAAAGTAGTAGAGTCTGAATAACTCACACCTGGCTTAGTGTTTCTTTAAAACCTACTGGAATTTGGAAACTTTCACATGTTTCAACTCTTTAACTCTTTTACTGCAACCTTGGGAGAATTTCTTATATCAGTTTTCCAAACAGACAGATTAGAGTTCACCATCTTGAGATGAATAGTGTATGTTCAGAGCATAATGAAATTTACACTTATTCTCTGTCTTACCAGTTATTCACCCCATCGTGCTACTATTTCATTCCCTACATATTTTTGAAGGGAAAGGGCCCATAATTTATTTATGTGTAGTGTGTACTATATCAGATGCTTTTGTACTATATCAGATGAATTTTGTTACTCCTCACTACCATTCCATTTCAGATTTGTTTAGATAAACAAAGATGTTAGACAAGAGTTGTCAAATTTATGGCCAAATTAGAAATGCTATATGTATTTTCAAAGCAATATGTATCTTCAGAGAGATTGATATAAAATATTGTATTGAGACCTAGAGATCTTTCACCACAAAATCACCATGGAGATTTCTATTAGGTATTTCAGCAATGCTGACAATTTTTACATAGGAAATCTGAAAAGTTAAGCATTAGGAGGTCATCATTCCCTTCTTAATACCAAAAAAAATGTAATCATTTGTCTAGTGGATCGCAGAACTATCTGGAACATCTTATTTTTAATCTTATTAGATAAAATGGGACATGTATTTTTAAAAGGTATGACACTAAGCAAATTTTTTTGTGCATGTGCTGCTCCTACAGCTTGAACTCAGAGCCTGGGTTCTGTTCTTGAGCTTTTATGTTCAAGGCCAGTGCTCTAGTACTTGACCCACAACTCCACTTTCAGCTTTTTAGTGGTTAATCAGAGATAAAAAGTGTTACAAAATTTCCTGTCAGGGCTGGCTTCAAACAACAAACCTCAGCTGTCTCAACAAACCTCTTAACTGACAGCTGATTAGGTAGGATTACAGCATGAGTTACTGGTACCAGGCCTAAGTGCATTGTAAAAAAGAAGTACAAGTGAGGAATTTGGTGAGAAAAGCTATGGTAGAAGTTGGGCAGAACCTACCATGCTTACCCTGGAACAAATATGATAAATTTTATGCCTGGCTTAACAAGGATACTATAACTAAGAGGTTATATATATAGTTCCTTTTACCTGGAGGTCCAGGAAGGCCAGGTGGACCCTGTACTCCAGGAAATCCTCTTTCTCCTTTTTCTCCAGGCAAGCCAGGCAACCCAGGATTTCCTTTTTCTCCCACAATCACACCAGTACCAGGCGTAGGAATTACCTTTATTATGAAAGAAAAAAAAATATAGAGTCTTAAAAAGGAAGAGCTTATTCTCCTGAAAGCAATCTGGACCATCCATGTGATTATAAACATTTCATTTTCAAAGAAGTGCCCAGAAGTAAAATCACTGACACTACTACATAGATTATGTGTCAGTGAGACTACTGAATAAATTGTGTCATAAATATCACATTTCTGCACACTCCCATCCCTCAGTTGTCTAGGAAAGGTCTAATACCAATTATAATATTACCAACTTCCAGAGCCTCAGCCTTACAAAGTTAGAAGTATATTTGCTGTCTCGTCTTTTACAAATCACATTCAATCCAATGCTGTCATCTACAGTCTGATAATTCCTTATCAAAAGTGTCTCTCCAATTTGTCCTCTTAATTCATCTTGCCATAACTACAGTTTCCAACTCATATTTGGACTTGAACTTTTGAGCTTACCCCCTTGTATAGAAATCTACTGCTTGGATACATTTAGAAAACTACCTGTCCTGGGCTGGGAAGGTGGCTCAGTGGTAGAGCGCTTGCCTTGCATGCCTGAGGCCCTGAGTTCGATTCCTCAGCACCACATAAGCAAAAAAAAAAAAAAATTGCACAAAACTACCAGTCCTGTTAACTATTCTGATTAAGGAGCTTTAACCCTAAATTCTATAAAGCCATTTCTCATACCCAATACCACTCATATCTATTTCATGTCCTATTTCTAGCAATAAATGTTTGTCAAAATGAAACCTGTCTGATGAGAACCTCTTCATGAAATGCATACACATATATCTGTTCTACTGCATGTGCCATTCCAAACATCTATAATGCCTTCTCCCAAGCTTTTACTTTGTCAACTCACATGTCTTTCTTCCTTGAAAAAAAAAAGAGCATCCCTTCCAAGAGGACTATTTTAATTAAACCCCACCAATTTATCATATCCTTTTCTATGTCCTCTGACCACTCAGGACATAAGTTTAGTCTAAAGAATTTCATATTAAATGAATTAAATATTTTAAACTTCATCTCATAGATCTATAAAGGTAAATAAGCTTCAGATTTAAGAACTTATCAGTCTGGGGTGCAAATCAGCAAGTACTAGTACAGTGCAATAATTCATTGCTCTATTGCATAGAAGAAATATTAACGAAAACAAAATAAAAGTTTGTATTCCAGAATTGAGATAATAATTCAAAAAGGAAATTGTGCGGCTCGGCAGGACTACATTCTCAAATTTTTCATTTTTTTCTGATACTAATCAAAATTTTATTATCCTATTTTCTAAAGCAATTACTTCCTAGAGAAGTCACACTCTTAATTTTAATATGAAAAGCAAATAAAAATTGTCACAAACCTTCTTTAAGCATATTCTAATTTCATTTAGTACAATTTTAAGTAGTAATATCTGAGACTCATGATGAACAAAAAAGAAATTACTTCACAAATTTCTGGAGGTACAGAATACATTTTATGGTAATCACACTGTTGTGGCCTCAATGCATTCTAATATCTAGTCTTAGGATATTTTAATCAAAGAAAAAAAACCATTGATGAAATCTTGTAACAATAATTTCTTCTTAACAAGAGTAAAAATATACTTAATTTAAATTTCATGGTAGACCTAAACATGACAGAAAATCTACAATTATCCCCACAAATTATTCTTTCTCAGAGCAACTTCCTACATCTGTTTTAAGGGCTCATACAAAGCATACATTCAGGAAAGAAAGAGAAGTCAATCAGCCAATTACAAATTGAGAAACGCTATTAGGACCAAATTCATCTTTCTCCTGAGCTCTTCGGGAGAAACAGCCAATCTCCACTTCCTCAAGAGTTTCATTCATTTAACCTTTGTAAGCAACACTTGCACCATCTGCTGGTTGCTGTAGAAATGATTTGGCAATTATGATACAAACCACCCAATGCCATAAATTTGTACCTATACTAAAAAGAAGTAATACACGGGCAGAATAAATACAAAAATCCTGCAGTTAACACTACTGAAGTTTCAATATGTAAAGACTTCTCAGCTAGTAGAAGTTGATAACGACTTGTACTTTTTTGTTCTATGAGGAAGAGTTTGTAGAAAGTATATATAATTTAGGGACAAAAATAATGCCATAGTAAGAGAGATACAGGAAGACTTAAAAACTTACCAGGCCAGGAGGCCCAGGTGGACCAGTGTCACCCTTTTGGCCCTATTCAATACAATTGTAAAATACATTAGCAAAAGTTTCATGAAAACATCTATTTTTCTCAAGAATATAAGAGATAATTTAGACTTATGAATCAATAATAAAACAACAGAAGTGAGAGATATAACATGAGTAAATGAAACAACACTAGGCTAATTAGCATATACATATCTGTAATATTGTCTCAGATTTACTAGCTCTACCATCTTTGACTGAATTAACTAACCTCCCTTCCTTATTTGAAAATAGACTTTTAGTTGAAACATTCTTTGATTTTAAGATCCTTACTTCCTGGCAAGTTATAAATTCTCTGTAACAAAGAGTAAAAGATTGTACCACTACAGTAAGTTAAAATCATCACTTCCTTTTACATTTACTTTTAATTCCTTCTCATAAATCTAGTAAAATGCATTCATCTACTGTCATTTCCATTACTAATGGAGACTTTCAAGGCATTGGTCTTAACTATAATAAGTAACAGCTAATAAATTGTCATTGCTTTTGTGAGTTTACTCTTAGAAGCTAATAAAACACAAATTCAGGCAAATTTTTTTTTATCATTGATCAGTAGCTAAGAGAGCATTAAGAACCTAATATTCAGTTGTTACTCCATTGACCAAGACCAAACAATAAATGACTACTTTACATCTTTACTCTAGTTCTAGACTTGTTCTTCTATTTTTCAAAGTCACTTTTAAAATAGGTAGCTAAATAAATGATCTCAGTCAGACTGCACTGGTCCAGGGAAAAAAATAACAAAGAATTAGTCACAGACTTACAGACAATAATTATATCCAGAATGGAAAAGTTTGGAAAAGACAGTCTAAATTTAAGCTTTAAGACTTTGTAGTAAGAGAACTTTACTAAAATTGTGCTGAATTCCCTTGCTGAAAAACTAAAGTTTTATCAATATATGCAAAGGCATGGAGTTCAGAGTGAAAATGGTACTCTTAAATAATCATTATTGCACTTGTAATCTATGAACTATGATTTAGAGTAATGAAAAAAATAGTTCAATCTCTTATTCAGCTTGATCTCTCTCTCTTTGTCTCTCTTTCTCTCCACCCCCTCTCTCCCCCTGAGCAATAGTAATGCTCATAAGACAAGCAGCACTACAGAGAAGGATGAGAACATCCTCAGGGGAGAAAGAGAGATGGGAGAGAAGAAAATTTAGAGACTACGGTATAAAAGAAAATGAAACAATGAGAAAAGATGGAAAAAGAAGGCATGTTTTGAATCCAAAAGCTATTTATAACTTTCATATTTATAATTCATCTTTGAGATAGAAAAGGATTACTTTAAGAGTGTAAGACCAATCACTTTCAAAGAAAAAAATTCTTACCTTTTGACCATCCCTTCCTGGTTCCCCAGGGTATCCAGGATCACCAGGCAAACCCTTTAAAACAGAGGATGATATCAGGAAAAATGGCTGGGTAAGAAAGCCTCCAAAATCCTCTCCTAGCAGAAACATTAAGAACACTGGCAAAAATAGTCCATAAAAATCAGCTTTTTCAGAACTGTAGAAATTACCCAAAGCTCACAACAACAAAAGAAGCATTTCGTTTGCTTTTTAAAGGTTAAATCTTGGTAGGATCACAGAGCTTAATGGCTCATTTTATTTCCATCATCCCCTTATCAGTTTTGCAGGTAAAAACCAGTAGCCTAGCAAAAAAAATATTGTAACTCCTTTGAAGCCCCATTCCCAAAGAACTATGACTACCAGAACTGTCCATTGGTTTGCAAGAAGACTTTACTTACAAAATGATTTTTTTAAACCTGTTTTGGCCTCTCCCAAAACAAACAGAAACACCCTAGGTAATTGTTGAAAATAATCAGAGGCAACAGTTTGACTATCATAGTTTCCTGAAAAACAAAACAAAACCTAGTTGTTTGAAAAGAAGCCAAAAACTATGGGCATATTTGTTTCTTCTCATTTTATATGCTACCATAGATTACTGGTTTAATAAAAATCAACCTGAAACCAACTTCTATCTTCCTGTCTTAGTAAGAATTACCCCTTTCCTTTGGAATTGCTACAAATTTCATCAAATTTTCTCTCTCCCTAAAAGCCTTGTTTAATGCTTATTTTGGATACACATTGATATCAAAGCAGCTGGAAATAATGTTCCTGGACTTGTATATTTTTATCGTTCATATCTTTAGTAACTAGAAATATCTGTCAAAGTCTTTATTTACAGAAAAATTGTGAATGTTCATAGCAGTTTTAGTCATAATTACCAAAATTCAGAAAAAAATCAAAATATCCTTTAATGGCTATATGATTAAACAACTTGATAAACCCAAATAAGCAAATACTATTCAGCAATAAGACAAAATATAATATGAACACATAGTACAAAATTGTTCAAAGACTGGGAAGGGGATAAGAAAGAATAAAAGAGATAAATTTGATCAAAGTCATTATATGCATGTATGGAAATATCACATTGTAACCCTTTGTACAATTACTGTGCAATAGTAAAAAAGAAAACAACCAGAATATATTTTCCATTAATTTAAATTAAGTAGTTTATTTTAATTAATTAAACTATACCACCATTCCCAACGATTTTACATTTAGTAAGAGGAAAGAGACTTAGCTACTCACTGGAATTCCTGGTTGACCATTCTCTCCATCTTTGCCTGGTTTACCCTATAGAATACAAAGAAATGGTAGAAGAACATAAATGTGTTACTTGGAAGTATGAGATTAAGGATTATTCCTGCCTCAGAGCATACAAATAATAAACCTTTTAGATGTCAATATTACGTATTATAGTAGTGATATTATCAAACTTTTAAAAATTAGGAAGGATACACACATATACACACCTATTTGGAATTTTTGTATAGAATATTAGTTGTAGCACTTACTCTTTTGCCTGGCTCTCCTTGCTCACCCTTCTCACCTTTCACACCACCAGGAGGGCCCTGTACACATAAAACAAGTAGTTTCATATTGGTTCAGGGGATACTGTGAGTCAATACAAGTTTATGTTAAATGATGCTAAAGAATTTTAGGTGCTTACAGGAGGGCCACAAATCCCCGGAGGTCCAGGTGGTCCTGGGTCACCAGGATCTCCCTGTTCAGTTGTAGGGTAAAGGAAAACAATGTTTTAATAATGGAATACACAGTCTCACTCTAACTATAGGAGCTAAGAACATTTAACAAACTAAACTGCACACTCAAGTATTATAATCAATATAGAATGTTTCTAACTCAAAGTTGATATCTGCTACACACACACATACACACACACACACACACACACACACACACACACACACACACACACACACACACACACACAAAATCAGCTGGGTAAAGGTGGCTCACATTTATAATCTTAGCTACTCAGAGGCCAAGATCCAGAGGACTACAATTCAAAGCCAGCCTTAACAGAAAATCATACAAAATCCCATCTTCCATTAGCCAGAAAAAGCAGGGCTAGAGGCATGACTCAAGTGATAAAGCATTAGCCATGAGCAAGTCAACTAAGTAAGCCCTATGTTTTGAGTTCAAGCTGTTGTACCATAGAAAAGAACCTACAGCCATTTTAGTTACTTCTAGAGTAATATGGTAACACTTAAGAAATTTTGGTCTTTCAAAATATTTGACAAAATGATTTAATCCATATAGCTGGTGGAGACTAGTTTTGAGAGAAATAGGAACTGACAAGTAATATATATGGAATTTTTTGAGAATTCTGATGAAAATCATTTAAAACTAGTGTGTTAACAGTTTCACTATACTATGAACATATAAAAATGAATTGTATACTTTAAATTAGTGAATTTAATGTTAAATAAATATATCCTGAAAGATAATTCAAATTTTTAGCTATCTCAAATCCTTGTTATTTAAAAAATATCCTTATATATAACTACATTTCAGTTTATAATGTATCTCATATGAAACTTTTCAGCTTTTTTAAATTGTTTCCAGCTTTATCAAGTTACAGATGACAAACAGAAACATATATTGAAGATGTCAAATGTGCTGTTTTTTATTATTATTGTAAAGATAATATACACAGGGGGTTATAATTGTGTTAGATAATGAGTAGATTGCTTTTTGAACAGTGCCACCTCTTCCCTTGTTTTCTCCCAGTTTTTCTCCTCCACAACTTGTAGAGTTCATTTTCAACATAGTGTCTAGAGACTATCACTCTTGTATTTGTTTACGCTTCATCCCATCATTTCTGTGCTCCCTTTACCCTCCCTAAACAGATAAACTTATATACAAGATAAAAGTACAGAAATTAAAAGCAGCAACAAAGGAGAAAAAAGAAGTATGTTGTGAAAGGACTATCTCTAGTTAATTAACACATCCATAAAAAGATTTTATTGATTTCTTCCCTATTTACTCACCTGATCTCCTTTTTGAAACTCTACATCAATTGGTCTTTTCTGCTCACTGATTTGCCCAGGTGGCCCAGGTGGCCCCTGAAGACCTTGCTCACCCTGTTTTCAAGACAGAATAAGACAGTGAATATTTCACAATCTACAAAGACAATAATGTAAGAGGTAAATTATCATTTTCAAAAAGGAAGGAAAAAAAAACCATAGTTCAAGTGACTATGAAAGGAGAAAGCTGAGGGTTTGAATAACCAACTCTTTTTCTCTACTCACCTTTTCACCTTTGGGTCCCTGGAAGTTTAAACCCATATTCCCCTGGAGAGAGAAGTTTCTGTTTGAAACATCATTACAATAAGAAACAATCCACACTAAATAAAAGGTATATAAAAAGAAAATTACCTTTGGTCCTGGCAGTCCTGGTGGGCCAGGAGGGCCCTAAGAAGAAAAGGGAAAAATATATTCTATAAGTTTATTTAAAATGTTATCTCTTTTCATAAAAATTAAAACTGAAGCTGGCCACCGGTGTCTCACGCCTGTAATCCTAGCTTCTCAGGAGACTGAGATCTGAGGCTTGTAGTTCAAAACCAGCCTGGGCAAGAAAGTCTATGAGGCTCTTATCTCCAATTAGAAAACCAGAAAACCAGAAGTGGTGCTATGGCTCAAGTGGTAGAGCACTTGCCTTGAGCTGAAGAGCTGATAGACAGTACACAGGCCCAGAGTTCAAGCTCCACGACTGACAAAAAAAATTTAAACCAAAAATCTCTTCAAAATAACACTTTCAGGGCTAGGGATGTAACTCAGTCATGAAGCACTTATTAGTAGCTTGCAATATCAAAATTATTCGTTTTTTTTTCTGTCATTGCTTTTTCATGAAATACACATTTCAATTAAGAAAAACAAATTAGATGAATGTGAAATGTGTGTTTCCAGGGAGGTAGTGGTCAGGGACAGAAAGGATTGGTAGAGGAGAGGAAGAATACCAAAGTAAAATCAATGCAAGTTAATTTTACCCTCAACACACGTACCATATTGCTCTTATCAGAATTATGCATAAAGCAAATATTCTAAAGCAAAAACTGTAGTTCTAAACTGCATCTGATTATTTATTAACCCAGTTTTGTTATTATACAATCCATTGGTGTTTTTGAGAATTTTACAAGGTTTGAAAAATTAGACATTTGCTTGCTTATGTACATTGCCTCCATCTCAACCTATCTATTTCCATATTGCATCTTGGTGTCAATCCTAAGTCTTTGTTTCACCTGTTTAAACTGGGTTAATTGTGGAGTGATTTGGATATGTGAAAGAAAGTTAAGAAAATTCAAATTATTGACAACATTCCCAAGGAATACCAATATTCTAACAGGAGAGTTAAGAAAAAGTAACATGGTCCAATTTCCTGCTTTGCAAAATGTCTACAACTAAAGCAAACTAAACAAATGACAAATGAGTTTTTAATCCTTTTCCAAGAAGTGTCATAAAAGCAGAAATCACAGTTTTGCTGGCAGATTTTTCTAAGATTAATTAAATTCTATTGCCTTCATTCAAGAGTAAAGAACCAAGTGTCACAAATAAAAATATATTAGAAGATCATTAGAAGGCTTTTCCTTCTCTTCTGAGGCACACAAATCTATGATCCCATTGCAGAGTGATTGGAGATATAGATAGATAGATAGATAGATAGATAGATAGATAGATAGATAGATAGATAGATAGATAGATAGATAGATGCATACATACATACATACATAAATTTATAAAGTTTATATGTTTATATCTTTTACAAATTCTATTTTGTTTTAGCACTAAACAAAAACTCAAATCTAAAGAAAGAAACATGTTTGATCAAGTAACTAAATGATTTTATGACAGAATGGTCTTATCAGATTTACTGAGATGACTAGAAGTGACTTCAATACTGATAAATCAAAAGGCAACCAACAAATTACTCTATTTTAGGGATTTGGGAATGGTTCATCAAAGGTATTGGGTTTGATGTCGACCACTACAATAAAGAAAAACACTTTTTGTGTGGTACTGGAAATTGAACTCAGGGCTTCACTTGCTATACAAGCACTTCACAACTGAGGTACACCTCTAGCATCCATTTTTTATATGTTTTAAATATTCATTCTACATATCTCATTTTTCCATCTGTGGGATGAAGATTTATTACAAATGTGTGCTATTCAACATAACATAAAAGTACCCTTAACACAGCTGAGCAGCAATGGATCATGCCTGTAACCCTAACTTTTTGGGAAAAATAACTGCTTGAAGACCAAGGCCAGTCTGAGCATACACTAAGAGCCCTTTCTCAAAAACCTGGTAGCATGTGCCTGTCATTCCAGCATCATGGGAGGCTGAGATCCATTTGAGGCCAGCCCAGGCAGAAACCTCCATGAGATTCTATCTCAACAGAAAGATGCTGGGACATGCCTATCATTGCAACTACATCAGGGAGCCAAAAATAGGTAGAAAGTGAGACAACATCTTAAAAATGACTAGTACAAAAATAGGGCTAGAGGCTTGGTTTATCAGGAGAGCAACTGCTTAGCAAGTACAAAGCTCTAAGTTCAAAGCTCAGTACTGCAACATCATTAATATAATTATGGTTAAGACTGCCAAAAATTCACTATATTAATATTTGTAAAAAGAACTCAAAGGAAAAGAGGAGAAATAAAATTCCAGAAGAAGCTTACCATCAAACCTGGTGGTCCTGGGGGACCAATTGGCCCTGGTATGCCCATGGGGCCAGCTGGGCCCTGTTATAAAGGGAATAGTAAAAAGAATGAAAAATAAAACAAAACCAAAAAATACAAAAATGAAACTTATCAATATATCTTACAAAAAACTAAGTAGAGGAAATTTAAACTTAAGTTATTGCCAGAATTTTATTCTATAATTCTGTATTACTATGAGCAGAATTTTTAAATATACACAAATAATTCACAAATTTATTATAAAGGAATTTAACTAAGCAGACTGGATAAAGATTTCAGAAAGCTTATATTTTAGAATGGTAGATAAATATATAAGAAATTTCACAAAATAAAGAAATAAAAGTGGGCATTTATTATTCCATTCTTGCTAGAAATAGGAACTGAAACTATACTCCTTTCAAGATGGCCTCTCTAATTTTAGAACAAATAAGACAAAAGACAATGAGGGAAAGAGAATGACTGGAATAAGTAGTAAGGGAATGATGCAAGTATTATGGAATATAATTAGGTGAACTTAAAAGTTGAAAATTTGCCTTCCTTGCAAACCTTATTCTATGCTTAGGTATAAAGATGAGATAATTTTATAATGAAATAAACTCTACTATGTTCACAAGTAGAAATTTATATGAGGATAAAAATAGAGTAAACTACAACCAAGAATAAATCTCAATATACCTAATAGAACAAAATGAGATTGAGAAAATTACATAAATATTACATTAATTTTTTAAAAAGCAGAATGTCTTGATTTTTGTTTATGTTGATTATCATGAATTATAAGTCCCAAGAAATGGTCTTCCTCATCTATAAATAATCAAAAGTCATAGCTAAATGAGGTATACATGCTTACAATCCCAGCATGCAGGAGGCAGGTAGCCTGTGCTACAGAGTGAAATTCTGTTTCAAAAAATAAATAAAAAGTTACTAGTGTGTTTAGGCATGTTACTATACATTAACATAATCTTTTTCTTAGGATTACATTTGATGGTTACAGGGAACTCATTGCTTCCCACAGCATAAAAATAAGACTAGAGAAACATTTTCTGTTTCTAATTTCCAAAACAAATACATCCATGGATTCTGGATAGAAAATTAAAAGAACCTCAATAGAATATATTAAAATACTCCCTGGCTCTAATTGCTCTTATTTTTTTAACATTAATGTTTTTTTAATTGTGAAAATACCATACCGAGGGATTACAATTACATGAGCAAGGTAATGAGTATATTTCTTATCAAGTATTGTTTTTATGTGAAGGTTCATGAATGTCTAGAAAACATGAGATTATAATTTCTATGAATAAGATAAAGGTTATGATGTTATTATATAATCACATTGTAAACAACAAAATCTCTGGATGCTTACTTGTATCCCAGGACGACCTGGATATCCTGGGTTCCCCTTTGGTCCTGGCAGTGATGACATGATGATACTCCCTGGTTCCCCCTAAAAGAAATCACCAATGAAAGTCACAACATTTATTGTACATAAAGAATTGGCAAGAACTAAATTCAACACATAAAGTATATGAAAGATTAGGTTATCTCAGCAATTTAATGAAAAAAACTATCTTTAAAAATTAGAAAGTAGCCAGAGTATACTGAATTACAATATATTTATTAAGTCTGTGGTAACTTCACTAACTCCTATATTAAAAAATGTTTTACACATAAATATTTCTCCAAGAACGATCTTAAGCTCTGAATGAAGTAAATAAAACCTCTGTTTTCATTGGGCAAACAATATGAAAAGGAAATTCAGACCATAATATTTAAACAAATAAGATAGCAACATGTTCTGTCAGGTGTTATGAAGGAAATTACAAGGAACAAGTGAGTGGTAATGAAAGAGTAAATAAAATTATCTTGAGTAGTCAAAATAGAGCAATCTGTGAAGGGAACATTCAGGTCTCAAACTAGAAGATAAGCAAGGAAATTGGCATATTCATATAACTGAATTGAGGACTGCAGATGGAACTTAGTGGTAGAATGCTTGTCTAGTATGCATGAAGTCCTGCGTTTGATCCTCTGAACCACAGAAACAATAAAATAAAATAAAATAAAACTAATGACTGCATGCAGACTGTGTGATCAGTGAGCCAAGGAAAAAGCAGTTTGAGATAAGGCTATAAATTAGGTGCAGGGACTAGAACATGAAGGTCTTCCAAGTCATGGAAAAGAAAGCAGACTTTATTTTAGACATACGGTGGGAAGCCCTTGAACGTTTCTACACAAAGAGATTAAATTATTGATTTATACTTTCAAACATCATTCCTGGTTGGTTGAAAATAAATCAGGCTGGGGCAAGGAGAATAGCAGCAGAAAAAAAAGAGACTAGTAAAGTGGTTACTGTAGTTCAGAGGAAATCTTATGGCTAGTTTAGTGTCAGTGGAGAGAGAAAGTGAATAAATTTAAAATACTTTTTTATAGGCAAACTCAATTATATTCAAGAACAGAATGGAACAAGGATGTAAAAGAGTACAAGAAACAAACACTAAACCTCAGACGCTAGAGGAGGGAATAGATTTATTTGGGGGCAGGTTAGCTTGGAATATATTAATTTAACTGTCTGGGAGATATCTGACTGGTGATGTCAGGCAAGAAGTTGAACATGTACATGTTGAACTCAGACAAAAAGTCTGATTTGGAAACAAATGTAGGCATTTAGTAACTACATAGAATTCCACACTATAGATAATATTGTTACAGATGAAGGAGAAAAAAAGGGTCAGGACTAAGTCCTGCAGGTAAGGAAAGGAGAGAAGAGAGGGGAAAGAAAGAGAGGAGAGAACGGAGAGGGAGGAGAAGGGAGGAGAGAGGAAGAGAGGAATAATATGCATCAAAGATTTTAGTATACTTAGAATATAGATGAAAAATCAGGATAGTGGCTGGATGCCAGTGGTTCATGCCTGTAATCCTAGCAACTCAGGAGGCTAAGCTCTGAATATCATGGTTCAAAGCCAGCCCAGGCAAAGTTCAATGGACTCATCTCCAATTAACCACCAGCAAAACAGAAGTGGAACTGTAGTACAAATAGTGCTAGCCTTGAGCACAAAAGGTCAGGGACAGCATCCAGGCTCTGAGTTCAAGTCCTATGACCGGCAAAAAAATAGAAGAGTATAACAGCCAAAGGAAAAGAATACTTCTAGAGCTAGCAGGTGTCCAACTCTAGCCAAGGGTGGGTGATAAGATAGGAAGGACTAAGTTGTCATAAATTGAGTCTGATATTTTTTCAAGTACATCAGTATACAGTATGTACTTAGAACTGTAAGAACAGAACAAGGTGAACTTCTACACGTGCATCTGCACAATTCCTAGAAGCATTCCTTTCTAGATTCAAGTTAACGTCATTCTCTTGCTGAAGATGCAGACTTTCCAAATATTGTATTCAGATTATTTACCTTGTGAATATGAAATGCTTACCTTCATACCTGGGATACCAGGAGGTCCCTATTATTAAAAAAGAGATTATTTTATATAAATGAGAAGAGAGTAAGCAAACATATACACACTTTCTAAATAGAATATAAAAAATAAATTATTGTTGGGCCTTTCATGAATATGATATATCTTGAATAGCTTAGAAATACTATTTATTAAACAATACCAAATTTTGCTCAGGAGATATCTTATCAACATCTTTTAAAAATTTCTTCTTGTTTTCTACTTTAAAATATATATGGCTTTGTTCCATATGAATGCATTGAGCATATTCTCTATAACCTCTTCTTTGTTAAGTTCTGGGTCCATTATAATCTCAAATTTTAGAACTTACTGGAGGTCCCTGTAAGCCAGAAAAACCGGGACTGCCTGGAAATCCACGTTCTCCCTAGAAATAGTTAAAAAGAAAGAGCATGAAGGAACAAGAAACAGAAGAACTTTGCCAACAAGCAGTGACTTATTGATAAATTTTTTGCAAAAGTCATTTTAAAACATTGCAAAATTCCAAAAGTTCACTTTCACTTTTCAATTTTTTTATATCAACTATCCACATGAATTTAATCTAGTAAAATATTTTTATCCCTATGTATCTATCCCAATCAGTAATAAAGAAAATATTTTTTTACTTCAGTCATTTTCTTTTGACAAATTCCATCTTGAGACCATCACACTACAGATTTCTATCACATTTAATAGTTAATGATTTGCTCCAATTTCCTTCACATGTCTTAAATAGATTCTTATATTAAGTGTCCTATTGCATTTTGCTTTTAGATTAAACTACTTCAAATAGTTTTGTAAAAGAGAGGTGATAAGAAAGAAGGCCATTAATATCACCAACTGGACAATAGCAATAGTTGTAGTAAGCCGGGCACCGGTGGTTCACACCTGTAATCCTAGCTACTCTGGAGGCTGAGATCTGAGGATCGTGGTTCAAAGCCAACCCCGGGCAGGAAAGACCATGAGACTCCTATCTCCAATAAACCACTAGAAAACCGGAAGTGGAGCTGTAGCTCAAGTGGTAGAGCGCTAGCCTTGAGCTGAAGAGCACAGGGACAGCACCCAGGCCCAGAGTTCAAGCCCCATGACCGACAAAAAAAAAAAACAAAGTTATGGTAATTGTAGGTCATTATACATTCTAAGCACTCTATTTTCCCACTCACTATTTTAAAGTACTAATATGAACATTTTACTTAGAAAACAAAAGCTAAATTGGTGTTGAAGAACCCCAATATGAACTCACTTCAAATACTTCTATGTTATAGTAATCCTGGAAACAATTATTTGAGAGGATTTAAAAGAGCCTTGAGCATAAAGGTCAGGGACAGAGCCCAGGCCCTGGGTTCAAGCCCCAGGACGGCCACCAAAAAAAAAAAAATTACATATAATTAATGGACTTGTTCAAACTACACTGTATATATGTATGGAATTATCACAATTAACCCTCTTTGCACTGTTAATATATCCTAATACATTTCTTCAAATTAAATATGAAGCAATCCAAAATATAATTGTATCTAGCCTTTTTTAAGAAAAGGGTATGACTAATGAATGTCATGCCCATTATTACTCTTTACAAATGATAGAATATTTGAAGCATATATAGACTCATTTCCTTTTAACTTACATCCAACTTTATACAAAAGTCAAAGAGGGATTTGGTACCAAGTAATCTTTAATCCAATGCAAAACTCCTAGCTAATTATTCATGATTTTAAAAAAAGAAATTACTGATGTTTATTCTATTGAAAATGTTAGCCCAGAAAACACTCAATGTCCTAAACAGAAAATCATGATACTCTGCTTTGATATTCTTCCTATTGTTCAGACTTTAAGCCTATTACTATCAAGCATACTGCCTAATATTAAGTTGAATCTCACCTTGGTTCCATTGCATCCAGGGATACCTTGAGGTCCTGGGGCTCCATCATGGCCTGGCATTCCCTTTGAAAAGGTATATAACATATATATATATATATATATATATATATGTATATATATATATATACATATATATATAATATTTCTTAAATTATTTTCTAAGGGATTTTTAATAAAAAATCAAATCCAACTTACAGGAAGACCTGGTGTCCCTGGAAATCCAGGTAGTCCAGGAGATCCCTATAATGAAAAAAATTCCTTGAAACAAATGACAACCAAGAACAATTAATATAGTATCCTACTTAAGGGTTTTAGAAAAAATGGTATTTAGAGTAAAAATAGACAAAATGTGTTTCATTGAGAATTGGCATATGTGAATATGTGTGTATGTGTGTGTGCATAATTAGAGGAACCACAACTACAGAAAACATATATAATTAGAGGACACACTACTACAGAAAACAATTGAAGATATTCCCATTTTCAGGAGCAGTCTTCAATGCACTGAGTTGGAACAAAGTAGTGCATGAAATGTCTGATCTAACAGATAAAGTTCTTCCAGATCTGTAATGAATAATAAATTCAGTGGGGATGTGAGGTAAGAAATATATCTGCGCCTGAGGACACTAATGTGATAACTCAAAACATTCTTCAATTAAACTGTCAAGACTGGCAAAAATACAAGTCTGACAACATTCTCTGTAGATGAGGCTGAAGGAAAAAGTACTGTCATGCACAGTTAATGGAAATAACTAGCACAATTACATATGCATATATACAAACCACTTAGCTTAGCAACTCATGTTTATGACCAATCCCAAATATACACTAGGAGTTATGAAACAAAATATAATGTTTAAGGTTAATGGTTTCATCAACATTATAGTGAGAACTAGAGAGGAAATGCAAAAGATTACCCTAAAAGAGCTCATGCCACAAAGCAAAGTCACAAAAAAAATGGAGAGTTTTATGAGAAGGACTTAGGGCAGAAGCTTAAATAATACAGTATATTGGTATTCATTTATGGCACAAAATAAAAAACAACTGTATCTACTTAGATAAATTAAGAATTCTGAAGCTTTTTCTGTTTTTCCAGTACCTTAACTATACCAGTCATAAGTAACATATAAGGAAAACTACATGTTTGGAAAAAGTATACAGCAAATAGAATGATTTTAATGTTATGTATAATTTGTTCATGTAAATAATTGAAGGTCAATGGATCAAAATGTTTAGTTTTTGTGGAGATTTCTTGGTTGTTGTTAGTTTATGCCAGTATTAGAGTTTGAGAATTCAGGGTTGTGTGCTTTTGCTCAACTTTTTCCCTCATGGCTAGGCACTCTACCACTTGAGCCATGCCCCTACTCTGGCTTTTTGCTAGTTAATTGGAGGTAAGAGTCTCTCAAATTTGTCTGCCCAAACTGGCTTTGAAGCATGATTCTCAAATTTCAGCCTCTTGAGTACCAAGGATTACAGGTGTGAGCCACTTACTACTGGCTACTTTGGTTGTTTTTGTCACACATATAAACACGTCACCATTGATGTATTTTATAGAACTAATCAATTAATATACACAGCAGTCCAGATTAAAAAGGACCTTGGATATTATGCTGTTCATTTAGTTTGGCACATGAACTCAGAGAAGTTAAATATGGCCTTTAAAAAAATCAGAATTTGTAAAATTTATATAATTTATATAACTGTAATCCCTCTGTATATTACCTTTATAATAACAATAAAAAATTAAAAATCAGTACTAGTTTTTAAGTAATTTTGTTCTAATTCTAAAAAGAAGTCAGATTTATGTCAACCTAAGAACTTTTAGAAAAAAATGCATTCAGTGTTTCAGTTTTGAGATGCATCCTAATTTTTCAAACCTTAAAACCTAAAAAATTCATGTATCTTTGAAGTGAAGAAATGTTGTATTCTTCTAAAAGTAGTTATTCTTTAACACCATGGTTTAAATCAAACATTTTCCTCAAGAAATGGAGAAAGGTTTCAGATCTCTCCAATTTGTTGATCTAGGAACTCAGAGTTATAAACTTACTTCTGAGTACTGCCTTTCCTGTGTCTCAGAGGAGCTTATAATTTGTGTGTTCATTTTTGTTGACTATCATGAACATTTGAATTTCCTTTCTAATCTCTTCCATGACCCACTGGTGGCTCAACAGTGTGTTGTTTAGCCTCCAAGTTTAGGACAAGCAGAAAAGGTCAGAGGCTATGTACATATGACTATATAAGATGATGTTAAGTGAAATGAAACCCAGGATAGGGACACAACTTGTTTTTTATTTCTTGCTATTGTTTTTAACATATCTAAAATTTACTATGTGAATTTTTTTTGTTTCTCTTGTATGTTCTTCCCCATGGTATAACCCCTGTTTTCACTGTATTTGACGTCAGTGCCCTGCATCTTGTATATACATATTTCTAATTTGGGGAGGGGAAGGGAAATAGCAAAATGCTGAAATAAGGATACAGGTTGACCCATTGTACAATGAGATGTACAAGACACTATGTTGAAAACGAACTTTACAACTTGGGAGGAAAGGGGTGAGTTTGGGAGGTGAGGAGGGAAGGGATGGTAGGGGAAAAACAAAGGAGGAGGTAACAATGCTCGATAGGAAATGTACTCATTACCTTACTCATGTAACTGTAACCCCTCTGTATACTATTTTTTTACAATTAGAAACATTTAAAAAAAGAAATGGAGAAAGGTTTGTACTATCCACATGGGAGACCTGTTACATAGTCATATTGTTTGGGAAATTCTAGCTTCAATCAATTATATTTTACAATTTTTAAGTGATTTGATTTTTTATTTATTTTTTATTTTATTTTATTTTTTTGGGTCCAGTCGTAGGGCCTGAACTCTGGGCCTGGGCTCTGTCCCTCAGCTCTTCAGCTCAAGGCTAACGCTCTACCACTTGAGCCACAGCGCCACTTCCGGCTTTTTTCTTTTTGCTTATGTGATGCTGAGGAATCGAACCCAGGGCCTCATGCATGCAAGGCAAGCGCTCTACCACTGAGCCAATTTCCTAGCCCTTTGATTTTTTAAAAATCAGTATTTTTGTATATGCTAACCATAAACAATTTTAAAATCCTATCTAGGTATATATAAGCAAGTTTATTAAAATATTAAAGTTAATTGTAGACATATACCAATTCTTAAACTTTTTAAATAATATTTTTCTATATTTCAATACAGGTATTTTCTGGTGTTTCATATTTCTTCATTTGTTTCTTTATCTGTTTCCATCAACAAAATTTGCTGTACAGTGACTATTTCTTACTCTGATTCCTTTTGGTCCTGGTGGCCCTGGAATTCCATCATCACCCTGAAAAATACAATATGTTTAGTGAGCTTTTCATTCAAAAAGAACCCTCTAATAGCTAAATTTCTATAATAAAAAATCAAGTTTTGTAAAATTTTGTGAATTTTATTGATAAAGATACATAACTAAGAAAGAAATATTTATTAAAAACACAGAGATAAATTATATGACCAAAATAAGAAAAGCCTTTATTTTCTGAGAAGGAAACTACTGAATGTAAAAAAAAAAAACTATACTTATAAAGTTAATTATGAATCATATAAAAAACATGTACTCATTGCCTTACTCATGTAACTGTAACCCCTTTGTACAGCATCTTTACAATAAAATAAAATTAAAAAATGGACATGATCCTGTAGCCTGTGACTCATTCCTGTAATCCTACTACTCAGGAGGCTGAGAGCTGAGGATCACAGTTCAAAGCCAGCCCGGGGAAAAAAGTTCCTATGAGATTCTTATCTCCAGTTAACCACTCAAAAACTGGAAATGGTGCTGTGGCTCAAGTGGTAGAGGTCTAGCCTTGAGCACAATGTGACTCAGGGACAGTGCCAGGCTCTGAGTTCAAGCTGAACAACAGACAAAAAAGGGAAAAAAAACATGAGATAATGGTTGAGATATTGCCTAAATCATTTATGCACAAACCAAATAAGAGCAAAAAAAAAATGGGCAATTTCACAGTATGTCATTCAGCTTGCCAAAATGGTAATAGTATTTCATCTGTGCCCAAATATATACATTGTTGAATTTGCTTTTCTAAATTTTTGGTTTGTTTCATAAGGTACTTTCTACTAGCAGAGATTAAGAACTGAGAAACTTTCTAGCTTATTGTCTACTCCATGCTGAAGAGGCTATGCATCTGTGTATTAATCAATTTTTATCATAACTTCTTTGCTAAGAATTTAGAGTCTTAGTGAGTTTTTATTAAGTATTTTCTTTTAAAAATTTGAATAAAGGAAACCACATTCTGCTTCATGTAAACCAACATATTCACAGGTTCTGGGAATAAGGATATGGATATTTCAGGTGAGGAAGCCATTGTTCTTCCTATGATACTCTGATATATTTTAAGGATCTCTTTCCATAACAGAAAAAAGTTATAAAAGTATGAGGTAAAACTATCCTTATTCACAAGTGACATGATTATATGCCTACAAAACAATAGATATTTAAAAGAAAATTATAGCCAGTAAGTTAGAAACATGTTCAAAATATTTTATGTATATGTTTAAAAATTGAACAATGAAGCTTAATGAGATTGGTTTAGGAAAAGAGGGAAAGTATGAGGGTGAATCTAGTCAACGTGTATTATATGCATATATGGACATGTCAAAATGAAAACCTCTTGTACAACTAATCAATGATAATAAATTTTAATCCAATAACAATTCAGTAAGTACACATGAAACTAATGATAAATATTAATATTGAAACTGTTATCTCTCAAGATGCATGGTATGCAAAAAACTGAAATACTGGTTCCAAATAAACTCAAAGGTAAGAAGTATTAGTTTTCCTTGGGTTCTACTTAATTTCTATTCCCAAGCACCCATTTCCATAACATAACAGAAATTTAATCTCAGTCTGTTTGAGTACTCATTTCACTCTCACAAGACCAGGCTTAAGTTTTGGAAATGTTTAAATAGCTCTAGTGTCTTCAGAGGCGAGACTGTGCAGTTGAAGTTGAAATTCACTGCAATGTCCCAGGCCAGTAATCTGTGTGGATCGCTGCTTAGAGCTCAACACCATCAAATTGACTGCTTCAGATTTCTTCACTCTTCTATTTCACTCCTGGGTACACAAGAATCATTCTGCATTTTTATTCTTGTGTTATATGAAAATCAGTGGAGTGGCCTATGCACCAAAACTCCATGTTGTCATTTAGAGTCTTGCTATTTCTTTAGTGCTCAAGTTCTACTCAGAAAATTTAGCACAGGTCCTATCTGCTATTGAATCTGATAAAACTACCTCTTCAAAACCACGGGGAGTATTCTCTCAACACCTAAACTGTGATATGATTAAATGTTAAAAATATTCCTAAATGTAAATTAACTATCCTCCTTTATTGGGAGGGCTACCTATTAAGTTGATCTTCTAAACACTTTAATGACTCATTATACCACCATCATAAAAAATAATAAAATTGAGGGGGGGAGTGTACAGTACTAGCCTTTTATGCAGATCCAAAAGCCACTAAAAATTAAAAGATAAAATTTATCTCATTATTACCTGCTCTCATTCATTACTTTAACATGCACATAAAAATTGTATCTTTGCTCTAGGTCCAAGACAGACCACACACATTAATGTCAATGGATATCATACCCCAAACTGACAGAACCAGAACATAAGGCTTACTCTGTGGTGTGGTGGTTGAATTTAACCTCCCTCCTTTTCTCCTCTAGAATAGTTTGTATAAATTCCACCTTGTAAAATTCATAGATATGACTATCCCAGGGAGTCACCACCATTCTGAAAGTGTCAAAACTCCTAGCTGTGCTATGCACTGCCTAAAGCTGCAGGTAAATCTCTGACTGTTGTGCTATTGAATGCTACAAATGGGCATTTTTCTAAAAATGGACAAATTTAGTACCCCATGTACTCTAGTCTTGTTACTCTGGAACTGATTTGTTCCAATAAGTACAGTTGGACACCACAGGAAAAAATATCTTCTCAGATTTCAAATAATTTCTGTCCCAAATGGAAGCACCTAAAACACTGGGATAAAGTTTGGCCCTGATAGTAGCAGCCTTTGCCACATTAAATAGAATTTCCAATTCCCCACAAAAATTGTACCCACAAGGAGGGAATTCTAGCTGATATTCCCAGAACAATGTATATCCCCACTGGAGAATTATTCCTTTTGTCAAAACTAGACCTTCAACATCCCTATAGGAAATTTGCATATGTGAAACATTGATAAAGATTCCAAAATCTTCAAATGAATTCCTCCATTCAAACATATCAGATTACATGGAGTAAGATAGGAACTTCAAAAATAAAGAGATACTACTCAAGAGAATTTTCAGATAGCCTTACATACACTTTACTCATGCATATGCTCTAGGCAAATTTTCCACTGTTAATTATTTAGTTAGAAAAGGAGCATTCCACCCATCCTTGACACTTGTTGAAGATATTAATGACTTCCGTTTTGGGACTTCTCAACTTCTGGCTGACCAAGGGAGGTCTCAGTGATTATCAATACTTCATGTTGCCCCTAGAACATTAACACTGGCAAAGTAGAACAGCCCACCATAAGACTCAAGAACAACTCTTTTTGGCTCTCCAAATTAGTTTCAGTGGGCTTTGGGGGACATCATTTCTTAGCTTGGCAACAGTTACAGCTTGTGGTTATGTCCAGTCTTGGCATACTTAATCACCTGCAAACGCAGTAATACTGATCAGAACCATAATATGCTACAATCTCAAACTAAATGCTTGGTTTCTGACATAGCTCTTTAAAGTACAACTCATTCCATGAATGGGTACCTTATGATTTTTACTCAGGTCCTAGAAAATCAAGAAGTGGAATTAAGAAGACTGACTCTGGTCTAACCACTATGTGTGATTTTAAAGCCCATCCTAAGACCTTCTGATAGGCAACATGAAAGACAACTGTTCTTCCCACACCAAAATTGGCACACATTCAATGTACTATAGTCTTTGGAAGGAGGTGCAGTGAAAAAGACTCAGGCTCTCCTGGCTGGTTGTACTGTTCTGCAGGTAGGCCTCTTTATACATACAAGGTTTTGGTGGAGACTTCTCTATGGAAGGTGCAAGAAACCTGAAGAGATTCTTGGCACCCTCAGTACTTTCCCAGCTCTAGCACTTCTCCCACCCTGCCTCTAGGTGAACACCATTTCAGGAGTTCTTGATTTTGAACTATCCCAACCAAAATGATTCCCAACTTCTGTGTAGATCCATCTGACCATCTTTGGTGGTGTGCCATACAGAAAAAATAGAATAATGGGAGAGTCAGCACTTTCTCCAGTTTAACTTCCTTCTCATGATACTGAGGTAAATGGGTAAAGGCTTGACTGCTTCTTTCATTTTGTCTTGCTGTCTTAATCAGCTGCTCCAACACCTAATAGCTCTGCTCTGTCCAGCATAACAGAGTTCTCAATAGGAATTGACTTTTGCTGAGGATCCCGGTAACAACATATAATTAATAGCATCTTCCAAAAGAATCTAAATGTGGTTGTAATATTCAATTAAGAAAAAAAAATCAATGAAAATCTGAATGAGGTGGTGATATTCAATTAAGAATAAAAATCAAGAAAATCTACTGTTCCATTATTTGATTTAAACAGATTCTCACTATAATTTAGTAACTTTTTAGTTAATTTGATACCTAGTCTCACATTTAAGGTGGCTTAATTACTCTGGTGTTTCAGATGGGAAATATACCTTTTGTCCCTGATGTCCAGGAGGCCCTTCTGGACCTGGAAATCCAGGTAAACCTGGATGGCCTCTTACACCTGGATATCCTTGTTCTCCCTGTAATCAAATAAGAATAAAAAGTAAGGTTACTGGTGAATTTTCGGCACAATTTTGGCTGAGAATCAAAAAGATCAAATGATTGTCCAGATAAAACTAAATTAATGATATCAAATTCATTGTATATGAATGTAATATGGAGAAACTTTTAATACATAAGAAGTAAAACATAAATCATTCTGAATGATATATAAACTTGCTGATTTCACACTATACCTTCTTGGTTTCTTGCAAAGTGAAAAAGTATATTAGTGCCTGGCACTGGTGGCTCACACCTGTAATGGTAGCTACTCAGAAGCCTGAGATCTGAGGATCATGGTTCAAAGCCAGCAGGGGCAGGGAAGTCTGTGAGACTCTTATCTCCAATTAACTACCAGAAAACCAAAAGTGCAGCTATGGCTCCACATGGTAGAGTGCTACCCTTGAGCAAAAGAGCTCAGCGACAGTGACCAGGTCCTGAGTTCAAGCCACGTGGCCAAAAACAACAAAAAAGTATATCAGAAATGAAGTGAGTTAAACATGTTAGCATAAAGTTTAACAGGAAAGATGTCAATAAGGCCAGGAAATCAGATATGTAACATTTAAAGTAAAAGTTTTAAGAGGCAAGGAAGAAGATGGGTAAAAAGGAATCCATGAGAATTTTTTTTATAAAGTAGAAGAAGCCACTCAGATTTGTCATAGAGAAGAGGTGGAAGTCTATCCCAAATGCAAATTCATTAGCTAATTAAAGATTTAACTATACTGTGCCCATCTTTACATTTATGTTTTTGAAACACATTAAAAGGATCCAACATTTTCTTGGTGTCTCTAAATCTTGAGTTGTTTTTCCAGAATTCTGAAGGAGTTCGTTCTGACATTTTGTATTGTATTACTCATGTTTCTGCAGAGAAAAGAATTCATGTCTTTCCCCATTGAATATCATTTTAGTTGTAGGGTTTGGTAGATGCCCTTTAAGGTTAAAGAAATCTTTAATCACTTCAATGATGTGGAAAGTTTTTATCAGGAATGGATACTGAACTTTGTAAAGTGCATTTTCTTTTTCTGTTGAGATCACTAGAAGGTAGGCTTATTAATGTTTCAATACACTTTTAGCTTTTTAATATAGCGAACAAAAATTTGACTTTCAAATGTTAAACTGAACATGAATTCCTGGTATAAATCCCACTTGGTCATAATGTATTATCATCTTTATGTGTCACTGGCTGTAATTTGCTAAAAAGCAAAGAATTTTAGCATTTATGATCATGAAGGATATGGACTACAATTTTCTGGTTTTGTAATATTTTTCTTTGTCTGGTTTTGGTATCTTGGCTATGATGGTTACATAAAATTAGTTGGGGGGAATTCCCAATCTATTTTCTGAAAGTTTGTGAAAGATTGATACAATCTCTTATATTAATTTTTTACAAAATTCATCAGTCAAGCCTTCTAAAACTGGAAATTTTGTGGGAAAGATTGATAAATCAGCATCTTTAGAAGGTACAAAGGTATTAATATTTTGCTTATTTAATTATATTTCTCTTTAAAAAATTTGGGGTTTGGTAGTGTATATATATATGGATATATATTTCTTAACAAATTTGTCCATTTAAACTAAGTTATCAAATATGTTATAATAAGTTTATTCAAAAGTTTCTCATTGCTATTTTAATGACTTTAGGATAATTCCTAATTAAGTATATTGTGATTTTTCCTTATTTTATCATTAGTCATGATATAAATTTATCAATCAGAGTTATGGCTGCGCTTGTTTTTATATTGTTTTTGCCAGTTGATATATATGTATATATTTATCTTTATTTCCTTCATCTTTATTGAAATTTACTTTTCTTGTCCTTTTCTAGTGTTTTAAATGGCAAAGTTCAATCACCAATTTCAATCTTTCTTTCCTCATTTAGAACATAAAACTTTAAAGGTGTTAAAGCCTCAGTTCACATCATTCTTAACTGCTGCTTTTGAATAATATACAACTAGAAGATTTTCTAATTTTTCTTTACTAATTTTTTTCAACGTTTATTTATTTATGTATTTTTGTTGGTCATGGGGCCTGAAGTCTGGGTGCTATCCCTCAGCTCTTCAACTCAAGGCTAGTGCTCTACCACTTGAGCCACAGCACCACTTCTGGCCTTTTCTGCTTATCTGGTGCTGAGGAATCGAACCCAGAGTCTCATGCATGCAACCCAAGCACTCTACCACTGAGCCATCTTCCCAGCCCTCATCAGTTATTTAAACTGGTGTTTTCTAATTTCCATATAGCTGGGGGTTTTCTATGCTTCTTCTTCTTCTTATTTTTAACATTATTATTGCTATTATTATTACTTCCTTATTTACCCCATTGTGTAATTTAAAGTTTTCAAATTTTGGTATTTACAGAAACTAATATGGTGTCCCATCGAATAGTCTATCTGATAAAAATTACATGTGGTCTTAAAATTTTGTAGTTGTTGTACCTGGGCTTTTTTATATGTTGATAAGGTATAGGCTGCTAATTGTGATTCAAATCACATGGGTCTTTGTTTACCTTTTTTAAACCAGTTCTACCAGTTCTACAAATGACTAAGATTAGAGTTTTTTATTCTATCTATCTATCTATCTATCTATCTATCTATCTATCTATCTATCTATCTATCTATCTGTCTGTCTGTCTGTCTGTCTGTCTGTCTGTCTGTCTGTCTGTCTGTCTGTCTGTCTGTCTGCCTATCTATCTATCTATCTATCTATACTTTTTTTATTGTCACTCATGGGGCTTGACCTCAGGGCATGAGTGTTGTCCCTGAGCTTTTTCACTCAAGGCTAGCCCTCTACCACATTCAGTCACAGCACTACTTCTGGTTTTCTGATGGTTAATTGGAGATAAAACTCTAACAGACTTTCTTGCCCAGGCTGGCTTTGAACCATGATCTTCAGATCTCAGACTCCTGAGTAGTTAGGATTACAGGAATGAGCCACCAGAACCCAGTAAGATTGGAGTATTATAATCTATGATTATGAATTTGTCTATCCCTACAATGCTATGAGATTTTTAGCTTCACATATTTTGGAATACTGTTCCTTTGTTTTAAACATTGTTTTATGGGGGCTGGGAATGTGGCTCAGTGCTTGCCTTGCATGCATGAAGCCCTGGGTTCGATTCTTCAGCACCACATAAGCAGAAAAAGCCAGAAGTGGTGCTGTGGCTCAAGTGGTAGAGTGCTATCCTTGAGCAGAAGAGCTGAGGGACAGCACCCAGGTGCAGAGTTTAGCCCCCACGACTGACAAAACACATACACACACACACACACACACACACACACACACACACACACAAAGCAGTGTTTTGTGTTAAATAAGAGAAAAATACATAGTCTTTTATATTTAGTCACATATACTTTGGTTCTACTTATCATTCCTTCCTGCAAATCCACCCTTTATTGATATTTCCCTTTAGCCTGAAGATATTTCTATTTCTTTTACTGTGGTTATGCCCATTAACAATTCCCTACATTCTTATTATTACAAAATATAAACTTGCCATTATTTTTGAAGTATGTTTTCATTCCACAAAATATTTACACTAAGAGACTTCAATATCTAGTTATATTTTTATATTGACACATGCTTTCTAATGAGGATTACTGCCCAATTATTGTTTATTCTTTTAACTCGGTTTTTCTTTCTTGTTTAGATTCCTTATAAGTTGAGCCTATTTACATCCATTTCAGACTTCTTTGTGTGTGTCTGTGTGTGCATATGTGTGCATGCATGTGCACTAGTAATAGGGTTTGAACTCAGAGCCTGAGCCCTTTCCCTGAGCTCTTTTGCTCAATGCTGGCACTCTACCACTTGAAACATAGCTCAACCTCTGGCTGTTTGCTAGTTAATTGGAAATGAGAGTCTCATGGAACTTTTTGACTGAGCTGGCTTCAAACAGTGATTTTCAGATCTCAGCCTCCTGAGTAGCTAGGATTACAGGCATGAGTCACTGGCAACCAGCCCTATTTTAGATTTCTTGATATTTTCACACAAGTCACTGAGACCCTACGCATTAAAGAAGCCTACTGTGTTCCTCAGCTTAGATAATTTCTTATTACGTAAATCTTCAAGTTTGCTGACCCTTCCTTCTGTTTTGGTTTTTGCCGTAAATCTTCAAGTTTGCTGACCCTTTCTTCTGTTTTTGTTTTTGTTTTGGTCGGTCGTGGGGCTTGAACTATGAGCCTGGGTGCTGTCCCTGCACTCTTCAGCTCAAGGTGAATGCTCTACCACTTCAGCCACAGAGCCTCTTCCGGTTTTCCAGTGGTTTATTGGAGATAAGAGTCTCATGGACTTTGCTGCATGGGCTGGCTTTGAAACGCGATCCTCAGATCTCAGCCTCCTGAGTAGCTAGCATTATAGGTGTGAGCCACCAGCGCCAGGCTTGGACCCTTTCTTTTGTTATCTCAGTTCTGCTGTGACATCTATTTGATGAATGGTTTTTTTTTTCTACTTTGCTTTTCACATCTCGATATCCTTTATATGTGTAGGTTCCAATGATCTGTTATTACTCCTTACCTGTTTATTTATTATGAGTGGATTTTCTTTTTTTATATAAGCTTTTTATTGTGAAAATACTGTACAAAGGGGTTACAGTTACGTGCACAAGGTAATGAGCACATTTCTTATCAAGCACTGTTGCCTCCTCCTTTGTTTTTTTCTTTTAAATCAACATCTATATTTTTTAAATCAACAGTTTTATATATACATAAGCATTTAGGATTTCTTTCAAAATCTAACATCTATATTATTTCAGATTTTATTTTCATCTATTAATCCTTTTCTTAATGATAGGATACATTTAGTGGGCAATTTATGTACCACATAGACAGATACTCTGTCATATGAACCATACTTCCAGTCCAATTGGTTAGTTTTAATTGCATGCCACGGCCTTGTTGTAGGTAATACTCAAAAGTCTTAGATTTTCTTATCTTTGTCTAAATCTTTCTGAAGTTCTGTTGTAAAAACTTAATCAGTTGAACTCAGGCTTAAAATTTTCCCTTCAATCCATATGCAGTCATTCTAGGCTTTTGGTTATATTTTTCTTCTGTGTTATATGAATAATCCACTATACGTATAAAAATTTAAAAATTGGGTTGACTATTCAAGTGTATTTTTAGGCTCTCTTCTGTTTCTTCCTATGCCCCAGCAAATTCTCTCTTATTTTCCAGCTATTCTGGTGTCCCTAAGTCTTTCCCTTGGCTTCTGAAGCCAGTATGACTGGCTTCTTGTCAGGGATTTAGCCATCCTCTTTCATGCAGACTGAGTAATTCAGGAAAAAATACATATGCAAATTCACCCCATATACTTCTTTTCTATTAAGAATAGAAACTTTCTATTTTCTTCCTTTGCTAATTTTCTAATATTATCAAATAGCTTCTATATTTGTTCAGTGTTTAATTCTAATCTCTAGATGAGTTAATCAGATAAAAGTAACCCCACTATTACCTGAGATGGATCCCTTGTAGCCTTTTTGCTATTATAGAAAGCACCATTCTTGCAAAACTACTCCTTCAAACTCACATTACTCACACAAGTATTCTTTAGAAAACTATTCAATTAATATTAATAAGCATTTTGTTATGGGGATAGTGGGTTAGATGGTCAGACAAGGCTTGGGAATAAGCAAACAGGTTTCTTTGCTCTATGACTTCAAAGTATGTTAACATGGTAATAGATCGTCTATGTTCTTAAGTGGGATGAGATATTACCCCAATCTTATATACATATATATATATATATATATATATATATATCTACTCATTCAAATATTTATTCATTTAAATAAAATAAATATTTATCTAAAAATATTGAGCTCCAAAGAGTCAAGAATAGAATATAATCTTATCTTCTAGTATAAGTCTCTTTAGGTTACAATTCACTATTCCTCTTTAATGTTTTAATTTGTTTGTCAATCACCATGTACTGTGACTGGCTAAGTTCAGGCTATTTAACCTTCACTACTACTCACTTCACAATCATCCTATCTATACATTTGGAGGTGGTACTGTGAGAAAAGTCAGATAAAACTAGGTATTACCTGTCATTAACTTACATGGACTAGATAAAAATAGGTGAAAATGCCTAGTATAGTATTCAGTATATACTAGTTGCTTGGTAAATGTGTAACTTCCATTGTAAGCATTTTTTCTCATTCTTTTTGCCTATTAAGTCAGTGACTTGAAGAAGGTAGATAAGAACTTCCAGGCCAGATAAAGTCAGAGACTTAGTTTGTGTGGCACAAGAGCTAAGATGTTTTGGTCACCTTTAAAAGACTGTTAGGTTTGGTTTTTATGTGTGTGTGTGTTTTTTAAGGAAAGATAGATCAAATGGCAGAGTAGCTGCCTAGTAAAACATGAGGCCCTGAGTTCAATCACAAGAAGTAAAGAGAAAACATAAACAAAGGAGAGTTGGGAGTAGAGCTCAGTAATAGAGTGATTGAACAGATTTAGCAAAACCCTGGATAAGAGAATCCATCCCCAGCACCACGACAGAAAATAAAAGGAAAAAAGAAAATTTGACATGTTGTATCATAAACCTTAACATATTTACTGTATGGCCTTTAACATAAAAGGATTTATGATCACTGAGATATAGCCTAATCTTTATAAGTTCTCTAATTTTATTTACTTATGTGCTGACAAAAAGTAGCACTGTATTTAAAAAATATATATTTTAAACAATATTTTATTGTTTTTACTTAGTTGCAAGGTCCCTTGCCATATCTTACCTTTTCCCCTTTAACACCACTACAGGCACACTTTGATCCAGGAGAACACCCATAGCAAGCCTATAAACAACAGAAAGAGGAGGAAATCATTTAAATACAAATTTCAAAGCTAGACTCAACCTAATTCAGAAATCCAAACTTATAGAACAAATACCAGAAAAAATATTTGAAATTATATATATATATATATATAGTATATATAGCATATATACTTTTATATACTTTATATACATACAAACAAAAAATGATAGCTACCTTTGCTTTATATATATGCAATAAATGTAATTTTTATAATTTGAAATTGAGAAATATATTTGAAGATGTTAAAAATGAAAAGACACTCCTTACAACTTCTTTATTGATACGATTTACTACCATACAAACTCTAGAAACTCACTTCTTTCTGTTATTTTTTCTACTATTGCTTTTAATAAATCACCTCTTAATCTATATTAACAATGATTTGGCAATGGATGGCTATCACTTGCTTCTCTACATTCATGGGCATCCATGCAATGTAAAACACATAATACCTTTCTTTTCTTTATACCTACTTCTACATCATTAATATTAGCTAAATTTCTAAATATCCAAACCACAAATATTGCTCCCCAGACTACAAATTCTAAATAACCACTGCTATCAAATTAAACACTAGAAAGTGAGATTTTGGGAGGCAGAAAAAAATGTATAGAGGTAAATCTAAAATAAAAATCTGTAGAGATGAGATAGTATATGACTTCTGCCATCTAAATCTCTCCTTTACTCTAGTATAAAGCTGAAATGCTTTCAAAAACAAATAGCAATTAGTACAACATATGTAGATAGCTTAGCATTTATGCGCAAGAAAATGGTACATTTTCTCAAACAAATAATCAGACCTATTTACTAAGAACCCTAAGTAATATAAAATATCAAATAATGTTCATCAGTGTTTGGCCTTGAGCTCCCATAACTGGAGTACAACTGTCCATGTGATCCTTTCTGCAGTCACTACCAGATACCTTTGTGAATACTAATTAAACAATTCAACTAAAACAAGAAGCTGCTCTAATGATGAAACATCTTTTCCTCATTATAAAAAGAAGCCACAGGCTGGGAATGTGGCTTAGTGGTAGAGTACTTGCCTAGTATGCCTGAAGCCCTGGGTTTGATTCCTCGGTACCACATAAACAGAAAAAGCTGGAAGTGGTGCTGTGGCTCAAGTGGTAGAGTGCTGGCCTTGAGCAAAAGAAGCTCAGGGACAGTACCCAGGGCCTCCAGGACTGGCAAAAAAAGAAGCAAGCAATGGCTTTATGGTGGCTGAGTCTCATAAAGTTGAAAATGGTTATTCCTGTACCGCTGACATTTCCAAGTAAAATCGTGTTACATACTCCTTATTTATTATACACAATTGTTAGGTTATGTACTCTGATTTTGGTAGGCCAGGCACATATATAATGAAATATAACCAGTAAATCTTTGCTCAACAATGGGAAGGATGAACTCATATACATTATAATGTGCCAGAAACAGGGGCTAACTTAAAATACATAATATTGTTTTGTGCAAAGATAAATTCTTGATTTCAAACTGTGATTTTTATCAATTTTTTGTCTTGAATTGGGGCTCAAATTAGTTATCTGATGCTTTTGTTCACCGGCTGGTGCTCTACCACCTATACTATGCCTTCAACCCCTGAATTTACTAAATTTAGATACTGCTGATTCACAAGAAGGTGCTGATTCACAAACTCACAGGATATTGTGCATATTATCATCATTGAACAACGCATTTAATAGTTGCATAATTAAGGGACAAAGTATAAATCTGATACAAAATGCCTATCATTGTAAAAATAACATTGGCCTTTATGAGGTATGCCAGCATTTTCTTTGTGAATATATGTGGATCAGGTTTTGAGTAGAATTATGGTTTATTTTCTATTTTCAGCAATCATTGAGAGGTCTTCTTTAAATATAAATTAAAGATCCTGAGAGTATAACATCTAGTAGAATTTCAATACTATGGTACTCATTTACTAACATTTTGAATTGAAACACTGTATAACTATTTAAAAATAATAATTTAAAAAACAAATAAAAATGATGTCAATTTTCAATAATTTAAAAAACAAATAAAAATGATGTAGATTTTCATTATTCCTTCCCAATATCCAACAATACTAGTTAACTCAATAAAGTTTATAAACAAACAAGATATTTGACATTCTTTTCTTTGGGGGGAGGTCCTAGGGCCTGGGCTCCGTTTCTGAACTTTTTTTCTCAAGACTAGTCTTTAGCCCACTTATTTATTGGTCAGTTGTTTCTTTGAGGATTTGTTGTTGGGGGATTTAATTGTTTAAGTTCCAAGTATATTTTAGATATGAGACCCTTGTCTGTTATATGGCTAGTGAAGATCTTCTCCCAATCTGTGGGCTTTCTATTGATCTTGCTAGCTATGTCCTTTGCCAGGCAGAAGCTCTGCAACTTCATGCAATCCCATTTGTCCAACCTTTCTTTGATCTGTTTTGTTTCTGGGTCTCTATTAAGAAAATTTCAGTGCCAAGGAGACCTAGGGTTTCTCCTATTCCATTCTGTAATGTTTTCAGAGTGCCTGCTTTGACTCCAAGGTCTTTGATCCATTTGGAGTTGATTCTGGTGCAGGGTGATATAAAGATCTAGCTTTAGTTTTCTACAGGTAGTTAACCAATTTTGCCAGCACCATTTACTGAAGAGGCTGTCTTTTTTCCATTCTATTTTTTTTAGCTCCCTTAAAGAGAAACTTCTCTGAAGAGGAAAGAAGGATGGCCAATAGACACATGAAGAAATGTTAAACCTCCCTAGCTATAAAAGAAATGCAAATCAAAACAACATTGAGATACCACTTCATCCCAGTTAGAATGCCTATAATTAAGAACTCCGATAACAACAGATGCTGAAGGGGATGTGTACAGAAGGGAACCCTACTGCATTGTTGGTGTGAATGTGAACTTGTAAAACCAGTTTGGAAAGTAGTATAGAGGTTCCTCAAAAGACTCCACATAGAGCTCTCCTATGACCCAGCAATCCCACTTTTGGGCATTTACCCAAATGATCACAAACAAGACCATACAAAAGCTACCAGCACGACTACGTTTATTGTAGCATTATTTACCATAGCTAAGATATGGAACCAACCCAGATGCCTGTTAGTAGTTGAATGGATCAAGAAAATGTGGTATATATACACAATGGAATTCTATGCCTCCATGGGAAAGAATGACATTGCCCCATTTGTTAGGAAATGGAAAAACTTGGAAAAAATTATATTAAGTGAAGTAAGCCGGGCTCAAAGAAACACAGGTCCCATGGTTTCTCTTATTTGCAATAACTAGTATATGCCTGAGACAAGCAGAAATGGTCAGATAAGTTGATGTTAGGTGAAATGAACCCCAAGATAAGGATTCAAATGTTTTTTTTTCTTTGTTTCAATTGTTTCTAACATATCTATAAGATAATTCCTTTGTTGCTTTGTATGCCCCTCCCCCACGGTATAATCCCTGTTTTCACTGTATCTGATGTTGGTATACTTTGTGGAGAGGAAGGGAAAAAACAGATTGTTTAAACAGGGATACAAGTGGACTCCTTGCAACAATGAGATGTACAAGACACTTATGTCGAAAAACGAACTTTACAACATTGGCAGGGGGGGCGGTGATGGGAAGGGATGGGAAAGGGAAACAAAGGAGGAGGCAACAACAATGTTGATAAGAAATGTACTCATTACCTTGCCCATGTAATTGTAACCCCTATGTACAGTATTTTCACAATTAAAAAAAAAAGACTAGCACTATACCATTTGAGCCACGGGGCCCCTTCCAGGTTTTTCTGAGTAGTTTATTGGAGACAAGAGTCTTAGGATAGTCCTGCCCAGGGAGAGTTTTGAACTGCGATCCTCAGATCTCAGCCTCCTGAGTAGCAAGGATTACAGGCATGAGCCACAAGTGCCTGGCCATCTCATAGTCTTGAATATCATTTTTCAATTAGTTTTATCCAGTATTTTTCTTTAAAATTACTGATTTTATCTTTTCATATTTGTTTTTATTGTGAAAATAATGTACAGAGGGGTTACAAATACATGAGCAAGGTAATGAGTACATTTCTTATCAAGCATTGTAGCCTCCTCCTTTGTTTCCCCCCCATCACTTCCCTCCCATCTCCACAAATACTCTCCCCCCATCCCTGCCTAAATTGCAAAGTTTGTTTTTCAACATAGCGTCTTGTACATCTCATTGTTGCAATGGGTCAATCTGTATCCCTATTTAAACAATTTGTTTTTTCCCTTCCCCTAACCAAATTGTACCAATATCAAATACAGTGAAAACAGGGATTATACCATGGGGGGAGGGACATACAAAGCAACAAAAAATCATGTGGTACCTTATAAACATGTTAGGAACAATAGCAAGAAAGAAAAAACCACTTGTGTCCTTATCTTGGGGTTCATTTCACTTAACATCACCTTATCTGACCTTTTCTGCTTGTCTCTTTTGATATTTCTTTATTTGTTAAGATTGTGAGAAAAATTGTATTTTCTATCAAAATGTGTTGCTTTAAAGTTCCTGCATTAATCCATGGAACATTCCTCAATAAAATAAAGGCTGTATATGACAAACCTACAGCCAGCATTATACTTAATGGTGAGAAACTAAAGCCATTTCCTCTTAACTCAGGAACAAGACAAGGATGTCCACTCTCTCCACTTCTCTTCAATCTAGTATTAGAATGCCTAGCTACAGCAATAAGACAAGATGCAGACATAAAGGGGATCCAAATAGGGACAGAAGAAGTAAAACTCTCCCTCTTTGCAGACGACATGATCTTGTATTTAAAGAATCCCATAGACTCCACTCCCAAATTACTCAAGTTGATTTAAAACTTTGGCAAAGTAGCAGGGTATAAAATTAACCCTCAAAAATCAATGGCTTTTCTGTATGCCAACAATGAGAAAAGTGTGGCTGACATTAGGAAAGCAACTCCATTCGTAACAGCCCCACAAAAAAATAAAATACCTAGGAATTAACTTAACCAAAGAAGTGAAGGACCTCTATGATGAAAACTTTAAAAACTTGAAAAAGGAAATCAAAACAGAACTTAGAAAGTGGCAAAAACTCCCATGCTCCTGGATTGGAAAGATCAACATCGTGAAAATGGCAATACTTCCCAAAGCTATCTACAAATTCAATGCGATACCTATCAAAATTCCAAACTCATTCTTCAAGGAAATAGAAGAGGCAATCCAAAAATTCATATGGAACAATAAAAGACCCCGAATAACAAAAACGCTCCTCAACAGAAAGAACACTGCTGGAGGAATATCAATACCAAATTTCCAACTCTACTATAAAGCCATAGTAATCAAAACAGCTTGGTACTGGCACAAGAACAGACCTCAGGATCAATGGAATAGAATTGAAAACCCAGAAATGAACCTACAGACCCATAGCCATCTAACTTTTGATAAGGGAGCTAAAAAATAGAATGGAAGAAAGACAGCCTCTTCAGTAAATGGTGATGACAAAATTGGTTAACTACTTGTAGAAAACTAAAGCTAGAATCTTATATATTACCCTGCACCAGAATCAACTCCAAATGGATCAAAGACCTTGGAGTCAAACCAGGCACTCTGAAAACATTACAGAATGGAATAGGAGAAACCCTAGGTCTCCTTGGCACTGAAATTTTCTTAATAGAGACCCAGAAACAAAACAGATCAAAGAAAGGTTGGACAAATGGGATTGCATGAAGTTGCAGAGCTTCTGCCTGGCAAAGGACATAGCTAGCAAGATCAATAGAAAGCCCACAGATTGGGAGAAGATCTTCACTAGCCATATAACAGACAAGGGTCTCATATCTAAAATATACTTGGAACTCAAACAATTAAATCCCCCAACAACAAATCCTCAAAGAAACAACTGCCCAATAAATAAGTGGGCTAAAGACTTAAAGAGAAACTTCTCTGAAGAGGAAAGAAGGATGGCCAATAGACACATGAAGCTCAACCTCTCTAGCCATAAAAGAAATGCAAATCAAAACAACATTGAGATACCACCTCACTCCAGTTAGAATGGCTAAAATCAAGAACTCTAATAACAACAGATGCTGGAGGGGATGTGGACAGAAGGGACCCTACTGCATTGTTGGTGGGAGTGTAAACTTGTTCAACCACTTGGGAAAGCAGTATGGAGGTTCCTCAAAAGACTCCACATAGAGCTCTCCTATGACCCAGCAATCCCACTTTTGGGCATTTACCCAAATGTTTACAAACAAGACCACATGAAAGCTACCAGCACAACTATGTTTATTGCAGCATTATTTACTATAGCTAAGATATGGAACCAACAGAGATGCCCCTCAGTAGATGAATGGATCAAGAAAATGTGGTACATATACACAACGGAATTCTATGCCTCCCTCAGAAAGAATAACATTGCCTCATTTGTTAGGAAATGGAAAGACTTGGAAAAAATTATATTAAGTGAAGTAAGCCAGGTCCAAAGAAACATAGGTCCCATGGTTGCCCTTATTTGCAATATCTAGTATATGTCTGAGTCAAGCAGAAAAGGTCAGATAAGGTGATGTTAGGGAAATGAACCCTAAGATATGTATTCAAATGATTTTTTTCTTTGATGCGATTGTTTCTAACACATTTATAAGATTATTTCTTTGTTGCTTTGAATGTCCCTCCCCCACAATATAGCCCCTGCTTTCACTGTATTTGATGTCGGTACAATTTGTGGAGGAGAAGGGGAAAATCAAATCGTTTAAATAGGGATACAGGTGGACCCATTGCAACAATGAGATGTACAAGTCATTATGTCGAAAATAAAATTTACAACTTTGGTGAGGGGGGGGCCAGGGAGGATTGGGTGTGGGGGGGGAAGATGGGAAGGGATGGGAAGGGGAAACAAAGGAGGAGGCTACAATGCTTGAAAAGAAATGTACTCATTATCTTGCCCATGTAATTGTAACCCCTCTGTACAGTATTTTCACAATAAAAAAAATAAAAATAAAAAATAAAGTTCCTGCGTTGACCTGTTGGTTTGGCTTTTGTTAAGGAAAAGAGGATCTGCTTTGGAATAAGGAAGGATGTTTGAAACATAACATTTTAACTTCAATTGGATTCTTTTCAAGATGGAGTTAAGACATACCTTAGAAGCCAAACCTCAGATTGTTCAAGAAATAGCAGAGGGTGTGGGTATATTTTGAAGCCACTTGTGTAGTGTTAATTTTATTTCAAAGTCACCTTAGGTAAATATGTTTTACCCTATTCAGAATAGCCAATCATGAGCAGATTGTGAACCTGAGCTAAACCAGCCTGAGCAAAGGGGCAGAGCCTACTATGTTAGGGATAAATAGGAGAGCAGCCTGCTTGCTCTGTGTGCTTGCTTCCCAGATTTTTGGCTGGTGGTGCACCCTTTTGTAGAAGTAAATTTTGCCTTACTGAGAAAATTATTTTTGTGTCTATCATTGTGACTCCAATAGTCCTTGGAGAGCATATTTATAACATAAAGTTAATTTAAGAAGACTTCTTAAAATATTTTGAAATTACAAATCAATTTGTTTGACATATAGAGTTATGTATATATATATATATATATATATATATATATATATACACACACACACATACAAACTTATTAATCACCATATGGTATATGCAGGGAAGAATTCCCATGGTATAACTCCTCTGAACAACTAACTTGTGGTATCAGGGGCAGGTGAAGTCAGGGGAGAGGACTAGTCAAATGGAGAAAAAAAGGTAAGCGAATACAATTGTAATTCAATATATATATGTGAAAATGTAACTAGGTAACTTGAGGGGGTGGGTGGAGATTGGAGAGATGGAGAATGATAAAAGGGTGACATTTATCAAGTTGTACTCATTTTGAATGGAAAACCTTCTGTACAACTACTTAAAGATAATAATTAAAAAAACAAATTTGCTTCAATTCAATATAAAGTCTATGCTATGTATTGCATCTATGTTATGGGGAAGATTCTACTATTTTGGGGTTCCAAACCAAAAGCCGGTTCCATGTAATACAGACACCAACCACTAGATGCCACTTTCTATACAGATATAATAGTGGCACCCACAAGGAACTAGAACCAATTACATATTTGACTAATAGAACAACCTTTAAAAAATCATTATCTATTAATATGGATTAGATGACTAATAAGTGAAAAGCACATCATTATGTCTACAAGCTGCACAAAAATGTGTAGGTATGGATGCTGCCTTTAAGGAACTTCCATTCTAAGACTAAAAACATTGTAATGGACAATTGGAAATAAAACTAAAATACAATGGAATATTATCAGAAAAGATAATGTAATGGAAAAAGCCCTAATATATAACAAATACACCCTGAGTTTATTGCATCATTTGGTGGTAATGGCCAAGTCATTACTATACTTTAGGCTACTTTCTCAATAGTACAATAATAGACACGAGTGATGTGATTTCCCTAGGTAGGTACAAGCTTTCACTGTCTGTGATTCTGCAGTATTCACCAAATAAAAAGAAGTGATAACCAATAACTGTTATCAAAGTTAAAAAAGGACAAATTACCTTGAGCCTGGGCATATTAACAAAGACTGTAGAGAAACTGAATACCTGGATTTCAAATTGGAAGAATGAGAAAAAAAATAGCTAAAAGGAAAAGGATCATGCTAAGCATTAAGATTAAAAGGAAAAATTCATTGAGCCTGTCTTGAAAGATGAAAATTATGTAGCTTGGTTTAAAAGGCTTCTAATATCCATAAAAAAAAAGTATAGAAGAAAATTAAGCAAAACAAAATCCTCTTTATTATATTTTATTGAGGCAGAATTGCACCCTTTTAAACATTAGAAAAGAAGAGAAAACTAAAAGCAAAAAGAAGACAATAATAAAGAATTGAAGTAAAATTATTGAAATGGAAAAGTTAAAAAAAAAAAACCTAGAAATAGTCAACAAAAACAAAAGTGGTTTCTTAGAAAAAGTCAACAAAATGTCAAACACATCACAAAAAAAAAGAAGGCCATGTGGGGATGGCTCATTGTTATATTCCCAGATATTCAGGAAGCTGAGATCAAGAGGATCATGATTTGAAGCTAGCTCAGGCAGAAAAGTCTACAAAACTCTATCTCCAAAATATAACCAGTAAAAAGCCAGGATAAAGGCATGGCTCAAGTGATATAACACCAGCCAGGCAAGCAGCCTGAGTATGAGATCCTGAGATCAAACCTTAATACTTCAAGAAGGGAAAGAAATAAGAGACTCGAATTATTAAACTGAGAAATGAAAGAAATAACATTATTGCAATGTAGAAAGAGCAGGAATCTTTATTAGTCTGACAGAAGGCATCTAAACACCACCCACCATTTGTATTTAATGAAAAAAAGACAATCGTTTTCCTTATAAGGCAAGAATTAGACAGATATCTCCACTCTATTATTATTTATCAGAGAAATTAGACAAAGAAATGAAACAAAGGTAACCCATTCATATTCACATAAAACAATCTTACATCCAGAAATCCCTATTAATGAATGAGTACAATGATGTTACAAGCTAAAAGATCAATAAACAAGATTAAATTGTATTTCTATGCACTTTCATGAAATTAAGTGATAAATCTGTATAAAACAACATGAAAAAGGATCAAATCCTTAGGGCTAAGAATAAGTGATGAAATTAGAAAGTTTATTAGAAAGTTTATTAGAAATTAGAAAGTTTATTAGAAATTAGAAAGATTATTAGAAAATATTGTTGAAATAATTTAGATAACATAAAAAAACTGAAAAATATCCCATGTTCATGGATCAGAAGAACAAATATTAAAGGTGAATATTACCATCTCACTAATACTGATGATAATAATCCCTATATTTTTAATTTTTAACTTAAAATAAGTGAGATTAAAGACTTAAAAACTATAAAATTCTAAAAAGAAAACTATCAGAGTCTATTTTTCTGAATTTTAAATTCAACAAAATAAAAAAATCTGTGCCGCAGAGGACAATGTCAAAGTTGAAAAAAGACAACGTATAGAATATGTACTTGTAAATCAAAGGACTTGTATCCAGAATGTATAAGAAATTTGTATAAATTGCAGAAAAGTCAAATAATACTTGTAAAAAAAAATGTGAAAGAGCAGGAATAGTGGCTCAACTTTGTAATACTAGTTACTTGACAAATGATTAGGAGATAGTGGTTTGAGACTAGTCCAGACATAAAAATTTACAAGTCTCCAGTCAATGACTGAGTTCAGTGGAAAACACCTGTCATCCTAAACTGTAAGGGAAGCACAATGGCTGAGCACATAAGTGTGTGCCTATTATTCTGGTGACAAAGAGAAGCACAAATAGAAGGATAATTATTTAGGGTGGCTTGGATATGAAGCTAGACTCTATCCCAAAGATAGTCAATGCAAAAAGGAGCTTAGCATAATGACTCAAATAGTCAGTGCATGCTTAGCAAGTGTGAGACCTTGAGCTCAAATCCCAGTACTACCAAAGAATGTGAAAGACCCAAGTAGTCCTTTGTTCAAAAAAAATGAATGTCTAATAAGCAACGATGATAAAAATTATTAGCTAACAAGGAAATACATAGTGGAAAACCAGAATGAGATAAAATTTCACATATACTAGATATCTACTTAATAAAGATAGGCAATAACAAGAATTCTTCAGGATGTGAAAGAAATCTGAAGTCTTATATTACTGTTCAAGCACTTTAGAAAATATGACCCACCTATTTCACTTTTTAGTATATATTGAAACAAACTAGAAGCATTTCCATACAAAAAGTTTCACATGACTATTCATAAGATTTTTGTAATAGTTGGCTATTATAAAAAAGTAAAACATAGCCAAGCACCAGTGGCTCAAGCCTGCAGCCCTAGCTACTCAGGAAATTGAGATCTGAAGATCGCAGTTCAAAGCCAGCCCAGGCACGAAAGGCTATGAGGCTTTTATCTCCAATTAACCACCAGAAAACTAGAAGTGGTGCTGTGGCTCAAGTGATAGTGTGCTGGCCTTGAGCTGAAAAGCTGAGGGACAGCACCCAGTCCCAGAGTTCAAGCTCTACAACCAAAAAATAAAAAAAGTAAAAAACAATCCAAATGTCCATAAACTGATGAAGTGATAATTAAAATAGAATATGTAATACAAGATATTATTTGTCAATAGAGGAATGAAGAACTGTTTCATGTAGTAAAATAGATGAAATTTGAAACATTACATTATGTAAAAGACAGATACAAAATACTACTTGCTGGATAATTTTACTTACATGTAATGTCCAGAATATATAATCCAACTAGAGATGACAACTAGAATGATAGTTGCCTAGGACTGAGTGTATATGGATCAATGGGAAGTGATAGCTTAGGGATGAAGGATTCTTTTGGAGTTGATAATAATGTCCTAAAATTGATTTAGGTGATGGCTGTATGATCATGTAAATATTGAAAAACAATTATATTAAATTGCATTATATGCCTTGAATGAATCAATTGTATGCTATGTAAACTATATCCCAGTGAAGCTGTTTAAAATTCACTGTAGAGGGATAAAACATAGGAAGATCATGCCATCAACTATAGAATGCCAGATTTTTCCTCACTTGGAAGATAACAAGTTAGATTGCTACATTATCATAGTAGCTAGTAGAATGTGCAAGGCTTCTTAAATGGACAGCAATAATGCTCACAATACAATAGCTTAAGCTTCCCCGCTTTCAATCGCCAGAGGGTGATACTAACCAGACAAGGTGATATCTTTACATAGACAACATTGTTGCTATAGAAGAGGAACCTGGAATTTAGAGAATCCACATATTATATAGTGGCCAGTAAGCTTATTTGACTTTTGCCCTAAGATATTACAGGTAATACCTAAGGAGGTAAACAAATCTGAGTTTTCTTCCAAAATGAGAAGTTAATGCTAGCTTCCTAGTCATTTATTATACAAGATCCTTGAAAATAGAGTTCATTGAGAGGACATTGCTCTCCAATCAAGATGTACAGAAATGCGAAGTATCCACGGAAAATTTTCCTCATATTCCAAAATTCATAAAGCTGTAGTTATTAAACCAGCTTGGTACTGACACATAAACAGGCCTGAGGACCAATGGAATAGAACTGAAGACCCAGAAATGAACCCACAGACCTATGACTACCTGATCTTCGAGCCAAAATCATCACATGGAAGAAAGATAGCCTCTTCAACAAATGGTGCTGGCAAAATTGGCTATATACATGGAGAAAAAAATCCTTATATATCACCCTACAACAGATCAACTCCAAATGGATCAAAGATTTAGAAGTAAGAACAGAGACCCTGAAAATATTACAGGGATAGGGGATACACTAGAGCTCCTTGGCACAGGTTGAAATTTCCTAAGTAAAGATCCAGAAACACAAGAAATCAAAAACAGCTGGATAAATGGGATCACATTTAACTGCAGAGGTTCTGTATGTCAAAGAACATAGATAGCAAGATAAATAGAAAGCCCACAGATTGGGTGAAGATCTTTACTAACTATAAAACAGACAAAGACCTCATATCTAAAATACACCTAGAGAAAAGAAACAAACACTCCATTAATAAGTGGTCTAAAGAATTAAAAAGAGATTTCTCTGGAGAGGAAGTAAGAATAGCCAATAGACACATGAAGACATGATCAACACCTGATTATTAGGTCCAAAATATAGTACATTTATACAATGGATTACTATTCAGCAATAAAAATGAATTGTGTCATTTGCTGGATAGTTCATGGAACTGTAGATCAAATGTTAAGTAAAATAAGTCAGACTTATAAAGGCAAATACAGCATTTCTTCTCTCAAAGATATATAAATAGGAACAAAGAGTCACGAACCTAAGTGGAGAATTACTTGGAGAGGGGATTAAGAAGGGTGAGAACAAGAGACCGTGATGCAATGGAATTCTATGCCTCCATCAGAAAGAATGAGCTCACCCCACTGGTAAGGAAATGAAAAGACTTGGAGAAAATCATACTAAGTGAAATAAGCCAGACCAAAAGAAACATAGGCTCCATGGTTTCCCTCATTTGTAATAATTAGTGTATGTCTAGGATAGTCCTAGCAGAGGATCACAATAGCTCAATAGCTATGTACATATGATCATATAAAATGATGCTATCAGAATGAACTCCAAGATATGGAAACAAGGGTTTTTATGTTTTTTTAATGTACTGTGTGAAATTATTTCTTATTTCTTTCCTTTTTTCCACTTTGGTTTATCCCCTGTTGTCACTGTTTTTTATTTTGTTACCCTATGTCTTGTATATATGTTTATCTGATTTGGGGAAAGGAAGGGGAATCACAAAATGGTGAGAGAAAGGATAAAGGGTGAACCAATGGAACAGCAATACTCACAAGACACTATGTTGGAAATGAACTTTACAACTTGGGTGGGGGGTAGTCAGAGTGGAGGGGAGGGAAAGTGGGAGAAAAACGAGGGAGGGGGTAACAATGTTCAACAAGAAATGTACTCATTACTTTACTTATGTAACTATAATCCCTCTGTACATCACCTTTACAATAAAATAAAATATTATTAAAAATAATAATAACAATTTAAAAATGAATAAACACAGCACATGCACAGCTATAAAAGACTTTGTAAGTCCATTAGGGAAATATTTTGAGTTGGACAATGGATGATCCTTTCAAAGAAAAAATTCTCCAATTAACCACTAAAAAGCTGGAAGTAGAGATGTGGTTCAAGTGATAGAGCACTAACCTTGAGCACAAAAGCTCAAGGGCAGCAACCAGGCCCTGAATTCAAGTCCCAGTATTTTCTTAGCTTTAAGTAGTTGTACAAAGGAGTACTAGTTAACAAGTCAGTTTATAAGTACAATGCATCTTGATAGAGCTCATTCCTTTCATCATTGTCCCTCATCCCTCTCAACCCAAATCCTCACCCTATTTTTCTGAGGATAAGCATTGAATATTATGAATAAATTCTCCTCTCCCTTCCTCTCTTCACTCATCTGCCCCTTTCCCCTTGACTTCACACATATACCTTCCTGATGTTAATTTTGTTGGACCGTGAGTTTCTTTTCCTAAGGAATTACACCATTTAGATGATCTTTTAAAATTATTCTTGTTTCTTAAGTGTGATAATTAAATCATGTTTATATATGATAATATGATATGATGTATGATGAGGTATTTATGCATATGAAGTGTTGCAATATCTGAATCTTACACTTAAAATGGCTTACCAAAAAAAGATACCTATAAACATATGTACTTATATAATCATTATACACAGACACAAAGCTACTGGAGAGCAAGAAACATGTAAGGCAAATTCAATTAAATGCTAACAAGTGTTCAGTCTAGATGAAAATCCTGTTTATTACATCTTATTATTTAAATGTTAATAAAAAGATAAAGTATAAACAAATAAAAAGTAGAAACAAAATTAAAAGCAGAAACAAATATCCCTAGGCTTCAATAAAAGCAAACAATTATCAACATATAGGCTATGTTGAAAAAAATGATGAAAAAGTTATAAATAAATAACAAAGAAAGCAAGTATACCTATATTAAATTCAGACAAAATAAACTTTGGTACAAAATACATTATGAAAGAAGGGAAGGTCATTTCAGAATGGTAAAATATTTGCTTCACATGTTAGATAATTTTTAGAAACCTTAAATTATATATACCAATAAAATCCTCAAAAAATATAAAATAGCAAGTAACAGATTACAAGGATAGACAAATCTACAATTATACTTGGAGATTTCAGACAAACCTATGACAACTGATAAAAACTTGTGAGCAAAATAATCTGGAGGAATGTAGGAAGATTTGAACATGTATACCCAACTTACTTTTCTAATGGGTAACATGTACCTATCAAACAAAGAACACATATTTAGATCAAGCACATCCTAAAAATCAATAGGAAAAGTGACTGGTCATTAAGGCTACTCTAAAATCTCAAACGATGTAATTCATATAGAACAATCTCTAACCACAATGCAACTAAATTAAGAAAAAAATTAAATCTAACCAAACTCTTCTAGAAAACATGGGAAGAAGGATAAAGCTATCATAACCTTGAAATAAAACTTAAATAGGACTGAGGGTCAAAGGAAAATAAGAGACCAATCTCTCTAATAACTACATATGCAAAAATCCTTATTAAAATATGATAGAGTTAGATCTAACCTAAGTCCCAGTCATGGTTGAAAGGAAAGGAAAAGTTTGCAAAAGAAGAAACAAAAATGTCATATATCAATTATGGAATTGTGTAGAGAGAAAATTCCAAAGAATTCCTACAGAAAAATAAAATTAAAAATTTAGTAAAGTTGTTAAATGTAAAACATGTGAATGATATTTTTTCATAAGCCTTAGAATCAAGACATAAAAAGAGACTACTTAAATGGTGCTCCCAGCATAGTCTTCAAGGAGAACAAATACACACACACACACACACACACACACACACACACACACACACACAATAGAGCTTTTTTAGGGAAAAATTAATATAAAATGTATTACAAGATTTTTTAAAGGAACTTGGAACTATGGTGGGGCAGAGGGGGAATAAACACAAAAGAAAAATAATCAGAGTATTACCTGCCAGTACAATAAGTTACATGTTCAGAATATTTACTCAGATAGTCTAAATAATATAAGCCCAGCTTACTGATTTAATAGAAAATGGAATAACATTGAGAGGAAATTGAAAAAGAAGTGGTAATAGAGAGTGCTTCATCCATCAAACATGAAGTAAGTGTACACTGTTAATAAAGCAAAACTTATTTTCACATTTCTGACCTTGAAGTACTAACACAGGAAGTCAAGAAGGATGAAGGCAAAAACTGATGTTTTTCAATACTACCTGAAAATTTTAAACCTTAGGTATACAATATAGTACTTTGTGGCAATAGCCACTCCATGAATTCCATACACTCTTTTTTATAATTTAATTTTATTGTCAAGGTGATGTAAGATGGGTTACAGTTACATATGTAAGGTAGTGAGTATATTTCTTGTCAAACTTGTTACCTTCTCCCTCACTGTTCTCCCACTTTCCCTCTCCCCAATAAGCTGCCAAGTTGTACAGTTCATTTCCAACATATTGTCTTGTAGGTATCACTGTTGCATTGGTTTGCCCTTTGCCCTTTGTCTTAACATTTGTTGTTCCCCTTCCATTCTCTAATTCAGATAAACATATATACAACACCCAGGGTACCAAAACCAAATACAGTGACAACAGAGGATAAAACATAGAAAAAAAACACAAAAGAAAAAAGAAAACATAAAGTACATTAAAAACAACAAGAAAAAAAAACACCTCGTTTCCATGTCTAGGAGTTCATTTCACTTAGCATCATCTTATATGTTCATATGTACATAGCTATTGAGCTAATCTGCTCATCTGCTAGGACTATTCTAGACATATACTAATTATTACAAATGATGGAACCCACGAGATCTACTATTTTAAATTATCCTTTTTAAAAATAAGCACCTTCAACATGATTTCATCATTTGTTGCAATGTCCAAAGTTAAAATTTTATGACATCTTTTTTATCAATATATTAGCACAAACCACAAACATGTTATTTCTTCCTAATAAATGCTATCAGTAAAATAGTGTTAGAAGACAGGAAAGAGGTCTTAGGAAATAATAGTTAATATACTCCCATCATTTCAAACATGAAGGAAAACAGAAGATAAGTCAAAGGCAGAGCTAGAGCTAAAATTAATTTTCTAGCTTTTCCAATATTTTTAAACTGTCATTTTCTTTCAAATTCTGAGCAAAAGCCAAGATATTTTGCCAGATTTTCTATGAAGATGAAACATTTTCTTCTCACAATAATAAACATTTTCCTTAAAAATCAAATTATAGATGAACACATTAATCTTTTTACCAAAGAAACAGCTGCCACTTTCTACATACTTAGAACGAATATTAGTGGAAATTCATTAAAATATTTTGCCAACAACATACAATTCACCAATACTAATGCAGTCATTGATTTCCCTTTATCAAAAACATTGCATTTTTTAAAGATAACGACTAAATTTAGTTTCAATTTAATATTTGATATTTTCGGGGATTTCTTTCAATGGTGGGGGTGTCTGTGGAAAGGTTGAAGTGAAAGCTAAGAAAGGTTATCAGGCAGAAGTATGTCAGACTTAAGGCTCATAAACTCACATTGATCAAAATGAACTAAAGATTTAAACATTAGTTGTCAGATGATGGCACTATTCTTGCATTGACTCTGGACAAATCCTTCATTACTAATAATTTAACTTTTAAAAGTGCACAGATGAATTCCTTAGATTAGTCCAAATAACTACATTTCAGGTGAGGAAGTTTTCCCATGGGTCACAAAGGTACAAATTTAATTTACAAGTACAGGCAGAGACCATTTTAAAATATGAAAATGGTCTCCTTTTTAGGAATTATGTATTTAGATGCTTCTAGTAGCACTTCGGTAAATGGAATTTCTGCATAAGAAAATTACCCTAAGTCAGAATGGCATTTGTTAAAAGTAGGTTTATGATAGTCAGATAGGAAGGAAACTAAGTGCAAACTAATCACAAGTAAATTTCAGGAAACAATGAAGTTAAGTTAAATTTGACCAGTCAGGTATAGTGATGAAACTTGTAATCCCAGCATTTGGAAAGTAGTGGAAGCAGGTTCATAGCTAGCCTAAGCTAAGGAGGTAGAGGGGAAATCTGGCAAGTAGTCCCACAAAGACACATGCTGCATATTTTCTCCCCTTTGTGAAAGGTAGAGGACAACAAAAGAAAACTATCCAAGGTAGTAAAAGCAGAATTATTTGGAAGGCCTAAAGGGAAGGGAAATGGGGATATGAAGAAGAGATTATGAGAAAGAACAATAGGTCTGGGAATGTGGCTTAGTGGTAATGTACTTGCCTAGCATGCATGAAGCCCTGGGTTCGGTTCCTCAGTGCCACATAAACAAAAATGATAAGAAAATTATATTTTAAAAAAGAAAGAACAATAGAGGGACTGAATACAATCAAACTGCACTACTTGCAGGGAGAGAAGCATCATAATGAAACCCCTTACTATGAACAATTTAATTCATTCCGATAATAAATCAATCTCTAAAAATTGGCCATGTTTCATGGAGTGCTGACTGCATAAGTTAATGTGTGATATATGGAGATAATAAGTATTTTATATGCTTAGAACTATATAGTCTAATAAATGAACCAAATAACATGAGATGAACATATAATTCCTCAAAATAGAGAAATGCTTAGAAAATTAGTAAAACAAGGGTATTTACAACTCTACATTTTTCTTTAGACTTTTCCAAAATGACTTTTTTCTTTTCTGGTGTCTACTTCCTTATTTTAGCTAAATTCTATCCTTTCTTTCTCTTTTCTTTTCCTCCTTCCCTCTTTCCCTCTCATCTTTCCCTCTCATCTTTCTCTCTGTCGATCTTGCTTTCTCCCTGTTGCTCTTCACTTTGTTTGTCCTCCCCCATTCTCCCCGCCCCCCCTTTCTGTCTCTGTTTCTCTGTCTCTCTGTCTGTCTCTGTCTCTGTCTCTGTCTCTCTCTCTCTCTTTCATTTAGAGTCAGGGTCTTGCTATGCTTCCCAGATGGGACTCTAACTTGTGATCCTCCTGACTTAGACTACAAAGTAGCAGGGTATAGAGATGTGTATCACTGTACCTAGGTCTAAATTAAATTACTTTTTCAAATGATAAAAATATAAAACTTCATATTAAATGGGTAGTGTCAACATCAGTTTAACCATATCCTTAAATACTTATCATTTATTTGTGGTAAAAAAAAATGTTCAAAATTCTTTCTTCTGGCTCTTTTAAACAGTTTATTAATCTACCTCTACAGTTCAGTAGCACACTAAAATTTCTTCATTCTATCTAATTGTAACTATTTATCCATTCTCTATCCAATTCTCCCTTTTTTCTCCCCAGTCTCTGGTAATCACCATTCTCCTCATAACTTGTATGAAATCAATTTTTTTTTTTTTGGTCGGTCATGGGGCTTGAACTCTGGGTCTGGGCACTGTACCTTAGCTCTTCAGCTCTAGTGAGCACGCTACCACTTGAGCCACAGCACCACTTCTGGTTTTCTGGTAGTTAATTTGAGATAAGAGTCTCAAGGCCTTTCCTGCCCCGGCTGGCTTTGAACCACTATCCTCAGATCTCAGCCTCCTGAGTAGCTAGGATCACAGGCGTGAGCCACCAGCGTTGGGACAACTTTTTTAGATTCTACCTCTGAGTGCAATCATGTAGAATACATGTTTTTCTGTGTCTGCCACACTTTAAGCAACATAATGATGACCAGTTCAATCATAGGTGGCATGATTTCACTTTTTATGAATTGTTTTCCACTGTACCACATTTTCATTATTCACCCATAAATTGGTGGCACTTAGGCTCCATTTCTTGGCTAGTATGAATAAGGCAGCAAATGCATTACACCGTAGTGATTTAATTTCAATTTAATGTATTTTTAGTAGTGAGATTGCTGGATCATACTGTGTTTTTGTTTTTGGGGATTGAGTCCATAGCCTTATGAAGCTAGGCAACAAGTCTACTTCTGAACTACATCATTGATGATAGTTCTATTTTAGTTTTTTGGGAAGCAACACCCATACCGTTTTCCCTATTGCCAGAATTAGTTTATATTCTTACAATAGTACATAAGTATCTCCCTTTTCTCTGTATCTTCACCAACACTTTGGTTTTTTTTTATGTTAAACATTCTCACAGGGATGAAGTGATGTTGCATTGTGGTTTTCATTTGTATTGGCACTTTCTCAAAGTTTTGAAATAGAATAAATATATTTGAAAACAGTAACTATATATTAGTTCAGGTCCACATTAGAAAAAAAAGAAAATGTTGAATAGCAAGTACTATAAAATTAGCATATTTTTAGTCCTTACCTTTTATTTGATCTACGGCTTCTACCAAACAAATTTCTAGTCATGCAGTCTTGCCTTATTACTCCCAGTGATGATGAACTCATAAGGCAGAGAGCCCTTATAATACTAATTTAAGGCATTTCTTTAATAGATATTTAACACACATAAGTCCTTTATAAAGAAAAGTTAACAGTAGAATCTCAAATGACTAAGATAAATTTTTAAATGAGATCAACTAAATAAATCTATTTGGTATTGCTCTTATAAAGGTAAAATAGAAACATCCTTGTAATCTTAGCTATTTGAGAGACATATCATTATATGGCTCATTGCCAGCCTGGGAAAAACAGTTAAGAAGACTAACTCAACCAATAAGCCAGGTGTGGTAGTTCATGCTTATAATGCCAATTACATGGAAGACATAGGTAAGAGAAATCACTGTCCAAGGCTAGACCCAGGTAAGAATCTAAGACAGTATCCAAAAAATTACTAAGCAAAGAAGGGTTAGGAATGAGGTTCAACTGATAGAACACCTGCCTAGCAAGTAGAGGGCCCTAAGTTCTAACCATAGTATCACAAAAAATGCAACTAAAAGGGCAGGAGGCATGGCTCAAGTGACAGAACACTTACCTAACATGCAGCAGATGACGGGTGTTGCTAAAGGAAAAAAAAGAATAAAGCAGCAAACAAAACATTTAATTTTCCTACATCAAATAACAAAGTGAAGGCAGCTATTTTACAGGTTATAGACAAATTTCTTTAAATTCTTTATAATATCTGTTATATATGTCTCGTAGGAAATCTTGGTAAAATATGGTGATATGTAATAAATGATACTATCATATTTAATGTGATACTATCATATTTAATGTGAACATAAAGGATCATAGACATAAGATTGTTAAAAGTTTGAAGCAAAAATGTTGCAAAACAATAAAAGTGAAAATCAATACTTATGTAGCACTGTAATTTACAAATATTATGTCATGTATTTTATTGATACTGTCGGTAATAATGCTATGATGTATGTGAGTAGACTTGTCTGTTTTCAGATGTAGAAATTTAAAATATGAAGAGTCTAAATATCTCTATTTAGTACTACATTGTAAGCTAATGCTTCAATTCAGATTTCTGTCTTTTACTTCAAACATCACATTCCTTCTACTAGAATTAATTTCTATTGAAGAAAGTATTGAAACCTTCCAATTTAAAGAATGATAGTGGATAAAAATAAAGGAATGTTAAACACAAATAACAACAAAAATCATCTGATTTTAGATTATATTGAGAATAATACAGGTTTGGTATTTTTGTAATGTATATTATAAAACTTCTGGAACCACTTATAGTTTACTTTCAGGCAACTGAGTTAGTCACAGCCAGGTCTTCACTTAAAAAAGAAATTGAGATGTGAGATGAACATTGAGTTTATATAGCTATTGATAACACTGTGGCTTTTCTATCAGGCAGGTACAGACATGCTGAGTTCTAATATCTTTCTCAGGATTGCAAAAAAGTGATTCTATAAATGTACGGAGATTAGTACAAGTTGAACTTATCTGTAATTATTTGTTTTAACCTCACCTTGGAAAAGTACTAACATCACAGATAAAAGAAGCAAACAAAAAGACCACAGAACCATGATAATAAGAATAAAATCTTTAGAGTTGTGCTGAGCATAAATATGTCTGGAATGTCTCCTATGAAGCAATCAAAACCTGTGTTCTCAGTGAATCCAAGTCCAGGGCTCTACGCCAATGTGAAAATGCACTAACATGCCCTAGGCCTCCCTGTTGCCTACATACAGGAAGGTTAGAAGCATAAATTGTTTTCTACCCTTTCACTGAGTGGACAGCATTTCCTGAGCATTTCTAACAGAATTACTAGCTGATCTTCTGAACAGCTGGTATTCACAGTAGGAGAAGTTAATATAATCTCTAGTTCATAGGCAGCAAACATTAAGCCCTGTTACTCATTTCAGTAAAGCAGGAGTTCTGCATGAAAAACTACTGATATTTTACAACATGAGTAGAAATTATAAAAACTCTAGTTTGGTATCATGACAAAAGCAAGAATGCTTCCATTCTGGCTATTTCATTTGTAATTGTAGGAAAAATGAATGCGTTTTAATAACATTCTTGATTATAGGACAATTACATAAAATAACCTAACAAAGGTACAAAATAATGCATCAACAACCCCACAATCTTTAACAAACCACAAAAGATCCAGTTCCATGTCATAGACTAGTAATTGGCAAGTAAATATTTTTTTAAAAACTCACAACTTCTCAATATGTATTATTCAAATACAGCAATTATTTTCTAAATACCTCCAATTTACAAACTAATAAAAATCTGTTATGACTTCAATTACTGCCATGACAAAAACTTATCTTTGGAGAGGGTAACAGTGTTTAAAAAGAAATGTACTCATTACCCTACTTATATAACTGTAACTCCCCTGTTCATCACCTTTATAATACCTTTTTTAAAAAAACCTATCCTTTTACTTAGATGTAAGTTAAAGGAAATAACAGAAGCACAAGTGAGAAAGAGAAAATTTGATATACATACATTAAAGATGGAAGTGAAGTGTTCTTGACAGGCAGAGAGAATTCATTATATATTTTATATACTTATAGTCAATGAGTTTTTTATAAAAACATTAACAACCTGACAATTTTCTGTTTAATTTCATGAGATTATAATTTATATCTATCACTAGCCTACTGTTTAGGAAAAAACATTAGTGTTTGGTGAAAAGCTTTATGAAGTATACATAATCCAGCAAAACAATTTTAGAAATCAAATCCAACTGACTAGTCTTTCACAAGCATAGTATAATGCAACACTAAATTTGAAATAAAAACATTGAAACAAATACTGTATAGTAGAAAATCATAAAAGGAAATTAAAACTGTTTCTCTGGTAGTACAATAACTACATGTTAGTAAACAAAATTGGAACAGAAGCCAGGCATCCATGGCTCATGCCTATAATCCTAGCTACTCAGGAGGCTGAGATGTGAGTATCGCAGTACAAAGCCAGCCTGGACAGAAAAATTTCTGTAGAATTTTAATTCTAAATAACCACTCAAAAACTGGAAGTGAAGCTGTGGCTCAAAGTGGTAGACCACTAACCTTGAGCAAAAGAGCCCAGTGACAGCACACAGGCCCTGCATTCAAGCCCCACTACTAACCCTAACCCCCATTCCCCCAAAATTGGAACTGACCATACAGGATCCTGACTTGTAGTTAGATTTTTTAAATTTTATTTTCTTGTAAAGATGTTGTACAGAGAGGTTACAGTTACATCAGTAAGGTAATGAGTACATTTCTTGTTGAGCACTGTTACCCCCCCTCCTTTGTTTTTGTAGATAGTTTTTTTTTTGTCAGTTATGGGGCTTGAACTCTGGGTCTGGGCACTGTCCCTCAGCTCTTCAGCTCAAGGCGAGCACTCTACCACTTGAGCCACAGCTCCACTTCCAGTTTTCTGAGTGGTTTATTGGAGATAAGAGTCTCATGGCCTTTCCTGCCCGGGCTGGCTTTGAACCATGATCCTCAGATCTCAGCCTCCTGAGTAGCTAGGATTACAGGCTTGAGCCACCAGCACCGGGCTGTAGGTAGATTTTTTTGAGTACTGACCAAATTCCTAGTTACTAATGCTCTCCAATATGTAGGAACTTTAATTCGATTCCAGTAGACATTAACTACAAGCTTTATTATCTCAAACATAATTACTTCTGGGTACGTAGAAAGAAATACAAAGATACACATAACCTGCCTTCAGAGACTTTGTAATTTAATTGCAGAAACATGCAAATCTGCAATTGTTTTGTAATAAGAGCAATAGGAAATATAATTCTATGATAGAAAGATAAACTGACAATGCATCATGGTTCACAGTTATAAGTTCAGCATTTAAGAGGCTGTAGAACAGTTTAAGGCCAGCCTGTGCTATATAGCATTTGTGGGCAAGTTGCTTTCTCAAAACAATTATTTAATTAATTCCTCTAAATTGAAAAAAAAATCTAATTAGGAGGGACTCAAGACAAAAGACAACACACACTTTATTCTTCTAAACCTAGATTTATGTATTTTTGGTGAGTCAGTGAGTGAAGACAGATCTATTTTTATCTTTAGTGAAATCTCTCAGTAAGTGAAAAAAGACTAGGTTGGGGTTTATGAAAATGTGGATTATTCCTCTCTAAACTTCCACCCTGCCCTTTTGGCAAAGATACTTAGCTTTCCATTTTTATATTCCATTTCTTTTTTTCTTGTTTAATTTTTATTGTAAAGGTGATACCAAAATTTAAGAACAAGTAATATGAGCAATGGATCTATGTAAAGTTTAGTAGACACATGTGCTGAATGAACTCGTAAAATATAGCTAGCTCAAACTGAAATACACTGTAAGTGCAAAATAAACATTAGATTTAAAAAATATAAAATATTTCTTTAGCAATTTATAGGTTACATTTTCAAATGATAGTATTTGAGTTATATTGGGTATAATATATAACACCCTGCTAAAGTTCACTTTATGTGTTAACTTTTCAGTATTGTATTTCTGACGTGTGTTATATTGCTACTAAAAAACATTGATCTAGAAAACAAAAATAATAGTAATGGCAATGTTTACCTGGAAGAATATATTTAGGCAATATGTGTAGGATCATTTTTCTAGAAAATAAATCATTCTTAAAGCAGAAAATCATGCAAGAGAAAACAACACAGACTAATGAAGTGTAGGTAGAAAGAATTATGATAAAAAATAAAAAGTATGATAAGGAATAAGCAAAAATATCTACTAATTACTTTGGTGATTAAAAAAAGTCCATTCTATTAAAGTACTAATCCTAAATCTCAGTAATTTAGCTCCAATTTAGATGACATATCTAATGTACTCCAAGGGCTGAGAAATAAACTGTTTAAAAAAGATTAAGAAGCCAGGTGCTGGTGGCTCACACTTGAAATCCTAGATACTCGGGAGGTTGACATCCAGAGTATTGTAGCTGTGAACAAGAAAGGCAAGCAATAATACATAGACCTTGAGTTCAATCCTTGGTATGGGAACAAAAATCTCTTAGTAATACAGTCTTCAGAAGATGGTTGAAATCCAGTTATTTCCAACAAAAGCACTGTGGATTTTAAACCTAGGGAGAACAATTGAATTAACTGATGTGGTAACAAAAGATGCCAAAATATTAAGAATTATAATGCTAGATTGGGATTGTTACTATGAAGCAAATGATGAGAAGGCTGCAAACAGTCACCTGCATACTGTGTAAATTAATAAGCAGATTTTGGAAAGTTCGTGTTTATAGTTTTTTTATATTTATACCAAAAGAGATAATGAGAAATCCTAAAAGAGTAAAATTCAGCTGGGTGCCTGAAGTTTGCATTGATAACCCTATCTCAGAGGCTAAAATTTGAGGATTATATTTCAAAGCCAGCATGGGAAAATAAATACTAGGGAATCTTATCTCCAAATATCCAGCACAAAAGTTGGAAGTAGAATGAAGGACCAAGCAGTAGAGCACTATCCATGTATGGAAAGCCAAGGGAAAGTACAAGACTCTAACTTGAATCCCCAGTACTGGCACAAAATAAATAGTAAGATAAAATAGCAAAAGTCTATCACACACAAAAGCATGAGAATTCAATGAGAAAGAAAATATGCATGTGACTAAATCAGAGGTACTAAACAGGGAAGACTCATATTAAAATTTTTAAGTATGCAAAAGATGGAATAAGGGAGGGGGGACCAAAATGGCGACAGGACAATAGGGAAACACCATAGCTCTCTCCAACTAAAAAGAGAGTTCGAGTTACAATGCTTAATTTCCTCAAGAGACCAACAACAACAAAAAGATGAACATCCAGATAAAAACAAGAGGTGAAAAAAAAAACAAAAAAGAAAGAAAGGAAAGGAAAATTTTCAGACCAGAGAAGCGCGAAGACCCCTCCCCCAACCTTTACTGGCTGCACAGCAATGCCCCAACCTGGTGGGGGCTGCCGAAGTCCCCTGAGATACAGGGAGTCACCTGCAGATCACTCCACAGAACACACCTGAGGTACCAGTATGGACCATCTGATCATGGGGATCAGAGAAACCTCAGAGCTGGAAGCCTGCACAAAGACCCCTCCTCCACCCCTCACTCTCCGAGCAGAAGGTCTCTATCCCACCAAAGCCACTTGGCCCCACAGCAGGAACCCCAGAACTACACAGGTCTGCCCACAAAACGCCAGCACAGAAGACCTGCAAGGTACTGGTGCTGATCCAGAGAGCACAAACAGAGACAAACCTCAGTGCTCAGAATTTGCGCGAAGACCCCTTCCCCACCCCTCGGCCAGAGGCCAGCACGCAGCCCGCCCATGGTGCTACCAATCCCGCTGCACTGACCCAAACAGCATCAACAGAGGCAGAGATAGAGGAGAAACACTGATGCAGAACCACCACCACCCGGCCCAGCCCACAAGCATCATGCAACCCAGCCTGCAGTGCTCAGCCCGCCCATGCTGCCTGCAATGCCCCGCGTGCCCGTTTCACCTGCCCACAGCATGCAGCCAGCTGCACCAACAGGGACAGCATCAACAGAGGCAGAGCCACCACTGCCCAGCCACAAGCATCTCAACTGAACTCTGATTGCAACGGCAACCAACAACCTATATTGCACAGAAACAACAACTAACTCCAGGGTGAGTACCCTGCAGGGGATAGCGTACCCTTCTTCAGGAGACCAGAGCTGGTGGGAACCCCCAGACCTTGACCAAGACCACTACCCCAACACCTGGACTACAGGACCCACTAAAACTGGGAACTATTCTAGAGCACCACCAGCTCGTGGAGCACATCCAGCCAGCCAGGCTAGATCAGGAGCGTCCCTGGAAGGGAGCTTAAATGCCCAAGCCAGGAACAGTGCCCATGGGTCACAACAGCCAACAGTGGAAGAAACCTGAACTGTGGACTCCAGGCTGCATAACTCAGACAGGATACACAGCAGCACAGGTCCAACTGGAGTGCCCCAGGCCGGGACGGGGAGCCAGGACCAGGCCTGAGGATCAGGTGCCTGAGCAACACAACCAACTCATCTCCATTGAAGTCAGAAACAGCATATGCCTCAGCAGAGGGGGGAAAACAGGGAACTTCACCCCCTGGGAATCCTGCTCATGACAGCAAAAGACCTGGGTGTCCAAGGCAAGAGAACCAGAAACCCAAACCCCACCAGAACCTGACTTGTATATCCCAGGATGGAATTGGACAACTCAGGCCACCAGCACCTGATAATAGTCAGAAGCTCAGGCTGGTAAGGTGGCTTAGTGGTAGAGTGCTTGCCTTGTGTTCATGAGGCCCTGGGTCTGATTCCTCAGCATCACATAAGCAGAAAGGTCCAGAAGTGGTGCAGTGACTCAAATGGTAGGGTACTAGCCTTGAGCTGAAATGCTGGGGGACAGTGCTCAGGCCCAGAGTTAAGGCCCACGACTGACAAAAAAAAAATCAAGACCCCATAGCAGACTCTAGCAACTGGGAGAGTACATCCAGCACACCTGATCTCACCACGAGCACTTATAGGAGTAAGCAGGAGCAGTGTAGTCTGTTCAGTCCTTCTAAAGACGGGAACTGCCAATGATCTACAGCAGACAGCAGAGAGCCCTATGCAGGACAGATTAGCAGCTGGAGGTAGACATCTCCCCAACAGAACTGAGACCAGGTACAGACTCTCAGCCAACCCAGAAACAGCAACCAAGCAAAGACAGACACTTATTGACCAAAACAAAATTTCAGATTAGTCTCCAATAATACCTGAATCCCCATGCAAAAATCACAGAGAAAAATTACAAGGTTTATTAACACCCAAGATGGCAAGTTACTCACAAAACCCAGCAGCCACCAGAGGAGAACACCAGTGGAAGCAAAGCAGGAATGGAAGACAAAAGCTACATCCAAGAGATGCTGGAGGCAATGACTCAAGAATTAAAGCAAGAAATAGATCAGAAATGTAAAGAACACACTAACGAACTATCAAAAGAGATGCAGGATTTCAAACAGGAGATGCATGCAAAAATAGAGGAAGTACACACCTCACTGAGAGGTGAGATTAGTACTTTGAGAACCAACATGGAATCCATAAGTGAGTCCATTTCCTCCATGCAAACCACAATGGAAGCCATAGTTTACAAAGTGAATGAAATGGAATTTAGAGTGTCAGATACAGAAGACAGAATATACCAACTGGACCAAAAAGTCACAGATATGGAAAAATTACTTAACTTATGCCAAAAGGAAATCTAAGAGCAAGCAGATAGTGCCAAGAAATTTAACCTTCGTATAATTGGAGTGGACGAGGTGAGGAATATCAAAGCAAGTAAATACAACACCTATTCAACAAGATTATCAATGAAAATTTTCCCCATCTTAAAAAAGAAAATCTTACCTACATAACAGAAGCATATAGAACACCTAACAAGCAGGATTCCAGGAGAAACACTTCTAGACACATTATAGTAAAAATGACAGATCTGAATAATAAGGAAACAATCTTGCATGCAGCAAAAAACAAAGAAGGAGCTGTACTACAATGGGAAAAAATTAGAATCACTGCAGATCTCTCCACACAGATACTGAATGCAAGAAAGGCCTGGGAAAGTACCATACGAGCCCTGAGAACCAATAACTGCCAACTCAGACTGATATAGCCCACAAAGCTAGCATTCACATTCGATGGAGAAATGAACATTTTTAATAATAAAGAAAAACTAAATGAATTCATAAACAATAAGCCAGCATTACAAAGAATACTAAGAGGGGGAACACAACCTGAAGAAAGCAACCAGGAACGGGGACCCGCACCAGACAGGCATTAATAGAAGTCTAACTTAGTAAGCACAGGAGGAAAGGAAAGAAGAAAAACTTAGGAAAAACAGGAATGACAGGAACCACAATGCATCTCTCTATAATATCAGTAAATAATAACAGACTTAATTCACCAATCAAAAGAAAAAGAACTGCAGATTGGATCAGAAAACATGACCCATCCATCTGTTGCCTTTAAGAGACCCACCTCTCAGCCAAACATGCAAACAAACTCAGAGAGAAGGGTTGGAAAAGGATCTACCAATCAAATGCCCCCAGTAAGACAGCAGGAGTAGCTATCCTGATATCTGACAAAATAAACTTTTCATTAAAATCAATACAAAAAGACAAGGAAGGACACTGCATATTAATACAGGGAACAATCCAAGAGGAAGATATTACCATTATCAACTTATACTCACCAAACATTGGAGCACCCAAATATTTTAAGCAAATACTCTCAAACTTATAAAATAGATCCCAATACGATAATACTAGGAGACTTTAACACCCCACTCTCACCAAAGGACAGGTCTACCAACCAGAGGATTGGCAAAGAAGCTACCGAAGTAAGTGAGGCCATACTTCAAGCAGAACTAACTGACATCTACCGAGCTTTTGCCCAAAACAACACAGTACACATTCTTCTCAGCTGCTCGTGGAACTTTCTCCAAAATAGACCATATCATAGTTCATGCAAGGAACTTAAACAAATACAAGGGGATTGACATAATCCCCTGATTCCTATCTGACCACAATGGAATCCAGCTAGTTCTCAATAACAAAGCATACTGCAGAAATTACTCAGATATATGGACACTGAACAGCACACTTCCAAGCAACACCTGGGTAACAGAAGAAATTAGAGAAGAAATTAAAAAGTTCCTACAATTCAATGAAAATGAAGACACATCACAAAGAATCTTGTGGGACACAGCAAAAGCAGTCCTGAGGGGCAAATTCATCACCCTCAGTGCCCACATCAAGAAAATAGAGACAAACCAAGTAAAAAATCTCATGTTGCAATTAAAACTGCTAGAAAAAGATGAAAAAATGGAACTTAAAGTTACTAGACTGAGCCAGATAATCAAATTAAGAGCAGAACTTAACGAGATAGAGAATAAGAAATTTATAAATAAAATTAATAAAACAATAAGCTGTTTTTTTTGGAAAAAAATAAAATTGATAGACTTTTGGCAAGATTAATTAAGAAGTGAGGAAACCCAAATCAACAAGATCAGGGATGCCACAGGAAAAATCACAACAAATACCCAAGACATCCAAACAATTATAAAGAACTATTTTCAAAAGTTATACTCTCTAAAGAAAGGAAACCTAGCAGAAATGGATGCATTCATTTTTAGAGAAATACAAGTTGCCCAAACTAAACAAAGAAGAAATAAATCAATTAAATAAGCCAATATATTACAAGGAGATACAAGAACCAATCAGAAATCATCCAACAAGGAAAAGCCCAGGACCAGACGGATTCACAACAGAATTCTATAAGACCTTTAAAGAAGAACTAATACCCATACTCCTCAAGCTCTTCAGAGAAGTAGAAAAAGAGAGAGCTATCCCAAACTCATTCTATGATGCCAATATCACACTCATCCCCAAACCAGGCAATGACCCAACAAAAAAAAGAGAACTACAGACCAATCTCCTTGATGAACACGGATGCAAAGATCCTTAACAAAATTATAGCTAACAGAATCCAGAAACACATAAAAAAAAATCATACACTATGACTAGGTAGGTTATATCCCAGAGATGCAGGGATGGTTTAACATACGTAAATCAATAAATGTAATACAACACATCAACAGATCCAAGGTCAAGAACCACATGATTATCTCCATTGATGCAGAAAAGGCTTTTGATAAGATACAACATTCATTCGTGTTAAAAACTCTGGAAAAGGAGCTGGGAAGGTGGCTCAGTGGTAGAGTGCTTGCCTTGCATGCATGAGGCCCTGGGTTCGATTCCTCAGTACCACATAAGCAGGGGGAAAAAGCCAGAAGTGGCACTGTGGCTCAAGTGGTAGAGCGCTAGCCTTGAGCTGAAGAGCTGAGAGACAGCACCCAGGCCCAGAGTTCAGGCCCACGACCAGACCCCCCAAAAAAAAAAGTTCTGGAGAAAATAGAAATAGAAGGAACATCCCTTAAAACAATAAAAGCCGTATACAACAGACCAATAACCAATATTATACCTAATGGGGAAAAACTACAACCAATTCTCCTAAAATCAGGAACAAGGCAAGGATGCCCACTCTCACTCCTCTTCAATATAGTCCAGGAACCTTTAGCCAGGGCCATAAAGCAAGAAGAAAGGCATTAAAGGGATCTACATAGGGAAGGTAGAAGTTAAACGATCCCTTTTTGCAGATGACATGATACTATACCTTCATGATCCCCAAAACTCAATCCCAAACTCTTAGAACTTATAAACCACTTCAGCAAAGTAGTGGGATACAAAATCAACCCACAAAAATCAGTCGCCTTCCTGTACACCGACAATGTATAAGCAGAGAGGGAAATAAAAGAAGCAACCCCATTCACAATACCCCCCCCCACCCGCAAAAAATAAAATATTTAGGAATTAACCTAACCAAAGATGTAAAATAACTATTTCATGAAAACTATAAAAACTTAAAGAAATTACAGAGGACACCAGGAAATGGAAAGACCTTCCATGCTCTTGGATAGGCAGAATTAATATAGTGAAAATGGCCATACTGCCAAAATTAATACACAAATTCAATGCAATTCCTATTAAAATCCCAATGACAAACATTTCTGAAATACAGAAAACAGTCCAAAAATTCATATAGAACAACAAAAGACCTAGACTAGCCAAAACAATTCTAGGCAAAAAAGACAAAAGGTGAGGGATCTCGATGCCAAACTTCAAACTCTACTATAGAGCCATAATAACAAAGACAGCATGGTACTGGCACAAAAACAGACCCAAAGACCAATGGAATAGAATAGAAGATCCAGAAATAAAACCACACGCCTACAGTCAGCTGATATTTGACAAAGGAGCCAAAGACATACTGTGGAAGAAACACAGCCTCTTCAACTACTGGTGCTGGGAAATCTGGGCGGCCACATGCAGAAAACTAAAAGTGGACCCCAGCCTATCACCATGCACCAACATCAACTCAAAATGGATTAAAGACCTTAACATCAAACCTGAATCTCTGTAACTACCGCAGGACAGAGTAGGAGAGACACTTGAACCTATAGGCACAGGTAGAAACTTCCTGAACAGAGTCCCAGGGTCACAACAAATTGGAGAGAGACTCAACAAATGGGACTACCTTAAAATAAAAAGTTTCTGCACAGCTAAAGTCATAGCAAGCTAGAAAGACAGCCAACTAACTTGGAAAAATATTTACCAGCAATATATCAGACAAGGGGTTAATATCCAGTATATACAAGGAACTCAAGAAACCAATCCCTCCCAAACCTAACAAACCAATTACTAAATGGGCAAGGGAACTAAAGAGGGACTTCTCAGATGAAGAAATAAAAATGGCAAAGCAACACATGAGGAAATGTTCACCATCCTTGGTTGTAAAGGAAATACAAATAAAAACAACCCTGAGATACCACCTTACCCCAGTCAGAATGACCCACATCCTAAAGTCAGCCAACAACAAATGCTGAAGGGGATGCAGAGAAAGAGGAACCCTATTACACTGCTGGTGGGAATGTACACTTGGACTTCTACTCATCTGGGGGTAACAAGTATGATAAGAAATGTACTTATTACCTTATGTAACTGTAACCCCTCTGTATTTCACCTTGATAATAAAAAGTACAATAACTACAACAGTGTGGTATAATAAGAAAAAGCAAATAAATGAATAAAATGACACATGTATTTGACTTTCAGTAAACATCCCAAAGCAAGAGGAAAAAAGAAACATTCAGAATAATGCTGGAACAACTAGATGTCCCCATGAGAAAAAGAGAACCACCACTACTATTTCATATTGCACACAAAATTCATTTGAAATGGATTACAGGGTAAAATGTAAAAGCAAAATACCCTGAGTTTTCAGAGGGATGTGCAGGAACAAAACCTCATAAAGAACAAGGCATTATAATTTGAGACATGGTTGTTGTTTGTGATACTGGAGTTTGAACTCAGGTCCTTGCACTTAATAGGCATGCACTCTAAGACTTCAGATATCCACCCCTAGCCCACTACCATTTCTAGTTTTTATTGGTCATTTGGGAATCTAACTTTTTGCTCTCCATTTCCTGAGTAGCTAAGACAAGTACAGTTATGAGTCATTGCACCCAAATTAAACAAAGATATTCAGATAGGACAATTAAATAATCACAGAAGTAAAAATGGACAAGATTTTATCAAAATTCAAAATGTTTAATTCAAAATATATAATTAGAAAAACAAATAGGCAAGCTAGAGATTCAAAAAGTCACTATATATATATATATATATATCACAAAAATAAATAAAGACCTGGTATTGATAATATGTCTTCCTAGCCTGAGCTGAGGTATATCATATTGTAATTTGACTTTGCCTGCTGGTTAATGACACTGAATACTTTTTTTTCATGTATTTGTTGGCCATTGGTATCTCTTCTTTTGAGAAGTATCTGTAAAGAACATTTCTTCAGTTCTTATTTGGATCATTTCTATGTTCTTGGGTATTTTTTTAATTCTCCATATTATCTTCATAGCAAAACAAGACAAAAACATAAGAAAGGAAATTATAGACCAATATCCATGACGGACATAGACACAACATTTTCCAATGAAATACTAGCAAATCAATTCCATCAAAACATAAAAAAGGTCAGTTATCATGTTAAGGGGGAATTTATTACAGGGACTCAAGTGTGGCTCAACATATGCCAATCAAAGAACGCAATGTGGACTAGAAATGTAGCTTAGTGGTAGAGTGCTTGCCTAGCATGCATGAATCCCTGGGTTCAATTCCTCAGTACCACATAAACAGAAAAAGCCAGAAGTGGCACTGTGGCTCAAGTGATAGAGTGCTAGCCTTGAACAAAAGAAACTCAGAGATAGAGCCCAGGCCCTGACTTCAAGCCCCAGGAATGGCAAAAACAAAAAAAGGAGAAATCAGTATGACATGGAATGACAAAAATATGACAAAAATGTTTATTTAGAGAGAGTAATTTTCATTGGGTTTACTGTGAATTGATGTAAGAAATCACACAATAGATAGATAGTTAGCTTCCTACTTTTAGAGCAAAAATACCATGCCCAAAATCCCTAGTAAAACAGAATGAAAAGTTTGCACTTTCTGCTACTCAGATACTGTATGTCTTTTTATTTTATTTATTTTTTTTGTGAACATACTGTATAGAGGGGTTACAATTACATGGGCAGGTTAATGTGTACATTTCTTATCAAGCATTACAGCCTCCCCCTTCACATCCCTTCCCAATCTCCCCCCCCCACCCACCAACGTTGTAAAGCTCATTTTCGACGTGACAACTTGTACTTATTGTTGCAACAGGTCCACCTGTATCCTTAATCGACTTGTTTTTCCCCATCTCCTCCACAAGTTATACTGACATCAAATATAGTGAAAGCAGGGAGGGACACACAAAGCAACAAAGAAATAATCTTATAAATGCGTTAGAAACAAATGTATGAAAGAAAAAAAACATTAAAATACATACCACCTCACTCCAGTTAGAATGGCAAAAATCAAGAACTCTAACAACAGATGCTGGAGGGGATGTGGACAGAAGGGAACCTTACTTCATTGTTGGTGGGAATGTAAACTTGTTCGATCACTTTGGAAAGCAGTATGGAGGTTCCTCAAAAGACTTCACATAAAGCTCCCCTATGACCCAGCAATCCCACTTTTGGGCATTTACCCAAATGTTTACAAACAAGACCACACTAAAGCTACTAGCACAACTATGTTTATTGCAGCATTATTTACCATAGCTAAGATATGGAACCAACCCAGATGCCCCTCAGTAGATGAATGAATGGATCAAGAAAATGTGGTATATATACACAATGGAATTCTATGCCTCCATCAGAAAGAATGACATTGCCCCATTTGTTAGGAAATGGAAAAACTTGGAAAAAATTATATTAAGTGAAGTAAGCCAGGCCCAAAGAAACATAGGTCCCATGGTTTCCCTTATTTGCAATATCTAGTATATGTATGAGTCAAGCAGAAAAGGTCAGATAATGTGATGTTAGGAAAATGAACCCTCAGATACTGTATTTCTAAATGATTCTGTTTCATAACACACACACACACATTCACCTGAACTAGCAATTTCATGATAAGGGTTACCTTTGATTTAGATGAATACAACATCTTATCAGTCATGAGGCTTGAACTCTGGGCCTGGGTACTGTCCCTCAGCTCTTCAGCTCAAGGCTAGCACTCTATCACTTGAGCCATAGTGGCGCTTCTGGCCTTTTCTGTTTATGCAGTACTGAGGAATCAAACCCAAGGCTTCATGCATGCTAGGCAAGTACTGTACCATAAAGCCATATTTCCAGCCCCTCCAATCAATTCTCATGATGTAGTCTTTTTTAAAATACAAACATGCTCCGAAAAACTAAACGTTGACTATCTCATTATCCTACTATCTCATTACTGGGAACATATTCAAAGGAGTTTAAATCAATATAGAGAAAGGATACCTGCATGCCTGTGTTTGTTGCAACTTTGTTCACAATAGCCCAGAAAACATATAGAACAACTGACAAATGATTAAAGAAAATATGGCATATTAAAAACATGGTATATTACTTGTTTACAAAGAAAATCAATACGTCATTTTCAGGAAAACTGATGGAAGTTCACACCATCATGATGGACAAGGTAAATTTTAAAAGGCAAATATCCATTTTGTCACTGATAGACAGAATCTAAACCTGAAACAAACAACTATTCATAATATATTTATACACATAGTACATGATCATAACTATGCATTTGTTTGAGATGAAGGATGGATAGAAAACCAAATTGTGGGGGCTGGGAAGGTGGCTCAGTGGTAGAGCACTTGTCTTGCATGCATGAGGCCCTGGGTTCAATTCCTCAGCACCACATAAGCAAAAAAGAAAAAACCGGAAGTGGCGCTGTGGCTCAAGTGGTGGAGTGTTAGCCTTGAGCTGAATTGCTGAGGGACAGCGTCCAGGCCCAGAGTTCAGGCCCTACGACTGGACCAAAAAAAAAAAAAAAAAGAAAGAAAAAGAAAATCAAATTGTGGAGGGTGAACAATATGGGGATAGGAGACTGAGCAATGAACAATGGAGCATGTTATTTTGATATATATATATATATATATATGTATGTATGTATGTATGTATACACACGCATTGTTCTTTGCCCATTCATGTAGACACAGATACTTGTGAAAAACCATGGTGAATACCCTTGGCACAATTAACATAAATTAAAATATAAAAGGGATTGGACACTCTGTTGGGGGTGGGTACTAGATGGATGGGGAGTGTGAATATAGAGGGCAAATAAGTGTGATAATGTCTGATGTACTTTCAACACAAAAGAAAATAGAACAAGGAAAAGTATTGAAATTGATCTAAGAAGAAAGAGGGAGGACAAGGGAGAGTGATAGGGGATGAGATTGATAGAGGCAAATTATATGCTTGTGTGCAGTTCACCGAGAAATTCCCCTTCTACAATTGATGTATGGTAATATATTTATATAATTTATATTAATATTTATATAATATATATTATATTATTTTCACACTAACATATGATTACCTGCACAAGGCCAATTTTTAAGGCTTTTTTCTTTAACCTATTCCAAATATTACAACTGCTACTATAGACACTGACAAATCTTTATGGAAAATCTTTTACAGATTATTATTTGATATGTAATTACTAGGCATTCTTTTTTTTTTTTTTGCATGTGCTAATATTGGGCTTAAACTCCAGCCTAGGTGCTGTCTCTTACTTTATTGCTCAAGGCTGAGAGAAAAAAACTGAGCACAGTTCCAATTTTGACTTTTAGCTAATCAACTTGAGATTAGAATCTCCCAGACATTTCTGGCCTGGACTGGCTCTGAACCACAATCTTCAAATATCTGCCACTTGAGTAGTTAGGATTACAGGGATAAGGTGTCAGTGCCTGGCCAGCATTCATTTTTATTTTGAAAAGAAATTTCCCATAAATGGTTTATTAGTGTTTTACAATTATTTGTTATTTATTTATTTGCACTGCTGGAGTCAATGCCAGATCTTAACACGTCTTGGAAAAATACCACTAATCTACATGTTTACCCCTATAAAATATTTTTAAGATACAATATTTTTCTGTATTATTTAATTATTCTAAAAACCAAATATCTAGGCTTAGGTATAGGTTAGTGAAAGAATGTTTGCCTAGTACATGTGAAACAACCATAGGTTTGATCCATAGCACCGCCCACTCAATAAATGAATAAATAAAATGAATAAATTACAAATGAAACAAATAAAAGCAAAAATTGAATCTAATTCATATTTTTAAAAGATATATATATATGCTTAATGTTCTCAGATATTTTGCACTATATAACTTTTTTGCAGAAATATTTAAAAAAATTTTCCTATTATCTACGTAGCTTAAGAAATGCCAGGAAATTCAGTGTCTGCTTCTCTAATAAGAATTGTTTCAAGCAAGACTCTTGCATTCTGTATCTCTTTCAGAATTTTCTTAGCTGCTTACTAAAGTGTTATTTGTCTTAAAAAGCTACTTAAACCTTTAAGCACTAATAATTTTTTTACATTTTTCCATGGTGACTTTTTCTTCTCATACAATCCTGTCTTTTCAAAAAACACCTGAAGAACTGAACAATCTTGGATAAAAAGAACAAATCTGAAGGTGTCTTAATATCTATATGAGCTGGGAAATACTATATGAGCTGGGAATGTAGATTAGTTCCCAGAACTATTAAAAATAATACTACATAGCTACAATAACCAAAACAACACAGTACTAGCACAAAAAGACACATAGACCAGTGAAACAGAACAGGGATCTCCAAAGTAACATCATGCGTCTACAGTCAACTGATTCTCAAGAAAAACAAACTAGAGAAAGGACAATCTCTTAAATAAATGGTGCTGGGTAATCCCACTTTTGGGCATTTCCCCAAATGTTTACAAACAAGACCACATGAAAGCTACCAGCACGACTATGTTTATTGCAGCATTATTTACCATAGCTAAGATATGGAACCAACCCAGATGCCCCTCAGTGGATGAATGGATCAAGAAAATGTGGTATATATACACAATGGAATTCTATGCCTCCATCAGAAAGAATGACATTGCCCCATTTGTTAGGAAATGGAAAGGCTTGGAAAAAATTATATTAAGTGAAGTAAGCCAAGCCCAAAGAAACATAGGTCCCATGGTTTCCCTTATTTGCAATATCTAGTATATGTATGAGTCAAGCAGAAAAAGTCAGATAATGTGATGTTAGGAAAATGAACCCTTAGATATGTATTTAAATGTTTTTTTTTCTTTCATGAATTTGTTTCTAACATATTTATAAGATTATTTCTTTGTTGCTTTTTATGTCCCTCCCCCACAGTATAACCCTTGCTTTCACTATATTTGATGTCGGTATAATTTGTGGAGGAGAAGGGGAAAACAAGTCGTTTAAGGATACAGGTAGACCCGTTGCAACAATGAGAAGTACAAGTTGTCATGTCGAAAACAAACTTTACAACTTTGGTGTGTGTGGGGGGGATTGGGTGGGGCGGTGGGGGGAGGCTGGGAAGGGATGTGAAGGGTAAACAAAGGAGGAGGCTGCAATGCTTGACAAGAAATGTACTCATTATCTTGCCCATGTAATTGTAACCCCTCTGTACAATATGTTCACAATAAAAAAAATAATAAAAAGAAAAAATAATGAAAAAATAAATGGTGCTGGGGAAATGAGTACGAGTTATACATATGGAGAAGACTAAACCTGATTCCTATCTCTTGGTTTTAAAAAAAATAATCACTTTAAAAGAGATCAAAGAACAAATTTATTACTTAAAAGTAGAAAAGAACTGAAGATATGTAGCATTTTCAGATATCAGTATAGAAAATGGGGCTTTGGACAAGCCCCCAAAAGCAAAACATGGACAAATGGTGTTATATCAAATTAGGAAGCAAGGAAATAATGAATAAAGATATAAATTACAGACTGGAAAAACATTTACAAACTATTCATGTGCCAAAGGATCGATATACAGAACATATTAACAAGAAAGCTCTTTTTTTGCAGTTCTGGAATTTGAACTCTAGGCTTCATACTCACCTGGCACACCACCACTTGCACCATGCCTCCAGTCTTGCTTTTTGTTGGTTAACTGTAGCTGAAATTTCACAGACTTTTCTGCCTTGGCTGGCTTTGAATCATGAGCTTCCATTTCTCACCCATCAGAGTAACTAGGACTACGGACATGAGCCACCGTTGCCTGGCTTAACAAGAAATCTTTTAAAAAATTACTACAGCTATGTTAAAGGCCTAAGGCAGCCAACTTGCATTAGCTAATTATGTAACACTTCCTGCTTCTGTAACAAAACATCTCAAAGTAATTGAAACCTATCAAACATGTTTAAGTGGAACAGTTCATAATGATATAAAAAGAAAATAATCATTCAATAAATGGAGAACCAATTTATTCTCATGAAAACACTAAGAGAAAGCACAAAATTTTATCCTCCTTTTTCAATATGAATTGTATTAGTAACCAAATAACAGATATCTAATTCCAATAGGATTTTATTGTTTTAATCTATTTAGTCTACCATGACAAAACATTATAGATACTGGCTTATACAACAGAATGTTTTCCTTATGGTTCAAGAGGCTTGAAATTTTTAAATCAAGGTTTCCTTTTGGTAAGAGCTCTCTTCTTGTTTTGTAGACCGTCAATTTTTTTCGTTGTCTCAAGCCACTGGAGAGTGTGTTTTAACTGGCTTATACAACAGAATGTTTTCCTTATGGTTCAAGAGGCTTGAAATTTTTAAATCAAGGTTTCCTTTTGGTAAGAGCTCTCTTCTTGTTTTGTAGATCGTCAATTTTTTTCGTTGTCTCAAGCCACTGGAGAGTGTGTTTTAACCATATTAATCCTATCAGATCATGGCCCCACCTTAAGGACCTCATTTGATCTTAATTATATCCTAAATATTTCAAATATATTGGGCATAATAGTTTAATATATGTAATGAAAGGGCATAATTCACTGGGCACTGGTGGCTCACACCTATAATCCTAGCTACTCAGGAGTCTGAGATCTGTGGATCACTGTTCAAAGCCAGCCTGGGCAGGAACATCCGTGAGATTCTTATCTCCAGTTAAACACCAGTAAACTGGAAGTTGTGCTGGTTTAAGTGATAGAGTGCTCGCCTTGAGCTAAAGAGCTCAGGGACAGTGACCAGGCCCAGAATTCAAGACCCACAACTGAGGAGAGAGAGGTGGGGGAGGGAGGGGGGTAGAGAGGGGGAGAGGGGGGAAGAGAGAAACAAACAAAGGGCATAATCCAATCCATCATCCTAGCCAATAAATAGAAAAAATATACAATTACAATAAACTAAATTAACTAATTGTCACTAACATTAAATATTCATAAATATTTCAAATCTGGAATTGGGCTCAGGAATCTATATTCCATTCAATTAGGTAATTATTGTGAGTAGTCTTTTGGCTATTCATTATGAAATACAGAGCTAAAGAAATGGGGTAAATAAGAAGATACTATTTTTCTTCATCATCCTTTTGTTCTACTACTTATCTCTAATGCTACTTAATCTGGACACTAATCTAAATATAATATAGTTATATATGTATGTGTATATAAATAAATGCATAAGTATGTGTGTACATGACTATTAGTATTTATGCCTTTTAGGCTTAACTTCTATATCTGTGAAAAACATACTATATTTGCTTTTTTGAGCATGTCTTTTCTTGCTTAGTATGATGTACTCCAATTCTGTCCATTTTCTGTCAAATAATATGATTTCACTTTTTATGGCTGTTTAGTATTCTATGGTATATGCACACCACATCTTTATTCATCTGCTGTGGAACTGGCTATTCTGAACAGTGCTACAATAAAATTGGTATGCAGTTGTCTTTCTTCTATGTTGATTTACTCTCTTTCAGATGTATACCAATAGTGGAATGACAGGATCAGAAGGTAAGGTCTACTTTTAGTTTTCTGAGGAGCCTTCATATTGATTTCCATAGTGTTTGCACTAGTTTATATTTCCACCGAGGTGTGAAAATACTCTGAATACTTGCCAATATTCATTATTTGTGTTTCTGATGGATGCCATTCTGAGTTGAGATGGAATCTTAATTACTTAGATTCATATCTTTTTTTAATATGGGAGGATTTTTTAAAATTTTTTGTTGCAAAAATACCATACAGAGGAGTTACAATTACATGGGCAAGGTAATGAGTACATTTCTTATCAAGCATTGTTGCCTTCTCCTTTGTTTCTCCCCCCTCCTCCCCGCCCCACCAAAGTTGTAAAGTTTGTTTTTCAACATAACAACTTGTACATCTCATTGTTGCAATGGGTCACCTGTATCCCTATTTAAATGGTTTGTTTTTGCCTTTCCCCTCCACAAATTATACCAACATCAAATACAATGAAAGCAGGGGTTATAATACAATGAAAGCAGGAGTTATATCATATTTATGGTTAATTACCATGTGGAAAGACACTGAAAGCCTATAGTACTCAATCTGGAAAAAATCTAGAAGAAATAAATACATTTTTTAAATGCACATGACCCACCAAACTTGAACCAAGAATGTATAAATCACTTAAACAGATCTAAAACAAGCAATGAGAATGAAACAGTAATGGTCTTCCAAAAAAGAAAAGTCACGTAGATTTACTACCAAATTTTATCAGACTTATAAAGAGGGACTAACACCAACTCTACTCAGATTTTTCCATGAAACAGAATGAGAAGGAATGCCACTGAACTCACTGTATAAAATAAGTAATACACATTCTAAAACTGGAGAGAGATACCCCCAAAAAGGGAACTATAGACCGATCTCTTCAATGCGCAATGATGCAAAAATTCAATAAATTCTTGGAAATAAAATTATATATTTAAAAGATTATATACCAAGATCGAGTTGGTTTCATCCCAGTGACACAATGATGGTTCTACATAGACAAATCAATAAAGTAATACAACATATAAACAAAACCAAGAACAAAAATCACACGAACATCTCAAAACCCACAAAAAAAAACTTTTTGACAAAATTCATCATCCTTTTTAAATAAAAATTCTGAAGACTAAGAACAAAAAGGGATTTAATTGAACTTAATAAAGGAAATATACTGAAAGTACATATTTTTTGGCCTGGTCCTGGAGCTTGAACTCAGGGCCTGGGCACTGTCCCTGAGCCTCTATTGCTCAAGGCTAATGGGCTTTATCACATGAACCACAAAACCACTCCAGTTTTTTCTGCGTAGTTTATTGGAGATGAGTCTCACAGGAAACAGTGATCCGGACCCCTGCTGAGCGGCAGCACCCTGCAGCTCTGCACCTCACCAAGACTTTCTGCAGATTTTAAGCAGAGAAGCATCCAAAAACTGAAGAAAGTGCTCAACACCAGACCCACGGAAACTTAGTAGGGTAACCTGTGAAGACCCCAAAAAGGGGACCCCGGCTCCAACCTGCCCTCTGGGCAGCTATGCAGAAGGTGAGCCAAGCCGATCCAGCAAACACCACCATTGCAACTGCCAGAAATCAGCACCACCGAGTAAACGCCCCCAAATCGCGTCTGGAGTCAATGCAAGGTCCAAGGCAGGGGGATCCCCATGGACCTCACTACCTCTGCATATGGCCCCCAAGACAGCACAGCCACAGCCAATCCCTTTCCCCAAGGGACAAATGCCCTGCCAACTGGGCTCTCTGCCGAGACCCGCTCCCTCCCTGTCGCCACCAGGGGCAAAGCCAGGCTCCCACAGCCACCTCACCATCACTCTGCTGGTTCCACGAGCCATGCACAAGCCTGTCCCACACCTTACCACTGCTGCCAGGACAGTCACGAGCCCCTCTGTACAGTGCCATCCACCGAACTACTTGGCCATGCCATGTCTCCCTCCGCTGACACAGCCCCGCAGCATAGGACAGCCGCCCCCAAGGTCCACCACTACCACTGCCACTACCCATCACAGCCCACCGTCCCATGCTCCACCTGGTCCTCCCAGCACTTGTACTCCCCACCCCCACAGAGCAAGACCCTGCAGCTGCTGCAGACGCCAATCCCCCCACCTGGTCCTGCCAAGGCCCAGACCCTCCACTGAGAACCTGCCAACACTGTCCTGGAGGCCACAACACAGGCTCTGTGGTCCAGCACACCACCAGCTACACATCTTGTGAGTAACCCAATTGGGTCCACTCTCTGGGGTGGCAATTCTCTGTAGGGTCCCAAAGTCCTCTGACACAAACCCCTGCCCAAAAGAGAGGGATCACATCAGAAGTGAACACAGATCTAAGATCTGTTCCTCAACCTCCTATGGCTACCTAGGAAAGCCTGGGAACACAGCTCCACACCTGTGAGAGCAGATTAAAAATTACAATCCCGGGCTGGGAAGGTGGCTCAGTGGTAGAGCGCTTGCTTTGCATGCATGAGGCCCTGGGTTCAATTCCTCAGCACCACATAAGCAGAAAAAAAAGCAGAAGTGGCTCTGTGGTTCAAGTGGTAGAGCGCTAGCCTTGAGCTGAAGAACTGAGGGACAGGACCCAGGCCCAGAGTTCAGGCCCCACGACTGAACCCCACCCCAAAAAATTACAATCCCTCCACTCCCTGCCTTCAGGCCTGAGAGTGGGATTCTATGCTACGTTCACCCTCCCTTGTCAAAAGGCAATCGGGATCCAACCAAGCCACAAGGAAAACAGACTATTGCAAGGTATAAAAGGTTTTATCAAGAATCCACTTAGAGGACTACTATTATAACCAAACAAGCCAAAAAACTCACTCTTTAGATTTTGTTAGTTTTTTATGTTTGATTGTTGTTTTTGTTTCTCTGTGGTTTTTTGTTGTGTTTTTAGGATTTGCTATTATACTTAAATCTTCATTTTTTCACTATTATATATCTCTGTCTTCCACTTTTCAATTTCCTAATTTTAATTTTTTCCTCTTTCCTCTTTGTTTTTCTACACATTACACTACTACTCTGTCAGAGCTACCATGTCTAGTTCCATACACAAAGTAAGGCCTTCTATGTATGTAAACATAACAATTACCAGAACCATCTTAGATTAATCAACTTTCCAATACTCTTTCAATAAAACTTTTTCTAATATCACCAATTCTCCCAAATATACATATATACAATTTCTTTTCTTATTTTCATCTAGATTTCTAAGCTATTCCTTACATAATCTTTCTTCAAATTCTTTTCTACCTCTTACATTCTGAAACTAGGTACCTATCCTCTTCCTACTACACATAACTTTCCTTTAAGATGTTGTTACCCTCTACTATCATTATACCCAATTTTTCTTCTTAATTTTAACTCATATCTCTCTAATCCTAACCCTTCTCTTCATAGTCCATTGATCCCTAACACTTTTTATCTGAGCCACAAGTGGCCCATTTTGTTAAATACTTAACAGCCAAACCCAGATCCCCTCAGAAGTTACAACTACTCATAATCTCCAACCCAGAACCACAACATCCTTCTCCAAGCAAAGAAAAAGAGAGCTAAGTAGGGAAACACCTACCCATAATTTTGAAACCCTATGTTCTATACAACTACATGACACCTGGTTGGCTCCTGCCCCAAAAGACTGCCCTGCTGTCATATTGGAGTGGTTCTTGTCTCCAAATGGTAGAACTAACAGCAGAAAGACAAGAAACATGGCCAATCAACTATCCTCACCTCCATCTCCACATAAACAATCAATAGAGCAGTCACAGAATGACCTAGAGGATAATGCTCAAGATATTTTAAAAGCATGGCTGGTAAACCTACTGAATGAAAAGGTGGACACCCTGCATAGGGCTATACAAGAACATGACAAGGCCAACCAAAAATTAATACATAACTTAATGGTCTCCACAAATAAAAAGATAAAGGAATTCCAACAAAAGGAAAAAGAGTTCAATGAAAAGATAATCACCCAGTTAAAGGAGTTGAAAGACAAATTTAAAAACCAACTCCAGGAGGTAAGACAATCTATTCAAGACTTAAAAGAAAACCTCAATAAAGAGCTGGCCACCATTAAGAAAGAGCAGCAAGAAGGAAGGGAGATAAATACCAAAGGAAAAAGACTTGAAAGCAGAATGGAGGAAGCAGAAAACAGAATCTCTGAGGCAGAAGATAGCTTAAACTCCATAGAGAAAGAGCACACAGATATTCATAACAAACACAAGAAGCATAATAGATCATTGCAGGAGCTACAACATACCATTAGAAAGCCTAATTTGAGACTAATAGGTTTGAGGAGGGCATCGAGAGGGAAGCCACCGGATTAGAAAATATATTCAGCAGAATCCTAGCAGAGAACTTCCCAAATATACAAAGGACAGACCCATCCAGATGCAAGAAGCTTTTAGAACCACAAAAAGAAGAGACCAGATTAAGAAAGATATACCACTACCACCTTATAGTCCATACAAGATCAATAGAAACTAAGGAAAGAATTCTTAAAGCTGCCAGAGAGAAGAGAACAATCACCTATACAGGTAAGCCTGTCAGAATAACCTCAGACTTCTCAGCAGAGACCATGAAAGCAAGGAGAGCATGGAATGAGGTACGTCATTCCCTAAAGACAAAAGGCTACCAACCAAGAATAATTTACCCAGCTAAGCTCTCATTCATAGCTGAAGGACAAATAAAAACCTTCCACAGCAAGGAAAAACTGAAACAACATACTGCTACCAAATCAGCTTTACAAAAAATCCTCAAAGACATTCTACACATAGAAAACTAAGAAGAACGGGATATTGGAAGTGAAATGGCCCACAGAGAAGTATGTAATCACAGCAAGAATAGTCAAGGCACAGCCCTCACCCCAAAAAATATTGATAAAAAGACAGGAACAGACCTCTCAGTCTTAACTCTCAATTTTAATGATTTAACTCTCCAATTAAGCGACATAGATTGTCTAGTTGGATCAAAAAACAAGATCCTTCTATCTACTGCCTTCAAGAGACACACCTTGCCCACAAAAACAAACATATAATAAAAGTGAAAGGCTGGAATAAAATCTACCCAGCAAATAGGCGGGGGTTGCGATCCTAATAGATAAAATAGGCTACAAATTAAAATTAAGAGCTAAAGAAGGTCATTACATACTAATTCAGGGATCTCTCCTTCAGGAGGATATTACAATTGTAAATATCTATTCACCAAAACAATGGAGCACCCAAATTTATCCAAGAAACACCACTTTCCCACAAATTTCAAATAGATCCAAAGACAGTAATTTTGGGGGACAATTGTTGGACACACCACTATCCCCACTGGATAGATCAACTGGGCAAAACCTCAACAGAGAAACCTCGGATCTAAACAACTGCATAGATCAACTAGACTTAACCGACATCTATAGAATATTTCACCCAGCAGCATCAGAATGCACACTCTTCTCAGCAGCACATGGATCATTCTCCAAAATAGACCACAGTTTAGGTCACAAAACATATTTGTCCAAATTCAGAAACACTGAAATTATGCCATGCAATATCTCAGAACACAAGGGAATAAAATTGGACCTCAACACCAAAAGTCACCAAAGAAAATCCTGTAACGCATGGAGGCTGAACAACACACTGTTGAACAACACACTGTTGAAAGGAAATTCAAATGTTCATGATATTTAACAAAAATAAATGCAATTTACCAGCTCCTCTGGTACTAAGAAAAGGAAGTACTCTGAGGCAAGTTATAGCTCTGAGTTCCTACATCAACAAATTGCAGAGATCTGAAACCAACAATTTAAGAAGCCACCTGAAGCTCTTTGAAAAAGAGCAACAAGCCAAACCACAATCCAGCAGATGGAAACAAATAATTAAAATTGAATCAGAATTAAATGAAATAGAGTCCAAAAAACCATAGAAGAATCAACAAAACAGTTCATTCCTTGAAAAAACTAGCAAAATTGACAGACCCTTAGCAGATCTTATCAGATAAAGAGAACACACCCAAATGAACAAACTCAGAAATGAGAATGGAAATATCCCCACAGAAACAACCACGATTCAGAACATTATAAGGGAATACTTCTCAAACCTTTATGCTAATAAGTGAGAATCTGAAAGAAATGGACAAATTTCTAGCAAATATTGACATGCCTGAACTAAACCAAGACGATTTAAATCAACTTAGCAGACCCATATAAAGCATTGAAATAAAAACAGCAATAAGAGCCAAGAAAAGCCCAGGACTGGATGAATTTACAGCTGAACTCTACAAGGTCTTCAAAGTAGAACTCACACCAATGCTCCAACTTTTCAATGAAATTGAAAGTTCACTAACAAAACATTTTCGATGAAGCCATCATAACCCTCATCCCAAAACCAGACTGGGACCCATCAAAGAAAGAACTATAGACACATTTCTTTGATGAACATCAATGCAAAACTTTTCAAAAACTTTTGGTCAATCGAATTCAACAACTCATCAAAAACACATACGCTATGATCAAACATGATTTATTTCAGGGAGGCAAAAGCTGGTTCAATATATGCAAATGAATTAATATAATTCATCACATCAACAAAAGCAAGAATAAGAACCACATAATTATCTCAATAGATGCAGAAAAAGCATTTGACAAGATGTAACATCCCTTTATGATGAAAGCTCTGGAAAAACTAGGAATACATGGAACATTCCTCAATATAATAAAGGCTATGTATGACACATCTACAGCCAGCATTATACTTAATGGCGAAAAGCTAACACCATTTCCTCTAAATTCAGGAATGAGACAGAATGTCCACTCTCTCTACTTCAATTTAGCATTAGAATGCCTAGCTAGAGCAATAAGACAAGATGCAAACATAAAGGGGATCCAAATACGGAAAGATGAAGTAAAACTCTCCCTCTTTGCATATAGCATGATCTTGTATTTAAAAAACCCCAGGGATTCCACGCCCAAGTTACTGGAGCTGATTCGAAACTTTGGCAAGGTAGCTAGGTATAAAATTAACCCTCAGAAATCAATGGCTTTCCTATATTCCAATAATGAGAAGAGTGCATCTGAAATCAGAAAAGCAGGTCCTTTTGTAATAGCCCCACAAAAAAATAACATATCTAGGAGTTAACTAAAGAAGTGAAGGACCTCTACAATGTAAACTTTAAAAACCTGAAAACAGAAAGCAAAGCAAAACTTAGAAAGTGGAAAAACCTCCCATGCTCCTGGATTGGAAGAATCAACATCGTGAAAATGACAATTCTGCCAAAGGCTATATACAAATTCAATGTGATATCCATCAATATCCCAACCTCATTCTTCAATGAAATAGAAGAACAAATCCAAAAATTCATATGGATTAATAAAAGACCCCAAATATCAAAAAACAATCCTTACCAGAAAGAACAGTGCTGGAGGAATATCAATACCAAATTTCAAACTCTACCACAAAACCACAGTAATCAAAACAGCTTGGTACTGTCAAGAACAGACCTCAGGATCAATGGAATAGGACTGAAGCCCCAGAAATGAACCCACAGACCTATACCCACCTAATCTTCAACAAGGGAGATAAAAAAAATAGAATGGAAGAAAGACAGCCTCTTCAGTAAATAGGGCCGGAAAAACTGGTTAAACAACTGCAGAAAAATAAATCTAGACCCTTATATATCACCCTGCAACAGAATCAACTCCAAATGGATCAAAGATCTTGAAGTCAAAGTAGACACCCTGAAAACATTACAGGAAGGAATAGAAGAGACTCTAGGGTTCCTTGGCACAGGCCGAAATTTTCTTAATAAAGACCCAGAAACAACAAATCAAAGAAAGGTTGGACAAATGGGATTACATTAAATTGCAGAGCTTCTGCGTGGCAAAAGACATAGCTAGCAAGAGCAATAGAATGTCCACGGATTGGGAGAAGATCATTAGCCATACAACAGACAAGGTCCTCAGAGAAAAAATATACTTTGAACTCAAAAAATTAATTCCCCCAACAACAAATCCACAAAGAAACCACCATCTTATTAATAAGTGGGCTAAATACTTAAAAGAGAAACTTCTCTAAAGAGGAAATAAGAATAGCCAATAGACACATGAAGAAATGCTCAACCTCCCTAGCCATAAAAGAAACGAAAATCAAAACAACAGTGAGATTCCATCTCACCCCAGTTAGAATAGCTATAATCAAGAAATTAAATAACAACAGATGCTGGAGGGGATGTGTCCAAAAGGGAACCCTACTGCATTGTTGGTGGGAGTATCAACTTGTTCAACCACTTTGGAAAGCATTGTGGAGGTTCCTCAAAAGACTACCTATATAGCTCCCATATGACCCATCAATCCCACTTTTGGGTATTTACCGAAACAATCACAAACCAGGCCATACTAAAGCTACCAGCACAACTATGTTTATTGCAGCATTATTCACCATAGCTAAGATATGGACCCAAGCCAGATGTCCCTCAGTAGATGAATGGATCAAGAAAATGCGGTATACATATATATATATATACAATTCTATGCCTCCATCAGAAAGAATGACACCATCCCATTTGTTAGCAAATTGAAAGACTTGGAAAATATTATACTAAGGGAAGTAAGCCAGGCCCAAAGAAACATAAATTCCATGTTTTCCCTCGTTTGCAATAACTAGTATATGTCTAGGATAATCTTACCAGACAAGTAGAAAAGTTCAAAAGCTATTTACATATGACCATATAAGATGGTGCTAAGCAAAATGAACCCCAAAATAGGGACACAAGAGGTTTTTTCTCTGTTGCTGTTGTTTTTAAAGTACTTATAATGTACTATGTGATTTCTTTTGTTTCTTTTGTATGTTCTTCCCCCAAGGTATAACCCCTGTTTTCATGGTATTTGATTCCTCTGTATCTTGTATATACATTTTTCTAATTTGGGCATGGAAAGGGAAATAACAAAATGCTGAAACAAGGATACAGGTTGACCCATTGTAACAGTGAGATGTAAAAGACCCTATGTTGAGAACAAACTTAACTTCGGGGGTGAGGAGGGATGATTTGGGGAGGTGGGGAGGAAAGGGATGATAGGGGAAAAACAAAGGAGGGGTAAAAATATTCGATAGGAAATGTACTTATTACTTTACTCATGTAACTGAAACCCCTCTGTACAGTATCTTTACAATAATATATACACACACACACACACATACACACACACGTGTGTGTGTGTATGTGTGTGTGTGTGTGTATACTTTCCTGCCTGGGCTGACTTTGAACTGTGATCCTTAGATCTCAGTCTGCTGAGTAGCTAGAACTACAGGCGTGAGCCACCAGCATCCAGCTTACTTGTTAGAACTACATTTTTTGTGTTCTCTCAATATTGCCCTTACAAATTATAAGCTATTGAAAACTTTTGTATAAGATCAAACACAAACTTAACGTTTTAAACACCACTAAACTGTCATCTAATTAATAAATTCCTAGGAAACTAATGTATCCAAGGATTTGTGACTCAACAATAGACATTATTTATTGTCTTGAGAAATTGGAGTAATCACAATGAATGACATGTTCTAAAACTTTAAATTTATTCTGTCCTTCATTACATTAACCAGATTTGGCTGGATAACTTTAAATAATACTTACAACCTTAAAAATTCAAGCCAAATCCTTCCAATATCATCTGATACTAGGTAGTATTCCATGCTGGGAATGAAGGGAACTAAAAATGTAATTCGCTGAGAAGCTTTTCATTTTTTAAGACAATAATAATAAAATGATGAGGTACTGAACTTATTTCTGAAAATACTACTGTCTTCCTAATTATTTGGTAGTTCTCATGAGAGTATGAACCTTCTAAGACATCTTTTAATGTTCTACTCTTCAGTATAATTATGTGTATATATGTATGTATATGTATATACATATATATGGAGAAAATGACAGAAATAGTATGAAAAATATACAAGCATACTGTTACAAGAAAATATCCCATTGAAACCCACTAAAAACTCTTAAAAGAAGCAGGGAGGAAGAAGGGATGTTAGGAAACTTATACAGGGGAATGAATTTGACCAAAGTAAATTACATATATATATATATATATATATATATATATATATATATAATGTTACAATGACACACCTTTGGGACAATTAATTCATGCTAATCAAAAGAATAATCCAATAGAAAATGAGCAAAGAATGACTCATTTTACAAATGATAAACAGATGGCAAAGTGGCCCACCAGAAATTAATGTTGGTATCGTGTATTTCTTTTTTTTTTTCTTTTTTCTTTTTTATTGTGAAAATACCGTACAGAGGGGTTACCATTACATGGGCAAGATAATGAGTTCATTTCTTATCAAGCATCATTGCCTCCTCTTTGTTTTCCCTTCCCATCACTTCCCATACTGCCCCCACCTCCCCCTACCCGATTCTCCCCCCCTCACCAAAGTTGTACAGTTCGTTTTTCGACATAACGACTTGTACATCTCATTGTTGCAATGGGTCCACCTGTATCCCTAGTTAAACGATTTGCTTTTGCCTTTCCCCTCCACAAATTATACCAACATCAAATACAGTGAAAGCAGGGGTTATACTGTGGGGTGGGGGGGGACATACAAAGCAACATAGAAATCATCTTATAAATATGTTAGAAACAATTGCATGAAAGAAAAAAATACATTTGAATACTTTTAAAATGTAAGACATTCTACTTTACTACTGGTTTTATTTGCCATATGGATCAAATATATTTATTTATTTTTAATGTTTTTTATTGTGAAAATATTGTACAGAGGGGTTACAGTTATATGAGCAAGGTAATGAGTACATTTCTTATCAAGCATTGTGACCTCTTCCTTTTTTTCTCCCCTACCATCCCTTTCCCTCCCACCTCCACAAGTACACTCCCGCTCCTGCCCCTACCACCCCCCCTGCCTAAATTGTAAAGTTTGTTTTTCAACATAGTGCCTTGTACATCTCATCTCATTGTTAAAATGGGTCAAACTGTATTCCTATTTAAACAATTTGTTTTTTCCCTTCCCCTCCCCCAATTATACTGACATCAAATACAGTGAAAACAGGGGTTATACCATGGGGGAGGAATCTACAAAGCAACAAAATATCACATGGTACCTTATAAATACTTTAGAAATAATAGCAAGAAAGAAAAAAACATTTGTGTCCTTATCTTGGAGTTCATTTTGCTTAACATCATCTTATCTGACCTTTTCTGCTTATCCCAGACATATACTAGTTATTGCAAATAAGGTAAACCATGGGACCTATGTTTCTTTGGGCCTGGCTTACTTCACTTAATATAATTTTTTCCAAGTCTTTCCATTTCCTAACAAATGGGGTGATGTCATTCTTTCTGATGGAGGCATAGAATTCCAGAATGGCTATAATCAAGAGCTCTAATAACAACAGATGCTGGAGGGGATGTGGACAGAAGGGAACCCTACTGCATGATTGATGGGAGTGTAAACTTGTTCAACCGCTTTGGAAATAGTATGGAGGTTCCTCAAGAGACTGCACATAGAGCTCCCCTATAACCCAGCAATCCCACTTCTGGGCATTTACCCGAATGATCATAAACAAGACCATAGTAAAGCTACCAGCACAACTATGTTTATTGCAGCATTATTTACCATAGCTAAGATATGGAACCAACCCAGATGCCCCTCAGTAGATGAATGGATCAAGAAAATGTGGTATATGCTTAAACATCTTTTTTACCACCATACATCAATTATACAAGGAGGATTTCACTGGGACATTTCTAAACATGTATATATCCTAATCAACATTGCCCTCTTTATCACTGTGCCTAACCCTTTTATCCCCTTCTTAAAACAATTTCAACAGGATTCATTTTTCTATTGTCATATATGCAACCAAACTACTTTAACCATATCCAACCTATAACAGTGTCTTCTTTATCCATCCCCACTCCTGCTGGTGCCCATGTCTCCAACATAGCCTGTTTGAATTTTCCTATCAGTTATTTTGAGTGTGTATTAATTGCACCAAGTAGTTTCACCGTTGTCTTTTAGACACACATATGTTATATTCTGATATGAACAACCATTTTTTTTCTTTCCTTACACTCTACCCTTCACTGATCTATAGTTTCCACTGGGATTCTTTAGGCTATCTACAACTCTGTAATGATGTATTTCAAAATTATTCAGTCTCCACCTCTTTTTTGTGATCTTCCTCTTCTTCTCACTCCCATAAACAGCCCCATAGTTAGAATCATGATATATGAATACACATTTCGAGGAATACATACCATACTGTTTGGGGGAGTTGTGATCAATCTACTGTACTGTTTATTTGACTGTGCAGTTTTAAGCTAAAGATATATCTTGAATAACAATGTGAGCATACTTATGACACACACTTAGAATGATTTAACATAGTAAATTTTATGTTTTTATAACAATTAAAGTTTCTTTCTTAAAAATCATTGAAATTGGACTGGAAATGTGGCTTAGTGGTAGAGTGCTTGCCTAGCATGCATGAAGCCCTTGGTTTGATTCCTCAGTCTCACATATACAGAAAAAGCCTGAAGTGGCGCTTTGACTAAAGTGGTAGAGTGCTAGCCTTGAGCCCAGAGAAGTTCAGTGACAGTGCTCAGGCCCTGAGTTCAAGCCCCAGGCCTGGCAAAAAAAAACATTGAAAAGCAGAGAGTGACAGAAAGGATGACACCATATGAAAGGACATGTACTCATCACCTGACTTATGTAACTATAATCCCTCTGTACATCACCTTTATAATTATAATAAATTTTAAAAAATTATTGCAAAGCAATAAAACGATCAAATACAAGGAAAACTTCAATGAAACAAAAAAATTCTGCATTGTCATTAACTCATAGAGAACAGTACTATAACTTTCATATTATGATGATTAATCTTGATTGTCAACTTGATTGGAATGAGAATCACCAGAATCACACATCTCTGGACGTGTCTGTAAGGCCTTCCAGATCAGATTAACTAAATGAGGAAGACCTGACCTGAATGCTGATAGAACCATCTCACAGACAGAAGGCACAGATGGAATAAAAGAAGAGAAAGAAGAAAGCCAGTGAGGGCAGGCAGTGTCTCTGCATTTTAGGTGCTGTGATTGTGCTGCTCTGCTCTGCCATGCCTTCCCTGCCATGAAGACTGAAACATCTGAAATATGAACCAAAATCTCTTCTCTTTTTAAGTTGTTCTATCAGATATTTTGTTACAGTGAACTAAGTAACTAATATACTATCTTTGAAACTCTATTAATGACATTAATAGTACTTCAATCAGCAATTTGAGTGAAACTAAAAAAGGAAAAATTCCTATATTCATAGGATCTGTGTTTTTACACATTTCCAAGTGACAAATGCTACCTATAAACCAAGGATGTCTGAACTTGCTTAAGCCTTAGACTTCAGTTTTATATGTAGCTCAGAATGATGTGTCTCTGTTGCTAAGTAATAAATTCATGAAAATCTGGGCCTTGCCAGTTCTGCTCACCACCATATCCCCAAAGCCAGGGACAACAGCAACTATTTTAAATGATCAAATTTTAACGTTAATATTATCACTTCATATCTATCTTATCTTTTAAATTATGAGCTCTGGAAGCACAAAGATCAGGTATCTTACAAAAAATCTAGAATTTCCATATTCATCCAACAATTTATACTATTACAACTTTGTTAAATTAGTTAAACATATGAGAAAAATATTTAATAGACCATTTTCTAGGTTTTGAGGGTATTTCAAGGATAATACACTAAGCACAAAGTTCTTCTATTTCTCAGGAATAAACAATTGTTTATGATTTGGAAAAGAGAGGCATTATATTTGGGTTGATCAGTAAAAAGATATGTAGTTTAGATTTTCAAATTATGGCTTTCATTGCAGTTTGGTGTATTGATAAATATGTTTAAGGATCTGATAAAATGATCCCTAATCAGCAAGGGACAAACAACAATGCTTATTATATTGCAAGTATGAATAGAACACCTTAGTGCTAACATGCTGACTTAATTTTATTATGATGTTTTTCAAAAAGACGAAATTATATGCCCCTAAAATTCAAAACTCATTAAATATATCTCAAAAAGAACTCAGGAGGTTACTTCTACATCTTAGTGTTCAAAATTTTATTCAGAACCACATAAGAAATCTTTTCCTCAGTATTATTCAGATCTTCACAAAAGATCCTTACAAAGCCTTTAGGACACAGGTTTGACTCCACTGTGAAAAATAACTTTTCAGAAAGTTAGAATACTAAAATACATCACTCCAATTTTAGTTCAAAATAAATGACATGCTTTATGTGTCATTACCAATTTTCACTAAAACATGGTCAACAAACTGCTTTTCCTGTATTGTGGCTCAAAATAATAAATGACTGGAACAGTGATAACATTAAAGGGACCTGTTGTATTCTAACATCTGGTAAGCAGTCTCTACTAACATTGGTATAATAATGAAAATAAAAAGAACAATGGAAAATTTAGAAAAAAATATTGCAGTCTTATAATTCTTGGGGAATTTTCCAAAAATGTGAGTAAAAATCCCAAATAATTTGAGTAACTTAACTGGAGGTCACAGACAGAGCTCGAAAGCAAGGAAATCTTTCAGGAAGCTGTGGAAAAAGTTCAGGCTAGACATGTTGGCTAAACCAACTTAAGATAGACTAACAAATTCTTTAGTGAACAAATGAGTTTCAGATAGTTGGATGAATTTGGTATTCATCAAAATAACACAGATTTGGAACTTCACTATGAAACATCACACAGAGACAAGATGTCCCAGGATTTGTTGAAATACCACAACACACATTTGCAATCCTAACAAAAGACTGATTATTAACATTATCTACTCATAAGTTTTTACAATTGGAATACTGCAATTAAATTTTTTGCAATTAAAATTAAAATAATGTAGACCTTAATCATGATTCAATATTAAGCCAAACACAAGATTTCTAAACCTATAGCATCCCCATCTCCTTCATCTTTTATTAAGCTTGGTGCCAAAATTTAATTGTTGACAAAAAACTTAATAGGGACCATGCAAAGCTACTTATACTCTTTAAACCTTTAATGTGACAATTCATTAAATTCACTGCACAAATCTACTATATTCCATTACAGAATCTAGATAATACAGTGTATAAACATTTCTAGATTCTTATTTCCAAAGTATATTTAGCTTGTTGGTTCAAGACAGTACTCTACCACTTGAACCACAGCTCCACTTCTGGCTGTTTGGTGGGGAAGTGGAGATAAGAATCTTACAGACCTTCCTTCCCTGTTAGCTATGATTATTGATATAAACCACTGGCACTGACTTGGAGGGGTTATTTCATATTAAAACCACAATACCATAATTGTGCACATACAAAATTCTGAAGAATTTACAAAAAGTTATTGCAATTACCAAAAATGATAACACTGGTACACTAATAATATGCACATCATTGGTGAGAAAAATTAAGGACAAAAAAATACCAGAAATGTGTACAGGATGGCTCTATCTTAATGTGACATTGGCTATAAATTTAAATGCAAACTCAATCAAAATCTGAGCCAACGTCACAGAAAGTAGGACGTCTTATGATATGTGAAAACACAAGGAAGTTTCAATAGTCAAGGTGAAATTGCAGCACCTTATTTATGTATTTCTTCAAAACTACAGTAATCAGGACAGGAATGTATGCATTAGCATAAGGACAGACATGTAGAAAAAAATGAGTTGTCAGAAATAGATACATACACAAATGGTCAGCTAGCTTGCAACAATGATGAAAGGAAAAGGATCATTTTTTCAACAAACTGCAAAAACAACTATATATTCATATTAAAATTGTTGGGATATCAGTGAACATGGAGGAGTAGGCAACTCTACGCACACAAACATAAAACAGTCAAGTACAAAGTGTCAGAGCCAACTTTCTCAGAATTGTGGAAAGAAACCCAAAATTTATAACAACTAAGAAAATGTTGAACCAAGAAAAAAACACCTAAAATAGTAGGAATGTTTGCTGTTATTGTTTATCCTTATTCAATTGTCACCCTAGCCAGTGGCAGTCTTAAAGAAGGCAGCCATGTTTACAGTGAGAAGCACTTGTCCTAGTTTCAGAGGGAGCAGAGAAAAATGTATCCTCAAACAATTGTCTGTCTGTTCTAATCTGTGTAGAGGATACCTAAAGGACTGAGGTAAAGCACTTATCTTTCTTTTGACTCATGAAGAGCAATAGGTATCCTTGGAAAACATTGCAGAAAACAATCTACAGTTCCCTAAAGGCAAAAGATTATGGCTGAAGCACACAGTAGAACCTAAAAAGCTAGGAAGGAAAAGCTAGGAAGATGGTGTTTTTGAGAAAATATGGCATTGAAAAGTACTCTGAACAGTGAGGTATTTTTAAAGTTATGCATATGCCTGGGGAAGGGATGATACTCAGAAAGACTCCAGAAAAGTTTCAGACTAACTACAAACTGCCTGTTTAAGTGTTAAGTACCCCAAGGCAAAGCCAAGGCACAAAGAGGAAACAGAGATTTTTCTTCTTTTCACATTTCATTATTCTTTGCTGTCTCTATTTTATTGGTTCTTGGAATTGTCTATCAGAACAATGTCCAAATATGAGCTAAGAATTAGGGGATATGCCTCAGAAGTAGAGTATTTGCCTTGAATGTGTGAGGCCCTGGGTTTGATTTGTAGTACTGCAAAGAGATTGAAAACCTAAATCAGCATCAAAATCAGTAAAACACAGAACAAGGGATATTGAAAAGATGGGCTAAAAGTCCTCAAACAAGTGAATACCTGCAGCTCTCAATAGTAACAGCAAAATGCTAATACAGAGCAAGAGTGTGAATCCAAGTTACCATATTAAAATACTCAAATGCACAATTTTAATAAAAATTACACACCATCAAGAAATCATGGCCTGTTTTATTGAAAAAATGCTTCCTACACTGAAGAAATGCAGACACTAGCCCTGCTTCACAAAGACTTGATTTTTTTATTGTGTGTGTGTGTGTGTGTGTGTGTGTGTGTGTGTGTGTTGGTAGTGAGGCTTGAACTCAGGGACTAGGCATTGTCCCTTAGCTTTTTTTGCTTGGAGTTGGCATTCTGCCACTTGAGCCACAGCTCCACTTCCAGCTTTTTGGTGGTTAATTGGAGATAAGAATTTCATAGGCTTTTCCTGCCCAGCTGACCAAAGATCTCATCTTCCTGAGTAGCTAGGATTATAGGTGTGAGCCACAGGGTACCCAGTGTCATAATGACTTTAAAGCAACCATCTTAAATATGCTCAAGGAAGTAAATAAAAATATAAAAACAAATAACTTAAAGGAAGTTGGAAAACAAAGGAAATTGCAAAATGAAAATAACAGACACTGGAGGAACTAAGTAGAAGCTTTACGGCTAAAAATTAGAATATTTCAGCTATGCGCCCGCCAGTTGTTCACCCCATAATCTTAGCTACTCAGAAGGCTGTGATCTATAGAATTGAGGTTTGAAGCCAGCAGAAATGTCCATGATACTTTATCTCCAATTAACCAGCAAAATGACTGACTGTGGGCATGGCTCAAGTTTTAAAGAGCCAGTTATGAGCAAAAAAGCCAAGCAAGCGTATGAGGCCTTGAGTTTGAGTTTAAATCTCATGAAAAAATATAATATTTGAAAAGTTTAGATAGTCAATATATTTAAGTTAGCAAAAGTAACTAACAATGAACTTAGAAATAGGGTAATTAAAATTATTGTCTAGAAGGCAGAAATATGAGATCAAAGGGGTTGTGGGTAATACCATCAAATAAACCAACATGTGCATTATGGGGAACAGCAAAGAAGGAAAGATGATCCATTCATCTACTGAGGGGCATCTGGGTTGGTTCCATATCTTAGCTATGGTAAATAATGCTGCAATAAACATAGTTGTGCTGGTAGCTTTAGTGTGGTCTTGTTTGTAAACATTTGGGTAAATGATGTGGTACATATACACAATGGAATTCTATGCCTCCATCAGAAAGAATGACATTGCCCCATTTGTTAGGAAATGGAAAAACTTGGAAAAAATTATATTAAGTGAAGTAAGCCAGGCCCAAAGAAACATAGGTCCCATGGTTTCCCTTATTTGCAATATCTAGCATATGTATGAGTAAAGCAGAAAAGGTCAGATAATGTGATGTTAGGAAAATGAACCCTTAGATATGTATTTTAATGTTTTTTTCTTTCATGCATTTGTTTCTAACGCATTTATAAGATTATCTCTTTGTTGCTTTGTATGTCCCTCCCCCACAGTATAACCCCTGCTTTCACTATATTTGATGTCAGTCTAAATTGTGGAGGAGATGGGGAAAAACAAGTCGTTTAAGGATACAGGTGGACCTGTTGCAACAAAGAGAAGTACAAGTTGTCATGTCGAAAACGAGCTTTACAATGTTGGAGGGTGGGGGGAGGAGAGGGTTGGGTGGAGGGGGGGAGAGGCTGGGAAAGGATGTGAAGGGTAAACAAAGGAGGAGGTTGCAATGTTTGATAAGAACTGTATGCATTATCCTGCCCATGTAATAGTAACCCCTCTGTACAGTATGTTCATTAAAAAAATAAAATAAAAAAAGAAGGAAAGATGAGATGTTTCAAAAAGATATTTAAAGGAATAGTAGGAAAAAATATTCGATATGGTGAAATATGTGAATCTACACATTTAAAGAACAAAAAGTAGGATAACTTTAGGAGAGTTCCACACCAAGACCCATTGTAATCCAACCATCAACCTACTCAAAGATTTAAGAGAGAAATGACACATCACAACCAAGAGATACTAAGTGAATTAACAGTTTCTTATCAGAAACCATGTCAGACAGAAGGCAACCAAGTCTATCAACCAAGATATTTGTTTCTGTGAAAATCATTCTTCAAACATTAATGAGAAGTAAAGATATGCCCAGATAATCAAACCTGCCCTGTAAACAAAGCTAAAGGGACTTTCTAAGCAGAAGAAAGACATCAGAAAGTAACTGCAACAGAGACTCAAGCACAAATAGAAAGCTGGGCACCAGTAGCTGACACCTATAATTCAAGTTAGTAAGCAGGCTAAGATCTGAGGATTGGTTCAAAGCCAGCCTGGGCAGGAAAGTCCACAAGATTCTTAGCTTCAATTAATCCACCTCCCCTAACAGCCAGAAGTACGGTTGTGGCTCAAGTGGTAAAGCATGAACTTTCAGCAGATAAAGCTTGGGGACAATACCCAAGCTCTGAGTTCAAGCTCAAGGACTGGGGCCAAATAATAATAATAATAGTAACTGTCACCAGGACCACTACATATGTATATATGTATAATGCTACTAACATTTTTATCTGTAACTCTTCTTTGCATTTCCTACATAAATTCAGAGACAAATGCATACTTAAAGCAAGACCAATACAAAATGACTAGTGCAAAAAACAACAGGAGGCTGGGAGTTGGTGGCCCACGCCTGTGATCCTAGCAATTCAGGAGTCTGAGATCTGAGGATCACTGTTCAAAGCCACCTCCAGGCAGGAAAGTCCATGAAACTCTTCTCCAACTAACTGCCAAAAAGCTAGAAATGGCGTTGTGGCTCAAAGTCGTAGAGGGCTAGTCTTGAGCATAAAAGCTCAGGAACAGTACCAAGGCCTTGAGTTCAAACCCCAGGATCAGCAAAACAAAGTACGTGAGTACAGATCAAAAGTAGAGCACCTCCCTACCAATTATGAGATTGTGAATTTAAACTCCAGTGCTCCAAAAAAAAAATTATAGTTAACAAGAACTGGTGGAGATGTGGAAGAAAAGTAACCATCATACATTGTTGGTAGAAATGTAAATTAGAACAATCATTATGGAAATAAGTATGGAGAATCCTGAAGAAACTAAAAATAGAAGTACCATATAATCTTCCTATAACACTCTTTGGCATATGTCCAAAAGAATGTCAATCAACATATAAGAGGAACACCTTAGCCCGGAGACAGTAGTTCACGCCTGTAATCCTAGCTACTTAGGAGGCTGACATCTGAGGATCCCAGTTCAAACCCAGCCCAGGCCAGAAAGTCCATGACACTCTTTTTTTTTTTTTTTTGGGTCCAGTTGTGGGGCCTGAACTCTAGGCCTGGGTGCTGTCCCTCAGCTCTTCAGCTCAAGGCTAGCACTCTACCACTTGAGCCACAGCGCCACTGCCAGCTTTTTTTCTTTTTGCTTATGTGGTGCTGAGGAACCGAACCCAGGGCTTCAGGCATGCAAAGCAAGCGCTCTACCACTGAGCCACCTTCCCAGCCCAGTCCATCACATTCTTATCTCCAATTAACCACCAGAAAACTAGAAGTGTTGCTATGGCTCAAATGTTAGAGCGCTTGCCTTGAGCTGAGGAGTTGAGAGACAGTGTCCAGGGCCCAGAGTTCAAGCCCTATGACCAACAAATAGAAGAGGGACACCTGCATAGACATGTTTACAACAGCACTGTTTACAATATCAAGACATTGGGTACCAGCCTAGATATCCAACAACTGATGAGTGAATAAATATGATTCATATATACAAAGGAGTATTATTTATCAGTAAAGAATGAAATTATGTTGTTTGCAGAAAATCATGTATGAGTTGGAGATCATTATGTTATGCAAGATAAGCCAAGCTCAGAAGACAAATACAGTATCATTTTTTTGCTCATATGCAGAATCTAGATTTAAAATCAGTAATATGAAATAACTGTAAATACACTTACATGGCCCAACAATTTATTCCTTTGCAGTCACCCAAGACAAATGAATATTTTAAGTGCAAAATTGTAGAGACAGTTAGCATCAGTGGTTTCCAGGGTACAAGGACAGGAAGAGAGTAACTAAGAAAGAACTCTTAAGGAAATTTTAGGAGTGATGAAACTAATCAATAGTATACTAATCATGGATATTTGCATTAAATTTTTAAATTCACTTTATTGTTATTGTAGAGGTGATGTAAAGAGGGATTACAATGACATTAGTCAGGTACAGTGTCATCTGTTCCCTCATTCACTCCCAGTCCCTCCTTCCCAACTCCATCCAGGAATTGTATAGTTCAAACATCTAGCATTAAATTTTACACTTAAAATTGCTACATTTGATTGTACATAAGCTACACTAATTAATGCTTATTTAAAAATACAGAAAGCAGAGGGGCCTGAATTGAAACCTGGACTTTTTCAGTAAGATTTCCCCAGGCAACTCCCATGAGGGACGCTTCATTGAGATCCCTGTTTGCGCCAAGGAATGTGCAGGCAAAACATTGTTGGAATAGCTAAGTTATTCACTTGTTCCCTTAAATTTGCTAAACGGCATGCTGTATTTACTGAAATATTCAAAGTATTTATTTAAATTCCCTTTGAATTAGAAGGAAGTGCAAATTCATTAAAGTATAAGAAATATCTTTAACATATATGCATACAGACATACCTATCTATACTGCAATTATCTAAATATTTAATTCAATTAAAATTGTTTAAAATTTAAAGCCTGAAGAAACTAACTGAGAAACTAAAGTGGGCAAAGTAGTTTTAGCAGTTCTTGCCAGTAGATGCCGACTAACCTATTTTCTTATTTAAGCATTAGTTCTAATTTTCTATCTACAACAATTCCTAGTTACACATTTTTATTTCTCTATTTTGTAAACATTTCATTTTTAATCAATAACCACTTTTCCATTATAGCATTCCAAATATTGCTATATGGCTACAACTGACAAGATGTTTAACAAATAACTATAAACTTTAAAAAATGTACTTCAAGGCTGGGAAGGTGGATCAGTGGTAGAGCGCTTGCCTTGCATGCATGAGGCCCTGGGTTCGATTCCTCAGCACCACATAAGAAAAAAGAAAAAAGCCAGAAGTGTCACTGTGGCTCAAGTGGTAGAGCGCTAGCCTTGAGCTGAAGACCTGAGGGACAGTGCCCAGACCCAGAGTTTAGGCTCCATGACCGCCCCCCCCCAAAAAAAAATGTACTTCAATAGCTAGGTACTGGTTACTCACACCTGTAATCCTAACTTCTTCAAAATCAGGAAGACTGAGGTTCAAAACCATCTCAGCCAGAAAAGTGCATGAGACTCTATCTTCAAAATAACTAGCCAAAATCTGAGATAGAAACATGGCTCAAGTGGTATATTGCGAGCTGAGCAAGTAAACTGAACAAGTACAAGGCCTTGAGTTCAAATTATATGAAAAGAGGACAGGACAGCTGACAAGGAAAATCAGTTATCACTTATTGAATAGTTACCCTATGTCAGGCATTAAGACACTTTAGGGAAGTATTAGTCTAAATAGTAGCCAGAATCATTACTACTCAAATAAAGCTTCACATAAGACTATGCTCTTAAATGAAACCAATAAATTACATAGATATCATGCTGTTATAGCTAGATGGTATAGGTGTGTGTGTGTGTGTGTGTGTGTGTGTGTGTGTGTGTGATTGTGTGTGTGTGTGTGTGTGTGTGTGTGTGTGTGTGCTGGTCCCAGGGCTTGAACTCATAGTCTGGATGCCATGTTGAGCTTTTTGCTAAAGGCTAGAGCTCTACTGCTGGAGGCAAAGCAGTACTTAGGCTTTTTACTGGTTAATTAGAGATAAAAGTCCTATGGATTTTTCTCTTTCCTGCCTAGGCTGGCTTTGAACCTTGATCCTCAGATCTCAGCCTCCATGGTAGCTAGGATTACAGGCATGAGCCACTGGTGGCCAGGTAGAGGCATTTTTGGACTGCAATAAAAGAAAGGAATCTATTCTACCTACTAAATAACACTAAAATGCTAATGTAGTCTATCTATCCAATTGCCCATTCTTTGGTATAGACCTAAACCATTCTTCTAGCGCAAGTTCCAAGTCCTGGTCTTTCCTGTGATGGAGAAGACTAAGACAATAATGTGGAGAAGCTAAATGTACTTTGCACACTACATTTTGATTAACTGGCAAAGAAATGGCAGGTGATTCCTAGAAGAGCAAGAACATACATGTGGAATGGGGTGCTGCTTTTGCTTATCCCAGTTTCATTTAGCCATACACAGATAGACAAAATGAAAAGATTTACATAATCCTGGCAATGCAAACCTTTGTTTAAATCCGAGAAAATGTTGAACTACACAACGTTAATATTTAATGTTTTAAAGAAAACATTTACTGTAAAAGTACTATTTACTGTAGTAATCGAGAAAAATGTTATGAGAAAAAATTAAAGTAGTCCACAATCTCACAACCAATATTTTATATTCACATACCTCATCGTGTAAATCTGTGTCCTCTTTGAATTTTAATAATCATTTATTTTGTCAATATTTTAAAAAGTCATGATTAGCTGCTATTCCATTCATACATCCTCTTAATAGTCACAATACAACATTGTTCCATCTTGGTTATAGAGTCAATTCCCAAATTCTGAGATTGAAAAAAATTTGTTTCCTGGGAAATGTACAAGCTTAGCTAAGGATGGGAAACAGTAACAGGTAATACAACCCAAAACTTCAGTAAATGCAGAGAAACAATCATACAAGTAAAAATTTAATTTTATTAAGACTTTGGAATGCATAGTCTTGAATCTTTTAACTTTTTAAATTTAAGCATATAAGTTCTCTTTAATTTAAGCATATGTTATAGAGAAGACTTCTATAAATGTAAAAACTCTTGTTTAGGCTGCTATTTATTGTATTTACAGAGGTGCTGGGGAATGAACAAAGAGTTCTACACATGCTATGAGGCCAAGATGTCTTCTTCAACTTTTAGAGAGTTGCTACATACTAGTTGCATCCTGAATTTTTTTGTTTTGTGTGTAAGTTTATGTCTTGAGGAGAGTAAGGGGAAGCACAGAAATGAGGGACAAAGGGTAAATAAATGTAGCAGTGATACACACTAGATACTATGTTGAAAATGAACTATACAACTTGTGGGGGAGTAGGGTCAGGAGGGAAAAACTGGGAGAAAACAAAGGAAGAGGAGATACTGTTCAAAGAGAAATGTACTCATTACCTGATGTAATGTAACTCCTCTATACATCACCTTTACAATAACAATAAAAAAATCTTCATTTTATAATCAGAAAAGACTGTATTTTGGGGAAACTTCTTTCTCAATTTATCTATGATTTTTGGTAGACTTACGAGACCTTAAAAATCATAAGCTTCATGTTTACATGATATGTCTTATTCTAAATATAGGTGGAAATGCATATACAGTATTCAAAATTATTCAGTTCTGATAAAATAAAAAGTGGAAAGCTGTTCTTCAGTGGGAGGGAAGATAAATTGAATGCACGTTACATTATAAATGAAAAAATTACATTGACTCCTCCTCTGCATTATGATCAGTGGCAGAATTGTTACCCTACTGTTTTTCAGTCCTTTAAATGTTTTATGGGAAAAGACCCACTGAAGTTTAACAAAGACAGGTAAAGGAAAACTCTTAGTATTTGCCTGAAATGTTCTGTTTTTATTTTTCCTTCATTCATCCAGCCATTTTCTTTAAAAAATGTAATAATTAGTGGCAAAATAGTTCATTCATTTGTTTAAATCCAAAAATATTAAAATAATACAAACTTAGATATTCAATATCTTAATTTTTTCTTTGTTCTTTTTTATTGTCCAATTGATGTACATAGGGGTTACAGTTACAAAAGTAATAAGTACATTTCTTGTCAAACTACTTTCCCTCCCTTCCACCCTCCCCACCCCTATGTTGTACAGATAATTTCCAACATATTATGTTGTGTATATCGCATTTGCATTGGTTCTTTGTCTCACCATTCTGTTGTTCCCCTTCCCTTCCCTAACTCAAATAAATGTATATACAGTATCAGTGTACCAAAATCAAATACAGTAACAGCAGGGGATATACCACAGAGAGAAGAACATACAAAAAAAGAAAAGACAAGCAATCACATAATACATTGAAAAGAACAACAAAGAAAAATTTCTTGTGTTCATGTCTTGGAGTTCATTTCACTTAGCAACATCTTATATGGTCATATGTACATAGCTTTTGAGCTAGTCTGCTCATCTGCTAAGATTATCCTAGACGTATACTAATTATTGTAAATAAAGGAAACCATGGGACCTATGTTTCTTTGGGTCTGGCTCACTTCACATAATAGGATTTTGTTCAAAGTCTTTCCATTTCCTTACAAATGGGGCAATGTCATTCTTTCTGATGGAAGCATAAAATTCATATATACATGTGTGTGTACTTTTTTTTTGTCGGTCAGTCGTGGGGCTTGAATTCTGGGCCTGGGCGCTGTCCCTCAGCTCTTCAGCTCAAGGCTAGCGTTCTACCTACCACTTGAACCACAGCACCATTTCCGGTTTTCTGAGTGGTTTACTGGAGATAACAGTCTCATGGACTTTCCTGCCCGGGCTGGCTTTGAACCTCCATCCTCAGATCTCAGCCTCCTGAGTAGCTAGGATTACAGGTATGAGGCACCACCACCCGATCACATTTTCTTGTTCCATTCATTTGCTGAGGGGCATCTGAGTTGGTTTCATATCTTAGCTATGGTGAATAATGCTGTGATAAACATAGTTGTGCTGGTAGCTTTAGTATGGCTTTGTTTGTGGCTTTAGTATGGCTTTGTATGGCCTTGCTTGTGATCATTTGGATAAATGCCCAGAAGTAGGATTGCTGGGTCGTAAGGGAGCTCTATGGGTAGTCTTTTGAGGAACTTCCATACTGCTTTCCAAAGTGGATGAACAAGTTTACACTCTTACCAACAGTGCAGTAGCGTTCCCTTTTGGTCACATCCCCTCCATCATCTGTTGTTATTAGATTGCTTGATTATAGCTAATCTAACTGGGGTGAGGTGGAATCTCTGGGGTGAGGTGGAATCTCTATGTTGTTTTGATTTGCATTTCTCTGATGGCTAGAGAAGTTGAGCATTCCTTCATATGTCTATTGGCCATTCTTATTTCCTCTTCAGAGAAAACTTTTTTAAGTCTTTAGCCCACTTATTAATTGGGCAGTTGTTTCTTTGAGGATTTGTTGTTGGGGGATTTAATTTTTTGAGTTCTAATCATATTCTAGATATGACGCCCTTGTCCACTGTATGGCTAGTGAAGATCTTCTCCCAATCCATGGGCTTTCTATGGATCTTGCTAGCTATGTCCTTTGCTATGCAGAAGCTCTGAAGTTTCATGCAATCCCATTTGTCCAACCTTTCTTTGATTTGTTCTGTATCTGAGTCTTTATTAAGAAAATTTCGGCCTGTGCCAAGAAGTCCTAGAGTTTCTCCTATTCCTTTGTGTAATGTCTTCATGGTATCTGCTTTTACTTCGAGGTCTTTGAAAAATTTATTATAAAATTAGTAAACACTTATTGTACATAACTGAAAAATGAATATAAGAAAAAATGAAAAAAATGACTCATAAACTTACCATCAGTATTTTTTAGTTTATGTTATTCTTTACATGATTTCCCCCTTAAGTTTTAAATAAATATTTATTATAAAGAAAACCCAAATGTACTCACTATCTTGCCCATGTAATTGTAATGTACAGTAATTTCACAAATGTACAGTATTTTCACAATAAAAAAAGAAAAAAAAGAAAACCCATATTAATACAAAAAATCTATGTGTAGGCTGAAATTGTATTACATGTGTGTGTGTGTGTGTGTGTGTGTGTGTGTGTGTGTGTGTGTGTGTGTGTGTATGTGTGTGCACTGGCACTAAACCCAGGGCTTCATACATTCTGAGTGTACACTCTACAATTGAATACACTCCTAGTCCTGATACGACATTTTTTAAGGACAATGGTAAGGAAAGTAGAGGAAATATTAGGTGCCAGATTATTCTTACCATAACAACCAAGTTAAACTTCCTGTGAGTACACATTTCTATTAACTGTGATTTCATTCAAATGTATGTATGTAAATACATTCTCTTCTATAATACTTTCTCATTCTATTAAAGTTTTTTCTTTTTCTTTTTTGTTTTTTTTGCCAGTCCTCAGGCTTGTACTCAGGGCCTGGGCACTGTCCCTGAGCTTCTTTCACTCAAGGCTGCACTCTACCACTAGAGACACAGCACCACTTCTGGCTTTTTCTGTATATGTGGTACTGAAGAATCAAACTCAGGGCTTCATGCAGGCTAAGCAAGCATTCTACCACTAAGCCACATTCCCAGCCCCTCTATTAAAGTGTTATCCTCTAAAAGTCTTTATAGAATTTCTAAGTACTAAGAAGTAAGAAGAATGTAGATTAAAAAAATAGACATGTAAGCAAAACTAAGAGATTACAATGTATGCTAATTTAATCCTTTTTACCACTGAATATATTGTCTTCTCAAATTAAATTGAGACTTGATTTTTAAAACAAGCCATGAGTAATTTAATATTTACAACATCTATTGGAAATCAGAAGACCTAATTTGGAACCCATTCTTGTTTTTCAGTATATTGCCAATTTCAAATTATAATAACATAAACATCTGCAGAAAAAACATGACTCCCTCTCCCTATAACATGCATGATGGAGTATAGAAAAAAATGAGAACATAGATATGAAAATCTAGGATGCAAATAATTTATATGCCCATGTCCTTAATATAAAAGTTGTTAATCTGAAAAATCAAAAACAGCAGTTAAATTACTCAGGAAAACAAATTCCTGCCCCTGAGGATGAACCTTCTTTTCAGCTTCTAAGAAAGGTGACCTTTTTCAGTTTGATCTCACTTGTTATTTTATAACATTTTTCTATGGGTTTTTCCATTACACCACATACAGAAATGAAGGCATGAAGGCTGTGATAACGTCTAATGAGTTTGTACTATAACAAAAAGAAGTCTTTACTACAACTGTGGAGAAAAATGGAATGTCTAAATAGGCTGTAAAAGATAAGCAAGCAAATAGAATTGAAAGGTTACTGTTAAGAATGAGTTTATTCATTATTATCCAAAATTCTATAATCTCAATATACTGAGATTATAAATTATATAAATTATAAATTATATAAATTAAAAACCCAGGAACTCACTTGATCATAAGAACTGAAAGAAAAATGTTCTTATTTCTCTTTTCCCAAAATGGATCAAGTATCTGTACAGGGATAAGCAAATGAGCTGTTAGGAAATATACAACTCAGGGAGATGAATGTGGAAAGACAGTAGAAATCTTCAGTATAACCATATCTGAGGAAAACATATAGCTTAATTTTAAGATCACAATGTAAAAGGAATTGACCCTTTTATTGTAACACAGAGTAATGAAAATAACATGAACTTAGAGGTTGGATAAACTGACTTATTTATAGTCAGCTAGGAAAACTACCCAGAAGGGATGCTTCTAATTTCAGAAGGCTTTCTGAAACCAAATTAACTCAAAATGTTAAAGGAGGACATTTCCCACAGGGTCATTTATTGTTCAGGCATTACTCTGTAAAGTCAAGTCAAAATAAAGGAAAGTTACAAAAAGTATTCCTTACATAAAAATGACCAAATCAAATTTTCCTAAAATATTTTTACTCGTGGGCAAATCTGAGATCTACACATAGCTTAATTTATTTTTCTACAATACCAAATAGAAGCAGACAGTAAAAAAGAATTTAAGTAAGTCAATAGAAAATAAAAACTAGTATCAGTATTTCTTCCTTTAAACTTTACCAGCAATATTATAACCAACTCTGTCCCACAATGGAAAGTATATTTTGGGTATAAGGAAATGAATTAATGATCTGGGAAGGTGGCTCAGTGGTAGAGTGCTTGCCTTGCATGCATGAGGCCCTGGGTTCAATTCCTCAGCACCACATAAGCAGAAAAAGTCAGAAGTGGAGCTATGGCTCAAGTGGTAGAGCACTAGCCTTGAGCTGAAGAGCTGAGGAACAGCACCCAGGCCGAGTTCAGGCCCCATGACCAACAAAAATAGAAAAGAAAAAAAAAGAAAATTAACTAATCTAAAACTTTTTTTCATTGATTTAATGAAAGACTTTCTACTTGGATGATCCAAGACACAGAATAAATATGAAATATGATCACCATTCTTGAAGTAACTCTCATATTGTAGATATAATATATATGTGAGATACACATGAAATTAGGTAATGTAATAATTACAACTGGACTTAGCCTTGTGCAATAAATATGTAGGAAACAACAAATTATGTCAAACAAATGACTGCCAATATTGAGTAAGGTAGTCTATAGACCCACAAATTGAAAGGTATAAATCATTGCTGAAAGATTAAATACCTTAATAAATGAAAAGCTAAACCATTTTCTTTATCAAAACAATGAATACTATGAGAAATCAATTTCTGCCAAAATGATGTACAGAATAAATACTATTCCATAAAGAAACACAGGAATTTTATTTGTTTGAAATGATAATATGACTATAAATTTTATATAGAAATGTCAATAAGGAAGAATAAAAATATTTTAAATGAAAATAAGGAAGAATAAAAATATTTTAAATGAAAAAATTTGGAGAACTTACACTCTCTAATTTATAGTCCTATCATACACTCTCTGATTTAAAGACTTATCATAAAACTATAGTAACTGAAAAACATTGGTATTTGTTTAGTGATAAGATACATATACCTATAGATCAGACTGTAAGAAAAAAACAGTTCTATCTATATATGTAGTCAATTGATTTTCAATGAAAGTGACAAGAGGAAAAGATAGTCTTTTGAGTGAGTTATGTGGAAACTAGTTAAAAACATGAAAAAAATAACTGAACCATTTCTTTATTAAACATAATACATAAAATAAGTGGATTGAAAAATAAAACTATAAAAATTTTAAATAAAAAAAGCAGAAAATCTTGGTGATTTGGAATAATGAATCATTTCTCATAATGGGCCCAGAAAGTTATAGTCATAAAAATGATTGGCTAAACTGTACAAAAATTAAACTTTTATTCTCTGAAAATCAGTTATAAAATGAAAAAGACCAAGAGTGGAAGCCAGGTGCCAGTGGCTCATTCATGCCTGTAATCTGAGATAATCAGGAAGCTGAGATCCAGAAAATTTTGGTTCATAGTCAGCCCAGGTAGAAAAGTCTGAGATTCCATATCCAAAATAAATAGCAAAGGTAGAGCTGGAAGTGTGACTCAAGAGGCCGAGCACCAGCCAAGCAAGCAAATCAAGCAGGCACACGGCGTTGAGTTCAAATCCCACACTGACAAAGTGGGGGAGGTTGCTAGAGGCATGGCTCAGTGATAGAGTGCCTGTCTAGGAAGCATGAGTCCTTGAGTTCAAGCCTCCAAGGTTACATACTAGAAGATTCAAATATGGAACTTATAAAAAAGCAAAACTATAGAGACAAAATAGTTGAGCAGTTGTCAGGAATTATAGGTAAGAGAAAAGGCCACTTTAAAGGAGCACCAGAGGGAACACTTTGAGGGGAAAGGGATGATCTGAATCTTTATTAACACAGTGGTTACAAAGTTGTATTCCTTTATCAAAAGTCATAAAACAGTAAAACAAAAACAGTTCATTTGGGTGACTATAAATAAAAAGGTGACCATACAAAAACTGTAATGACATACAAATAACCAGACATCAAATGTTGAAAACTAAAGATTGACAATGGCAAATTCAGGCAAGGAGGAGAAACAACTACATTTTTCATACACTGGCAAGAAGGACAGAGGGACAAACATTGTAAAACTATTTGGAAGTTTCTTATTAAGACTAGACTAATGACAAGCTAACAATTGTATTCCTTATTTACCAAGGGAAAATGAAACTATATTTACACAAAGACTTGTCTACAATTGTTCATAACTTAGGAAGTAGGCAAATCCTTGAAGAAACTTTTATTCCACTCTGACTTGGTACTATGTACTTTTCCATTCCTAATCAGTTCTCTCCATTCCCTTAACCCCTAGAACAATGAAACTACAGAATCCTATTGTTCAGGTCTTCCTTGTTAGTGAGAAGGCGCAGATCCACAAGCTTTTACTGATCTACCCTACAAAGGGAACAACATGACTGGGAGGAAGAGTTCTCAGCACTTTTCTAGTTTAACCTCTTGTTTATACAATCACAGTAAGTGATTAAAGGCTTGACTGTTATTTTCATTTTGGCTTGTTGTCTTAAACAGCTACTTTTACATCTGACCAGATCAGCTGAGCTCCTGACAGTATGATCGTTTAAATAGATGAGACTTATTTTTTTATGATATTTTACATTCATTACTTATTTTTAAAATTCAGTAAGTCGGAATTGAAAAGGACCTTTCTAATCTGCAAAACATAAACTATACACACGTACCACTGACATAATCATAACCTCTGAATGTCTTTCTCATAGCAAAAGCTGTATTTCAGCCATTAATCCCTACATTAAAATTGCATTGGAAGTCCTAGCTAATATAAGGAAGTTGCTGCAATAAATACAGTGACTGAAAATGAAGTATAACTTTCTTTTTTTTTTCTTTATTTGCATGATATGATCATGTAAAAAGTAAAATCTACTAGAACTAATGAATAAATGTAGTAATGTCATTCTATACCTTGATCAATTGGAAATTAGAGTTAGTGAACTATTTATATAGCACTCTATCATGAAATACAGAGATGCATCTATGCATTTCACACAGCTGTGCATGAAATGGGTGAATTTTTCAGTATGAAAATGGTAGCATAAAGCTCAAGTATTCAGGATAAAAAGAACAATATACAAAGGAATAACTGTTGGGTGCAGGTGGCTCACGCCTGTAATCCTAGCTACTCAGGAGGCTAAGATCTGAGAATTGCAATTCAAAGCCAGCCTGCGCAGGAATGTCCATGAGACTCTTATCTCCAACAAACTACTCAGAAAAAAAAAGCCAGAAATGGTGCTGTGGCTCAAGTGGTAGAGTGCTAGCCTTGAGCACAAAGTGGCTAAGGGACAACTCCCAGGCTCTGAGTTCAAGTCCAAGGACCAGGAAAAAAAAAAAAAAAAAAAGAATTGTAATATCTTAGTAACAAGCAACTGAAAATGTAAAATCTTTTAAATTATAACATTTATAATAGAAATAATTATGTATAGGAAGATACTTCACAAAGAAATTCCATGACAAGTGTAATTATCTAAATTAATGAAGAGGTATTCAGTGTTCATGGATTTAAAAAATGAATAATTTTAAGATTTCATTTGTTCCTAAATAGAACTGATACAATCTCTATTAAAGTCTCAGAAAGTGTGACCTTGGGTTTTTTTTTGGGGGGGGGGGGTGAGAGAGAGTTGTGCCATTATTGAGGCTTGAACTCAGGGTATGGGCACCATACCTTTACCTCTTTCACTCAAGGCTGATGCTCTACCACTTAAGCCATACCTTCCCTTTCTCTTTTATAGTGGTTAATTGGAGATAAGAATCTCAGGGACTTTTGTTCCTGGGGTGGCTTTGAACTGAAATCTTCAGATTTCAGCTCCCTGAGTAGTTTAGGATTACAGGTGTAAATAAGCCTCCAGCACCTAACTTGAATTGTCAAGAAGTTTTATGGTAGAAATTGACAAGACAAATGTACTGGTACAAACATATATACATAACACAATTCTAACCAATGATAAATTGTGGTATTTTTCAGGTGGAGATGTGAGACCCCTAAGAAATTTTTCACTACTGTTAAAAAGAAATACACACTCTTTTTCTACTGGACATGTAATAGTTGCATGTGACCCAAGACAGGAAACTGCTATCTTGTGAGCATGAGGGGCACTTAGTCTTGTGAGGAAATTAATCGGCAGAGTCAAAAAATGGAAAGATCCTGAATCTCTCATTAACTGAATAAACTAACATTGGAGCCAGTCACTGGTGGCTCATGTCTGTAATAATAACTACTCAAGAGGCTGAGGATCCCAGTTTAAACACAGCCATGGCAAGAAAAATCTATGAGACTCTTAGCTCAAATTAACCACCAAAAAGCCAGAAGTAAAGCTGTGACTCATGTGGTAGAGTGTGAGCTTTGAGCACAAAAGTTCAGGATAGCATTTAGGCCCTAAACTGAAAGACTGGCACACAGAAAAAAATTAACATTGGGGAAAATATCTCTCCAAACTTATTGTTATATAAGCTAAAGACTTTATTGTTTGAGACAAATGAATTTTGAGTTTCCTATCAAATGTAACAAAAAGCAATTTATCTGATATAAATAGGCATTATTATGTTTTTCTTCCACATAAAGAAACATTTTATGATATCAATTAGATTGTGAGACAATGGAAATTTAAGGACTTCCTCTCCTTCAACAAGGTCCTGGATGCCTTATAGAGAAAACACTTCAATTTTCAATAGTGGCTCACTGGTAAGTCCACTTGGTCCCTTTAGCATTTAATGTCATACGTGCTATAAGAAACAAACCTTACAAGAAAACATACATGTAAGGCAAGTATTATTTGACTTGCAACAAGATACAAATTCCCTAACTGGTTTGAGTTGTACTTTATTACTCACTATCAAAACAATTCTGAAGTCAGGCATGGCTGGTTCAAGACTATGGGTGGCTGATAATGGGAAGATCATAGTTTGAGCCCAGCATAGGAAGAAAGATCCCTTTCTCAACACACACCTCAGTAAAGCAATATACATTTGTCATCCAAAACTATGTGGGAAGCTGAGTGGTTTCAAATCAGCCCAGGAAGAAAAGTTCATGAGATTCAATGTCTACACATTGGTACGTGCCTAAACAACTATAAAAAGCCTAAAACAAGCAGAATGCTTTCTAGGCCCTCATTCAAGTCCATTCTTGGTACATAACCAGTTGTAGGCTACCTTGTACTATATTGTAAAACTCTATCCAAAAGAAGTTAATAAGTACTGGTTGAATGTTTTGATGAGAATGAAGTGAATGACTAAGACTATATATAAAACTTTCTTCAAAGCTTAAAGTATGAGAAGTACTTGGAATATAATACATGGCAACTTAGAATATCAGATGATTATATGAAATATAGTATTTATAAAATTACAGAGTAAAGAGAATTTGTCATTATCACCTCTAGATGAAAAACAATGGTTTGTGAGATCTGACTGTTGTCATTTTATTTTATTGTAGTGCATTGTGCTGAAAACATGGAGATTGAGAACATGTAAGCTTTTGGGGCTTTTTTCTGCTTTGTTTTGACCTGCATAAGCAAAAAGTTGGCAAGACCCCATTCCCACAATTCCAAGTTTGGTGGTTCATGCCTGTGGAAGCATAAATAGGAAAGTATAAATAGGAAGTATAAATAGGAAAACATAGGTACAGATCAGCCCAGGCATAAACTCAAGATCCTCTCTCAAAAGTAACTTTAGCAGGGTAAGAGTGCATAATTAGCATAAGACATTGACTTCAAACTCTGATACTGAAAAAAATCACACAATTCAATCAACCATATTAGCACTTGCTCATAAATAGTATTTTAATCTCTCTAACTTAGTAAATTCAATGCTTACATTAGGTTCAATAAAAAAGAACAAGTCAAAAATTAAAATAAATTTAGTAAAATCCTGTTTCATTTGTAAAATTTGTTTTTCATTGTCATTAGCTACAAGAGGTTTAAGGATCCTATTTCAACAAAATAGCAAATGTCATCACAGACCTTTTGGTTAAAAGCCAGCAGAAGCTGCTAAAGGAATAAAGAACAGTTGGACCTGGACACATTATGACGGTAAATAAACTCAAGCATTGATGCATAAAATGAGAAATCTGCTTTCTTAAAATGAAAGGAGACATGTGACAGATACCACACTAAAGATGCCTCTGCAAAACAGCATGGAGAATTATTTCTATTAAAAACAAATTTTTATAATAAAGATGTAGCCAAAAGGCTAAGGTGGTTCATTTATCATGTTAATTAGCAAGAATACATTTTGAAAACGACTTCTGTTCCATGGTTGCTATCATCAAAAGGAGCTGGAATGGTGGAATGATTACATTTAAAAAGAAAATCATTAGAGGATAGCACCAAATCAGCCAACCAACTGGCAATCAGTTGAACATCAATTCCATAGTCACTATAGTAGATTAGAAAAAAAATATTAAGACTGTCTCATAGGCTCTCATATACAATACTGATAGGAATATAATTGGTAAAACAGCTTTGGAAAGTAATTTGGCATGAACTGATCCCTATCATTCAGAAGCGTAAAGTTCAGATATTCAAATGCCACCTGGAAATGCCATAATGCATAACAGTTTGGGATTCTGGAGAGAAGTGCATTTGAATTTCACAAGCCACAAGGCTGGCAAACAAGGCAATAAAGTTATTTAGGTATTGAAAACAATGCTTAATATAAGATAGATGGGGGGGTACAAATTTGATGTGCAGACTCTTGTTCCATACCTGTTTGTATATCTAATTTTCAAATAAGAAGAGATAGAAACTAGAGAACTTTCACCTCAAAGTGAGTAAAGCAGATTAATGGAGTAAAGTTGCTAGAATATCACTTAAGGTGAGATGAAAGTACTAGGCAAAGGCAGCTATGGTGTAGGAGGCAACAAAAGGAGTAAAGAAGGCAAAGGGGGGTTACATTTCAGGTACATGATTAAACTCTCCTAGAGGGGAAGTACTGGGAGGATGTATATCCTTGCTATAGTCAAAAGGAAGTTGGTGGTAGAGGCCTTCATGGTGGACATACAGCACCTTCTGTCCAGGAGAGAAGAACAAAGGTGTGTATATAGTCCACAAAATGAAACTCTAGACATAATTATAAATGCCTTAGTTGATTATAGAAAAGTGTTAAGATTGTGTTTGGACTGTGACTCAAGTTGTAAAGTACTTACCTGGTGTGTAAGGACTAAAGTTCAAACTGCAGTACCACCAAAAGTAAAACAAGAGCCAAATCAAGCGACTAGTTAGAAGAATGAGTTACAAAAAGGCCAATAGGAATGATTCAACTTTGCAATATAGCTTTCATTTTTCTCAATATTATCAGGTAATGATATGAAGAAAGTCTCATGAGCAAGTTGAAGAGCCAGACAGGCTTATTTTAAGTCTTATCCCAATCACTTATTAACTGTATTACTTCAGGAAAATTTATTTAATACCTTAAAGGCCTTACAGTCCTTGTACATAAAAGTTAACTTCAATAGATAAATGGACCAAAGAAAGCTGTCCATATACACAATGAAATACTATTCAGTCATAAAAGAATGAAATTCTGTCATTGGTGACAGTGTGGTTATAAATTAAAATCCCTTTGTTAAATGAATTAAGTAAGACAAATACTTCAAGAAATTACTCACATATGGATTCTAAGAAAACAGACCTCATAGAGGAAAAGTGGTTACCAGAGGCTGGGAATGATGATGAAAAAAGAGGAATGGGGAGATAACCATTATGTCCTGTACATTTCAAAAAGCAAACCAGAGCCAGACACCAGTGGCTCATGCCTGTAATCCCAGCTACTCGGGAGGCTAAGATCTGAGGATCTTCGAAGGCAGGAAAGTCCAGGAGACTCTTTAAAAAAAATTTTTTTTGCCAGTCCTGGGACCTGAACTCAGGGCACTATCCCCAAGCTTCTTTCACTCAAGGCTAGCACTCTACCACTTGAGCTATAGCACTACTTCCAGCTTTTTCTGTCTATGTGGTATTGAAAAATCGAACCCAGGGTTTCACGCATGCTAGGCAAGCACTCTACCACTAAGCCACATTCCCAGCCACTCCAGGAGACTCATCACCAATTAACCAACAAAACCTGGAAGTAGAGTTGTGGCTCAAGTGGTAGGTAGAGCACTAGCCTTGAGCAAAAAGCTCTGGGACAACATCAGGTCCTAAGTTCAAGGACCAAGACACACACACACACACACACACACACACACACACACACACACACACACACACTTCTAAACAGATTTTCAATACTTTCACCATAAAAAATGATGTTTGAGTAAATATGTTTAATTTGCCTTGAATAATGTACATGTTTCAAAATATCAATGGCACTTTATTAGCATGAACAATTTTGATATTCAATTAAAGTAAATATAATTTAAAGAAAGACCTTTATAAAGTGGAAACTATTATCAACCCAAGAAGTTTTAGCATTAACTATTGAAAAGCTAACATATTTTCTCTATTGATATTGATATACTCTTTCCAAACATTACAGTCCACTGAATGGTCTATCAAAGACTTTAACAATAGCCAGGTTAGGTAGCTCAGCCTACAATCCTTGCTATTTGAGAGGTAGACATCAAGGGATCATGGTTCAAGGACAGCTCATACACAGAAGTCCTGAGATTTCATTTCAAGCAACAATTAGGCCTTTGTGGTGAATGTTTGTCATCCCAGCTACAAAGCAAGCACAATTACATTGAACTGTCATCTTCAAGGACATAGGGAAGCAGAAGCAGGACTGCAGCCAGGCTATCCTGGGCAAAAAGCAAGACCTTACCTCAAATATAACGAATGCAAAAGTGGGTGGAGACCTAGGAAGCACAAAGCCCTGAAGTTCAATCCCCTCAGTTCTGCCAAAAAATAATAATGATATTCTTTAACTTATTACTCCTCATTAAGGAAGTAGTGATACAAAATGAAAATACAGACTAAAAAATGGTCTTGGTAACACATATTATAATATTGAAAAATATTAAATTTAAAAAATATATTTTGCTAAAGTGAACAGGTAGCTGGGCCTGGTGGTGCATGATATAATTTTAACACTGGGAAGCTGAAACAGGAGTATTTCAAATTTTAGGCAAGCTTGGACTATGTAGCAAGTTTTAGGCCAGCCTCAACTACATAAATGAGACTTTGTATCAAAAAAGTGAACAGAAAAATAAATTGTGATGTGGTTAAATATAAAATCATAAAGCCAGGCAACTGATGATTCATGCCCGAAATCCTAACCATTCAGGAGATTGAGATCTGAGGATCATGGTTTGAAACCAGCTCAAGCAGGAAAGCCTGTGAGACTCTTCTCTTCACTTGACTACCAAAAAGCTGAAAATGGAACTGTAGTTCAAGTGGTAGATCACTAGCCTTGGGCACAAAAGCTCAGGGACAGTACCCAGGCCTTGAGTTCAAGCTCACTTTGGGACTGGCACCAAAAAAAATACAGAAATAATGTTAAAATGATTTAAAACTAGGCATTTTAAGACTATGAAAAAACTATAATTAAAAAACACTGAGATATAAAATTGTATAAAGTATAACTTACCAATATATATTTTAGAAAAGACTGTATGTAAAGAAAGCATTTAATATACATGGCAGAAAAAATCATAAAAAAGAAATACAACTCATTTATAATTATCAACAGATTCTTATTTTTCTGCTCTTTACTGTTCTATATTTTCTTATTTCCCAGCTTTGAGCATGTATTATTTGTCATCATACAAAAATCAACACATAATTAACCGGTTAGATGAAAAAACATGTAATTACTTCCTGCAAATAGTCCATAAGCTAGAACAGATAACATGATTGTAAGACCAAATGCACATTGACACTAATCTAGATGGGGCTAAGTATTACAAATATTCAAAGAAGGATTATGATCATTAGCAATTGATATGACAAAAGGAAAAATTTCACAGAACATTTCATGGATTGTAACTTGCATTCTACACTGCATATGAAGGCAGACTGTTTCTTAGTTTTATCCATCATGTCTATCACAAAATAATTTTGTGGAGAGTATACATACATGAGGGTAGAAATAGAATAATATAAATACATTTCTTCAGTTCTTGGGATTTGTTTAACTAATATCTGCTTAAAACATTAAACTTTGTGTTGGAATTGAGACAAGATTTGAATCCATGGAATTCTTACAATTCTTACCAGGATGGAGATGTATAGAGAGCCAAATTATGTATGTGGTGCTCAACAGATTAGGAAAGCTACAATGACGGAAGTATACCGTGAAATTTAATATAAAATGGGAAAGTTAGATGAAGGGAGAGATCATGATAGGTCTTGAAAAACAGGCAAAGAATTAATGTCTCAGGAAATGGTAAGTCAAGGGGTTGGGGGTTTAATTCAATGATACAATGGTAGAGTACCTACTTCAAGTTCCAGCACCACCCCTCTCAAAAAATTGTAATAGTTTGGAAGCTAATAATGAAATTTTCTTTTTTGGGGGGGGAGTCCGGTAGTGGGGCCTGAACTCTGGGCCTGGGCACTATCCCTCAGCTCTTCATCTCAAGACTAGCACTCTACCACTTGAGCCACAGCGCCACATCCAGCTTTTTTTTTCTTTTTGCTTATGTGGTGCTGAGGAATCGAACCCAGGACCTCATGCATGCAAGGCAAGCGTTCTACCACTGAGCCACCTTCCCAGCCCAATGAAATATTCTTCTAAATATTTCATATAGTTCCTCTCATTTTATTCTCAAAATGAACTGTGAAATTGTGGGGTTTTTTACAACAAGAAAATAAAGACTCAGAGATTGGTATTTCATTCAAAGTTACATATCTCTCAGTCAGGATCTAATTCTAGGATCCTAGCTCTTTAAGACTCTGGATAAGGGGCTGGGAAGGTGGCTCAGTGGTAGAGTGCTTGCCTTGCATGCATGAGGCCCTGGGTTGGATTCCTCAGCACCACATAAGCAGAAAAAGCTGGAAGTGGTGCTGTGGCTCAAGTGGTAGAGCACTAGCCTTGAGCTGAAGAGCTGAGGGACAGTGCCCAGGCCCAGAGTTCAGGCACCATGACTGGCAAAAAAAAAAAAAAAAGACTCTGGATAAGACCAGAAAACAGGTCCAAGAAGATACCAGAAAGAGTGAGATAATCATAGATCAAAGATGTATGTTAATTCAGTGGTCCTCAAACTTCAGTCAGAGGTATCATTATTAATTCATGATTTTTCAAATATGTGTATATATATATATGTATGTGTGTATGTGTGTGCATATGTGTGTGTATATGTACACATTATGTGTTTAAGTATAAATGCATGTATTTCTTCTTTGTTCTAGCTTTGAAACAATGACACAACAATGGTAATAAGCAAACCAAGCATCCAGATCTTAGTTTCTATCACTATTTAATTTTTTTTAATTCAGAGTTCCTTGGAGAAATAGCTTATTCCAAGGCTGAGAAAGTAGAAATAAGACTAAAACACTGTGTAGTGCCAGAATGTAAGGGGATGCTTAAAAAAACAATTAAAATACATTGAAAGGACATAGAAATCAATGTAAAGGGACTCTACATTTCCAAATCATTTAACCTTTATGATGTGTATTTTTCATCTGTAAATCAGTATTAACAGTACATATCCTATAGGTCTGTTGTAAAGACTAAATATGAAGAATTAAGTGCTTACCATGTACAAGTTCCAAATTTGGCCCTGATTGGTCAAGTCTGAAGTCATTTCCACAAAAAAGTAATAAGAGCATAATTTATTATAAGCCATAGGATAAAAATATTTAATTGTATACTATAAAGAAATACATAAATATAAGTGTATTCATTTAAGAAATTAGTAAAAAATGAAAAGTTTACTATGGTCGAACTTAATATAGAAAAAACTGAAAATTAAAATCACCTTTTGGCAAGTGTCATTATAATAATTATTCAGACAAGAATCATCAATAGATGCTAAAATTACTGGGCAAAAGTATGTGAAAACCTATTATATGTATTGTCTCGTAATACCGTCCTGTATAGTCTTATAAGATCTATAATCTCAAAGGGAAGAAAATGACTTGATAGTGGATAAACCTGGTTGATACTACCTAACCAAGTTGTCAGGGTTAACTCAAGGTAAAGAGTCTCAAGTCTTATATCAACAATGTACACCAACAAAGGTATACAAAATGTATACCTTCTTACGTAATCACAAAAGAGTTAAACATAAAAATAGATGCATCAGACTACAGACAGAGAGCTGGGAGTGTAGTTCAGTGGTAAAGCACTTGCCTAGCATGTACAAGATCTGGGTTCAATCTTCAGCACTGCAATAAAAGACACTGAAGATACATGAGTAGTTGAATAAAAAGAATTAGATATAGTAAGGTAAGTTGGTAAAAATAACAAAACTGAACTGACCAAAATAAAGTTCTACCATACACACTTGATTTTACAACACCATTTCTGAAAAGTTCAGCATATGTTAAAGTATTGTGGAAGAAAGTAATCAGATATCATCAGGTAAATTTTTTTCCTTCAATTACCACAAGTAAAAGTTGCTTTATGAATCTAATTTTAATATTGTTACTGCACAAAACCATACAATATGCAAGATACAGATTTCAAACTGACCTTTTAAATAAAGCCCAAAGTTCTTTCCACTATGCTATGCTGCTGCTTCTAACTTCTGCAGAAAGAGATATAACTCCCACTATCCTTTCTATTACAATTTTGTATCCAAAAGTAGGTATCAGAGATCCAAATACTCTGGAACACTAAACAAATATCTGTGGACTGCATACACGGGGGCAGTACAGAAAAGTTTGTAAGGACAAAAATGCTAGAATTAACTTGTGTGAATCCAAATTTTGCAGCTCTACAACTTACTACCTACATAATTTTTGGCAAGTTACTGAATTTCTATGATTTAGAGTTTTGTCATCTGCAAAGCAAGAACAGTATGTACCTTATAGGTCTGTTGTGAAGATTAAATATGAAGCACAAGTACTTAGTATGAACACAGCCCTGGGTTTGATCTCCAGCACCCCCCCCCCCACACACACACATACATACACACACACACACAAAGACTATGACAACATACTCAAAAAATGTAATGATGCCGGGTACTGGAGGCTCACGCCTGTAATCCTAGCTACTCAGGAGCCTGAGATCTGAGGATTACAGTTCAAAGCCAGCCTGGGCAAGAAAGTCCAGGAGACTCTTATCTCTAATTAGCCACCAGAAAACCAAAAGTGGCACTGTGAAGCGCTAGCTTTGAGCTGATGAGCTCAGGAACAGTGCTCAGGCCCAGAATTCAAGCCCTACAACTGACAAAAAAAAATTAGGGCTGGGAAGGTGGCTCAGTGGTAAAGTGCTTGCCTTGCATGCATGAGGCCCTGGGTTCGATTCTTCAGTACCACAAAAGCAGAAAAAGCTAGAAATGGTGCTGTTGCTCAAGTGGTAGAGTGCTAGCCTTGAGCTGAAGAGCTGAGGGACAGCTTCCAGGCCCAGAGTTCAGGCCCCACACTCGACAAAAAAAAAAAAATGTAATGAATAATGACAATGAAGACAGTGATGGCAAATTCTTCCTATGGAGCAGTATACTTACTGAAAAAAAAATGTTTTTCAGGCCACAAGATACAAAGTCTAAATTAAAGAAATATAGAAACTATTTGACACAAAACTATTTGTATAGCAATAGTAGTATAATCTTGCATACTATCTATATCCATTTGCATAATTTTAAGTGATAGCTTACTGAGTTTGTAGAAGTACGTTCTTCTTAATATGAAAATATGTTATACTACTGGGTGTGGTGGCACATTCTTGGGATCACAATACCTAAGATGCTGAAGGAGGAGAATCATGAGTTCAAATTCAGCCTGGGCTACAGAGCAAGTGTCTTAATAAAAATGCCATTTTTATCAGTATGAATAACCCTTCTAACCTAAAACTGTTATGTTCTCTTGCTGCTAGCTCTTCCGCATATCCCACCTAATCAACACTACCTACAAAAAGCTCTTTCACATATTTGTAATATCCAAATTTGGCATCACTTCAGCTGTAAAGAAATCATGTACCTGAAAAAGTAAAACAAACTTAAAAGTAAAACAAATCACGTACCTGAAAAAGTAAGACAAACTTAAGTAGAAATGTTCTTCCTTATATAAAACCCTCAATACTAAGACTATTTCTGTCAACAGCTAGCCCCAGCACCACCCAGTTTCACTCTGGAGAAGGTCACTAATATCTTCAGCACTGAGCAGATCCCATTCATATTTTTGAGATGATTGGAACTTTCATCTAAGATAGTTATGTGTGAAGCAGGAAAAGAAAATCACTGGTCTTAACAGTAGCACAATATTTTAATGAGAGGAAAATGGGATATAAGATGTACATTAAAAGTTATATCAGATCCAGGCACCAGTGGCTCACCCCTGTAATCCAGCTACTAAAGGGGTTGGGATATGAGGAACATGGTTCAAAAGCAGCCAGGGCAGAAATGTCTGTGAAACTTAACTCCAATTAACTAACAAAATCAACCAGAAGTAGAGCCGTGGCTCAGGTTGTAGAGTGCTAGCCTTGAGCACAAAACTCAAGGAGTTCAAGTCCCAGGACCAGCACACAAACACAAACTTAGATGGAAGTAAAAAATATTCCTTGGTACACATTTTAATAGTCCAAGAGAACAATCTTGCTCATAAATTCTGTCAATCATAAAAAGAAGTCTCATTTTTAATATAAATTGATCTACACCAGTATAGTCAGTAATGTGGCATACACAATTATTAGTGACAAGGCCAAATGAAAAAAAAGACAAATATTTAATGAAACATTGAAAATCTTTGCCCTTGGGCCAAATGCCAAGAGCAACGAGTACCAAGATGTTGTTTTTTTTTTTAAGAAACAATTTTCAATAGCTCCACTGTTTTTTCAAACAGCCTGTAGTCCTGACCAGCCAAACCTTACTCCCTCTGTACCAAAAAAGCAATTTAAATCACTTATCTGTTTGGATGATAGCATGCATAGTTTAAAGTATTTGACATGTATGCTTTTTTTTTTTCAGTAGATTTGGTGCAGTAAGTATGCTGTGCTTATTTAAGAGTTCTTATTGCTTGAGTACATACTTTCTGAACAACAGAAAGAGGACAAAGAGATCTGGGGCATGATGAGTATTATAGCAAAGGTAGACAACAAACTTTAAAATTGACCCAGATAAGCTACAACATAGCAGCTGTATATAAAGAATAGTCACTTGACCATGTGAAGGCCTAAACCATGGTGTCATATTTTTTAAACCACTCATTATGATCACTCCTATATAACACTTAGTTTGTCACCATCCATTTGTTCTTTGGAGGATTATGTGAAATAAAGGATTATGGGCTCCAAGCTAGAACATTTTGTGACATAGCAATTCATTCATTCCTTTACATCTGCCTTTCATGGGTCAGAACAACAGTGGGGATCCTTTTTTGAAGACATATACTAAGAAAGTAATTCTACCTTCCCAAACCCAAGTGGAATTTTTTGCTCTGTCATTTCACATGCTCATCTTTACCCCTTGTAATAAAAAAAATCTTTGTCCTTTGAAAAAGCAAACTTCTTTTAAACAGGTGGTCTGAAAATTCTAGGTTGTTCAAGTGCCTTTGTGAATTAAAAAACAAACTGTAAACAATCAATCCAAAGCAAAAACAAGAACAATAAAGACCTAAAAGGCCTGAAGCTTGAGGCCATCAGCTTTCACCTGACACTAGTGTTAGTATTTGCATAGCAAGGATGTCTTGAGGGCAACTCAGGTCAAAGGCTTTAGTGCATAGAAGTGAAGGTAGGTTTATATAGCTTAAGGAATAAGAAAAGGAGAACTTTACGCCAGCGCTTCACACTATGATAGAAGGTTAAATTTAGAAGTGCTAAAATATTAAAGTTGAGGTAACGTTTAAAGTGTTTGTGTGCTCAGTACAAGTAGGGAAAAGGCTAGCCAGCGGGCAGGGAAATACCCCAGAGCAAAGGAAGGCAGGAAAAAATTTTAAATATCCATCAGGCTCTAATGAGGCAGTAATATATGCCTCCAACCGAGACTCTGACTCTTCCTTAGCCTCAGCTCCAGAAAAGCTATTTCTAAATACTTTAAATTCACCCTTGCACCAACATTGTAAATAATGTTTCTTCCCAAACAAGTAAAAACAAATTTGAATTCCCAAGCCTTCAGGTAAAGGGACCAGAGGTGGTTTCGGTGTGAGAATGCTGAGATTGGGCGGGGGTGGGGAAGATGTTAGAACTTACCGCAGCCTCTGCCGGCTGTCCCCAAAGACTCAGGGCCAGTAAGAACAAGCCGGCAGCTAGGTTGACTCCACGCAGTTTCATACTTCTCCGCCTCCCGCAGTTGCTTCAGCACCCGCACGAAGTCCCCAACTGGCTCTCGCCAACTGACATAATCTTGAGGGTTTATTGGGAGAGAGCTAGAGCCAGAGAGCGACAAGCAGGGGTGTCCCAATTGTGCAGGTCCACTTGAGTAAAGAGAAAGAAGTTTTTTAAGTGTACAGAGATTTGGAGAGAGGGGAGAAAAGGAAGGAAAAGAAGCTGCTCTTCCCTTCCCCCCTCCCCTCCCCGAAGCAGGGTTAAACAGGAGCACTTTTCTCTGGCGTTTAGACTTGCGAACTTTTTCAGTGCTCTGCCCCACAGATCTACTTCCCTCGCTCGACCCCCCTCCCCCGCACAGCCCTGGGGAATTTGAGTATCACTCCGCCACCGCTGAGGGAGGACTCTGCAACCTGCAAGGGACTAAAGCTCAGTTATTTGGGGGAGGGAAACTTCTAGGGCAGTTGACTGGAAACTATCAGTTCAACCAGGAAACTTTTCTTATTCGTTCTTATACCTTCCGTGCATAATACTCGTCTCAGTCTAGTCCCACGCTCATTAGTGTGAATATTAAAGCCAGTTATAAATAAACCTGGGATGGGACTATTTTTTAGCGGATGGATCTCAGACAGGCTGAGCGTTTTATTGTTAATCATTAGAAACAAATTTTGGTCGCTGTTCTTTGTGCTGCTAGTCTTTTCCTTCAGGTTGTTTACAGGACATTTTCATTGTAGAGGCATGAAGATAAATGTATATTTATAAAGCAAGTAAGAACATGGACATATATCTGAGTGAGAAGATTTCATGTCTGGAGGGACATAAGTACTTCAGTAAACATTATATAGCTGAATATTTTATAATACATTCATATTTTTATTCATCTATGTTGAAGGTTATAATAAATATATGCGTGTATACTGACCTAATATAAAATATATTGATGCTCATAGGTGTGTTTTGGTAGGATTTATAGCAGGAAATTAACTTTTCCACACTTTTCTTAGAAGGAACATAAACACCTAATTGGAAATACATATGTAAAGTTAAAAGTAGTTGATTCATTATCTCCTGAATAAAGTACACTTGAACTTTACTTTGAAATTTCTGATCGATTATTACAGTAGCAAAAGATCCAGAAAATAACTTTGTGGAGACTTCTTGGAGAGTCTTTTAAGACATTGGGCAAATAATTATTCAGAGCATTTCTATTATCTCAATACCTGGGATTAACCACTTTAAAGTTTTTCTGTGTTTTTGGATGTGATATGGGTGCATTCATCCTGAGGTTCCACTGAGCTTAAAATAAGCAGATTTACAACTCCAGAGACCCCTGCCACTGACGCAAGTGCTTAATGTGCGATTTGAATAGTGTTGTATGCTTTGGGGCTTGTGTTTAAGGGAACTTTAGGGCTATTTGTGTGTGCACTAGTATGCCTAGTTATTCATGTGTGACTTCACAAAAAGATTTTGGGAAGAGTGATGCTTACTGGCTTGGATCCTAGTGTACAAGTCTCTAGAGGCCTGAGCTTAAAGCTGTTAAACACTTGGAAATAGTTGTGCGGTAGAAGTGCCCAAAAGACACCCGCTGCCCAAAGGTAGGGAGGGGTGATTGACAGCAACCAGCCCCTCCCCTTTCCCCCTCCATTCCTTCCTCTCCTGGCGCATGGAACTATCTCCTGAGTGCAGCAAGTTGTAGCGGCACTGCAGAGCGTGTTTCCCTTTGGGACACTTCTTATCTAGAAGCTCACTTTGGTTTCTTCTAAACTAAGCCACTTCTCCCTTTTACCCTGTCCTGAACAAGGAAACAGCCGCCAAGCATCAGGGGAGTCCCTATGAGCCAGCGCCGAGGAGCCGCTTAGCAGTCTCCCCGGACCCAGCTCTGGAGGAGCCGCAAGCATGCACCCAGGGTGAGCTGACACTGCTTGGAGCCCCCCTTCTCCTTCCTATTTTGTGCTGCTTTTTCTGACCGGGGCTATACTTGTACTTCTGTCATTCCATAGAAAGTGGGAGCAAGCACCTAAAAGGAGTTGGGAGTGCTATTTACAGACACGGGATCCTAAAATCTCGAAAGCCCATGTTACTTACCCTCCTTCTCTTTGCAGGTTCTGGCTGCTCCTAGTTTCCTTGTGTCTGAGCAAAGAATTGGCAAAAGCAGTAAGTCTTCTTCTGACCCTGTCCCTCCCCCCTTTGAGCCTCCCTTCCCCGTTCTCCACCTCTTGTGTATGTGTTGGGGGTTTGCATACTGAGTGTTGCACCAAAGGAAATTCATGCTACTCTCCTTTCTAATGGGAATATAGTTTATGGAGAGGAACAGCAATCACCATAGGCAATGTCCTTGGGACACAGGCATCTTCCTGAACTCCTCAGTGCGTTGGGAAAATAAAAGTAGAAACACAATATCCACACATTTCTGTTCCCGAGAATTTAGGATTACTTCTGATTACTTGCATCTGATGATTTCCTCTGCATCGATCTGCAAAGCAAAAGAAATACAATTTTTCCCTAGTCTACAAAAATATGAATTGACACATAAGCTAGGAGTGGGAGGTGAGTACCAAGGAGTGCCATAAAATTTATGGAAATTGAACTTAAGGTTTGCTTGCAAGTGCTTCCAAATGTTCCAGGAACCACAGATGATGTTCAATTCCTATATGATGCTTCCTTTTACTCATGTTTTTACACCATCAATAGGTAAAAATTGAAGTGTTTAAGTATATAATAAATCTTACAACTTAACATTTCAACAACTGTTTAGATATATCCATCAAATCATCTAGAGATTGTGGGCAAAGGAATTTTTATAGACAAATGTTCAAGAATAGCTTAATGGATCTCAGAAAGTGAAAAAAAAAAACCAATGGAATTACCAGGGTAATGTCACAAAAGTGGAGTGTGTCAAATAATTCAAATAATCAGAGATACTGATACTATGGGTTTCCAGGGCATTGGCTATTTACTATTGTAGAAATAGTTTGACTGTTGAGTTCAAATGTGATATTTTTCAAATATTCAGAACTGTTTCACAGATCTTCTTTTAAATAACAACCAAAGTTATTTACTATATAGATGGCAGATAAATAAATGAAATATTTTTCTTATTGCTTTTGATCATTTTAACTGATTGTCATTTTCAATATTTAAGTACTAATTTTGAGCCATAATTCAACTTTTTACAATCACATACTACACTTATGTAAAATGTGTAGATTTATTCTGCATATGATATCATTCAAAAATAAAATAGTGAGGTGCAATGTTTTCTCTTAGAAAGAAAGGATAATGCCAGAAAATTTGAATTCTAAAATTTTGGAACCCTTTAATTAGAACATCAGCTCTTACTTAAGTTTATTCAATGTGGTAAAAAATAAATATTGAGCTAAAGCTCTCTGCACTTTCCATCTGATTCTTCCAGGATGCAACTTTAGATACGAGTTACCTTGAGGGTCAATCTACATTTATTGAAAATGTCAGGGTTTGATTAATTAACAATTTATCCACGAATTTTGCCACTTGTAAAAATGTCATGCTTGGGCAGAATACCTTCAGGCTCCAGCTGATCTTACTCTATGTACTTTGGGGAAAACACTGTAGATCATTCTAGAGAGCTAAAGATTCCCAAACGCTATCACTGAAAGTAACAGAGGATGATAGTTTCAAGTCTTTTAAGTACTGAAGTGGGTCTCCCAAATAAAGCACTAGTTTTGTATGTGGAGTCTGCTTTTATCCCATTCTTCTACAACATCATCTGCTATATCAGTCTGAGTGACTATAGTCAGACTAAAGTCTTGAGATTCACTGATAATACCTTGTTTTTATCCTTATTTGAATCCATTGAATCCAGAACGGCTTTCTTCATTGTGTTTTACTTATGCACAGCATTGTTAATCTGTATTTTTAGTTTTGGAGAAAATGGTAAAGAGAAGAGAAAATCATAAGATAAGGTCTCAGAAGATGTTACTTCTTTTTGTTTTAGATTGAGTTGTGGGTTTTTTTCTTATGGTCTGCACTGGATTCTCCCAGTCTCAATTCCAGTTTATTCTCTAAGCTTGTACTATTTTTCCTCTTTCATTTAAATTCTCTGCACTTTGGTAGAAAAATATTAATAAAAATAACTTGTAATTAGATTGACAGCAGTTCTGTTACATTTCATTATGAGAAGGTCTTTTTACTATCAGACTCAGGTTTCCAATAATACAACAGTGTTGGTAAACATTTTAAAGCTACAGTTAGGTGTTTTTGAGGTATTTCTCAGAATTTAAAAAACAATTCTCTGTAAAATAATGGAAAGATAAGTATTAAGAGTAAGGATTGGGGGTGGGGGGGTTAGCCCAGAGGAAGGGTGCCCGCCCAGCACGCACAAGGCCCTGGGTTCGGTCTCAGTCCTGCAAAAAAAAATGTAAGGATTTAATTAAGCGTTTCCATTAAATTAAAATTTAAGAATGAACTACATTCAGGTGAAGCATTTACACAATTCATCAGAATGAGATAGAGCCTAGAATGTCAGAATATTAGGAAATTTCTTTTGTTAAGTGCTTGGCTATATTTTGTTAGGTGCTTAAGAGGCTATATTATACTAGGCACAGAAAGATAAACATTTATTTGAAGATAACTTCAAATTCTTTATCGCATTTTTATAGGAATTTTCTTTTTCAGATAATAGTGGTCATCAACTTCCATAAAATATATGCTACTTGATATTTTTTCTATCTCTATACCAGTAGTGGGTTTTGAACTTAGGGCTTTGCACTGGTTAGGCAGGTAATCTACCACTTGAGCCAAACCTTCAGCCCTCTGCTTGATATTCTTCAATTCAAATGATAAATTATCTTCATGAACTTGCATTCTGTTAGAACAAAGACTAGAAACATACAAATTTTCACCATAAGCCATCGTGTTGAGAAGATAAACTATATCCTAAATTAGTCATAGTCCCTATGTGTTCTTCTCATTTTTCCATATTCAAATGTGTCTCCATGAAAGACTCTAATACAGCCAAATATACTGAAAGCCAAAAGCCCAGTAGGAAATTTATTTAGGTGTAGAGGAGAGTAGTAAAGGGTGAAATCATGTCTATTAGGCACATTGGAGTCAAGGTTTGAAATACAAACCTTTTTCTTTTTCTTTTTTTAATGGTCATAGGGCTTGAACTCTGGGCCTGGGCTCTGTCCCTCAGCTCTTCAGTTCAAAGCAAGTGCTCTACCACTTGAGCCACAGCACCACTTCCAGTTTTCTGGTAGTTTATTAGAGATAAAGAGTCTCATGGACTTTCCTGCCTGGGCTGGATTTGAACTGCAATCCTCAGATCTCAGCCTCCTGAGTAGCTAGGATTACAGGCATGAGCCACTGGCGCCTAGCTCCAACCTTTTTCTTGAAAGTTGTAACATCCAATTTGCTTCTTTCCACTCTAATGTTCTCAGGCATTTTAGGAGTCATCAAACTATGAATATCTTTTTAAGAGAGTTCAGCATTGGAGAAAACCCCTTCATACTTTTAAAATGAAGAGGAGAATTTGCAACCCTGAGCACCAATGACTGACTCCTATAATCCTAGGTATTTGGGAAACTGATTAAGGAAGACTGTGGTTTTAGGCCAGCCTAGCCCAAATGTTCATGAGATTCCCATCTCAACCAATAGCTCTGTGCTGGTTTGCATCTGTCATCTCAGCTATAGTAGGAAGAGTAAAAAGATCATGGTTCAGGCCAGCCTGAGCAAAAAGCAATCCCTTATCACAAAAAACAGACTAAAAAAGACTAGAGGTATGGACCAAATGGTACAGCACCAGTCTAGCAAATGTGAAGCCCTGAGTTCAATTCCTAGTACCACCAGAGAGAAACAGAGACAGAGACAGAGACACAGAGACATCGGGGAAGTATTTCTGAATTGTTAGTCCACTTTGCTTGCTAGTTATGAATGATTACAAGGTGCATCATGTATATATGTGTTTATTTGAACAGAGAATAATCTGGGCTGAGGATATTTACATAGATAATACATGGACAGTAATATATTTTCATTACTACTGACAGATTAAAATAAACATGCTTTAAAACAGGAACAGAAATAATAATAGATAGCATGTCATTGACCTAGTTACTTTATTTATATAATGATACGGATTGACCTCAATTACCAATACATGTTGATCATTGCTTGTTTGAATCATGTAGCTTTAAATTGTATATACTTAAATAGTTTGAATTATATTGCTTATTTGAATTGCCCTATAGTTTTGCCTCTATATGTGGAATATTGACTGTTGAGTTGTCCTTTAGTAAATGGAAGATAAGACACATATGTGTAGAAAGAACGTATTTAGAAATTACTAGATAACGTTAAACCTTCTGCTTGTCCTAGTGAGATAGATTCTAAGGGTTTTACTGGTTTTAGAGTCTAATGAAATGCAAATAGAAGACATGATGAACATACCCAAGAGAAAATGATGAAGGAAAAATTAACTAGGAGAAATTACATATTGTCTTCACTTCTTTAATCTATTCTTCTCCTAAGGTTCCTATTTTTCTTCTACAAGCAGTATTGGAATCTCTTCCATTATAAAAATAAATTCAGTGAGCCAGACGCTGGTGGCTCACGCCTGTAATCCTAGCTGCTCAGGAGGCTGAGATCTGAGGATCGCGGTTCAAAGCCAGCCCGGGCAGGAGAGACTGTGAGACTCCTATCTCCAATAAACCACCAGAAAACCAGAAGTGGCCCTGTAGCTCAAGTGGTAGAGCGCTCGCCTTGAGCTGAAGAGCTGAGGGACAGCGCCCAGGCCCAGAGTTCAAGCCCCATGACCGACAAAAAAAAAATAATAATAAAAATAAATAAATAAATAAATTCAGTGGAGCAAGGATAAAGATCTGAGTTCAAACTCCAGTATCATCAAAAATAAAATAAAAGCAAAACCAAAACAAAACCCAAAATAAAATACAGAGTTTAATTTTCTTAAGTAATTCTAACATGTTCAATGCTATCACTGATAATTTTCCATAACTGTCTACTCTTCTTTAACATCCATTTATCCTTTAATCTATTATAGTGTAAAGTGAGCCTATTCCATCAAAATTACTCATTCAAATGGCTGCTTCATTATCAAGCCAAATGGGTTCTTTACAGGTTCCTTTCTGATTTTCCTGCTGTTTCATGTGTTGTTTTCCAATTATTTTGAAGCCTCCTTCCCTACACTTTGCTATCCAGAACATTATGGCTTATTGGTTGCCCTGCAATTCTCTAATCTTTTAAACATTTTATTCACTTAACAAATATTTATTGAGCAATCACTGTACTGCAAATAGTATATAAGGTCCTGGTGACACACATTGTTAGTAAACAAGTTAGGCATGATCATTCTTGTTAGAGAGCTTACGGTCTCTATCTGCTCATGTCCCCAAATGGTGGCTTTTTGCAGCATTTCATCCTTTCCTACCTTCTTGACTTAGTGATTTTTAACTATGCCTCTTGTGCATTGATGACTGTCAGATTTATGTCACTAGCCCTAATGTCTCTTTTGAACTCTAAACCTATTTTCAATTGCCTACTAAGCCCTGGTTCCTGTCTTTCAACGAATTGATATATACAATGCACTTAAAATGGTGGCTGGAGTTTATTAGGAGCACTCAACTCAAACTATTTTTATTTTATTGCCCCAAACAGAATACATCTAAAGATAAAGCTATTTTCCACTACTTCTGTTGACACTACACAACAACCCATTGCTACTATTTTATCTTTGTTTTTATCACCATCCACCCTATTTCAGCAGGAAACTGCATAATCAATCATCAACTCTCATTGTCTCCTTTCTTCTCAGTAAGTTCCATTAACTTTACCAAAAATCTGTATATGCTGACTTTCCCATTGATAGTGTGTGGCTGCCAAACCTCATCATCATATATCAATAGCTTCCAAGCCAGCCTTCCTACCTGTTACTCTCCTCTAATCTCTACCTTGTCACCAGGGTTATTTTCTAACAACAAATCCAATTATGTTTTGTCTTGATTTAAAACCTTTGTTAGTTTCCAGTTTCTTCTACAGTAAAATACACACTCCTTCCTTTAGCAACTCAAGGGCCTTCGTTTTCTGGCCCTACCTACTTGTCCAGGATCCATCAGGCCTTCTCAAACTCATAGTACATATTACACTTCATTTAAACTGAAGTATATATATTTTAATTTTCTTCAATAATTCTAACACTTTCAATGCCATTGCCGCCGATTTTTCAATAACTATCTATTCCTCTTTAACACTCATTTATCCTTGGATGTATTATAGTGTAAAGTAAGCCTATATCATTCCCAAACCATATCATGTCCTCTCATAACTCTTTGTTATTGGGTATACAATCTTATCAGATTAGTATATTCATTTCATAATGTCTACTGTCTCCTTTACCTAGAGAAATTTTACTCAATCCTTAATATCTATATCAGATGTCATTTTCACAAGGAAATAGACTCAAACTTTTAACATGTGTGTGCCAGTCCTGGGGCATGAACTCAGATTGTGGGTACTGTCCCTCAAGGCTCAAGGCTAATGCTCCACCACTTGAGCCACAGCTCAACTTACAGCTTTTTTGGGGATTAATTGGAGGCAAGACTCTCAAGGACTTTCCTGCTCTGGCTGGCTTTGAATCACGATCCTCAGCTCTGAGCCTCCTGAGTAACTAGGATTACAGGCATGAGCCATTGGTGCCTGGCTCAAATTCAAACATTTTAAGAATAAATTTGTTCTCCCTTCACTGTGATTCCAATCTTCTTTGGGCCTCTTGGATAGATGTGGTATTGAAATTTCCCTGCTTACCTGACAACATTGCTTTCTTCATCCTGTACTTAATGTCAGGATACTACCAAGAATGTTGTGAATGGTCAGCATTACTTTCAAGTGAGTACACAGATCCACAGCTCTCTTTCTTGTTTATCATTATTTTTCTGGTACAGAGCTTGAACTCAGAATGTTGTGCTCACTTGGCTTGCTTGTTCATGAATGGTGCTCTAAGACTTCAGCCACATTTTCAGCCAGCTTTTTGATTGAGTGTTGAAGACAACTTTTCATTTTATCAAACATTGTTACCCCCTCTGTTGTTTATTGGCACTTTCCCTCCCCACCCACCAACAATGCCCCCCATTGTAAAGTTTATTTCCAAAATAGTGTTTTGTGAGTATTGCTGTTGGCATTGGTTCACCTTTTGTCCTCTGCCTCACCATTTTTTTTTGTTTCCTTCCCTTCCTCAAATCAGATAAACATATATACAAGACACAGGGTGCCAAAATCAAATACAGTGACCACAGGGGATAAAGCAAAGGGGGAAAAAACAAAAGAAATAACTTCATACAGTACATTAAAAATAACAACTTTTCTGCCTCAGTTATCTTCAAACCTCAGTCTTCCTGACCTCAACCTCATCAGTAGCTAGGATTATAGGTATGAGCCACGCGTACCTACAAGGCTTTTCCTTGTCTATCTTAAAAATTACTGATAACTCCAATAACAGTTGCTTTGATGCCAAAATAAGATCCCATTTTGGGGGCTGGGAAGGTGCCTCAGTGGTAGAGCGCTTGCCTTGCATGCATGAGGCTCTGAGTTCGATTCCTCAGCACCACATAAGCAAAAAGAAAAAAAGCCGGAAGTGGTGCTGTGGCTTAAGTGGTCGAGCACTAGCCTTGAGCTGAAGAGCTGAGGGACAGCGCCCAGGCCCAGAGTTCAGGCTCCACAACCAGACCCAAAAAAAAAAAAAAAAGAATTCATTTTGGTGGTGTAAGGTTTAAGGGAAATGTTGATAGAATAGAGATTTTGCTGAAAGCTGCCTTTGCCTACATTTCCTAGATTTTTTTTTACTAAGTTTATCTTTCTGAGGCTTAAGTGATACAGGAATAAGACCTTCTTCCTGAGGTATTCTGTAGGCTGAGTAAAGTTAGATAAGATAATGTGTGCAAACATACTGTGGAAAATTTAGGTGCTAAATACCCATTTCATTTCCCTTAGATATCTTCTATTTCTTTTAATTTCCAGGGAAAACAAAAACATTTCCCAATTTGTTCAAATAGTATATGAGAAGATGAAAGAAAGTAAGGTGTCAGCTCTCTGACCCCTTTTCTCATTTGTAGATTATGTGTCTAGCATGATTATGCTGTTCCTCAATTGTCTTTCATCTTTCGTCCCACATTTACCAAAGTAATGATATATTTTTAGTGTTTCAAGTTTACAAAGCACTCTCATCTCTTATGTTATTAGTGGGTCAAGAGTTTCCTGTGACACAAAATCAGAGGGAAACAGGAAAAATACAACAGAGGGGACCATCAGCTGCACCATCATTTTCTTTTTTTTATTTTATTTTATTTTATTTGAGAACATACTGTACAGAGGGGTTAAAATTACATGGGCAGGATAATGCATACATTTCTTACCAAGCATTGCAGCCTCCTCCTTTGTTTACCCTTCACCTCCCTTCCCAGCCTCCCCCCCCCCAATCATACCCCCCCTTCCCCCCGCCCCACACCGACATTGTAAAGCTGGTTTTGACATGACATTTTGTACTTCTCATTGTTGCAACAGGTCCACCTGAATCCTTAAACGACTTGTTTGTCCCCATCTCCTCCACATGTTATACTGACATCAAATATAGTGAAAGCGGGGGTTACACTGTGGGGGAGGTACATACAAAGCAACAAAGAGATAATCTTATAAATGCGTTAGAAACACATGCATGAAAGAAACAAAAACATTAAAATACATATTTGAGGGTTCGTTTTCCTAACATCACATTCTCTGACCTTTTCCGCTTGACTCATACCTATACTAGATATTGCAAATAAGGGAAACCATGGGACCTATGTTTCTTTGGGCCTGGCTTACTTCACTTAATATAATTTTTTCCAAGTCTTTCCATTTCCTAACAAATGGGGCAATGTCATTCTTTCTGATGGAGGCATAGAATCCATTGTGTATATATACCACATTCTCTTGATCTATTCATCTACTGAGGGGCATCTGGGTTGGTTCCATATCTTAGCTATGGTAAATAATGCTGCAATAAACATTGTTGTGCTGGTAGCTTTAGTGTGGTCTTTTTTGTAAACATTAGGGTAAATGCCCAAAAGTGGGATTGCTGGGTCATAGGGGAGTTCTATGTGAAGTCTTTTGAGGAACCTCCATACTGCTTTCCAAAGTGGTTGAACAAGTTTACATTCCCACCAACAATGAAGTAAGGTTCCTTTCTGACCACATCCCCTCCAGCATCTGTTGTTGTTAGAGTTCTTGATTTTTGCTGTTCTAACCGGAGTGAGGTGATATCTCAATGTTGTTTTGATTTGCATTTCTTTTATGGCTAGGGATGTTGAACATTTCTTCATGTGTCTATTGGCCATCCTTCTTTCTTCTTCAGAGAAGCTTCTCTTTAAGTCTTTCGCCCACTTATTTATTGGGCAGTTGTTTCTTTGAGGATTTGTTGTTGGGTGGTTTAATTTTTTGAGTTCCAAGTATATTTTAGATATGAGACCCTTGTCCGTTGTATGGCTTGTAAAGATCTTCTCCCAATCCGTGGGCTTTCTATTGATCTTGCTAGCTATGTCATTTGCCCTGCAGAAGCTCTGCAACCTTATGCAATCCCATTTGTCCAACCTTTCTTTGATTTGTTGTGTTTCCGGGTCTCTATTCAGAAAATTTCGGCCTGAGCCAAGGTGACCTAGGGTTTCTCCTATTCCATCCTGTAATGTTTTCAGAGTGTCTGCTTTGACTTCAAGGTCTTTGATCCATTTGGAGTTGATTCTGGTGCAGGGTGATATATAAGGCTCTAGCTTTAGTTTTCTACATGTAGTTAACCAATTTTGGCAGCACCATTTACTGAAGAGGCTGTCTTTCTTCCATTGTATTGTTTTAGCTCCCTTATCGAAGATTAGATGGCTATAGGTCTGTAGGTTCATTTCTGGGTTTTCAATTCTATTCCATTGGTCCTGAGGTCTGTTCTTATGCCAATACCAAGCTGTTTTGATTACTATGGCTTTATAGTAGAGTTTGAAATTTGGTATTGATATTCTTCCAGCAGTGTTCTTTCCGTTGAGGAGCGTTTTTGCTATTCGGGGTCTTTTATTGTTCTATATGAATTTTTGGATTGCCTCTTCTATTTCCTTGAAGAATGAGGGTGGAATTTTGATAGGTATTGCGTTGAATTTGTAGATAGCCTTGGGAAGTATTGCCATTTTCACGATGTTAATCTTTCCAATCCAGGAGCATGGGAGGTTTTGCCATTTTGTAAGTTCTGTGTTGATTTCCTTTTTCAAGATTTTAAAGTTTTCATCATAGAGGTCCTTCGCTTCTTTAGTTAAGTTAATTCCTAGGTATTTTATTTTTTGTGGGGCTATTACAAATGGAGTTGCTTTCCTAATTTCAGCCACACTTTTCTCATTGTTGGCATACAGAAAATCCATTGATTTTTGGGGGTTAATTTTATAACCTGCTACTTTGCCAAAGTTTTGAATCAGCTTGAGTAATTTGGGAGTGGAGTCTATGCACCATCATTTTCATTGATGAAAATGAACTAAGCAACTCAAAGGTAATGATGGGAGGGAAGGAATGAGAGGGAGAGAAGGAACAACTTACATTAGGCAAGAGGAAAGAAATGTACATATCATCTGATTTGGAAGAAATAGTTGTAGAATTCACAAACTTTATAGACCATGATAATGACAATTTGCCTTGTGAAGGTTAAAATGTGTTTATGACTTTAACTAAGTATCACTATCCCACAATACTGTGAAATTTATGAAATTCAGGTAATCACTTAATCTCAATAAAAAATTATTTTTAAAAAAGCAACAAAAAAGAGTTCCCTATGAAATATTGTAACAAATATTCTCATCCCAAGGATAAAAATGATTTAGCTAAGATCATCTATTCAAGAACAGGTAGTATCTTATCTTGGGTTTTTTAAAATCATCTCTTATCTGGACCCCCTTCAACAAAACTGACTGTTCTGGGCTCAGTCTTCTACAGTTTCCCCACCCATTTTGCTGATATCAATCCTCTGTTCAGGCCACAAAACTTTTTCTAAAATACAGTCTTCATCATGCCACTCCTTTGTATCAACCAACTTCATCTCCTGTTGTCCTGTAGGCTCAACATACCATGTATTTTTGCTCTGATGTTTTTCCTTTTGTTTCCCCATCCTCTCTCTCTTGTCTCTAGAGATGAACATATTCTTATTGCCTTAAGGCCCAGTTTAGCATTTTTTTCTGAAATCTCTCATTAATTATGACTTTCTGTCTCTTATCATTGTTTCTTTTTTTCCTTCCTCCAGTGAATATTTAGTCCCTACTATGTGCTAGATACTGTGGTTGAACCTGTTAGAGGAAGAAAAATGTCAAATATTAAACCAGTATGGCTAGAACACTAAAAGAATGAAGTACAAGGAGGAACTTAGAACATTTTGTAAGATGAAGCTAGAATAGGACAGGAAAAAAAAAAAAAACCTATTCTGCATTTTTATTTGTTCCAAGCATTTTGGAGGATGCCTTTGCTATGGCCTGTTTCTCTGTAGCAGGTGTAATTGATATTACAGTTACTGTTGGCCATTCCCTCTCTGTCCAGCACAATGCCAGGCTTTCTTTATACATGGAGGACTCATTCATTCAGCATATACCTTCCCCTTCCAGATGGATAAAGTTTAGGCAAACTCTGAAGTATGTGTCTATGCTCAAACTTCTTTGTAATCCCATGTTTAAGTCTGCAGGCCCATTTCCTGATTGTTTCCCTTCTAAGTTTTCCAGGGATGGTTAAAAATAGCTTCTCACTTGGAGCCAAATACTCCTAAATTCAAATACAGACTCAACTATGACTTTAGAACAAATCATTAAATATATTATTAGTCATAATATTATTTCTATCAGTATTTATCTCTTTTCATCTATTCTGATTGTAGCTCTATTAGAAATGGGTAGATCATTTTGCTTAACATCATTTTATATGGTCACATGTACATAGCTTTTCACCCTTTCTGCTTGTCTGGTAGAATTATCCTAGATGTATATTAATTATTGCAAATAAGGGAAACCATGGGACCTATGTTTCTTCGGGTCTGGAATAAATACTTGATATATTTTTTCTAAGTTTTTCCATTTCCTGACAAATGGGGCGGTGTCATTCTTTCTGATCCATTCATCTACTGAGGGCATCTGGGTTGGTTGCATATCTTAACTATGGTGAATAATGCTGTAATAAACATAATTGCGCTGGTAGAGGTTTATTTTCTTTGTTGTTGTTATTTTTAATGTATTATGTGATTCTTTTGTTTCCTTTGTATGTTCTTCTCCCTATGGTATAACCCGTTTTGTCACTGTATTTGATTCTAGTGCCCTGCATCTTGTATATACATTTTTCTAATTTGAGGAGGGGAAGGAAAATAACAAAATGCTGAAAATGGATACAGGTTGACTCATTGTAACAATGAGACTTACAAGACACTATGTTGAAAATGAATTTTACAACTTCAGGGGAGGGGGAAAGGAGAAGTTGGGGAGGTGGGGAGGGAAGGGATAGTAGGGGAAAACCAAAGGAGGGGCTAACAATGCTCAACAGGAAATCTACTCATTACCTTACTCCTGTAACTGTAACACCTCTATACAGTATCTTTACAATAAAAAATACTTTAAAAATTAATGGGTGGAAAAATAAAAATAAAAAATAATCATAATAAAAGAAATGGGAGGACACTGGGTGGTAAGCGTATTTGAGGGTCAGTTCAGAGAAAGTAATTTGTTGAATTTTTCAACTTTCTAAAAGAATAAAAGGAGAATTATTATTATGCTCTTTCCAGTTTGCCCAAAGACACTCATACCTGTGCTACACTACTTTTCTGATTTTTTATTGTGGCCTGGGTACCAAGTAAAGATTATGCCTGAGGACCCCTATCCAGTCATCTTTGAGGTCCCAGTTCCCCTTTGTCTAACAGTAGTTAGTTTGCCCTTATCTTCCATCTGGTTTACTTGTATTAAGAGGGAATTGATTTATTCCCTAAAAATATTTCTGGCCATCAAGCATACATTGAGTTCAGAGATACTAGGCTTTCCTAGAATGTCTGGGAAATCTAACCATAAGCTTGAAGTGATCTTTTGAGAGACATATTTCCTCTTGAGGAGGGAATGCAAGTTAAGCAATATTTTCTCTCGCTCACTAAGGCTTTGAGTGGAAATTTTTCCTTAGAGTAGCAGAGAAAAATCTAAAATGGCTAGAATCTCTAAATTTTATTTGTGAGTGTGGCAGGTACCTTAAAGAAGGGATAAACATTAGATTTACAATATATTGTTTTTGAGGTATGATTAAGTTGCACAAATACCATTCCGCATCTCACATACAACTTGATTCTCAGAGCATGTTTACAAATAATAACACCAATGTTGATAGTGAAGAGAACAAAAACTTAGATATTTTTCAGATTTTGTAACAGTAGATCCTTTTCTCCAAATAAAACCCCCTATATCCTCCAAAACATAAGCTAGAACAAAATAAGTCTTTTGCTGAATAAAAGTTTAAGCATTACTTTTAAATTCAGAAAAAGAAAGAGACTGGGAAGAACTTTTAAAAAATCTGAAATTAAGAGCCATAAATGTCTCATTCTCCAGTTTATTTCTGTTTCATTTTGGTTATAGAATGCTGAGAAAACCTTAATGTGCCTAAATAAATGTTGGGTATTGGAGGGTGGAGGGTTGTTGTTTTAACATTTTAGCTTCGAATCTCAAGTTACTGTTCAGTTAAACAGACACAGTAAGAACATCTCTTTTCAGACCTGCACACAACACTTTTTACATGTCTGTGTGTCTATTTGTTGCTCTCTTCTCTCTTTCTCCTCTCCTCTCTCCCTGTCTTTTTCTCACACATAAACACACAAACAAGCACACACTACTTCAGATACATACATTAACTTGTTAGCACATATTAACAATTTCCAATATGTTGACATTTGGCATATATTTAAGTAATGAATTATGGAAAAAAATTTAAAACGAAATTAATACCTAATTACATGGAAGTGTTGAAATACCTCCATGCCTACAAAGTACTTCATTGTATGAAGAATGTAGTGGCTTGGAATGCAAAAGATAAGATATATAGTTAGAGAAGGTTTCACAGGAGTACAATATGTGCTGGGTCTTAAGAGAATAGTAAAAAATGAATGCTTTTTGTTAACATCTGGAATAAGGTCAGACTATGGGGGCCTTACCATTAAAGTAGAGAAGAATTTGACTTTGATTGAGTGGCTGTGTGGCTGTGTTTCTTCTTAAGCAAGAAAAGGACAACAGTGGTAACTTAGTACGTAAGTGAAAGAAACTAGAGGTAGACAGACAGACAGACAGACAGACAGATAGATAGATAGATAGATTCATAACAAGTTATTTATATCAGATGTACAGGAAAGAGAGAGTTATATGTATAGGTAATTATGTAGTTCAAGAAAAGTGGGCAAAATCTCAGTGGCCATTTTGATATCCCCCAATTGCAACGTACATGGTGTTTTGTAGGGGCAGACACCATGGAACTGTTCATTCAATAATCATGTTATTACTAATAGCTTCCATATAGAGAGACATTACTGTGCACCAAGTGCCAGAAATAGACCTTGAACTAAGCTTCAGAGCTCTCCTTTGCAATGTCTTTCTCCTTGAAAAAAAAATTAACTTTGGGGGGTTTTATTGTTTCATTTGTGAAATGATAATACCCACTTACAAAGTTATTGAGATGTTTAAATGAGATAATGCCCATTACACTGTTAGCAGGTTTCCTGGAACACAGTACATGCTAATTTAAAGTTATTTTTGTGAATATTGTGGTTGAAACCAACCATTTGGTTCACTTCCATAGAAGGCAAATTTCTTTCTTTTTACTAGTCCATTGTCAAGTTACTTCTCATGGTTCCTCAAGTCACATAACTTTTTGCCCTTATTAGTATCCACATATTCATTGCTATTGTATAGATGTTTTTCTTTAAAGAAAATAGCAGAGGCAGGGTGCTGGTGGCTCACGCCTGTAATCCTAGCTATTCAGGAGGCTGAGGTCTGAGGATCACGGTTCAAAGCCAGCCCGGGCAGGAAAAGTCCGTGAGACTCTTATCTCCAATAAACCACCAGAAAACCAGAAGTGGCACTGTGGCTCAAGCGATAGAGCACTAGCCTTGAGCTGAAGAACTGAGGAACAGAGTTCAAGCCCCATGACCGACAAGAAAGAAAGAAAGAGAGACAGAGAGAGAGACAGAGAGAGGAAAGAAGGAAGGAAGGAAGGAAGGAAGGAAGGAAAGAAGGAAGGAAGGAAGGAAGGAAGGAAGGAAGGAAGGAAGGAAGGAAGGAAGGAAGGAAGGAAGGAAGGAAGGAAGGAAGGAAGGAAGGAAGAGCAGAGCTGGGCACCTGTGCCTCATGCCTGAAATCTTAACTGTTTAGGAGACTGAGATCTGAGAATTATAGTTCAAAACTATCCAGGGAAGACAGAGTCAAGTGAGTCTTACCTCCAGTTAACCACCAAAATGTCAGAAGTAGAGCTATAACTTAAGTGGTAGAATACGGGTGTTGAGCACAAAAGCTAAGGATCAGTACCCAGACCCTGAGTTCAGGCCCCAAGACTGACACACACACAAAACGAAAACAGAAAAAATTGAAACTGATCATGTAAGTACCAAATTTAGTAGGGCTTTCAGTTTTGTTGTTTTTAGACTCATAGCTCAAATTTAAGGTATTATAATTTTTCTGGGATGTTAATTACTTAGCTGGTTATAGTTAATTTGTCTGGCTGGATGTTGAACCCAGGGTGTCATTCATGCTAGGCGAGCAAACACTGTACATTTGAGTTACATTTCCAGGCCTCATTTTTGGAGATGCATGTCTTAGTGGAGTTAAAAGAACCATGCTGCATTCATTCTGTCAAGAAACCTGTAGCTGCTTTTCTTCCTCCTGTCAAAACTTCCACCTACTGCTTGTCGCACTAGGACTGTGAGCAGAACTGAAGGCACAAAGGTCAGGTTAGAAAAGATTTACAGCTTACCTTGTTTGGGTTTCCAATATCTATATGGAGTCTTCAACATGAGTTCACCAGTCCCTGAAGCCATGGGACTATCTTGAGGTTCCCTGCATAGCTATGATAGGCAAAGTGCTGAGAGAAGTTGGTAGCTTTCTTGTCTATGGACTTTGCATGTTCAGCCCGAATACAAGTCACACGGGAAAAGAATTTTCGCATAAAACACAGTACTCTAGTGTCAAATTTAACATAGGTTATTTCTATATTTTAAAGGTTTTTTCCATGCATTTTGATACATATAAGACTGGTTATACTCTCACTGCATAGCTGCAACACATTTTTGTTGGTACCATAAAGAAATTTTCTGTAATTAGAGATTATTTGAAAATATTAAAAACATAGTAAGCGATATTTAATATCAGAGAAAAGCTGGAAATGTAGCTCAGTGGTAGAATGCTTGACTATAGCATGTGGAAGGCTCTAGGTTCAATCCCCATTTGTTCCTACAAACAAAAATATTCTGCTAGCCATTTTTCTACTTTGAAATATTTCAGGTAACAAAACTTAGAGTATAAAATTATATAAAGATATAATAAGCATCTGCATGACTATCAGCAGCATAAAAAATAAAATACAACCAATCATTTGAAATTGTGTTATAGTATTCCTCAATACCCAGTCTTACCTTCTTGAATTTAGTAGATATCATTCACTCTAAACAAGGGTTCTGAATGATGTTTTGGTGGATCTATGAACGTCCATAGGTAGTTGTACAAAGGGATTTCAATTAAAAATGTCAGTTTGTGAATGCAGTGAATCTTGATCAGTGTCATCCCTTTCATCATCCCCTATCCCTCGCAAGTCCATACATCTCCTCAATTTACCTAGTTCCATTGTCACATATCTACCTTGAATATTAGGGCTGCATTCACCCACCCTTCTATTCATCTGACCCTTTCCCCTTGACCTCACTCTACATAACATATGTTGTAACTTCCTGGTATTCATTTTGTTAAACTATAAGTTAGTTATTCAAAAGATATAAATGATTGGAACCCTCCCCTGCATATAGCATAATTTAGTTAACAAGTTTTTGAATATATGCACATGACCCCATATATATATATATATATTCATAATTTAGGTCTAACTTACACATATGAAAGAAAACATGCACCTTTTTCTCTGAGCCTGACTTACTTACTTAACATATTTTTTCAAGTCCATCAATTTCCCAGTTAATGACTTAATATCATTCTTCCTGATGGCTGAGTAAAATTCCATTGTATATATACATTTTCTTGATCCATTCATCCATTGAAAGGTAGCTAGGATGGTTCCATAACTTGGCTATGGTGACTAGTGCAGCAATGAAGATGGATTTTCAAGTGTCTTTGCTATATCCTGACTTGTCACCTTTTGGATAAGTACCAAAGAGTGGTATTGCTGGATAATATTGAGGATCTTACTCTTGACCCATTTACTCTTTTTTTAAAGTTTTTTTTTGGCCAGAAAACAATAATATTGCTCAGAAAACAAATATTCTCCATACATATTAAGATGTGAAATTCTCAACCATTTATCTTTATTAGCATTGCTTTTGCCAGTTGTGGGCTTGATCTCTGGGCCTGGGTGCTCTCCCTGCACTCTTCAACTCAAGGCTAGTACTCTACCACTCGAGCCACAGTGCCACTTCTGACTTTTTCTGTTTATGTGGTGTGAGGAATCAAACCCAGGGCCTCATGAATGCTATGCAAGCACTCTGCCACTGAGTCACCATCCGAGTCCTATAAGCATCTCTTGATTGAATCAATTATGTATAAAGAACAAATTGTGACAATATAATCTATGTGTACTTCAGTGTGAACTGGTGTGAAAGACAAGAAAATCATGTGTTTTACTTTTTTAATTTCATTTCATTTCATTGCAAGGGTGACATCAAAAGGGTTACAGTTACCTAAGTAAGGTAACGAGTACATTTCTTGTCAAACATTGTTACCTCCTCCCTTGTTTTTTCCCCACTTCCCGCCCCCCCATTCCCCTACCCCTCTAGTTGTAAAGTTCATTTCCAACATAGTGTCTTGTGAGTATCGCTGTTGCATTGGTTCAACCTTTGTCCCTTGCCTCACTATTTTGTTGTTCCCCTTTCCTTCTCCAAATCAGATAAACATATATACAAGACACGGGGGTACCAAAAATCAAAAATATTCCAAGATATGGAAACAAGAGTTTTTTTTGTTTCTTGTTTTTGTTTTTAATGTACTGTGTGAAATTATTTCTTGTTTTTCTTTCATATTTATTTTCCTTTAGTTTTCCCCCTGATCTCACTGTTTTTTAATTTTGGGACCCATTTACTTTTGTGTGCTATCTCCTTTCCCTTGGTTTCTGCACTCTCAGTATCTTTGTTGGGAAATGTAATAGCTCATGCGATTGTAAGGATTCTCTATAGCACTTTCAGAGTTCCTCACATGTTTGCTTATTTCATGTGCTCAGTAAATTATAGCTATAATACACATTTAATTCTCATATCACTGTGCTGCATCTAGTCATTTTTTTCAGTCCCTCTTGTTTATGATCTGGCACTAAATGGAGATCATATAGAGAAGACAGGAAATAATGCTTCAACTTTCTACAGTTCTACTTATTAGTCTATTAGTAACTCTATGCCTATCAGATTAAAGCAGTATTAGAAAATCTTAATGTCCTCAAGTGAAAAAACAATGTAGGTAAAGAGTAGCTAGCCTTAAATTATACAAGGATATATATTTTATTTAATCCTCCCATTTTAACACGGTTTTTTGCATGGCTGCCTGTAAGAGCCTCAGAACTTCTTCCTCACTTGTTTTTTAAAAGATTTTTCTCACTCTGTTACTAAATAGATTAGTAAACAAAGGTGCCAACTCTATTATGAAAGACACCAGCTTGTTTCTGTCTGGCCTGTGGCCAACTACTCTGGACAAGCCATTGAAGAGTCATATGACTTTGAATCACTATTTACTTGGAACAAAATGAGAGGAAGGAATTATATCCAGTTACTAGTCCCCTGAGCCTTCCCTGTCCTAAGCTGTCCTCTTTATTTTTCTTGTCCACTATTAGCTACCAGTAACAACATACTTCTGCTCATATTTGTAATACAGCCTTACAATATTTTAAATCACAAGCCTTTGAAAAATACCAAGGCCCATAGTGAGTTTCATTCCCCCTCCAAAAAAAACCAAAACAAAACAAAACAACAAAACAGAGAAGCTATCTCTGTTCTCTGTTGGTTAGGTTGCTTGACCTCAAATCTAACATCCATTTTCTCAGGGTAGGATATATTATGCTGCCATATCAAAATTCTCCCCAAACCTGAGTGGCTAACCAAGGCTTATTTCTTGTTTATAGTATGTGTTGATCATGGGTCACATGAGGTCAATACATGGTCCTCAATCTAAGGCCAAAATGTAGCATCTTGTAGCACTACTCATTGTCATGGTAGAGTAAAAGATACCTCTGGAGACCTATATACTGCACTATTAATTAAGTCTTGTTTCTGGATGGGACATGTCACTTTTTTTCATAAGTCTTTGGTCAACCTTGATCAGTAGCCAGTTGGGGGCTAGGTAGTACAATCCTACCACATGCCTTGAAAGTAGAGAGCTATAAATATTTAGTAAGTAGCACTGATAGTCTCATATACCCTGTAGAAAGGCATTACTGCTTTCTCGAGTCTTCTGTCCCTATCTCTGGAACATCTTACTAAGTTCTTTGTCTTCTGTGTTCCTCGTGTTTTTACTTTGTTTCTGCAAAAACCAACTTTTTTGTCAATTTGATCATTTTTATGCATGGTGCAGGCTATATGCTTTATAAACAGAATTTTTTTCTTTCTTCACTTGAATTCTTTATACCTCAGTGGTTTTCCTGCAGTAGAAAGCTGCACTAACCCAGAAAAACTAGCTTTCATATCAATAAAATGTTCTCTTTCAGACTCTTACTCACCTGTTTACTGTTACAGTACAAGCATAGCTATGATTTTGTAATCCTCCAACCATAAAAATAGGATAAAATTATTTACCCAACAGTATACAACTAGTTGGTATTGTACTAAAGGAGCCTAAACTAGACTTCAGTCTGTTTTCTTTTATTATGACAGTAAGAATACAAAGTTGCATACCTGACAGCTATATGATTTACTCGTAACAACTGTTAACAATGGAATCTTGTCTTTAATCTTTTTTTTTTTTTTTTTTTTTTGTCAGTCATAGGGCTTGAACTCTGGGCCTGGGCACTGTCCCTGAGCTCTTTAGCTCGAGATGAGTGCTCTACCACTTGAGCCACAGTGCCACTTCCAGTTTTCTGGTGTTTAATTGGAGTCTCACAGGCTTTCCTGCCCAGGCTGGCTTTGAATCTCAATCCTCAGATCTCAGCCTCCTGAGTGGCTAGGATTACGGGTGCAAGCCACCAGTGCCTGCCTTTAAAAATTCTATTTAAATGTCTCCTTTTAAGTATTTTGATGAATTTCATGTCATGAAATCAGATTCCTGGGATTCTATGCCAACAAGCAATGCTCTTTTTTGAAGCAGCCTCTAATGTACCAGTGATATAATCATGACTATCTGGAAGACTAAATAAGAACTTTAACCACTCTTGCTGCACTTCAGTCTAGAATACAGCATTGGATACGTAGTGTTATTACAAGCTTATTTAACTAATATTAAGAATATGTGTTCAAGGATTAAAGTAACAAATATAACCAATAGTCTGTTGAAAGCATTACTGCATGTTGTGTCAGTCCATTTCAATCTGTAGTTAATTTCTATAACATGTGAGCTGCCCTCATATACTGTTTGCTATAAAATAATTGAAAAATGACTCTTGGCTTATCCATGTTTTCTTTTGATAATGGCTTTTAAAAAGACCCTAATCAATGAGACTGTCACTAAAAATCATAGATTATAAAAGAGACATTGTTAATATAAAGTCGGAATATACAGACACGGAATTCTCATGGCAAATGATACTTTGGTGGTCTAAACTACCTGCAGGTAAGTTCGAATATACGTAATCTAAAAATAAAAAAAATCTGAAATACGTGGGCTGGGAAGGTGGCTCAGTGGTAGAGCGCTTGTCTTGCATGCATGAGGCTCTGTGTTCTATTCCTCAGCACCACATAAGCAAAGAGAAAAAAGCCGGAAGTGGCGCTGTGGCTCAAGTGGTACAGCGCTAGCCTTGAGCTGAAGAGCTGAGGAACAGCGCCCAGGCCCAGAGTTCAGGCCCACGACTGGACCCCCCCAAAAAATCTGAAATACTCCAAAATCCAAAACAATTTCAGTGTCAACTTGAAGCCAAACACAGGAAATTCCAAACCACGTTGCAAATGTATAAAATTATTGATCATATTGTACATGTACAAAATTATTGAAAACACTGCATAAATTATTCTTAGGCTATGTGGATTAGATATGAAACTGAATTTTGAATTTAAAATTGGATTTCATCTCCAAGACATCTCATTAGGTGTAGCAAATACTCTAAAATCATATATCCACATATATATACATACATATGTATATACATACATACATAATACTGGTCCCAAGAATTTTAGATAAGGGATAATCAGTCTTTTTTGTTGCTGTTATTGTTTGAATATTTTTTTATTGTGAAAATACTGTACAGAGGGGTTACAATTACATGGGCAAGATGAGTACATTTCTTATCAAGCATTGTAGCCTCCTCCTTTGTTTCTCTTTCCCATCCCTTTCCATCCTCCCCCACCCCCCACTCAATCCTCCTCCCCCCCCCAAAGTTGTAAAGTTCATTTTTGACATAACGACTTGTACATCTCATTGTTGCAATGGGTCCACCTGTATCCCTAGTTAAACGATTTGTTTTTTCCCTTCCGCTCCAGAAATTATACCAACATCAAATGCAGTGAAAGCAGGGGTTATACCATGGGGGAGGGATATACAAAGCAACAAAGAAATAATCTTATAAATGTGGGATAACCAGTCTTAAACCACAAACCTCTCTCTGCCCAGGATGCAATGGAGGAACATACAATTACATGTTTATATAGATTCAATAATATCATTTGTAGATTAGGAAGGAAGAATCTTTTCAAAAAATGTCACACAGAAACCATACCAATGGTGCTCTAATTTTTTCCAATTGTTTTTGCCCTGTTATCAAATAATCTTGATTACTATTCACACTAAAATTAGGTTATTTTCATATGTAAAACTACATGGTCATAGATGCAAAGTTGAAGCCAGTTTTGTTGTGGTGTATGTGTGATGATAGAAGTATCTTGTATATTTTCTCACAGAGTCCTTTATTATAGTCATTTTGCTACCAGACCATTCCTTTCTCATGAAAAATATCATAGAATACAGAAAACATTAAGTATAACTCTATGTTTCTATCAGCAGTCTTCAACCATTTTCAACTCTTGACCCATCTGCCATGAGACCTTTCTGAAGATTATCATAATCATTTGAATTTAATGTCTTAGGAACAGTTTTTATAATGTCTTTTCACTTTCTGCTCTAATGATAGATATAAATGACAGGCTTTCACATAAGGAAGAGAATTTATTCAAACTGCTTGAAAGTAGTCACTAGAAGAGCTCAACCACAGATTCTATCAACTAATTTCTTAAGCCACTCTTAGAGGCAAGGGAGCCAATAACCTTCTATTAGCACATACTTACTATCAAAAAACTAAAAACGAGAAAAATACCACTGCTTCATATTGTTGGAGTCTCACATTTGGCTATCAGCAAATGTGTACCTGCAGATGGATATGTTGTTCAGTTTAAGAAACATTATTATAATATAAAACTGATCTTTTTTTTTGGTTGGTCATGGGGCTTGAACTCAGGGCTTTCATGAAGTCCTTTTTGCACTAGGCTAGCACCCTACAACTTGGATCCACAGCTCCACTTCCATATTTTGGGTGGTTAATTGGAGATAAGAGTCTTCTGGACACTGTAGCCCAGATTGGCTTCGAACCACAATCCACAGATCTCAGCCTTCTGAGTAGCTAGGATTTCAGGCATGAGACACGAGCACACAGCTGATAATAATTATTTTTGCTTACTCTTATACTCATGTTAAATTGTTTGGCTCCACATACTCCCCCCCCCCAAAAAAAAACCCATTTATTAAAGGCTTAATTCCCAAGTTGGAATGACTGGAAGCTAATGGTAAAGGGTGGAGGTGGCAAATAGGTAAGTTTAGGTCACTGAGTCCATGTCCTCAAAAAGGTCAGTGGAAGAATGGTTTCTTCCTTTCTCTTTGCTTCCCCACTGCCAAAGCATGAGTAGAACCACCCGACAAAATGTGCTGCCTTGTCACACTGAAGCCTCCAAAACTATGAGCCAAAATAAACCTTTTCTCTATAAAACTGATTGTCTTGAATATTTTGTTACAGTAATAGAACTATACTAACAACTTCTGTTTACTAGTAGTTGTCTTTTAAAATGACAATGCACCATTAAGAGGCATTTTCATAAAATTTAATTATATATTGATATTCATTAAATATGTCAATAAATCCAGAGCTCCTTAGACTTTTTTTGTCAGTTGTGGGGCTTGAACTCTGGGCCTGGGTGTTGTTCCTCAGCTCCCAACTTGAGGCAAGTGCTTTACCATTTAACCACAGCACCACTTTGGTTTTCTGGTGGTTAATTGGAGATAAAAGTCTCAGGAACTTTCCTATCCTGGCTGGCTTTGAACTGAAGTTCTCAGATCTTAGCCTCCTGAGTAGCTAGGTTATAGGTGTGAGCCACCAGTGCCCAGCTTCCTTAGACTTTTGAGGGTTGGAACATTCTACTCTAAGAGAAGAGTAGAAAATTTTGCAATAACTTTTTCAGATAAGGTGTCATGAAACAAATATACAGGTCCTATGAGTTCCAATAGCTGTATCTTAGTAAACCAAATGTGGATATTTTGTTGGTGAAGGAAAAATACCTTTTCCAAAGATATGAAATCGAATAGTTAGTAGTAGAAAATAAGCTTAAAAATGTTATACAGTCTGTTTAAACCTAACCAAAAATCTTACCGTCAATTGAAGGAATCTGCACTTTGCTATTGTTCATTCTTTTGAAATTGTTTTATATGATGTTGAAAGGATAATCTTTTGTAAAAAGTGGTCTCTGTAAACTTGGTAAATCTAATAAGAGGATTTTAAAAACCATTTACTGTTCTACATATACAGTATAGAAGCCTGTTTCCAAATCTAGGCAGTATGCTGTATTTTAACAATCTTTAAGTAAAATAATATTCTCTGTATTTGTCTCCATTAAAAAGCACTGAAGTTGACAAAAACAAAAATTTTAGTTCTTTTTATCACACATAGTTGAGCATATATATATTATATAACATATATAATATAACACATGTATATATAATGCATCAATTTTATAGGTAGAGGCTCCATTTTACTGGCACACAGGTTATTCAGTGTCAGTGAGAGAATTAAGGATGGAAACTTTCTAGCACCCACATTTTTTACTTCAAAATAATTAAAACATACTTTAAACCATACTAGGTTTTTTGCACTTTTTTATTGTAAAAATATTGTACAGAGGGGTTATGGTTACATGAGCAAGGTAATGAGTACATTTCCTATCCAGCATTGTGTCTCCTCCTTTGTTTTTCCCCTACCATCCCTTCCCTCCCAACTCCACAGCTACCCCCCACCCCTGCCAAAGTTGTAAAGTTCGTTTTCAACATAGTGTATTGTACATTTCATTGTTACAATGGGTCAACCCGTATACCTATTTAAGCATTTTGTTTTTCCCTTCCTCTACCCAAGCTAGAGATGCAGGGCACCAACATCAAATACAGTGAAAATAGGGATTATAACGTGGAGGAAGAACCTACAAAGAAACAAAAAAATCACATGTATATTATAAATATGTTAGAAACAATACCAAGAAAAAAAATATTTGTGTCCCTATCTTGGGGTTCATTTCACTTAACATCATCTTGTATGGTCATATGTACATAGCTTTTGACCTTTTCTACTTGTCCTACATATGTACTGGTTATTGCAAATAAAGGAAACCATGGGGCCTGGCTTACTTCACTTAATATAATAAACAAGGTCATACTAAAGCTACCAGCACAACTATGTTTATCGCAGCCCTATTCACCATAGCTAAGATATGGAATGAACCCACATGCCCCTCAGTAGATGAATGGATCAAGAAAAAGTGATATATATACATATATGTATATATATATATATAAAATGGAATTTTATGCCTCCATCAGAAAGAATGACACTGCCCCATTTGTTAGGAAATGGAAGGACTTGGAAAAAATTATAGTAAGTGAAGTAAGTCAGGCCCAAAGAAACATAGGTCCCATGGTTTCCCTTATCTGCAATAACAAGTATCTGTCTAGGACAAGCAGAAGAGGTCAAAAGTTATGTACATATGACCATACAACCTGATGCTAAGGGAAATGAACCCCAAGATAGGGACACAAGAGGTTTTTTTATATTTGTTGCTGTTCTTTTTAATGTACTTATAATGTACTATGTGATTTTTTTTGTTTCTTTGTATGTTCTTCCCCCATGGTACAACCTCTGTTGTCACTGTGTTTGATTCCAGTGCCCTGCATCTTGTATATACATTTTCTAATTTAGGGAGGGGAAGGGAAATAACAAAATTCTGAAATAAGGATACAGGATGACCCATTGTAGCAATGAGATGTACAAGATACTATGTTGAAAACAAACTTTACAACTTTGCAGGGGTGAGAAGGAGTTGAGGAGATGGGGAAGAAAGAGATGACAGGGGAAAAATAAAGGAAGGGGTAACAATGCTCAATAGGAAATGGACTCATTACCTTGCTCATGTAACTGTAACCCCTCTGTACAGTACCTTTACAATAGAAAATATATATTAAGAGAAAAATAGCAGTAACAATAACAACGAACATCACTATACCATATACTAGTCATCTAAATAACCTTATTTACAGTTTACATTTCATACTAACAACCCAAGCATAGTTTGTTTGAGGGGCTATTGGTATCAGGCAGTGCTCTTTGGTACAAGTCTCTGTAACACATCTATTTGCACTTTTATGAATAATTCTTGCTTTCCTATTTTGTAGTCTGTTGCTGCTGCTCCAAAAACCATTCTCATATCATTGTATAAGTACTTTATCAGCATATAATGTTTGTATAAAGTTAAAAAATCCATATTATATTTGCAATCTCATTTCATACTGGCAGGAACTCAATGAGACAAAAAGAAAGTACAGCACTATACTAATTTTCCAGGTGGAAACACATTCTCAGATTTTCTTAGTTGATCAAGACACAAATTTTCACATCATCTTCAGCTACTGTTACATTGAATCTTGAATTTCATCTGGTGAAAGTGTTGCCATCTTTTTTTCCAACCTAACAGGAAGACTCAAAGGAATCCTCTTCCTTTGTGATATGAAGGCAACATGGCATCAGTTATAAAACAAATGTGAAGCTGGGGATGGGACCAGGCCTCAGTGGTGGAATGTTTGCCAGCCTAGCATGCAGGGGACCCTGAGTTCAACCACACACCCCACCAAAACCGAACTATATTTAAGAGATGAAGAGCTAAAAGAATAAAATAAATTTTAAGTAAGGCTTGCTATTGATGTGTTTGTAGCTATGTAATTAAGCTACATAATCTATAAAGTTTTCTAGGTAGTCCTTACTACAGAAGGGCTCAAAAATTTTTCTCTGCCATTTATCTCATATTACGTAAAAGTAGATCCATTCCTTTAACAATCAATGCTTCTAGGCATTATCCTAAATTACACATATCTCTGGAAAATACAAGCAATTTCCACATTACTATAAAATTGTTTGCTTATTTGCTTTTGGTCTTTTCTAAGGATTTGATAGTACTGAAAAACAAAGAATAAAGGTGGAGCATGAATCACTACTGAGGAAGTGGTAAAAGGAGGATTTTAACACATTGTTAATAATAATAATAATAATCTACCTTAATAATAATAGTGTGACACAATGTATGCCATAAATGTTGCTATTACCCCATTCTAGAAATGAGAACTTGAGACTCAAAGTTAAATAATTTGTTGAGAGTCATAATGCTGCCAAGTGGCAGAACTGGTATTTTTTAAATCAACATCAGGCTAAGTGAGGTCCTCTTATTCTTAACCATTACCTTTCACTGCTTTATCAAGGGACTAAGAAAAAGCAGAGAGGAACACTAATGGATGTATAAATGATTGATAGGAAGATTTACAAGTCAAACATTTGCTTAAATTTCAACACACTATGAATGTAGGCTCAAGTCTTACGGCCAGTATTTTGGTGTGAATTCCCCTATGTGAGAACCTCCCTCATTTTCCATTACTTGCCAATTTGTGTTTGCTAATGCTTACTTGGTTACCCTCTTTGATCTTCAATTTTGTTTCTCAGATCTTGAAAAACATGATTATATTTCCTTTATATAAGTCTTATCTCTAATATGCACCTCAAGATTTACTTCAAAATACTCTTCATTGCTACTAGTAGCAATAAATAGCAATACATACTGACAGTAAGTAATGAACTGAGAGTCAGCTCATTCTTCCAGAGTAAAATCGATATCACCCATTTTCACAGACTAAAATGGCAATATAATTAGTAATGGTGATGTCATTGTTAAAAATTTCTGTTTAGAGCATTTATATATAGTATCTAATTTTAACTACTCGCCATTTATATGAGATAGTGATTATTACTGTATACCCACTTATAGATGAAAAAACAGAGATTTAATAGTAGTCATTTGGATGATAAACAATTTATGCAGCTACAGATTGAATCAGGTCATTTTCCCTCAATTCAGCATTGCCTGTTCTTCTACATATCCTGTGACCTGATAGGTCTCATATGACAAAATAAAGTCTACTCTTTTATTGCAAACTTTCTCTGTGAACCAAATAAATGGTTTAGGCATTAAGTACTAAAGGAATCACTTGTAGTAATTGTAAGAACCCGTTTAGGATCAGAGTGAGTAGGAAAGTTTTCTTGGATGAGGTAAAATTTTAACTATAGCATGATAAAACAATTTGACAAATTGGGGGCACTGATGGCTCATGCCTGCAATCCTAGCTACAGGAGATTAAGATGTGAAGAAGCTAGCCTGGGCCGGAAAGTCTATCAGGCTCTTATCTCCACTTAGTAAAAAACTGGAAGTGGAGCTGTGGCTCAGGTGGTAGAGCTCCAGTCACCAGGAAAAAATGTCATAGCCATGAGTTCAAATCCCCACACCAGAACAAAATAATAGTATGACAACATATCTGATTATTTTATAAAATCTATAGGTGTAAAGGAATATGTTGCACTGATGTCAAGTTAATGGGGTCATGTATGAATATGTGCTCAGTGGAAAGTATGGGTGTTTGTAGGATGATGTTTGTAGAATTTTTTTTGCCTGCTTTGGGGCTTGAACTCAAGGCCTGGGTGCTGTCCCTGAGCCTCTTTGAGCTCTATCACTTGAGCCACCGTGCCATATCCAGCATTTTTGAGTAGTTTATTGGAAATAAGAGTGTCACAGGGCTTTTCTGCCCAGGCTGGCTTCAAACCATGATCTTCAGATCTCAGCCTCCTGAGTAGCTAGGATTACAGGCATGAGCCACCAGCACTCAGCTTTGTACAACTTTTTAAAGTGTATTTAACTGAAAAAAAATAAGCAGGAGAGAATAAAATCCTATTCATCTGCCAAGGTCCAATTAAATTATGCTACCTGCACAAAACATAAAATGACCATTGTGGCTATTTCAACTAATCCTCCTTTTCTTTCAAATCCTCTAATAATTGTAGAGTAGATCAGAAGTTGCATACTAGTAATTCATGGTCCAAATCCATTTCAAAGACTTGTTCATTTATTACCATTGCCACTGCATGCTAGGGGTAGAATTTTATGGGCTTTCTTAGAAGAGCAGGACTCCGAATCTAAGCTTTGCCACAGTCTCCCTTCTAGGGCATACACCCATATTGGCACATTCCTGATTCATCAGGTCATAATTAAGGATATATGTAGTTTATGAGCAATATATCCTCCTTCTTCTGCACTGATGTGGAATATTCTTAAGGGTTGTCTCAATATTAGCATCTTTCCAATAGGAGAGAAAAAACAGAAAATGGCATCAGGTTTTCTAGGAGATTAAATCACTGTCCTATTATATTTCTTTCTGCCTCATGGAATTTTCAACTGAAATTGATTAAACTCGTAGTTAACAGGCAGATTGAATATAATTTTTTTCCTCTCAACCTATTAGTCACTGACTACTGAGCATAACTCTGAGAAGTTTGATTAGAGATTCCCATTAAAAGTCATCATACACTGCATTTTGTATGTCTCTATGAATTTTCCTTTGCTCTGTGCATTGGCCATAGACTTAACCCTCAACCCATGTACTTTATAACAAATGACATGAAGAGAGAATGAAATGTTTAATTAGTGTCTCTTGAGGATGTAATAGTTCTGAACGTTCTTGCACAGATGAGAACCAGCACATTTTATTCAAACTGTCCCTCCAAAATATCGGTATAGATGTTTAACTCCTCCTTTGCCTTTGATCTTTGTGATCCACCAGAGTGCCATACACCCTGGTGCCATAAATTACTGGTGCCGTAAGTTACTTTTGACTGGACTTTCTAGAAGCCAGTCAAAGCCAAGCTGTCCTATTTCTAGCCAAGCAATGGAGACTCTAAAAGTTCCTAGAAGTATGGAGATGCTTCTGATGACCTATCAAGTTATCTTTTCCCTCCAGGGTCCTATGGACAGTGATGAATCAGCTCAGATAAACTAAAATAACCCTTACTCATAGTTAAGATCAACTCCATAAACCACATAATCCATTGAGTTAACTATATCCAGCAGGATATATTCTTTCCATTAAAGTCTGTTAAGATTAAATCTATAATTTTGTACCTGATTTTGAACAGTAGGATTTTCATTTTGAGAATCACATTTTTATAATGTAATATTATGTGAGACTGTGATGCTGAATATCTAGCATGAGGATTTCCAAATAAACTTTTTTCTTATTTTACTTTAACTCATAGAACAATCCTCCTGTGTGATATTAAGAGTACTAAAGACTATGACTGGGGAATATTGTTCAGTAATATAGAATGCTTGCCTCACATACATAGGCTGTGGATTCTATCCCAAATACTACAGAAAAGGAATACCAAACATTAAAGTATATAATCTTTTCTTCCAAATTTCACAAGAAGATACCTCCTATTTTAAGCTTTCTTCAAGCACAAATGAGTCAAATGACACAGACTGTAGGTTTTGATTTTTTGGCATATATACATCAAGATCAATTATTCAGTACTCTTGGCTGAGCTGAGCTTTGTCATTATGCCAGAATTTTACTAAATTATCTATAACGTGAAATTAATTATTTTGTGTCCTGGGTCAAGGCAATACCTTTGTCATATAGTGGTGGGTTGACTAACAGCTGTGTACTCCTCCAGCTCATCACACTGGCTGTAAAACCCACCTGTCCCATATCAACTGAATTTCCTTTTCATTCATTGGAGCTTGGGGCTGAGGTGGTTGAGTGCCAGAAGGTCATAGGAGAGACAAAGGCATTTAGGGGTTTTGCAAAACTAGGAGGAGTGAAGTGATAGTTCCACAGATCTTCTAAATGGCATATCATGATAATGCATCCTTTGCCTCCCATCTACTTCATGCTTTGTGAGTTTATTACACTCCTGAGTCTAGTTGAGTGCTTCTGATCACTTAACTTATCCATGTTAAACAATGAAAGAGGGATATTGACTCTGGCCAGTATGCTGTTCTACATCTGATACTTCTGAAAGAATATAAATCTTTGTTTGGTCTAATGTTATGCCAGATCCTCTGATTCACATAATTAGTGTGGATAGTAATAAGCTAGTATTTACACACAATCCTTGTTTTGGAAAAATTAGATAAGCCTACAAATTTACTGACACCATCTCGCACTCCTTTTTCAGAGCATTTTGGATGAGTTCCCAAACACATTTCCTGCTTTTCTAGTAAAACAGTTTTCGTATGGGTCTCTTCTTTTTCCCTGATAAGGCTTATCTCTCACTCCTCTTCATTAAGATCTAGGTGTGCTTTTTTGAAACTACCCATTTTAACCTGTGAAATACAGCTCCCAACACAACAGGCACCCCGTGTTCTTATTTGCACAGTATCCATAAACTTTCCTCCCTTTGATCCTTCCTGTATGTCAACATTGAGCAGTCTCTCCAAATATCACTAGACTAGGAAGAATGAAGCTAAAGGGATGCATTGAAATGCCTGCAGGTTCTGCAATAAAGCTTAATGTTCTAAGCAAAAATTTTGACATGTACAGGCACCCTGGATTTAAAAGTCTCAGATAATAGCAATTCTAAGCAGTTGAAGTATATGCTCTACCCTCTGTTTTTCTTGCCATTATATCCTGGATAAATTAAATTAATATAATCCCAGATACCTTTAACCCCCATTTTAAGATGAAATCTCACTGCATTCAGATTAAGGGACTTCTGGCCCTGCCATAATGGCTTTAGGCAATTCACTTCACCTCTTCCTGACCTGCTTTACTTCTAAAATGAAGTTAATAGTATCTGCCCTTCTAACCTCACAAAGCTGAAGCCAAATTCCCACATAATACTGACTTTCTATATAATGCTCCACACAGCTTTAAAGTGATCAGACTCTTGTCTGCTTGTCATAGAAGAAACAACATTGCCTACCTCTTATTATCAACTGACACCTAGAAGAAATTAAAGTATAAACTTATTAGCATAATCATCTATTTTGTCTTTTGTTCCTTATGTTTTGAGGCACTGTCCACTTGCCAAGCAAAAAGTAGCTCTTCAAAATGGGATAATGATCCTGATATGTAATTATGATTTACTGGCTAGATTCTTAAACGAAGATATTAACTATTGCTTGCCTTGGCCCACTTCTGAACTTGTCTTTCTTCAACATTAATCACTATACTGAAGTGTTATTTCTTTCTCAGTTACCTCTGCTGTGCTCTGATATTTCATCTTCACAAATGTTGATTATTTTACCCTTTCATAGCTTTCTGTTGCCTTCTGAGTATGAATTGATATCTAGACAGATAACAGTTATTAAAAGTTTGGAAAATAATTATGGTCTTAGGTGAGCTGGCATAAGGTTTGTTTAAGAGTAAACATTCTCTGTTTAAGATTAGAAAAACAACTCATTTTTCATTCACACATGATGGAAATTGAGGTTTGATGCCAGTATATCAGTATCATGGAACTGTGGAGTACTGAAGTATCATGAATGGTTGAAGTTTATCTAGGGAGTGAAAAGAAAGTCATTGCTTACCCCAACTAACAACAATGAGTTATTGAGGACACATTTATTAAAAATTATTTTAATGACATACTTATGGCAAAGATTTACAAAGTGGGGTAAATTATTTTAAAATTACATTTATCCCTTCTCCTAAAAAATGAATAGACATGACTTTTATCTCCAAACTTAAATATATCTCGTTTGTACCAGGAACTATTATTGCCAATGAATAAACTTCATGTGCAATTTCATTTAAGAGTTATATATCAATACTTTCCTTTAAAATAGCCAAAGGCAATGATCCAGTCATCTAAGATATCATGTGACTTATATATTTGCTTCTTTCTACCTTGAAAACTTGTTTGAGTTCCCAAATTGTTTTATTATGTTCCTCCCTAAGCAACCATTAAAATGTTCTTGATCAGAATGGGTATTCAATAAACGTAAAACAGATTAAGCAAGTAATTCAAGACTACAGAGAGGTAAAAAATAATCCAGCCTGATTGACTTAGTGGTTACTGGACTGAATTTTTTTTCTGAACACTCTATTGTTAGACCTCCTAGACCTTGTTTGGAGAATCTTCAGAAAACATAATGACCACTTCTTTCCCAAGTACCCTCTGTGTGCTCCTTAGTAGCCACTTAAGAAACTTCCTTTCTTAAAAATTTTTATTTCTGCCGGGTTCTGGTGGCTCATGCATATAATCCTAGCTATTCAGGAGGCTGAGATCTGAGGATTGTGGGTCAAACCAGCCCAGGCAAGAAAGTCCATGTGACTCTTATCTCTAATAAACCACCAGAAAACTGGAAGTGGTGCTATGGCTCAAGTGGTAGAACACTCTCCTTGAGCTGAAGAACTTGGGGACAGCGCCCAGGCCCAGAATTCAAGCCCCACGACCAACAAAAAACATCAATTTCTTACCTTCCCCAGGCATCTTTCTCCTAGGTGAGGAAAGGGAAGCCCTGCTGAAGATGTCAAAGGACAAACCAGGAAGGAGCTACTTCATCTAGCTTAGGTAAAACATTGTTAGAGTCAATCTCATCATTAAATGGGGGAAAAAACAAAGATTATTCTTCTTCTTTGATGATTCATTGTCACTATTGTCCTTGAAAAGGGCATAAAAATTTGGAATCCCAAGGGCTGGAGATGAAGCTCACAAGTAGAGTGTTCACTAACAGGCCAGAGGTCTGGGATTCTCTTGCAAGAACCACAGAAAATTTTGGAAACCAACACACTCTCTACTTGAAGCCTTTTTATCTCTACTACCTTTGAGGTGCTAGAGTAAAACAAAGGGGATAATGGAGCTTGCACAGAGCTGATGGGTGGGGTTCCTGTTTGCATACTAGTTAAAAATCATAAAAGGTAGTGCTATTCCTCAACTTCCTATTACTAATACCTTGCACAAGTGACTTCTCCCCTTTGAATTCATCCAAATCTAACTTTTGACACTTATAATAATAGTAGTACTCACCTCCTACAATTGTTTAAAAAGACCAATTGAGCTCCAAACTTTATATCTCTTGACATGGTAACAGCTAAATTACTGCTGGTAGTTTTCTTTAGTATGGTAATTTTCATAATAATAATAATTTTATTATAATAAGTAATATATTCCCATGTTTGTGTTCATTACAGTGGACCTCTGGGAAGCTGTATTACAGCTTTCTACATTGCTCTCCTCATATCCTCATACCAAGTTGCTTCCAACCAAGGAATTATGCTTTCTGCAGAGTAAACCTTACTGAAAAATTAGGTTTTAGAACAACAAAGTTTCTAGCTTTGGCAATCAAAAATTCCAAGCATTTTATTTAGGCTGTGTCTTTTAATCCCAGAAGCCAGTCTTTAAATAGCATAGATTGCTTCATTTAAATAATTTTTAAGCCTGGCTGCTTGTGGTTCATGCCTGTAATCCTAGCTACTCAGGAGGCTGAGATCTGAGGATCTCCATTCAAAATCAATCCAGGAAGGAAAGTTCACAAGACTCTTCAATTTAGCACCAAAAATCGAAGTGGAGCTTTGGCTCAAGTGGTACAGCACTATGCTTGGGCAAAATGCTCAGGAACAGCATGCAGGCCCTGAGTTCATGTCCCAGGACCAGCCCAATTTTTTAATGCCAACCTTCCTTTTTCTCCTAAAGGAAAATCATACATACATCACAGTAAGTAAAAGATATAGAAGTAATTCTTTAATGTCCGATGGTACATGTCCATAATCCGAGTAACGCAACTACTGGAGACAGGGAACTTGCAGTTCTAGGCCACCTCAAGCAAAAGTTAGTATGATCCTGTCACCAAAATAAATCAGATGTGGTATATTTACACCTATGGCTCCAGCTACTCAGGTGCAAAAAGTTAAGAGGATTAAGGTTCAAAATAGGGCCCCTGGCAAATTTAGCCCAAGTCATGATCTGAAAAGCAAACTAAAAGCAAGAGGATTTAAGGTGTGCCTGAAGTAATAGGGTTCTTCCCATGCAAGTTCCAAGTTCTGAGTTCAAACCCCAGTAGTGCAAATGGTGACACTAATGACAATAATAAAGATAATAATTCACTGTTTTTTTCCATACAGAACTAATAATTGTAAATTCACACATACTTATGTACACACAGCTACCACGTTTGTTTCTTTTATTCTTTCCACAAATTCTTTTATTATTATCTGTATTAGTTGTACAAAGGAGTTGCCATCTAACAAAGCAGTTTATGAATGAAATGTATCTTGATCAATGTCACCTTTTTCAACATTCTCACCCATCCCTCTCTTCACCTTCCCTTATTCTTCATAATACATTGAATTCTTGAATTCATTTTCCTCTTTTTCTCTTCATTTGTTAACCCCTTTTTTCCCTCAACTCCACCCATTCCTTACAAGTACTGGTGCTGCTTTTGTTGGACTTTGACATTGCCTTTCTAAGGAATTTGAGTTCTTCCTTCAAACTACCATACTTCAGTTAATACATTTGTATGCACTTGTATACCAAGTTTGCTTCTTGTTTTAATAACTATCCATAGGCCAGGCATGGTAAAGCTTGTAATCCTAACTACTTGGAAAGTGACGATCAGGAGAATTTTGGTTCAAGTCAACCCTATGTCAAACAAAAATGAGGAGCATAATGATGTGGGCCTGAAGCCCCAGGCTTAGTAAAGTAGGAAGATCATAATCCAAGCAAACCAGGGGAAGAAAAGTGAGACTGTACCTAAAAAATAATGAAAATAAAAAGGGTTAAGAACACTGTTTAAGCCGGTCGCCAGTGGCTCACGCCTGTAATCTTAACTACTCAGGAGGCTGAGATCTGAGGATCGTGATTCAAAGCCAGCCCAGGCAGGAAAGTCGGAGAGACTGTTATCTCCAATATACCACTAGAAAACCGGAAGTGGCGCTGTGGCTCAAGCGTACCTAGCCTTGAGCTGAAGAGCAGGACAGTGCCCAAGCCCAGAGTTCAAGCCCCATGACTGACACAAAAAAAACTGTTTAAAAAGAAATGTACTCATTACCTTACTTCTGTAACTGTAACCCCCATGTTAATCACTTTTACAATAAAATATAAAAGATAGTTAATAAAGTGCCTGTAACATGAAAGAAAATGAAGAATCCTAGCCAGGCTTGTAATCTGAACACTCAGGAAGCTGAGAAAGGAAGACTAGATTGGTGTTCAGTGTTAGTCTGGACTCCTCACACATATATAGATGCATACATACATATAATACTTATTCTGTGATTTTACTTACATAATGTTCTATAAGGTACAAACTAAAGTGTGACAGAAAGCTGAATGGTGATTGCTTAGAGAGAAGTTGCAAATAAGGTTGAATTACTGTAAAAGTATAGATACTTTGGGAGCAATGGTATGTTTGTAATCTTGACTGTGGGCTTCATAGGCATACATGCATATTCAAATGGACAAACTATTTTACTGCCTTCTCTTTTTCTGCTTCAGTTACTGCCTTCTCTTTTTCTGCTTTTAAGTACACCACTTGGAAGGTTGAGGCAGAAGAACTGGGAGTCAATAACCAATGTGGGATACATAATGTTCTTTCAATGCATATGAATATTAAGTTGATTTAATAAAGAAAATTTTTACTATAAAAAAAAAGGATTAGGAACATGGCTCCAATTGTAGAGTGCAAGCCTAACAAGTATGAGACCTTGAGTTCAAACCCCAGGGCCACAAACAAAATAATAAGTGATTCATAACTTTAAAATAATACTAGTAAGAACTGGGAATGCAGCTCAGTGGTGAAGCACTTGTTGGGAATGTAGTAGGGCCTCCATCAATGACTTATGCCTGTAACCCTAACTATTCAGATGGCTGAGGCCCAGAGGATCATGATTCAAAATCAGTCTAGGCAGAAAAGTTTATGATATTCCATCTCCAATTACTTAGCAAAAATGCCAGACTAGAGATGTGGCTCAAGTGGTAGATTTCCAGCCATAAGCCAAGTAAGCCAAGTGAGAGCACAGCCCGAAGTTTAAGCCATAATACAAGCACACACACGCATGTACACATATACACACACACAAATACAAGAGGGCTTAGATTCATCCCCAGTACCCAGTAAAATAAAAATTATGGCCTTGTGTAAACCTTGGTTTTCCAGGTTGTAAAATAGTTCCTATTTCAGAGGGCTATGGGAATTAAGTAAAACATTCTATATACCATCTTTGAAAATTTTGTTGGATTTCTCAATTAGTAATGCAAAGAGATTTTATCATGACACCAGTCAACATGACCATAACTGGCAGCATGTACTTTAATTCCCTCAGGCATACTGCAACAGAAGTGATGAATATGTTCTTTAACTCTTTGTATCTTTAGATTTTGGTGGAAAATACCATTTCTTTTTAATTGTCACTGTATAGTTGATATACAGAGGGTTATAGTTACATGAATTAGGTAAAATCAGTACAATTCTTTTGAACCATATCTCCTCTTCCATTGCTGTCTCCCAGTCTTTCCTCCTATTCCCATCCGTAAGATATGCAATTCATTTTCCACATAGTGTCTAGTGAGTATTACTGTTGTTCATCCTTAGTCCACTTTTTATGTGCCCTCCTTACACTCCCAAATACAAACAAACAAGACAAAAGGAAAAGAAAACAAAAACAGCAGCAATGACAACTAAAGAATTTCTCTTGTTTCCTTTTCTTGGAGTTCATTTCATAGAATATTATTTATATGATCATCTGTCCATAGGTATTGAGCCTTTGTCCACCACTAATATTTCAAATGTATCCAACAGTACTGTAAAACAATCCCAAATTCTCCTCTTTTTTAAATAGGTCTGGCTTCTATACCACAAATTTGGAAAATAGTGTTACAGAAATCTGACTATGTTTCTGCAAAGGTTTTCCTCTGGTACATTATAAGCATCTTGAAAGCAGGGCTATATTTTATTTACTTTATTTACTTTTAAATTCCTTGTGGTGCATGGAATGGTAAATATTCAACTAATATTGTCTAAATTATATTCAGGTTCATTTCTCTGGATTTTAAAGACGTTTCCAATCATCCCTTGTCACCTGATCATTTTAAACAAACATTTTGTTTAGTTGGCATCTTCATTTTCTCCAGCATTATTTTCAACTCTTTCAATTGCCAGTTGTGTGGCCCAAAAGTTTAGTGGTAAGGAATCCAGTTCCTCTGCTAGAACTTCTAGTTCAAAAGTCCTTAATATCTACTGTATAAGAAAAGCAAGCTTGTGCTTACTTAATTTGAATTGTCATTGAGAGATTATTGATCCTGTTTTCAAATTGCAAGTTAGAACCCTTGAGAATTCTTCATTTAGCATTAATCTCTCATGAGAGAGACCATGCACATTTGATTTTAGGCTTGAAAATTTACAGATATAAAACTCACTTTTAAGAAACCATCTAAGTAATTAGTAGTTAGTCTCAGATACTTTGTCACAAAGATGGAAAGCTAACTAAGAAATGAAACAATAAGATTTATATGAAATTTAGGTTTTATCAATAGAGGAAATAAATTCCTGAAAGTCAAACATGTAAGGATATTCAGTGTTGTAATTATCTGGCAGGAATGGATTGATATGCTTTACATATTTAAAAGTGACGAACTGAAAGTATGGTTCAGTATTATCTTGACAACCTAGCAAACATGAGGTCCTGAGTTCAAACCCTCCAGTACTACCAAAAGGAATGAGAGAAAAAAAGAAAATAAAAAGGGAAAAGGAAGTAATGGTTTTATTTGTTTAAAGTGGTTTTTGTGTGCAATTATAACAGAAGGTCATAAACTGGGCAATTTATTCTTTTTAAAATTTTCAGCACTCATTACTTGTACAAAATAAAGGTTCTAATATGACATTTCATATATGTACATAATGTATTTTGATCATATTTACCCTCTTGGTAATTTATAAAGAACAGAAAGTTATTGCTCACAGTTCTAGAAACTGAATGCTATCTACATGACTAAATAAACACACATGAGAGAACTCTCCAATGGAAAACATAATCCTGAATAAAAATATAGGGGTTTTTTTGCATTTCTGAGATGACAAGAATGAGCAGGAAGCTTCTAAGAGCCACCTCAGTCCACCAAATCAAAAGATATAAACCATGAGATAAAACAAGAGTTGAGAATGAGCTGGACACTTGTGGCTCACACCTGTAATCCTAGCTCCTTAGGAGGCTGAGATCTGAGTATCGTGGTTCAAAGCCAAGCAGGGCAGAAAAGTCTGTGAGACTCTCATCTTCAATTAACCACCAGAAAACCAGAAGTGGTGCTGTGGTTCAAAGTGGTAGAGCACTACCCATAAGCAAAAGAACTCAAGGACAGCACACAGGACCTGGGTTCAAGCCCCACAACTGACAAAAAAGAACTGAGGATTAAAGCAATAAACAAGACCAAAATGTGACAGTCACACTAAAGTAAAAAGTCTCTAAGTGCTTCCTGCTTTCAGTTCACTAATACTTGGAACAACAGTAAACTTGAGGACACACAAAAAAAGCTTCTGAACCTTACATTCACTCATTAAACAAACCACATCATGAAACCAAAGTTGTCCCAGGATAGCAAATACTAAGAAGAATTCCTAATATCAATGTGTATAAGAAATTACAGAGAAGCAAAAATGAGTTTAGAATAATCAGAGGCCCCAAACACAGAATAGGTATTGCAAAAGCAACTTAAGTTAGAAAATGTAAAAAAGCGATTTCTATTCTCAAATATGTTCAGGTTTTCAGAGTATCTGTAAGTATCATAAATTAATGGCATATAAAAAGGAGGACCAAACCACAACAGACTATTAGGAGTTGTCAAGCAAATTTATTGAATTGAACAATATAGTTCTTGAAATAGAAATGTAGCTAATGATTAAAATAGGAGCATACCACAGATGAACTGAGAAGTGAGAAACTAAAAGAAGAGCATAGAATGGAGACTAAAAAACAGGAAATTGAAACTCTGTTTAAAAAATTTTTTTAAAGGTGGCTGAACAGAATGAGAACAGCTTAATTCATATTCTAGTGTACCTAAAGGGCCCAAGGACTTTATAAGGAATAGACAGAATAAAGAAAATAGAAAATATATTATGAGATGTGTATGTGTATGAGACAGACAGACATACAGAAACAGAGAGACAGAGGCAGAGACATAGAGAGACAAAGGCACACGGAGAGAACAGAGAGATTAGAAGAGGGAGGATGAGAATGTTAGGCTGGATACATTGTAGACAACTTTAATACACTATCAACAAACTAAAGATCTTAGAAGTAAACATATGCAAAGGAATTACAGTTAGAATGATAACAGATCACTTACCAACCACAGTGGAACAGATACCTTATTAGAGGGTGATTATCAAACACTTGAAATTATTGATTCTTGTAGAAGGAAAATTACCAAAAATAGTATTTAAAGAACCTAATTAACAAGGCTGATACAAAATGCTTATAGAACACTGTACCCAATAATTATAGAATATATATTCTACATTAGAAATGGAACATTTGTAAAAATTGACTCTGTATTATCCCGAGGATAAGTTATAATAGAATTCAAAGAAATCTATCTATAGAGTATGTTGTTTGAGCATGCTGAAATCAAGTTAGAAGTCAACAATAAAAAATTCCAAATACCTAAGAATTTAGACATCAAAAAAACATAAAAATAAATCAGTTTACAGTGGCTCACACCTGTTATACCAGCTGCTCAGGAGATAGAGATCAAGAAGACCATGATTCAAGGTCAGCCTGGGAAGAGACCTCATCTCAGGCATAAGCATGGTGATACACATCTGTATTTCCAGTTATATGGGAGGTGCAGATGGGAAGGATCATTGCTCAACGTCAGCCCCAGGCCAAACAAAAAAGCTATTCCCTATCAAAAGCAGAAGAAGTAAAAAAAAAAAAAAAAACCCTGCCTAGAGCATGGCTCAAATGATAGTCTGCCTAGCAAGTTCAAAAACAGGTGATATATCTCAGTACTTCTAGGCTCCAGTAGCTCATGCCTATAATCCTAACTACTCAGGAAACTGATATCTCTAGAATAATTATTCTGAATCCAGCCCAGGCAGAAAAGTCTGAAAGACTCCAAAATAACTAGCAAAAAACCAGACTGGAGATGTTGCTCAAGTGGTAGAGTGCCAGCCAAGTAAGCAAACTGAGCATGAGGTTCCAAATTCAAACCCAATTAAAAGATGAAAATACTACATATCAAAATGTATTAAATGAAGTGAAATATGTGGATGCATAAAGGAAAATGTGTAGAACCTAATGCTCCTAATAAAAAAGAAGACTTGGTAAATTAACCATATATGCATTCAATTTAAGATGTTAGGAAAAATCATATAAAGTTGAAGAGAAATTAATGAAGTAGAAAACAGGTGTTCAGTGGAGAGGGTCGTACTAAAATATAAAAGGGCCTTATGTCAATACATTTTAATTCAAGTAAATGGACATAACTATTATTAAGGAAATGAATTCTGTAGTTAAAGTTTATAAAATTTCTATTTCCATCTGTATATGAGAATTATTTGGGAAAGGGGCAAGAAGAAAATGAGAATGGTGGATGGGGTGGGGGCATCCTGATTAAAATGCATTGTGTACATAAATGGACACATTAAAATGCATCAGAAAGAATGACACTGTCACATTTCTTAGGACATAGAAAGACTTGGAAAAATTATGCTAATTGAAGCAAGACAAACTTAAAGAAAGATAAGTCCTATGGTTTCCCTTATCTGATATAACTAGTATGTGTCCAGGACAAGCAGAAGAGGTCAACAGCTTTATACATAGGACCATATGACCTGATACTGAGCGAAATAAGCCCCAAGATAGGTACACAAGAGATTTTATCTTTCTTGTTGTTTTTTAATGTACTTATAATGTACCATGTGATTTTTTTTTGTTTCTTCATATGTTCTTCCCCCATGGTATATACAACCCCTGTTGTCACTGTATTTGACTCTGGTGTCCTGCATCCTGTATATACATTTTCTAATTTAGGGAGGGGAAGGGAAAAAACAAAATGATGAAATAAAGATACAGGATGACCCACTGTGACAATGAGATAAACAAGACACTATGTTGAAAATGAACTTTACAACTTTGGGGGCGGGGACGCGGGAGGAGTTGGGGAGATGGGGAGGAAAGGGATGGTAGGGGAAAAACAAAGGAGGGGGTAACAATGCTCATAGGAAATGGACTCATTACCTTGCTCATGTAACTGTAACCCCTCTGTACAGTATCTTTACAATAAAAATATATATTTAAAATTAAAAAAATAAAAATGAAACCTTCTTGTGCAACTAACCAGAAAAGTAAATCCAGTAGGATATGAACGTGAAATGTTTTATTAACGTCAGGATTTCAACAGTGGTTTTAATGTTAGGGTAAATATTAATGAAATTTACTATATTAATTGATTAAAGAAAGAGAACAATGTCCATCTCAGTAGAGAGATTTTCACAGGATGCTGTATAGATAATTTTTGATAACTCATTTGCCCTTCATGAAAGATAAAACATTTTTTGTAGATAGGATTATAGTTTGAACTCAGGGTTTTGTGTTTGCTAACTAAATGGTTTAAGATTGATGCCATGTGTCTAGCCTTTTTTGCTTTCATTTATTTATCAAATAGGAATTTTGTTTAGGACTGGTTTCAAACTGTTGTACTATCTTTCTTCCTCCATTTCCTACTTAATTTACAGGTATGTACCATTACACCTAGCTTGATTTTGGGGATAGGGTCCCACTAAAATCCCCCTAGATTGATCTCAAACTGTGATCTTCCCATGCAGCTAGGATAAGAAGATAAAAAATTTTATGTCTCAGCTTTTAGTTTGGTTAACCCCCACTAACATTTACATGTTCTGAATTTATTTTATTTATTTATTTATAAGTAACACATAATTCCTGATTACAAAGTACCATGTCTTCTTTGTAGAAAATGCAGAAAAATATGAACCAGAAAAGTAAGATTATCCATCATTTCTCAGTTGCTGTTTGTTTTGTATTTATCATCTTTTAATACTACTGTAGCATACTGAGTAGATACACCAAAATTTATTCACTTACTCTACTATTGTTAGTTTAGGCTGTCTTCAATATAAATTCTTTTTTTTGGGGGGGGGGGTTTGGTCATGGGGCCTGAACTCTGGGCCTGGGCACTGTCCCTCAGCTCTTCAGCTCAAGCCTAGCGTGCTACCACTTGAGCCATAGCACCACTTCTGGCTTTTTTTTCCTGCTTATGTGGTGCTGAGGAATCGAACCCAGGGCCTCATGCATGCAAGGCAAGCACTCTATCACTGAGCCACCTTCCCAGCCCTATAAATTCTTACAAATAATGATGAGACTTTGTTTTTTCCTAGGATAAAGATGAATGAAGGTGATAAACCATGTGTTCATTTATAAGGATTCATGAAATTGCCAAATCGAAATATGTTTTTGTTTTTTGGGTTTTTTTTTGCCAGTCCTGGGCTTGAACTCTGGGCCTAGGCACTGTTCCTGGGCTTCTTTTGCTCAAGGCTAGCACTTTACCACTTGAGCCACAGAGCCACTTCTAGGTTTTTCTGTTTATGTGATACTTAAGAATCAAACCCAGGGCTTCATGCATGCTAGGCAAGCACTCTACCACTAAGCCAAATTCCCAGGAACATATTCTATTGTCTTTTTAATCCATCATCAGATATATTTTCAAGTGCATATATGAACGTCAGATACAGTAAAGCATAATCTCAAGTCAGCTTTTTGTAGATAGTAGACTAATAACAAAAAAATCAATCCCCTTTTCATAAAATATACCATAAGTCAAATAAACCAAAAGTTTAAATATTGATATAGAAAATGCAAAGATGTTATAAAAAGTTTGAACTCTAATATTCTCAGAAATGTAGAGTAGCGAATGATGCTAAGTATGTTATAAAAATCTGAACACAAGGTGGGGGGAATGGGAGATAGGAAGGGATGGGAAGGGGAAACAAAGGAGGAGGCAACAATGCTTGATAAGAAATGTACTCATTACCTTGCCCATGTAATTGTAACCCTTCTGTATGGTATTTTCACAATAAAAAAAGAAAAAAAACTGAACACAAAGGAAAATATTGCTGTATCACAATACTTTCTAAATGTTTTTGTGCAAGCATATATTATGAAAAAACTGTTGCCCAATTTACCACATTTAGGAAAACATTTACAATATTTGTGAAAGAAAGCCTCAATTTATTACTTCATAAAGAAGTAAGCCTATTTATTATTTATGTGTGTATATGCATGTTTAAACACACAGAGACTTGGTTTTTTCCAAGAAATAGAATATTCAAAGCTTTATAGTTTGGCCCTTTTTCAGGCAAGGATTATGAAATAGAATGTTTTCCTGAGACCAAGTTATAAATTGCAAAAGGCTTTTTACTCTGAAATGCAGGGGAGATGAAGAAGAACAATTTCACTCAGTTACATTTGGACCCCAGGTAGAAAGTATATTCCTTTCATCATTGCCCAGAGAGGCAGCTCTTGTCTTGAGCTAAGGGCAAAAATAAGTGGACTGTGAAAATCTAAGCATGACTATTAAAATACTGATCATTCATTCCATATTAAACTGAGTAGTGAAATGGTACCATCTATATGTGATTTATGGCCAAAGTCTTTAACATTGTAGTAAATAAGTCTAGTAATATAAGTGATTACGAAGGAGAGAGGAAGAAAAGGGGAGGAGAGAGAAAAGAAGGGAAAGAAATGAGGAGGAGTAGAGGAAGAGGGGAGGAGGAGAAGGCTCAAAATTAAATTGTGAACCATAGGGCTTCTATTTCCTGGGGTTAGTAACAGCAAAATATTACCCCTGCAATAAACAGGACAGAGAAACCACTTTTTAAAGGATTTCCTTAGGCACATTTTCCCAGCAAACATTGTTACTAACCTTCAATTTATAATAAAAAAGGCTTAGTATTGGTCTTTAGAAAAAAATATGTTATTGGCAGCCATGTAGTCTGGATAGTCTGTCTTATAGAAATAATAAAGCATGTCTTGACTGGTATTCATGATGACAAAGACAGAATGGCTTTTAGGACTGATAGAAGACAATAAACTTCCCCCAAACCAGCCATCTCCACTTTTTCAGTAAGCAATTGTAAATCCCTAGCTTACAATATTCAATGTGGCTCTATGTCAAACACAGTGGGAGAAAAATGAGGTGGAAATTTTGGAAGCTTCTCCGTTGTTTGAATTTCTGTTCTTGGAGGACATGATCCATGTTCCCTTTTCATTATCAAGGTAGTTAAGAGTTAAAAAAGATACTAATAATTAATTACTCAATTAATAATAATAGTTTATAAAGGTACTAGCATAAATCATTGTGTTTTTCAGTGGGTTTTAAATCTACTGCCTTTCCTGAGTGTCCTATATTCCATCTAGCCGCAGCATTTTGTGTATTTTAAAGAACATTGCCTGAAGAAAGACATTTGGACAAACAGTAGACTTAAAAAACATCCAACTTTGAGGCATGTTCCTGACCCAAATAGGAATATCTCCCATTGAATTTGTGCCCCCAGTTGTGCTTCCTTTATAATACCTAAAGTAGTTTTAATTATTCCAACCTAAAATGTAAATGTAATTTGACAAGTCTCAGATTAGAAGGTGTAATACTAGTGAAAGGCACCAAACAGAGACTTAAGGACTGGTTGAATCCATTATCTAGGTCAGTACCTACCACAGTATGTTGAACTGGTGAGCATTTAATAGATATTTGTTACATTGAACTGCATGAATTCAAAAAAACCACATCCTCTCTTACTGCTTTGCTAAAAAACAAAATGTCAGTGATTTCTTATCAATAGGAACTCAAAATAAAAGAGGAAGGAATCCAACTTCAACTCCTCTTCCCATTCTGTACACAGCAATAATTAGTGGTGTGCCTCCTTTCCCGTGGACTCCTAAACCCTTCATCTTGTCAAGTACTTTATGTCATGGGTTCCACATCCTTCTACCTATTCCACCTATTAAACTCTAACACAACAAAGTATTTATTCTCACTTTCTTCTTTTGCCTTTCCTTCTCATTTGGTTCTTATAAAGTAATATATATATATATATATATATATATATATATCAGTCTGTAAATTTCAGGTTTGTCAGCCTTTTTTATCAACTGGATTACCAACTCATAGAAGGAAGGGGATCCTGTCTCCATACCTTTCTCTATATCCTACCTTTCTTTTTTCTCAGTTCTTAATCTAAGGTTTTAACATAAGGATTGGATCCCTTAAGATTTATGGATAGAAATGTGTTTCAATATACTAAAATTCCTTTGCAATCCTGTTTATCTTATTTCACTTTGGAACTTTTATTTTGAAGTAGAATCTCCATCTAGAAAAGGGAACAAATCATAAGTGTATAGCTCAATTAATTTTTACAATGCGTATATAATTGTATAACTTTCAAGTATCCACAACAAAGAACAAGAATATTATCAGCAGCCCTGAAAGCAGTTTCCAAAGTTACACATCTGACTTCTAACATCAGAATCATTTTGCTAGTTCCTGCACTTTAAATAAATCACTGTTTATGCATTTAATCTATACATTTACAAACATTATCCTGAGAAGGTGTCCAAAACCTTCATTTTACCAAATGAGCTTATGGAACAAAAGGAAAAAATGTAGAGTCATGGACAATCTCCTAGACCTCCTTTCCAGTCCTGTGATCCCAGATTTATTTCCTTCCTTCCTAACTTCCTTCCTTCCTTCCTTCCTTCCTTCCTTCTTTCCTTCTTTTTATCCTTCCTTGGTGTGTATCAGTACTGGGGCTTGAACTTATGACCTCTTGCTCTTAGCTTTTTCATTCTCAGCTGATGTCCTAACATCTAAACCATGCCTCTAGTTCTAGTTTCTTACTGGTTAATAGGAGATAAAGAGTCTCTCTGATTTGTCTGCCCAACCTGTCACTAAAGTGTGATCTTTAGATGTCAGCTTTCTGTATAACTAGAATAATAGGACTGAGCTACCAGCACCCAGCCAGCTCTATGATTTCTAAGAGTATTTCTTTACATAAAATGAGGAGGAATGTAAAAGAGTAATTTCAAAAGTAAAGTGACTCACAATGTGATAATGCCCAAAATAGATGGGCAGTGGCAAAGGTTTATGAAGACTGATTCATCATAAGTTAGTTCTTGCTGTGAGGGCAGGGTGGGGAGAGTGCTTTTTGACTTAGCCAAATAAGCTTTATTTACCTGATGGATCATATATTCCTCTTGGCTTTATGTTTTTTGCTTTTACAATAATTTTAAGAACAGTCATCTGCATTGTGGACTGAATTCACAGATCATCTAGTATAGTATCTTGCATGTGAAAAGAGGTCAATAAATATCTTCTTGTGCCTCAGTTACCATTTTGAAACAAAATGCCAGCAAATTGCTCCATTTAAAATGGTACTTCTTTTGTCTAGTTGGAAATTCTTAAGATTTTAATGGAATTTGTTTGCTTTCTCTCCATTGTAGAAAGATACATTTTTAATGAGGGTAACAACATAATGACTTACAGGTATAAGGAGAGACTGAACTACCTCATAAGAAATAGCTTCAAAAAAGCATCAGTTCCCTATAATTTCTTTATGATAATAGTATATCAATATATCTATCTATATCCTTTATTCAGGTAGTTAAATAGCACCAATTTGCTTGTTCTTTTTTTATTTTCCTATTCCTGGGGTTTAAACTCTGGGCCTAGATGCTGTCCCTAAGCCCCTTTTTCTCAAAGCTACAATTGTACCACTTGAGCCACAGTGCTACTTCCAGTTTTTTTCTGTGATTAATTGGAGATAAGAGTCTCACAGACTTCCCTACACAGGCTGGCTTTGAACCGCAATCCTCAGATCTCAGTCTCCTGAGTTGATAGGATTACAGGCATGAGCCACCAGCACCTCTCATTGCTTGTTCCTTTTGCCTATTATTTGTGTTGTCCTACTGCATTCAATGTAGTTTTCTGGGTGCTGCTTATGCACACAGAATGGCAAAGAAGGGCTGTGACAGGTGAAAATTAATAGAATATGCTTGTTCCATGTATCTAATTAGTTTGAGAAATAAGAAGCAACAAAAGAAGGCTACAGAAAAGTGCATGGCTGATTATATTTAATAAGTAACAATAAATGCTAACTAAATACACCAAAATTTATTGAGATTTAAATGAATGATATCCCTTTGGGAACATTGAGGAAAGCCCCAAAGAACACATCATCAATACAATGTTCAATTAAGAATCTCTTTGTAGGAAAAGGTTTATTTGGGGGGAGGGGTAACAATTTGAGAAGGGAGAGCTGAGAGACTTGTCAAGAAAGCACATTTATGGTGGTACACATCTGTAACCTAAGCTACTCAGCCAGATGGTAGAGGCAGGATGTCACAAATTTGAGGATAGCCCAGGCAAAGTTAGTGAAACTCTATAAAAACAAAATATGAACAAATGACATGATTAGAGAATGCATGAAGCTCTACAATGCATGAATCCCTGAGGTCAATAAATCCCCAGTTCTGGAAAAAAAATGCTATTCTTCTGTAGATTACATGCTTATGTATGCTAAAGCTTGAAGAATTGTTGGGACCTGACTTAATGAAGAGGATTCAGAATCTACAGTATATATAACTGCCTCTGTAGAAGATATGGCTTGGAAGGCAAGGTTCCTAGTTTCAAAAAAAAGTTTCCTACTGTAAGGAGAGGCATGATATGCATTGCAAAGTCTTTATGAACAGAAAGAATTTTGAGATGTGTGTCAAGTTTGTTTCATAAGTGACCAAAGGGAGAAAGAGAAACCTTTCTAAATCAAGTGGAACCTGAGCTAGGCCTTGAAGGAGATGTGAGAATTAGGCAGAAAGAAGAGGGAGCTCCAGAAGTATATTGTATTCTCTTGACTTTCCAATCCACACGAAAGTTTCTGTAACCCATCAACTTGTGACTGATATCATTGTGTAAAGCTTAAGTGCCTTGAGTTGTCTTTTAATTTTGTCTTTTTCCCTACTCATCCTTTTGAGTGGTCATTTATCACTGGGAGCTACAGCTGGATCACATTTTCCTGTCCTGAAAGAGTTAACTAAGCTTCTATAGGTATCTCACAACCAGGAGTTCAGGCACTGGGCCCCAGCCATTAGATAAGAGAAATGGCTTTGTGCTGGAGTGCGCTGAATGAGAGAGAACACTTCTGTCCAAACACATTTGATGAATTCACTCAATTCGGGAAAATCCAGACCAATGCACAGACGTTAAGATGAGGAAAGAAAAGGCTTTGTTCACCTTCTTCATTCCAAGGCTGTGAATTCATTCTTAGGAGTCCCTAAGAAGGGAGAAGGCAGTGGGGGCAGGGACGGGAGGTGGAGGGGGGTGAGAAGGAGGGGGATCCAGAGTTTCTGACCTGAATTCCACAGAGAGGAATGTGTGAAGAGTGAGAGGCACAGGTACAGGCTAGTGCTCTCACATACCTGGGGAAAACAGCTTTCGCCCAACTTCTGTTACTTCAGACAGTTGGCAGTTTGCTGCAAAGAATTAATACTTTTAGGAATTTGTTTTTATTAATATTTAGAGTTTGAAGAATGGGGAGGCATAGTAGAGAAAAGAATCGACATTTTTAAACACACAGAGAGAAGGAACTACTTATAAGTATGTCCAGGTTTAATTGGTTAAGGCTGTCCTATATCAGCCATGATTAAATGAGAAACATGAACAGCACTAATCATGTTTGTTTTGTTTCCTCAAAAACTACAAAATGGTTAACTGGCAGAAAAAAAAATGAGGTCAGCTCCTCATTACAGATTCCTTTGGAAATTTTGCTGTCTGTCTTGGCAAAGGACTCTTGGGGCATAAGTCAGAGTCATAAAATGCAAATATACCTACTAGCAAAAACATACTACATTTGCTCAAATAACTATGAAAACTGTTGAGCCAAATATAAAATATAATTTAAGGTACAAGGACAGGTAAAGGAAATATATAAAAACTAGGCTTTCCTGCTTAAACCAGACTGTTAGGATACAAATTTATATATGCATGTTATTTTCTCTGATATGATGCTTTCTAGATTATTACGTTAAGGGAAAATGTAGGATAGCTGTGATTATGGTGTCTACCCATTACAATTTTCCCTTATAGTTTTTTTTCCTTTGAGATTAATGGATATATCTGTGGGATTTTTTTCTTTAACTGTAGTTATTGTCTTTTCTTTTTTGGTACTGGGGATAGAACCCAGGATGTTGCCCTTGCTAGGCAAGCGCTTTGCCACTGAGCTATATCCCAGCTCGGATTTTTCTTCTAACCTAATAGGTAATGCTTCTGATTGAGGGTGCACATTTCATAGTGAACACAAGTATTTCTTTTTGGGGGGGGGGTCCGGTTATGGGGCCTGAACTCTGGGCCTGGTCGCTGTCCCTCAGCTCTGCAGGTCAAGGCTAGCGCTCTACCACTTGAGCCACAGTGCCACTTCCGGCTTTTTTCTTTTTGCTTATGTGGTGCTGAGGAATCGAACCCAGAGCCTCATGCATGCAAGGCAAGCACTCTACCACTGAGCCACCTTCCCAGCCCTACACAATAATTTCTATCACAGAGACTAGGTTCCTGAATACCCTGCTATGGTTTGGATGTGGTTTGTCCTTCAAGGGCTAGTGGATTACAGACCATCTTCTTAGAGTGATAATGTTCATGTGGTGGAAGGTTTAAGATACAGAACTTAGTACATAATCAGTTCACTGAGGACCTTGTTCCTGGAAAGGAATGATGTTGCTTGTTTTGTGGAGTGAGTTGGTTTCCACAAGAGTTAAGTTGCTATAAAAGAGCAACCCTGGTTCCTACCTGCTCTCTATCTTCCCATCTTTCCATGTGACCTCTCCTGGCATACCTTCCATTATTTTGATGCCCTTTTCCATGATATCCTCATGAGAACTGAGCTGACGACAGTACCATACCCTTGAACCTCCCAAAGTATGAGTTAAATAAACTGCTTTTCTTTATACACTACAAATTCTGAGACTTAGAGCAATAGCAAATAAATGGAAATACCTCCAAACTGTTATTCCCACTTTAGACTCTGAGTCAGAATCTAATGTTCCACAGATAGTATGTGGAAGAAAGGTCATTCAGCCACACATGTTTAGTCTTTGATGAAGAATTGTTTATAAATTTTGCTTGGGAAAGGTATTGTTTTCTATATCATTCTTTCTGTAGTACTTGAAGTAACAAAGGCAAGCAGTGCTGAATTGGTTCTGGCTGGCATGAAATGGTAATATTTGTATAAAAAGTTATACCAGTCTTCACTCAATGTTCTACATAATATACATTATTATAGAAAGTAGTATATGGCAACATAGAACTTTATAGAGCCTTTATAGCCACATTTTTCTGCTATTTTATTTAGCCAAAATATATATTCGATAAAGTATATACACTCCTTAACTGTTTAACTTAATATATGAAACAACAACCTAGATAAAGACAAACCTTTCCAGAATTGTAGCATGCATGCTTCTTTTACCATAGATGATGGCCTAATCGTCTCCCAAAGGTTTCACCTCCTAAATCCTGGGGATTAGGATCTAAACAAATGAAATTGACAGAAACATTTAACCCAGAGAAGCCACCATAATGGGCACGAAGTTGTATCTCATTATAGTTTTGATTTGCATTTCTTTAATATCTACTAATGTTGAGTATCTTTCACGGCCATTTGTAGATTTTTTTACAAAAAGGTCTATTCCAATCAACTGCTTTTTAAAATTAGATTGGTTTCACCATTCAGTTTTAAGAATTCTTTATTCTAGATATGTTACTTAACAGATAAGTGATTTGAAAACATTTTCCTACTATGTAGGTTACTCTTTCATTTCTTGATTAGGGTCATTTGAGATACAAGTGGTTTATTTTTTAGTTTTGTTTAGTTGCATTCTATTCTATTTTCTTCTAATGCTTATTTGTTTGGAGTCAAATATAAAAATGCACTGCTAAATGTGAGGTCATGAAAATTTCTTCTTATGTCTTCTTTTAAAGGTGTAATAGTTTTAAGTCTTATATTCATAACTTTGATCAATTTACTGGAATGTAACTGTTCAACTTAATTCTCTTGCATGTGCGGAAGCACAATTTCTTGAAAAGATTTCCTTCCTCACTGAATGGATAAGAGACTTCTATTTAAAAATCAGTTTACCAAGATGTATGGCTTATTTCTGAACTCTAACTTCTACCAATTGATTTATGTCTTTCCTCACAATAGCGCAATCTTGCCTATTGTTGGTTTTAAGTAGGTTTTACAATCAGGAAGTATGAATCTTTCTACTTTGTGCATCATTTCCAAAATAGATTTTACAAATGTATGATGCTTGAAATTTCATATGGATTTTAGAATCCATTTATTATTATTAGTTTCTATAAATTATTAGTTTCTATAAATGACCATGACATTGTAATAGGGGATTCCATCAAACCTTTAAATTAATTTAAGAAAATTTTGCCATTTTAAAATAGTCTTAGGCATGAATATGGAATTTTCTATTACATTTGTTATTAAAGGGATTAGGATTGAGGTTTCTATTACTGGTGAATTATCTTTTCATTTCTGTCCATTTTACTTCTATCCTGATGCTTTGTTGTTCAGTTTATATTTGTATATAATTGTTATTTATTTACATTGAAATTGTATTGCTAGAAAAGTCCCTGTTTGGATCTACTAGCAGTTTTGTTTTAAATTCAATTTGTTTGGTCTAATATTTATTCAAAATGTGACTACACTTAAATTATGACTTTGTAGTTGATCATATGCTCCTCTTGCTATGTCAACCATGGGGATCAAACCCAGACTCTTATTCATACTAGGCAATTGATATGTGACTGAGCTATATATACTCAAAGGTCCAGATGAGTCTTTCTTTTGATCAGTTTTGACAATATCAGTCTTTCATGCAACAAGACATATTGTATTGTTCAACCCATTTATATTAAGGGTAGTAATTGTTAAGTGTTATGAGTGAGGTTAATTATACTAATTGCATATGTTTTATATATTTGTTCTTTGTTTTATTATTTTTTAAGAATTAAAGGGAAAATAAAGGACTTTAAATTTTTTGTTTTGTTTGTTCTACTTTTCCACTTACTTCTCAACATTAGCTTTCATTTTTGTTTTTCTATTGTTTTATTTTAGTGCTAGTCCTGAGGTTTAAATTTGGGGCCTGGGCACTGTCCCTGAGCTTCTTGCCATTGCCCTACCACTTGATCCAGAGCTCCACATTGAGCTTTGGAGGGGGGGATAGGGAAACCTTAATGGAGATAGTCTCATGAACTTTTCTGCCTGGGCTGGCTTTGAACCACAATCCTCAGATCTCAGTCACCTGAGTATGTAGGATCAGAGATATGAGCCACATGTGTCCAGCTCAACATTAGCTTTTAAATTATGGCTCTTAGTTGTTTCATATCTTTTAGTAGGGTGAGAGAGAAGTGCTGACTAAGGATTGCAATTTATCATAATATACCAATTAGTGAATATGAATGTGTAGAATAAGATAGTATACATATTTTTCCTCTTTGATTAAACATAATTGTATTATTATTAAAGGTATTGCACAGAGGGGTTACCATTTCATGAGTTAGATAAGGGTACATTTCTTTTTTATATATATTTTTTATTGTAAAAATACTGTACAGAGGGGTTACAGTTACATGAGAAGGGTAATGAGTACATTTCCTATCAAACATTACCCCCTCCTTTGTTTTCCCCTACCATCCCTTCCTTCCCCACCTCCCTAACTCCTCCCTCCCTCACCCCCAAGTTATGAATTCATTTTCAACATAGTGTCTTGTACATCTCATTATTACAATGGGTCAACCTGTATCCTTATATCAGCATTTTATTATTTCTCTTCCCCGCCCCAAATTAGAAAAAGATATATACAAGATGGAGGGCACCAACATCAAATACAGTTAAAACAAGGCTTATAGTGTGGGGAAAGAGCACACAAGAGAAAAAAAATCACATAGTACATTTTAAATATGTTAAAAACAATAGCAAGAAAGGAAAAACCACTTGTGTCCCTATCTTGGGGTTCATTTCACTTAACATTATCTTACATGGTCATATGTACATAGCTTTTTACCTTTTCTGCTTGTCCTACACATGTACTAGTTATTGCAAATAAGGGAAACCATTGGACCTATGTTTCTTTGGACCTGGCTTACTTCACTCAATATAATTTTTTCCAAGTATTTCCATTTCCTAACAAATGAGGCAATGTCATTCTTTCTGATGGAGTCATAGAATTCCATTGTGTATATATACCACATTTTCTTGATCCATTCATCTACTGAGGGGCATCTGGGTTGGTTCCATATCTTAGCTATGGTAAATAATGCTGCAATAAACATGGTTGTGCTAGTAGCTTTGATATGACCTTGTTTGTGATCATTTGGGTAAATGCCCAAAAGTGGGGTTGCTGGGTCATAGGGGAGCTCTATGTAGAGTCTTTTGAGGAACCTCCATACTGCTTTCCAAAGTGGTTAAACAACTTTACACTCCCACCAACAATGCAATAGGGTCCCCTTTTGGCCACATCCCCTCCAGCATCTGTTGTTATTAGATTTCTTGATTATAGCCATTCTAACTGGGGTGAGGTGGTATCTCAATGTTGTTTTGATTTGTATTTCTTTTATGGCTAGGGAGGTTGAGCATTTCTTCATGTGTCTGTTGGCCATCCTTCTTTTATTTTATCTGATATTAGGATTGCAACTCCTGCCTGTTTGTTGTGGCCATTTGCTTGGTAGATTTTGTTCCAACCTTTTATTTTCAGAATATGTTTGCTTTTGTGGGCAAGGTTTGTCTCTTGAAGGCAGCAGATAGAAGGATCTTACTCTTTGATTCAACTAGACAGTCTATGTCGCTTAATTGGAGAGTTAAGTCCATTAATATTGAGAGTTAGGAGTGAGGTGTTTGGGAGTTCCTGCCATGTTACCCACCTTCTTGGTGGCTGTGCCATGTAGGTTCTTATTATGATTCTTGTATTCTCTGTTTCGGGGCTGTTTCTTAGCCTTTATTGTGGTCTTGTTGTTTTTCTATGTGTAGGACATCTGTAAGTATCTTTTGTAAGGCTGGTTTGATGGAGATATATTGTTTTAGTTTTTCTTTGCTATGGAAGATTTTTATTTGATCTTCCATTATGAAGGAGAGTTTAGCTGGGTACAGTGTTTTTGGTTGATAGTTGTTTGTCCTTTGTGCGTGGCATACATCATTCCAGGCTCTTCTTGTTTTAATTGTCTTTGCTGAGAAATTTGAAGTTATTCTGATTGGTTTCCCTTTATAGGTGATTGATCTTTTCTCCTTTACTGCTTTAAGGATCCTTTCCTTGGTCTGAATTGATCCAATGCGAATTATATTGTGACGGTGGCATGTCCTTAGGGTTCTAAAGGCTTCTTGTATCTGAATGGGCCTATCTTTTTACATTTTTGGGAAGTACTCTGCTAGGATCCTGTTAAATAAATTTCCTAGACCATGATCTTCTGTCTCTAGGTGCTCCTCTACACCCATTAGCCTCAGATTAGGCCTTCTGATGGTGTCTTCTAAATGCTGAGTAGATCTATCTTATTTCTTGCCTTTGTCTTGAATAGTTGTATATTGTTTCTCTATAATATCTAGGTGGTCTCCAATCCCAGAGTTTCGATCTTCTGCATGATCTGTCCTACTCTCAAGACTTGCTACTTTGTTTGTTTTTTTCCTTTCCTTCTAATTGGTCAGCTTTGATGGCTTCAAATTCTTTGTTGGAGCTTTGTTTTAGATCTTGTATGGACTTCTTTACTTCCTTAATTTGGTTTTCAGTGTTCATTCTCAAATTCCTTACTTGATTGGTTATGGTTTCATTGGACACCATTTCCTTGTGCTGGGCTCCATTCAGCATTTCCTTTGTGGCCTCCCTAGATTCCTTCAGCTCTATGTTCATGGATTCCATGAATACTTCCATTAAACTTTGCCTATTCTCATCCTGCTCATGCAATTCCTGTATTCATCTTTGATTAGCTTCCTCATGCTCACAAAATTCCTGTATTAATCTTTGGTTAGCCTCACCATGCTCATGCTTTCCCAATCCCACTCATGTGTTTCCCTATTACATTCACACAGAGTCCTTTGCAGGCTTTCAATCTTTTCATTCAACATGTTTACCAGTAGTGTTTGTAGAACATTTTGGGAACTCTCCTCTGGATTATTCATTATTGCTTTGTTGCCTGATTATCATGAGTGGGAATTGAGATACCTGGACTTGTCATTTTTCTTATATTTCGCTGGCTTGTTCTGACAAATGGTATGAAAGCAAAAGCAATTTCATGCTAGAACACTATTTTAAGGCAAGCATCAACCAGAACCCTGTAGTTGCACAGATTGTTTGATGCAGTCAAAATGAGTACAGATACAACCAACTTCAACAGATACAATCTAGTTCAGCAACAAACAACTATGGATTAATAGACTGAAAATGTCAAATAAGGAGTCAGCAGACCAGAAATGAATAGGTTTAGGGGAGAAAATAAGATTAGAGGAATGAGAGGAGGGAAAAGTAGAGAGGGAATTTAACCAAGATGTAAATTCAGAGGCAGGAAATAGAGTGAAGAAAATGAGAAGAATGATAAAGAAACAAGGAAAAATGAAAAAATAAAAATTAAAAATTAAATACTTAAGCTTTAAGAAATAATACTACTATTAAAGGAATTAAGGCTGAGAGTTTGTGAATTGAGTAATCAATTTCTAAAGTAATTGTGCACACAATGAAGGATAAAGTCTAATAATTGAAGATGGATATATATCTGGGGATGAGCAGAAAGCAATTAAGTCATGCAAAAATAGAAAAGACCAAAAGGAAAAGAATAAAGAGCTTAAAACACACACACACACACACACACACACACACACACACACACACACACACACACACACACACACACACACACCTAAAATAAAAATGATGAAAAAGAGAAAACAATTTTTAAAAAATTTAAAAACTAGGTAGAAAAAAGTGATATTTTTTTGGAGGTAGAGGAATCTTGTGTCTCCCCTGTGTCCATAAGCAGTCTCTTGGTGGAGTCTCTGGTTTGCTTGTGGTGTTTGGTTTTCCTGTGGCTTGATTGGTTTCTTAAGTCAGTTTGTTTGAGCAGTCAGAAAGAAGCTCTGCCTTATCTGGAACTTTATAACCCACCTCCCAAGCTAGTTGAGTGGGAAGGAGATCTCCTTTTAGTATCACAAAAGAAGGAGATTGCTGTTTCCTCTAGCTTGGAGTTGCAGTGTTAGGTCTAGCTTTTAGCTAGGGTTGAGGCCTGTCAGCAATCAGTAGCCTTACCTTGAGGGGCTAGCTCCTGAGAAACTCAGGGAGCCCAGCCTGGAGCCATTTTTAGGTTTTCTGTTTACTGAGTTTCAATTGTTTTTCTTTTGCCCTTCCTGCTCCTGGGACTGCTGCCTAGGCTGCATTGGGGAGGGGCAGCCTCTGGCTCTGTTTACCCAGTGAAGAAAGTCACTCCTCCATGGATGGAGCTATCTCTACCTGGAAAGAGCAATTTTCCCCTGGGTGGAGCTGAGCCAGGCAGGTCAGGTTCCTGTGACCTGTTGAATGGCTCCTAGTGTCTTCTTCCAAGGCCTGAGCTGCATGCTACCTGTTCTGGCTGGGTCTTTGTCAGTATCAAAGATGGGGTTCTTCTCCCATTGTGGGGGAGAGGCTACCTTCCCACCACTGCTCCATGAGAAAAAGTGAAGATGTCTTGGGGTACTCACACCTATCCCTTGGTTTCAGGGCTGCCCACAGTCTGTGACTGTCTGTGGTCAGCACGATGAAGATTCCTACTCCTTGTCAGTTCTTGATGACAGTGAGTAGAATCCTCTCACATATGACCTCTGGCTCCTTTGTCTTGGGCTCTTCTCTGTTGATATGGTGGCTGTTGCTGCCAACACCAGCAAGTGCTCAAATCTGTCTCCTTAATCAAGCTGCCTGGATTTTCCTCTCTGGCCAAACTCTCTGTTCTATGATGGCACACTTGGTATGACTCTCTAGCCTAGGAATTTTCACTGGAACACTACTTTCTATGTGAGAGCTTGATTAGCCTCCAAGCTTCTCCTCTGCCATCTTCCTCCGGAATCCTACATTTCTTTTTTTTGATAATGTCACCTCTTCCTTCACTTTCTCTCTGTTTCCTCCTCCCATTCCTGCCCATAAGTTACATAGGTCATTTTCCACATAGTGTATACTGAATAGCATGAGACTGCATTTATTTACCCTTCTTCTCTACCTTCCTTCCTTCCAACTTTGCCCCCCTAAAAAGACAAAAAAAAGGCAAAACAAATAGCAACAAAAATGTTTCCATTTCCTGAAATTTGTTTTTTTTTATTTTTTTGTAAATAATATTTTAAATGTTCAGAGGAGATACACTTTTCTGTTCTTCCCCTAAGAATATTCTCCTTTAGTCTGATTGTGGGTCAATGCCTAGAGTCCCGTATAAGTTTTCATCTCCAGTTGAATTTTAGATCTAGCTTCCACAAACATGTTTGTCTCACTAACCTTGGCTTATCTCACTTAATATAATTTTTTTTCTAGGTCCATTTCCCTGAAAATGACATATTGTTCTTTCTGGATGATTAAAATTCCATTGTGTATAGGGTTTTTTTATCCACTCATCCATTTTTTTATCCACTCATCCATTGTAAGGCATATGGGCTATTTCCATAACTTGTTTATTGTAAATAGTGCAGCAATGAACATGGATGTGCAATAGTCTTTACTGTATTCTGACTTGTAATGTTAAACCTGAGAACACATTTGTGCCTGGATCTTGCAGATTAATTTAGAAGTCATTGTAACTATTGAATAGTTATATCTATTTATTTAGTACTTGATATAGGCCAGAGCTATGATAACTTTGTATATATTAAGTGAAAATCATTTAATTCTCACAACCACTCAGTGGAATAGATATGGAAAACTATGACTCAATAACTTTGCAAAAGGTCCCATAGCAAGTTAAGAGAAAAATTCAGAATTAAACTCTAGAAAATGCAGTGAAGATGAAAAATGAATGATACATTGTTGTGGTTCATTTGAAGATCTCTGGACAGAGGCCAAATTATAGAAGTCATGCATTTTAGCACCATCAATCTGGCTGCTGTGAAAATAGATTGGAAGGAACCAAATCCATTTCCACAGCAGCCTGAAGTATCAGTGAAATATATTCACTGAAATATAAGTGAAAATACTATTGTTACATTCTTCTTGAACAATTATGAGGGCGTAAAATAATAAAATGTTGTATGCAGAATAGAATTTTTCAATTCAGAAGAAAAAAGAGAAACATATGCATTAGAATTTATATTACCTGATAGATATTAGTAATAAAGAGAGATACATGGAAAGAAAATGATAGAGTTTTCTACTTTTTACCTTGAATTGTGCCAAAGCACAATGGGAGAATGAAGATATCAATTACTGTTAAAAGCACTATCCTTATTTGCATATGATTACAATGTATGTTAGACTTGTGTGGATGCTATTGGCATTAGTAATAATAATGTTGCTGTTATGGTTAATGAAATTTTTGTTGCCTATACATTTTTTTTGTCTGTCATGGGACTTGAACTCTGGGCCTGGGCGCTGTCCCTCAGCTTTTCAGCTCAAAGCAAGCACTCTACCACTTGAGCCACAGTGCCACTTCCAGTTTTCTGGTGGTTTATTGGAGATAAGAGTCTCACAGAGTTTCCTGCCTGGGCTAGCTTTGAACCATGATCCTCAGATCTCAGCCTCCTGGCTAGCTAGGATTACAGGTGTGAGCCACCGGCACCCAGCTTTTTTGCCTATAGATTTTAAATAATTATGATGCTGGTCAACATTTCCCAAGTGTTACCTATGTACTAGCTACTGCTCTTGCTTTTTGTTGTTTTGATGTTGTTGTTGTTTTGTGTACTTGTGTTATCTCGTTAGTCTCAATTTGTAGCCTCCATGAGGTAGGTAATATTTTTTAATAATGGATATTGTGGTTTAAGGATGTTCATTAACTTCTCGAAGTCACACTAGTTAGGAAGTAATAGAGCAAAATTTAACCTGAAATTATTTATTTCTTTCATTTATCCTGTATGATTCTTCTCTGTGTGTCTTTTCACACTAGCATCAAGACTTGAACATACAGCCTCAAGTTCATTTGTTTGCATGTTTGCAGCTAGTGCCTTACCACTTGATCTAAGTCTCCAGTCCTGCTTTTCTAATGTTTAATTGAAGATAGAATCTTGCAGACTTTTTTTTCCTGGGCTTGCTTTTATGTGAGACTCAAATTCTCACATATGAATCAGCCCATTGGATAGCTAGGATTATAGCCATGAGTCACTGGTGCCCAGCTTCTTTGGTGCTTTTTTAAAAATTGTTTTGAATATGTAAACATCAAGGGAATTCACAGTTTACAAGAAACATAAAATTTCCAGTTTATTTTTTTAATAACATGCTATAATTTGTCTACAGTTAGTCGGCTTCTCCACATAACAGAAATGTTTGGCTAGCGTTAATGAATTACTCCTTTTGTCATTCTCAAATGGACCTCAATGCCATATATCCTGCTTAGTTCATTTATGTTACTTGACCTTCCTTGTGAAGATATGAATTACAAATCTTAAGGTGTAAGAGAGCTACAATTCTCAGGTAATTTTGAACCTAGATGAACAAATAAAATTATAATAAATAATATAACCTGTAATTTAATTATATATTTATGATTGAACAAACATGAATAACTTTAAAGTGGTAAGTGAAGAACTGGCCATTTTTATAGCAGATTACATGGATGAAAAGAAAATTATAAAAGTAGTGTTTACCTACTTTATGGTAAGTAATATTATTATAATCATAAAATTTTTTCCAGTATATCTCCAGAATAATAAATGATTTAGATTAATACATTTTCAAATCATTTCAAACCTCGATGAGTTATACTGTCATTATCCTTTTTTACAAATGAGGAAAATGAGTCCATGCCAATTTAGTGATTTGTTCAAGAATGCACAGTATTTAGGATTCAACAATCCTGGGCTACTCAATGTTGGCTATATAGTTTCATAAGGTGATGGAAATTGCAGTCTCCCCAAATCTCTGAGGAAAATTTTTCAGTGGAGGAGGGAGTAGTGTTGTAGAGATCTTACAAATATGGTTTGCCTCAGGTGTCCTATAATGGCCTCTAAATTTCTTTCACAGAGCTGTTGAATAAAAGATGAGACAGTACGGTAGTGGTGAAAGAGATCCCAACAGTTAATCAATACTGCGGATTGTTCTGGATTGAAATTGATGCTATTGTCTTATGGAAAAACTCCTAGGTTCAATGTATATCTAGTCCCTTGTCTGTTATAAAGCTCAGTAAATAACATGTAGGCCAACTGAGACGTCCCTGTTCACTCTAGCCAGTGCAAGATCTATGACTTCCAGACTTGAAGAAAGTCATTTCCAAAAAGTGATTCAGTTAAAATTTTTTTGACAAGACAATTCAACTATTTATGAACTAGTTTACTACTTTACTGAGAGAAATTTATCTAGAAAGAAGAGGCACAACATTCATGATACACTGAGGCAGAATAGCCTTTTTAAACTTTATGTTAAGTAAATGTTCTAAGATCTCTATTAGTTTGTACTTTCTTAAAGTAATGGGCTGATGATAGTGCCTGGTTAAATGAATTTCAGAAACTTCCCTACTGAAGAATCTCAGTAATCAACATTTTGTGCTGAATCTTTAGCATGTTAGGGAAGTTTATGGATTATTAGGATTGTTAGCAAATGTTGAACCAGAGGGATTTATATGATAAGCCACTAACTTCAGATTTCTTTTTTTTCTATCTGACAAGTTTATTCCAGAAATTATTGTACATAGCTGATGGTACACATCTGATATGTGCTTATGTACATGCAAGCATGCATGCATACATATATGCATACATCTATATGGAAGAAGAAATGGCTAGTCTAGCTGAAGAACGGACTCTTGAAGAGTCTGGTCATTAGCAGTAATGAAATAAGAGGACAAAAGAAATCAAGGGCAAAGCAAGGAGAAGTCTCTAGGCCTTTAACTCTATTAGACATGTTCCTACTATACCATCCAGCCTGTGAACTGCTTAAAAAACTTAATTTGGGACTGAGGATGTTATCTCAGTGGTGCACTTACCTAGCATGAGCCCCAAGTTTAATCCTTAGCACTGCAAAACATTCATTAATTTGAATTTGGTGATGTAGAGATGAATCTAGTATTTTTTCACCAACATGTGCCACAATAGTATGATTGCCTCCATCTGTAGTGAAGTGTACTGCAAGTAAAATTAACAATAAAATGCATGCATTCTTTTTTGTTTTTCTATTTTTTGGGAGGAGATGGAGGGAGATTTCGTTGAGACAGGGTTTTAATATGTATCCCGGGCTGACCTTGAACTTAGAATACTGATACAGTAAGTTCCTAAGTATGGAATTATGTGGCTACACAGCCATATTCAGATTAAATTTGTAGATTTCTATGAATATATTAAAAAATCTGTTATCTTTTATATCAGCAGGAAACAGATGACACATTCAAAAGACTAATTTTTCAAAAAGATAATGAAGTTACTATTAAATTCTTGAGAAGTAAACAAGGTGGGAAAAAGGTTTATTGATCTCCAGGTCAATCAGAAATCCTAATATATGTAAACATTGCAGTAACAAACAACCCCACAGAGGAAACAGGTGTCTATGTTTCACTGCAATCATTCAGGGTTCTAGGTTCCTTGCTTAATCAAGCAACCATCTTTTGAGTAAAAAGCAGCTATAGACAGTCCTTAAACAAATGGTTATAGCTGTATTCCAGTGACGTTTATTTCCAAAAATAGGTTGCAGCCTATATTTTCCCCATGGGCTACAATTTGCTAATGTTGACCTAAGGCCTCACCATCTTTGACAAAATGCTTTGCGTCTGAGGTGAAGTCACCTAAGATAAAACTGTGTGAAAGCCTGCACACACACTTTTTATGGCTCCCACTTGCAAGTGACATAAAACAAGTCTTCAAATTGGATAGAATTCAGTCGTAAGGCTGTACTGCTAATCTAACCATTTTGTGTACAGAAAGTAGAGGAAACACATCTGGTAAACATCTAAACATTCTCTACAACTTAAAACTTTCCAACTTTCCTCTAACATTTCTCAAAGAATATTCGATGTAACATATGAACTGGAGAGATTCTCAGAGAGAAAGAGTTCAGAGATTTGGAAGATTTGGAAATATTTTTATTAGATTATCCTTCCATATAAAGATTCAAAGTGCATATTACATGTCAATTGTTCTGAAAAGTTCTGTAATGAAAACATGAAGCAAAATAAAAACCCAAAAAAGTTTTTAATATATACTATTTTATGCAAAACCTACTGGTACTCAGCTTCTGAGTGGAAAATAAAGGTAAAAGAGTCTAGGCAGTGCTGAAAGAATTATCTTAGATATTCTCATGGGAATTTTGTGCATGAAAGCAAGAAAAAGTACATACTAAGCCACCACATTCTATAACTTAAAAGTATCATTCTAATCATTCTCTATCACCTATATCTATATCATGCTTATTTGAAGTTTTGTATATTGTCAATATGTCTACTGATGTTCTATGCTTCATACCTCTGACATTTTCTCCCTCTAGCCACTCTCACATCCAGTTCTTCCCACTGGAACATTAATTATATGGTGCCAAGGACTTTTGTCTATTTCCTCCTATGGCATCTTCTGTGTCTATAATATTGCCAGACATAGAGAAGACTCAATAAATGTTTCAATAGTAAAATCTTGTGCTGCCTGATCAACTAGATAGATCAAATCTCTCTCTCTCCACTCCCTCTCTTTCCTTTCTTGCTCCCTCCCCCATGTTTCTCTCCTTCTGCCTCTCCCTCCCCGCCCCCCAGTCCTCTCTAGGCACCCATCTGTAAGAACTACCTTATAAGGTAACGAACTTTTTAGTTTAGTGTGGCTATTCACAACCTTGGATGACTGTTAACATTACCTGGGAAGTTTTGAAAAGAAGATAGATTTCAAACTTTATAGAAGTAAACTACTGATGTAATCACAGAATGTAGAACTTTTAAGAACTAAGTGTTTATGGACTCAAACACAAATATTTTAATATGTTTTTTAATTGTGAAAATACCATAGAGGGGTTACAATTACATGAGCAAGGTAATAAGTACATTTCTTATCAAGCATTGTTGCCCCCTCCTTTGTTTTTCCCCTACCATCCTTGCCCTCCCATCTCCACGACTGTACTCTCCCCCTCCCCCCACACTCCGCTCCCTGCCAAAGTTGTAAAGTTCATTTTTCAACATAGCATTTTTTACATCTCATTGTTGCAATGGGTCCACCTGTATCCTTATTTAAACACGTTGTCAAACACAAATATTTATTTAAAGATTACTAGGTGCCAACAGAGAAGAAAATAAACCATGGATGCTTCCACATTAGCATCTTGGCTTACCCACTCTATGGGTAGCCAGTTGTCATGACTTCCTGACATAAGTGAGAACATTCATGAAGCTCTGGCTCTTTTTCTTGGTCAGTTCTTGGATTAAGAACTGAGGTCTTCTGTCAACAGTCATTATTAAATTATGTGAGCATGTTACTTTACAAGTAGATCGTCCATCATCATTTGTTAATTGCAAAGTGTTACATGTATGGAAACATTACTCTATACACCTGAAACATGTACAATTATGTCTCAATTATTAAAAAAAAGACAAGTAGACCCTTAAGCCCTAGACAAGTTTTCAAATGATTACAGGCCTAGTTAGCATCTTGATTGCTATCTAATGTGGAACTCAAGTCCTGAACCACCAAGATATGTTACTTCCAAATTCCTGACTCACAGAAACTATAATAGAAAGTAGACGAACATAGACGCACATTTATTCCACATATATAAGAGAAAATAAGCACACACATATACACACTCATTCTCCAGAATATGTCTTGCATGTTCTCATTGCACCAACACTATAATACTAAACTGAGAGTACCAGGAAATTCAAACCATGTGGTACGATGGAGGGACCCACTTTTCATTATCAGCGAACATACAAGGTAGTGACTGAATCTGGATTGTAACAGCAGGTTGGGAGTATCTCTATCTATGAAAAAAATGCTATGACATTTTAGTATTAAATGTCAGAAACCTCACTAAGCTGAGTTATCTCCACATCCTAACTGAAGTGCTTAGCGCATATTTGGTGCTCATCAAAGCTGACAGAATTGAACTGAATAGAGGATCCATCAAATGAGAACTGGACTACATAGATAGGGTTAGACTAGCATTGACAATGATCTAAACTACAAAGTTAACTTTGAGCTCTTTACTCTGTCCCTCAAATCTTGCTTAGATTTATCCTAGGGTTGGCACATGATTGAAGCTGCAGGAGGGAAGCAAATGGCTTCAGAAGTGAGGAACACAAATGCAGGAAATCAGGTAGGTGTCTAACTCACATATTAAGATTCCTGGAGAAAAGATAGCATTGAATGGATAAGGGCACCTATTCTATAACAGAACAAAAAGAAAAGCATTAAAAGCAAGGGATTAGAAGTGTTTTCCAAAAATTGCAGAGATAGAGTTAAGCCTTTAAACTCTTACTGATTCTGATTAGAAAATGACTCTTCCTTGGGCAGCTCAGAAAAAAAGTCTTTTAGGATAATACGAATTCCTTTTATCTTCTAGTCATTTTAGTACAAGTTCTGGAGACAAGCAATTTGCCGCCCTTGAAATGTTAAGGAGAAGGATAACCAGCCATCGTAAGTTGTTCAGAGATCCTCACTAAAGAGGTAGATTGTTGCACAAACCTACACAGGCCAGTGTTTTACATTAAATAACAAATTTGAAGGGAAAAAACCCACCTTAATTCATAAGACAAGCACCATCAAAATGATTGAAAAATCTACAGTTGAATTCACTCACTTGTTAATCCCTTTTCCTTTAACATAGCTGAGTGAAGAAGGCACTTCCCTGGAGATGGCAATTAGATTAGAAAGCCTGGAGCCTTTCCCTTGATTACTTAAAATGATACCAAGCCCTTGAGCTAACTTAGATGAATGGGAATGGTTTCCAGAGGACAGACATCTCAGCAAAGACAACTTCATTGCACTTTCTTTCCTGTGTACTTAATGCTTTGAAAATACCTTTGTAAATTTTGTTAAAGAGGCTGCAAGTCTTTTAAAAATGAATAAGAGTGTTCTCTCCTGATTTCAAATAGTTAAATGAAATTCTGCCAAATGCTGATAACAGCAATCTTTCTGTGTCATGGATGGTCAACTCTTACTCTCATCCTTAAAGCAAGTGTGAAGTCTAATCAGTATAATGAATGAAGCAGTTATTAACATTTTGGAAAAAACACTCTAAACTGCTGCACTTCTGTGATTATACTGGTATATTCTGGCTCTTCTTGGTCAGACTTCTTTTGTTTTGGTGATTAAAAAGTCAGAGAGTTATTTACTAAATGGATAAATGAAGGGTTTATTTACCAATGAATCAGTCAGATTTTATTTATATTACCCTTCCCATGTTTGTGTTACTAAGGATCAAACCCAGAGCTCTGTGCCAGCTACATAATCAAGCTATCACTGAGTAACATCCTCAATCCTGTACACCGCCCCCCCTTTTTTTAATCAGTTGTAGGTCTTGAACTCTAGGCCTGGGTGTTGTCCCTGTGCGCTTCAGCTCAAAGCTAGTACACTACCACTTGAGTTACAATGCCACTTCTGGTGGTTTTCTGGTGGTTTACTGGAGATAAGAGTCTCATGAACTTTCCTTCCCAGGCTGGCTTTGAACTGCAATCCTCAGATCTCAGCTTCCTGAGTATCTACGATTACAGGTGTGAGCCACCAGCACCTCTTTTAAAATCACCCTATAAGATTAAATGTCAGAAAACTTGTATTTTTTGGGTAATTCTCCTGGTGGTTTATGAGCACTAATAAATGTGTAGAATAACATTCCATGTCTATGGACCTTGGATACATTTAGGCCCCAAGAAGTCATTTAGCCTGGAAGTCTTAGTTTCCCCATTTTCAAGTACAATAACACTACTTCCCTGTCTTAGTGAAATGTCTTGAGAATTAATTGGTGAGTGAGTTACTATGAAGATAAATTACCATGTTTTCTTGGTTCCTTGGCTTCAAATTTAGCCCAGTTGCTACAGCAGTTAAACATCTAATGTTGTAAATGTAACAAATTTGGTTTTCATACTCCCTTGAAAACAAAATTTGTTTAAAATATTTTCCTACTTCTATGCCTTTGGTTTGTGTGGGACTTGGGGTTAATTAGCATCAGTAAACTCTTTATCTGAGCTTTAGCTTAGGGCTAATTAATGAGCATATATTTCATCAAATTCTAATAAGAATTGATAGGGAGTCTCAACCTCGTTTTATTTGGAGCGGAAAAATATATTCTCTTAGCAAACATTTTTGTTTGCAAGAAGGTATTTGTTAATTTAGCCAATGTTTACTGGACATCTTAAAGGGCATGAAAGGAATACAAAAGAAAAAATGTAAAGCAACTGCTAGATCTGAGATTATGCTAGTTATACAAATCTATAAGCCACAAACATTATGCATATGTGTGAAGAGGCTCTAGAGTAAATGAGCACTGAAATGGGCTTACGGTGACAGGCTGACTGATATAGAGATTGCTTTGGAGAATAATGAGTAAGATGAAGTGTATAGGATGGGCTGGGGTTAGGGCAATGCAATGGACATAATCAGGAGAGCTTCATATCAGGAGGTATTTGGTAATAGGAAAGGGGAATCTGCAGGGGAAAAAGTGCTGTTTTTAGTCAGGAACAGAATACCTGGATCTAGTCCTGACACAAGCTTCCTCATCCTTCTTTGAGAGATGTAGTTTTAAGGGGTTTGTGTTTGTCTTTAAATAAAAATCTTTATTATTATTATAAAGGTTATATACAGAGGGGCTACAGTTACATTAGTCAGGTAAAAATTCATTTCTTTTTGGACAATGTCACCCCTCTTCCCAGTTTTTCCCTCTTGTCCCCATCTACAAGTTCATTTTCAATATAGTGTCTAGTGCGTACCACAGTATAGTTCATTTTCAATATAGTGTCTAGTGCGTACCACTGCTGAATTGGTTCAGAGTTGTTTGGGCTTTTTGTCAGTTATGGGTCTTGAACTCAGAGCCTGGGTGCTGTCCCTGAGCTCTTTTGCTCAAGGCTAGCACTTTACCACTTTGAGCTAAAGCACCACTTCCTGTTTTCAAGATAAGAGTCTCACAGACTTTTCTGCCTTGGCTGGCTTTGAACTGAGATCCTCAGATCTTAGGCTCCTGAGTAGCTAGAATTACAGGTGTGAGCTATCAGTACCTGACTCAGAGTACTGTTTTAAAGCATCAGATTCTCTATTTATTCATAGGTTTCATGGAGATGGAGGAACAAAGAGAAGGAATGAGAGAGAACAAAAGATTACAGGGGAGAGATATGAACTAAATGGCCATCTGTGAAGGCCTAGTACCAGTTTTACAGAGAAAAAAATATGTGTAAGAAAAGTGAGGAAAGGGGTAGGTAAGGAAAGGATGGGTGAGAATGTTGAAAGAGATGACATTGATTAAGATATAGGCTATTCATAAACTGCTTTGTTAACTGGCAAGTCCTTTGTCCCATTACTTGAAGATAATATTAAAAAAGGTACATGTAACAGGAAAACATGTATCAAATTCATTACATAGATTCCTGGAAAGGAGGAATAGGTCAAATATCCCTAATCCAAATATCTAGACTATTCCTAACTCAAAACTTCTTTCATTGATGATATAAGATCACGAGTGGAAATTCTACACCTGACTTCATACAATGGGTCAAAATCAAAACACAAGTACATTTTAAAATTATGTTCAGACTACATGTATAAGGTGTAAATGAAACATCAGGTATATGCAGATAGTTCAAAATCTAAAAAAAAAAATTTTAAAGCTTCAGAAAAGCATTTCAGATCAGGGATACTCAACCTGTATCTCATACTGGGGATATGGAGGTTTGGAATTGAACAGAACTGTGTATAGAACTGGACAAGTTTTGAATCCATTTACCCAGTTAATTATGGTTTCTGTCAAGTTTCTTAACCTTCCCAAACTGGAAGTTTGTAAGGCATGTCTTGTTTTATTGGCCTTTGCTCTGCTCTGCTTCACAGATATTGTAGGATTTCTTTGAACTGGTTGAAAGTTCATAAACTTTCAAGCCTGCATGAAGCAAGTCTATTGCTACAATTTTTACAGTATCACGAGCTTACTTTGTGTCTCTGTGTCACACTCTGATAATTTTCTAAATATTTCAAACTTTTAAAAGTGATTTTATAACAGTTTTGGTGATCTGTGGTTATTGATATTTGATGTTCTTGTAATTGCTTTGGCAAGCTATGAACCATGCCCATATGTACTGATAATAGATGGATGGAACTTACATGATGAACACTGTATGAGTTCTGACTGCTCCACCTACTGGCTATCCCCTAGTCTTCCTCTCCTCAGGTTGCCCTGTTCCCAGCGCACTATCAAAATTAGGCCAATAAATAAACATACAATGACCTCCAAGTATTCAAGTAAAAGGAAAAATTGAACTTCTCTTCCTTTAAATCACTGGCAATGATGAAGTATAGTGGGAAAGCATAAGGAAACAGGCTGACAACTAGGCCTCTTACAGCTAACAACTATGTTGTGAAGCTCTTAAAGAATATTCAAAATGCTACTCCAGTGAAGACGTGAAAGATAAGAAAGTGAAACAGCCAAATTGCTACTACAAAGAAAATTTTAGTGGTCAGGATGGAAAAATCCAACCAGCCACAGCAATCTTTTAAACCAAGCCCTGGTTCAGAACAAGGCATAACTCTCTTCAATTCTGTGGAAGCTAGGTGGGGAGGAAGCTGCTGAAGAAAGTTTAAGGCTAACATAGATTGGTTCATGAGGTTTAAGAAAAGAAGCCATCTCCATGATAGAGGAGGGTAAAGTGAAGCATCAAGTGTTGGTATACAAGATGCAGCAATCATCCAGAAGATGTACCTAATAGCATTAAGGAAAATGGCCACATTAAACAGTATATTTTCTACAGTGACAAATAGCCTTCTATTGGAAGAAGATGCCATCTAAGACTCCCATTGCTAAAGAAGAGTGATTGCCTGGTTTCAGAATTTGCAAGGACCAACTGCTTGATTTGTCAGGAGCTAATGCAGCCAATTACTTGAAGATTGAGACAATCTACTGTTGTGTTTTATAAATGAAACACCAAAATCCACACGGCAGCATATCTATTTATGACACGGTATACTGAATATTTAACCCACCGTTGATGCATACTGGTCAGAAAAAAAAAGATTCCTTTGAAATTATTGTTGCTCACAAACAAGGCCTCTGGTCACCTACAACCTCTGATGGAGATGTACCAGGTACTTAATGTTGTTTCTGCACTTGCTAATCTAAAATTCATCTTCCAGACTATGATTAAGAGAATAATTTGGACTTTCATGTCTTTTTATTCAGTAAATCCAATTTTTGGTGTTTTGAGGCAGGATCTCAGGATATGGATCAGGCTGGTCTTGAATTTTGGGGTAGTGTTCTGCTTTCGCCTCCCAAATGCTAGGATTACATGTGTATATATCACAACTGGCAAAAATAATATTTTGTAAGTCTATTAAAAAGGTGACCTATTATTGAGAAACAATTTTTGTGAAAGGAAGAGTCACATAATGCATTATGCTTCATTGTCATTGTCACTAAGATATTTGCAGAGTCACCTCAACCTTCAGCATACACCAACCTGATCAAGATCACCTGTCAACATCAAGGGAAGACTACACTTCTTGAGTGCTCAATTAATGGTCTGTTTAACAATGAAATATATATATATATGAATACATATATATATATACATTTATATGTATAGTCTTTCAGACATAATGCTATTTCATACTTATTAGACTAACAAATTCAAACATAACACTTACAAACCCTGATATCAACAAATTCATGTGACTTAGTGTATTGCTGGAATCTGGAACTGAACTTACAATATCTTCAAAATATATTAAGTTGGAATCATAATAAGATATACTTAATTGGGGTGTTTTGAAGACTAAATGAGTTAATTTGAGCCAAGCATGTTGCACTTTACCTAACTCTTCATAAACGCTCAATAGATGGTACCTACTTATACAGCCCAATTACTAGAACCCTGGTTTGTCTTGACTGTTTTGCTAGCTGAGTTAGTATACACAAAGGGGCCTCTTTAGCCTCTCCTTAGAAACTGAGTGAGCTTTTATGTCTTTAAATTGAAGGCCTGCATGTCAGTTTACACAACACCCCCCACCACACACACACATACTGTGTGTGATTTCCTCAGCAACTCTACCAGTAAACCAGTTTTTAAGCATCTTTGTTATTTTCAGTTGTCAATATCTAGATTGGCCTGGTCCTAGTCAAACAAAATGTAGAGAATTGGACTATATTCTTGTTATCCAAGTGCCTCTGGGTGTATCTGATTTAATTTTTGTCAGTGTAGAGCTTTCACAGAACAGTAAGGAAACCATTTCCCATAGCCAGGCTGCCCAACCAACCATACCGTACCGTCATTCACAGGGGCTTACAGGGGGCCTCTGCAGGGGTAAAGATTTTGGCTCTGTTACTCAGATATGTTCAGGAAAGATCTGTTTAGTGATTATTTCAGATTAGATAGGAATTGCACACAAAAGGAGACTTGTGCATTTATTGTAGTTACTGAGATTAAGAGAACCAGGTACTGCTGTGGGAGGCAGCCCCATTGAAAAGAAGGGCCATTCTTTGATGTTGAGAAGCCTAGCCTTCCCCAATAAGAATAATGACTATTAGATTCCTTGATTTTGCAAAGTACTTGAAAAGCGCTTTAGCCGACTCCTTGGCTTTGATAATGCTTGCTGGGGGAGGGCAGGGGTAAGTCTGTGCAGAGGAAGCAAAGTGGAGATTTTGTTTTCACATGTTTCCCTTGATCTCAGCAGTAACCCATGAGACTTTGTTTCTGCTTTCACCCTTTCTTTTTCCACCTTTTACACATAGTCACACAGTAAATCTTGATGGTTTTCTTTTTCTTTCTTCAAGTAGCACCTCTGTCATGGTGTACATTGATCTAAACCATCCTTCTCCATATATTCAGTCTTTTCATTTGACATGTGAAACCCCTAGCCCTGTGCACATTCCTTGCACTCAAACTCCTTTCAAGATACTTAATCACTATGTGAGTGGAAGAAGAGCTACATAGACCTGCTGTAATTTTAGTAGTCCATTGTGTGTGTTAGTTCGGTTTGTTGGTCGTGGGGCTTGAACTCAGAGCCTGGGTACTCTCCTTGAGCTCTTTTTGCTCTACCACTTTGAGCCACAGCTCCACTTCCAGTTTTCTGGCAGTTAATTGGAGATAAGAGGCTCATGGACTTTCCTATCCAGGCTGGCTTAGAACGGCAATCATCAGCTCTCAGCCTCTTGAGTAGCTAAGATTACAAGTGAGAGCCACCAGCGCCCAGCTGCATTGTATTTAATGTCAGAATATGAATACAATCTTCAAGATTGCATTCTTGAAGTCATTCTAAGAGAAAGACCTAAAAGCATGAAAACTCGAGGAATGGCTCACTTTGTCTTCTCCTTCCATTTGTTCACATCTCCCTTCATAGTAGTCATAATAGTCATTTCTCTACATATTTTAGCTTCTTTATGTTTTTCCCATTCTAAACTGTTATGCGATTGTGCACATGTGTGCATGCGCGAACGCGCACACACACACACACACACACACACACACACACACAATATGTTCCACAGTGGTAGGGGTTTGGGATGTTTGACTCACTATTGTTTCTCCAGCACTTAAGATGAATAGTAATTGCTCAATAAATATTTGTTGAATAATTGCTCAATAAATATTTGTTGAATAGATGCCTGCTTCTTCTCTGGAGCATTTAAGTCGGCATTCTGATGAAAATTTCTCTCTTTTTTTGGGGGGGGGTGGTTGTGAGGCCTGAACTCTGGGCCTGGGCGCTGTCCCTTAGCTCTTCAGCTCAAGGCTAGCGCTCTACCACTTGAGCCACCACGCCACTTCGGCTTTTTTTCTTTTTGCTTATGTGGTGCTGAGGAATCGAACCCAGGGCCTCAGGCATGCAAGGCAAGCGCTCTACCACTGAGCCACCTTCCCAGCCCTCTGATGAAAATTTCTATAAGTTCACTTCTCCCAAGGTAAGAACTATACCAGATGTCCATCTCACCCTTAGTAACTACAGGACCTATATGAAGGTGAATAGTCACCCATGCTGATAGCATCAAGAAAACAACCAAAGAAGCTTTCGAAAGTTATCAAGTCAACTAAAACTGCATTGCTCCCAAGGGATGATTTTTCTTAGATGTCAAGATTGAATGGATAAAATAGGCAACATTTTCTTGGATCATTTCCAGAAGATGCATGGTTTGGAAACTGGCTGAAACAACAGTCCAGGAACTGAAGAAGGGAGTCACCTAAGCAAAATCAGGAGTCAGGACAGAATAGCTGAATCATTGCTTCAAATCTGAGTGGTCTCAGAGGTACCTGTTTTTGTCGGCAGTGTTCAACATTGCATCTGTCCTTATTGTCTATCTTGCTATGCTTTGGCTCAAAAATGCTAGTCTGAATGGAAATTTTTCTCTTTGACTAGACTTCTACTTGAAAACTAATTTGCTCTGTCCTATTAGTAGTTATTTTGAAAAAAAAAAACCCACAGAATTTCCAGCTGAACAATTGTGAAGAACTTTAGTGTTAGTGGAAACTAAGTACAGTGTCTGCCTGTGGCAATTAAAATATTGACTATTGCCAAGTGTTGGCAAGAGTATGGGGAAATGGTTATAGTATTTTCATATGCAGCTAGTGAAAGTAGAAATGCAGACTTTTTTTGTCAGTGGTGGGGCTTCAACTCTGGGCCTAGGCACTGTCCCTGAGCTCTTCAGCTAAAAGTTAGCACTCTGCAACTTGAGCTACAGCACCACTTTCGGTTTCCTGGTGGTTTACTGGAGATCAGAAACTCGTGGACTTTCCTGCCTGGGCTGGCTTTGAACCACAATTCTCAGATCTCAGCCTTCTGAGTAGCTAGGATTACAGGTGTGAGCCAGTGGAGCCCAGCTAGATAGAGACTCTTTACTGGGAAATTTGGCAGCATATATCAGAATTTAAATTCATATACTCTTTGAACTATTCCACTACTTAGTGAATGTCCCACAGATATGCCATGCTTAGGTTATTTTACAATGCACATATATTTTATAGATGAGCATTTTTGTGCATATTTCAATATCTCTGAAATTAGGATGCATCTGTGATTCAATGAAATACCATAGTTTTGCACATTTACAATGGTATTCTTTATGGATTTCTGTTGTACTATCAATTAAAATAGTGAGATCGAGAAAAGCCTGATGTCTAAAAATAGGATTTTGGTTAAATTAATTTACATTCACCTCATGTAATATTCTCTGAAGCTGTTTATAAGAATGAGGTTGAGATATGTGATATTTTGAAAATATTCCTGAGATATATAATTGAAAGAAAGCATTAAAGTATATAAGACTATGTTTAGAGAAATTGAAATATGTTAACAAGATACAATATATGCATAAATCCTGATACATATAAATATTTTCTGATATAATATGCAAGAAACTGTTATCAAAGATTTTTTCTGGGTGAGGTCCATCTATTGGGATACTCGTAATTTTTCATCTCATGGAGTTTTATACAATTTGAGTCCTACCATGTTTTTATAGTACTTTTTATCTGGGAGGTGAATTATCATTCTTTTTATACTTTTCTGCATTTAAACTACACATAGATGTTATTTTAATGGGAGAAATCAATAAGACAGACTCGGTCTTGGTAGAGTCCATAGTGAATGTGATAATGCAAAGTGTTCTGTATAAATTATTCCAAGAATAAAAGTTTGAACAAAGTACAGGGAGTGAGTAAAGCATGGAGGAGAAACAATCTTTCTCTCCAGTGGCATCAGGAAAGTATCACACATTTGAGTTGAGTCTTGGCAGAGAACAGGACATTGGTAGGCAGAGTTCTAAGAATAATGGACAAGCAAGCAAAAGACCACTGCAAATTCAAGGAGTGTGGAGAAGTTCAGTAAGGTCAGAGATACGAGGAACATATGTCCCTGGGCAAACTGGAGGACACTGGTACATAATAAGAGCACGTTCAGTTCTTTTTGAGAAGGGTGTTTAGAAAATGGTGGCTTTAAAAGGTAACCCTACTGCATTGTTGTGGGAATGTAAACTTGTTCAACCACTTAGGAAAGCAGTATGGAGGTTCCTCAAAAGACTTCACATAGAGCTCCCCTATGACCCAACAATCCCACTTTTGGGCATTTACCCAAATGATCACAAACAAGGCCATACTAAAGCTACCAGCACAACTATGTTTATTGCAGCATTATTCACCATAGCTAAGATATGGAACCAACCCAGATGCCCCTCAGTAGATGAATGGATGAAGAAAATGTGATATATATATAAAAATATATATGCAAGATAGAATTCCATGCCTCCACCAGAAAGAATGACATCGCCTCATTTATTAGGAAATAGAAAGACTCAGAAAAAAATTTAGTAAGTGAACTAAGCCAGACTCAAAGAAACATAGGTCCCATGGTTTCCCTTTTCTGCAATAACTAGTATATGTCAAGGACAAGCAGAAGAGGTCAAATGCTATGTACGTATGACCATATAACCTGATGCTAAGCGAAATGGATCCCAAGATAGGGACACAAGAGGTTACATCTTTGTTGCTGCTCTTCTTAATGTACTTATAATGTACTAGGTGATTTTTTTTTGTTTCTTTGTATGTTCTTCCCCCATGGTACAACCCCTGTTGTCACTGTTTTGATTCTGGTGCCATGAATCTTGTATGTAAATTTTTCTAATTTGGGGAGGGGAAAGGAAATAACTAAATGCTGAAATAAGGATTCAGGATGATCCATTGTAACAATGAGATGTACAAGACAGTATGTTGGAAACAAACTTTACAACTTTGGTGGGATGAGAGAAGGGAGGGAAAAGTTGGGGAGGTGGGGAGGAAAGGGATGATATGGGAAATATAAAGGAGGATGTAACAATGCCCCATAGGAAATGGACTCATGGAACTGTAGCTCCTCTATATAGTATATACAGTATATATACATATATACTATATAAATAGTATATATATTATATAAAGAAAATGGTGGCTTTATAAACAGTAGTATCTATAGAGACATCCTAGACTTTAGATAAGAACAAAAAATCCATTTGGTCTGATTCTTCCTTGAAATGCTGTGTTGAGGTTTTGGAAATTGTATACACAATGTGCTTGACATACAGTTAGAACTTACAAGAGTTACCTAGTATTAATATTTTTATCTTTATCATTCTTTCCTTCTCAACTCTGGCATAGTGCTAACACTGCTGTTGAAACAGTGAATTCTTTTCCTAAATAATTTGTGAGAGATTTGGTAAGATATATGGAAGAACATGATATGAAAGAGCTCTCACCTCCTATTTCCTCTACCTTAATTCTATAGAACAGTTGCTCAGAGACCTCAGCAATACACAACTTCAGATTTGTATGTTCTCTCTGTCAAATCAATTGTTTCCAAGGCTTTCATACTATATACATAACAGAATAAAAAGTAAAAATGAAAAATTATCAGCATACATCACATTGTAGAAAGAGCCCCTTACCTTTAGTAAATAAGGTAGGACAGTAGAAATACTTGTCACATAAAATATTGCAATTAAGGTTTGATTAGGGCTAGCATATTGTAGCCGGTCTACCACCTATTTTTGTGAATAAAGTTCTACTGGAATACAGTGTGCATATTCTTAAGTATTTATGGTTGGTTCTGCACTACATCAACAGAGTTAACAAGTTGTAGCATTTTATCCTAGTGAACTCCAGAAAAAAAAGAAGTTGCAACAAAAGATTATATAGCTTACAAAGCCAAAAGTGTTTTTACTACTTGGTACTGTAGAGACAAATTTTGCTAGACCCTCATTAATGTGTAAAACTCTTTTCACTTTTAGATTCTGTGACAACTATACTGCTAAAGGTTGATGTCTGAGAGTATTCATAATCATTTATTCATCTTGGAGTTCATTCACAAAATTTATAAGTATTCCACAGGTCAAATAACTTTGTGAAGCATTTGTTATTTGCTCAATTTTGGAGTGCATTGAAGAATAAAACAAGACATGATCCCAGTGCTCTTGGAGCTTATAGAGTACCAGAGAAAACAAGTTTTATTTTTTTTAACAGAAATGAAGCAAATCTTTTATTTGGGGAAGCAAAACTGAGAAATTGCTTCATGGTAAGTTGTCTTGGGGACCAAAATTATATATGAGCCTATGAACACTTTTACTTACTGATTTATTCATTTATTCATTCTGTGTATATGTATAGAAGTATCTGCTATATGCTGAGTTCCATACTGGACTAGAAGCTGAAATAAGCAATGAAAAGGATGGACAAATTTCCTGTGCTTGTGTACTTTATATTCTATTGAGTGAGATACAAATAAATATAAAAAGCAGAAAAATATATAACTCTCAACTTTAGCAAATGCTCTGAAGAAAGGAATGTGAATGTATACAATATATAACCAAGGAAAATAATCTAGAATGAGAAAGTCAGAGAATGCTTTCTGAGGAAGCATTTCAGCAAAAATTTGAAAGGTGGGTGGGCTCAGTAGTCTAGATATTACCACTGAAAACTTTTTCTTTTCTTCATAGAGGGAAATAGAATTTGGAACAATTATATCTGTATTTTGCAAATTACAATTTGAAACCCATTTTAAAAATCCTTTTTATATGTAGATCATGACCAGAGTTCTTTTACCAATAGAAAAAAATGGCATTGGCAAGGTTATAATAGAATAAGATGAAATTTTCAGTGGTCATACTGAGAACAATTATTCTGTGAAAAAATGTAAAATTCATTTCTTACTGAGAGTCTCAGTCCAAAAACAAGAATTGTTTATTTGTATGATCTGCCTTGGCTCTAGATAATTACAATTTATCAGATAACTGCTGGGTTCTCTGGTTTTGTTTTGTTTTTGAGAAACCTGTAAATTTAGAAAGATCTATGAATACAAGCTTGTGCTTTCGAAGGGTCTGTTTCCTTTCATGCTCTTTGCATAGTGGAATGCCTGCTACCATTATAAAGTGCCTTGTGTGTGTGTGTGTGTGTGTGTGTGTGTGTGTGTGTGTGTGAGTGTGTGTGTGAGTGTGTGTATCTTACCTCATCTAATAGAGAGACACAATTCCTTATTCTATCTTCAGAAGTTAATGAGTTTCTAGGGTTATCTTAAAGCCTGCTAGGTTTCTATCACCTGTTTGATGATTCAAGTTCATTTGACCTTTGAATTGAGTCCGTCTCTATTCTATCTCTATTCTAGAAAAAGCATTTTCTTAATTCCTCAGCATTTTTTTTATTGAATTTGGGCCTACTTAATTCCCAAGTGTCAAAACACATTGTTGTGAACAAAAGAGAAGGCATAGGAGCACATGACATTGATGTCAGAAACCATCAATTCCATAGCCATGCTGATGTGCAAAAAGAAGAATCTCTAAAGAAGGGAAATTGGGGAAACAACAGACTCCTAGAAGATCATAACAAGCAATAACAGAGTAATCAGGTCTCCAGGCTGAAAGACACAAATAAAAGGTACTTCAACAAGTGAAATTCAAGAGCCTCGGGGAGGAGGCTCTGATATTATCATGAAGAGATTTAAGCCAGTTCACTGAATTCTCAAAAAAATAGGTTAGCAGGTCCCTCTACATATTTTTATTCTAATACTCTACAAAATGAGAACAGAGGGCCCAGGGAGAAATTCCTCAGTGACTAAGTAGAAGAAATGAATAGCCTATTGGGTCGGAGAATTATAGTTCTAAAGGCAGGTTTTCCTTAACCAGATAATAAACTGCAGTTAAAGAGAAGATTGAAATAATGTGAACATAATTTCACAGATAATCTTTTTAGTACCCTCTAGTTTAAAGTAACAATTGGCAGTATGGTATGATGAAAAAAATCACTTTGGAGTGATAGTCATAAAATGTGGTTCTGCTATTTCAACAAATCCAAGTTTGAATAAGATTGGGGAAAAGATGTTTGTTTCATCATTCTGTACAAACAAATAAAAACAAAATACCTAAACTCTCAGGGTTGCTGAGAGGATCAGATGGCAATAATTCACATGAAAATGTGTTATATTTACTGAGTATTTTCAAAAGAATATAAGATACACAGAGTTGACTCTGATGGTGTTACTTGAGAATGTTTTCTATTCAGATAATGATTGAGAAGCTAGTTTAACTGTTGTGGTTCCTGGGGTTCCAAGTACTTAAAAACTTAGAAAGACCAATAGACACAAGGTTGTACTTTCTATGGGTCTAAGTTTCCTTTCATGCTGTTTTCAGTGTGGAAGTAGGATACTGCCTGCCACTATTGAGCACTTACTCTGTCACTAATTATAAAGTGCCGTGTGTGTGTGTGTGTGTGTGTGTGTGTGTGTGTGTGTGTGTGTGTGTGTGTCTGCCTGTCTGCTTGTCTGTCTGTCTGTCTGTCTGTATGTATGTATCTGTATATTATCCCATCTAATAGTAACCTTATGAGAAAGACACAATTCCTTATTCTATTTTCAGAAGTTAACGAACCTGTGGTTCCAGTTAACACAACAGTTAAAAAATAAAAGACAAGAATATAAGGTAAGAAGATGGTAATCAATTTCTTACATAAGAAAGGTCTAAGCACTTCGGAAACGATTTTGATACAGCTAATAATGTGGCTTTATCTAATCCTATGCCATTATTGGTGATGTTCTTATAAGATCCTCTATTCCATTTATGTGATATCCTTTACTTTTCTGCTTCTGTTACTTTATGCTGTCATCCCTGAATAGCTTGCATTTTTCATCTAACTAAAATAGCTGGCAAATGCATCTAGATTAAGTGCCTCCTCCAAGAAGACTTTCTGTACTCATTACTACTCAAATTGTAATCCTCACACCTGCAAGGTCAGAATCACCTAGAAGGCTGTTAGAAATACAAATTGTCAAGACTATCCAACAACTACTGAGTCCGTTTTTCACATTAATAAATTTTCCCAAGTAATTTGCACATTACAATTTGAGAAATTCTGTTCTACACAGCTCTAGTCCATACTCCTTTATCTGAATTTCTAGATCTTTGAGGGCTGTCAGTCTTATTGAATTGCTTCCCAGTTTAACTATTTTATTTTTCAACTTTAAAACTACAGACACATGGAGGCAACTATACATTGAATGACTTTGTGCATAAGAGTATTTCAACCTGCTTGTAATTCCATGGAAGTTTATTATGGTTTTGCCATGTGTAAGACACTGTGGATTCAAAATTTAAGTAAGACCCAAGGGCTAGTAAAATCAAGTAAGGGACTCAAGGTTTAATAAAGGGAGAGGTTGCTTTCATGTTTCCTTCTTCCCTTCATCCATCTTTCAACATTTCCCAAACATTATTCTGCTCCAAACACTGCAGTAGTTTGGAAGATTAGAATATAGCATTTGAGTCTAATGGAAATACTTATGACCAAGAACAAGTAACTTTAATAAACATTTGCTAATGTTGTTATAGCATTGTCTTGAATGTATAATCAAAGATGATCAAATTTAGGAAATGAGAAGGTAGAAAAGGCTACAGAGAGAAAATAAGCTTTCATCTGGAAGTTAGATAAGAACCCCTCAGGGAATCACATGGACACATACACACTAAACATATAGTACTGTTTAGGGAATGATAAGTAATCAGCCATGGCTATGTCATGGGATGTGTGTGCATGCAAGGGCAGTAGAAATGAAAGCCCTACATTAGGCTGAGAATCATATTACAAGAATACTGTATAACATGTATCACACTCAAGAATTTAAGCTTTTCTTCCTTTCTTCACTACACAAGGTGGTATTTTTAGTGATTTTCAGATATGTTATCTCATAGGATATACCCAATAACACTCCCTTGAATTGATTGTGGAAGAAAAATAAATGGTATCTGAAAATTGCAGCTGAAATGCCCTTTAGTTGCCTTTGGATTCTACAATCTTGATTAGGATTGTCAAGAGGCTACTGTGGTGGGGAAGGGAAATATGTCTGAATGAAGAGATGCCAGCGTCAAAGGCTAACTTTTGTAACCACAGAACAAATTGATTAGAATGAAGTACAAGTTATCATGTCTTCTAAAGTCAGACAGAATGACGTGAGTGAAGAGCCCTTGAGGGTTCTTTTACTGGTAGCAGGAATGCAGGTGTCTAGAAATTTAAGGTGCACCTACATGTGCCTTGTAGCAGTGAAGATGAAACTTGTGCTTTGGGGGTCTGGACAGCTAACTTCCAAGCTCTTCCACTTTGGGAGTAAGTTGTGCCTGTGTTTGTGGGCTAAAAATAATATATCTGCTACTTTTTTATTTTCCTCACCTGCTTTTTTAGTTAGGAAACATTTTGTATGAAACAACCAAGGAAGCTGTGATATTAATAGTCCAAATGCCCATAATAATTGTGGGAATTTGCTTCACTTAACTCAAGTTTTGAGGAATCCTAAAGATGTTCTGATCAGCCTGATACAGAGATTTATGAATGATATTAGAGTGTTATTATTCCACTTAATACATGGAATCCTGGACTTGAAAGGTTCAAAAAGACTAGGTGAAGATGTTCTTTTCCCCACTAACTTCCCTCTATAACATTTGCCAAAGTCTTGCTTCATGTTTGTGCTCTTCTAGGAGGACACTTGTCACCTCCAGCTACACATAGTCCACTGTGTCCCTGTGCTAATGAAATTCTTTTCAGCAACCCTAAATTTGAGGAGATTTATCCTTAGTTTGAACTATCATAAATTCACATTGAATGAGTAGAAGTAAACATAACATAATCCCTATACTAAGAGACTTGTCTAGAGATTATATTATACCTCAAGGTATAAGTGGAGTTGAGGGCTATGCAGTTTAGCAGGAGACTTCTGGACAGGTTAATATTTGAAGGGCTGTCATGGAGAAAATGGATAAACCTTGGTCTATATTACCATAGGGGTAGATCTAGAATCAAGAAATTGGAGTTATAAAAAATAAGCTGCATCTCGCTATGAGTTCTCCATGCAACAAGCCACCTTGAGAGGGAAGAAGTCCCTAGCAAATATAGTTATTCCAACACAGGCTAGATATTTTTTTTAAAAAAAGACAGTGAGGATGCTATAGAGGACATTTTATCACTGAATTTTATCATTTTATCATTGAATTGTCAACTCTTCGAGTACCTTTGTTCGACCCAAAGATTCTCCCAAGGCATTTTGACATTTCATAGAGTCATTTGAAAACTAATAGACCAGGTAACCTTTGCAATCCAGTTCATTCCTATGATCTGACACCAATTTACCCACCTGTTCAAGTTCTTTATGTCTCCATGCAATCTGCTCTTATTGTTAACTTACTGTTAAGGGGATAAATCCAAGCTACTAGATGTATTTCTTAGGTTTCCAAATACAACCTCTAGGCAGGCAAAAGAATTGGTCTTTTCTTCTCTTACTTCTCTTTTCTTCTCTTCTCTTCTCTCTCTCTGTCTCTTTCCCTCTCTTTCTCTCCCTCTTCTTCCAGAATACTTGATGGAATTTAAAACCATTCCTATTTCTCCAAGATTGTACAGCTACTTAATGTTAGATCCAAAATGAAAATAGAACAATATATTTCATTATTGACGGTAGATTTTTTGTTTTGTTTTGTTTTGTCAGTCGTGGGGCTTGAACTCTGGCCTTGGGCGCTGTCCCTGTACTCTTCAGCTCAAGGTGATCGCTCTACCGCTTGAGCCACAGCACCACTTCCTTGATGGTAGACTTTAAAGAGATTGTAAGCCTTTCTCTTATACAGTCAGTATGTACTGAATCAACATACTTAGAAATGGCAAGTTATTAAGACAAATATGTGGTTTAAAGATATAAAGCAACATCTGATGGTTTGATTTATTTGCTCTAAAATCAATGAGCTCACATTGTTTTGGGAAGCTGATGTGAGCTGAAGGCAAGGGACTTCAGATAGCAGGATGATCCTGATACTCTGAAGCAATCCCCTGTGAAATGATTTTAGGATGCTCTTTATGCATGCTGTCCAAGTTTTATGGCTTGGAAGTCCCATCCAGCTTCTTTTCAAATCCCTTGGCTAAAATCTAACGCTGTCCCAGAATGACTTACTGCTCTGGGCCTGAGAGAGAGGGTTTCCTTTCTTGGATGGCTGAGTAGCTCCTTTAATCTATTTACCACAAGTGTTCATTGCTCTGGGGCTCTGGGATTCTTCAGGATGAAAGCCCTCTATAAATATTTGTTATTGTTATGATAACCAGTATGGCTTCCCGAGTGAGATAAATTTGTCTTCTGGCTTCTGCTTACCATAGCTTCCCCTCCCTGTCTTTTTATTTCTCTCTCCAGATAATTTTTTCTGTTAGAGAAACAATATATTTGTGCAGTTAATTAAGCTGAGTACAGTGTGATAGGCCTTAGTGACTTTTCAGGTTGTGACAGCTAAGGGATTAAGGACCTAGAGCTGGGAGTTGACACCATAAATATATTATTTTAATCAACCGGTGGGGTGGGGGGAATCCTTGAAAACAGAATTACAAGCGTTATCAGAAAATAATTAAATATTGCATGGAGGGGTCATTGGGACTGGTTTCTACTAAATTAAAAATGGTAAATCAATGTTTGCAATATCCTGTAGACGATCATGATAATATCTCTTGCTTTGGGGCCTCTATAAGATGACAGTTAGACTCTTTACCAAAAATGTCCTCTCTGAACTGGCTGATCACTCATTTTCTAGACTCATCTTTCTCTCTAGAATAAATCACTCTTCCTTGCTTATAATATAAAGTCTTCTCCCACACATACATTTTTTTTAAATGACAACTTCCTGGTCCTTCAAGAGTTCAAGTAACAACATCTTCATGATATTGCCCTACCTATGCTAACTCCAAAACATCCATCTTTCTGCCCCCTTCCTAAAATCCTATACTCTGTCTGATTCTTATTTAGCATGTCACAAATTAGGGCAGTAAGATCTAGTAATCTTCCAAACAGGAACATGTTACAAGCTCCTGAGAGCTAGTGCCCCATGCTACATTACATTGTATGACCTGGTTTCCCCAACAGCACTATTTTCAGAGTAGACACTGAATTAATTGGTTAGTTGCTAACTTTATGCTTGAAGGCAATCATATGAAGAATGGAAAAATGAGCCTCATGGTTAGATACTGATGTGAATAGAAGGATATGGGGACTTTAGCAATTGAGATAAAAAAAAATAGGCAGATCTCTGGGATTTGGAGTTTAGTTGTTAAGGAGGACATCCAATGCCTACCTACCACATAGATGTAAAACATCTGGTTGCCCCCAAATATGATTGCCACAGCTGTTGGTGTGCATAGAAATACTTCTCTTTTGAAGTTAATGACTTTTGTCCAGCTGTGTGCAGTCTTCCAGCAGCTGCTTTGACTACAGCAGTTCTGGATCACATCTGTTGATGCTACACAAGTAAGATGTGTACATGAGACTTCTTTATCTCCTTAACTATAAATATGCTGTACCAGTGGTATTGCTCTGAAACATACTTCCCAAAGACAAATGTTGACATCTCCTACTCTTTAACTTTCCTGAATATAATCATTTTACATGAGTAGCTGACATTTGCTCACCTGCTTCCCATTCTACATTCTGTGTTTATACATTTATCCCACTTTAGGAACTTGTTTTAAGCCCTGGAAGACAGAGTTGGCACTTAGTAGGGACTTAATAATGTCTTCTAGGTTTGGCTGATTTAATTAAAGACTGGAAAATAGAGTAATAATGTTAAACCATCTGTGTTTAATCTCAACAAGAAATGAATATAAACGTAAGCATGAAAGTCCTGGCACAAAGAAGAATATTACATGGATAATGTATATAGTTATCCTCCATTACCCTGGAAGACAGGATAATAGAAATCTTGCCATTAAAGTTTGCTTGAGTTAGATAACAAGGCAATATTAGTAGAATGGTTAAAAACAAGGAATTTGGCATTAAACATATCAGAATTAGAATTCCTAGTTCTAGTCACTTACTTTATGGCCTTGCATAAATTACTGAATTCTCTAGTTTTCATATTTCTCATTTCTAAAGTGAAGGGTTTTTTTTTTTATCCTATTTCATGGGCTTGGTTTGAGGAACAAAGAAAAGAATGTGAGAGACTTGAACACTTTTGTTCAAAATGCATAAGGAGCCAGTGGAGAAAAAGAAAGAGAAGTGATTAGAGTAGGCTTAGAGATGTCTTTTGAACACTGAGGATAGATCTGCTTCCAGAAGGGTTTGGGGTTCTCTTTGGGGTTCTGTTTGGGCTTGTTAAAACCATTTGTCTTCAGTATTCATTCAATCTCTAGGATTCTGAGTCATTTTGGTCTGACTAGAAATAGTACCCCATGGAAAGGTTCGGGACTCTCAAATTTCCATTTCAGTAACTTTACCATATATATTACATTATGCTGTATTGCCAACACATATGTAGAATTCAAAAGAAAGGATAGTTGAAGAAAACTTGCTTTTGTATATCTAAAGTCTCCAAAGTAAAAAAAAAAAAAGATTATTTGAATTATACCATAAACAACAAAGTAAAATGAGAAAAAGTTCTTAACGACTTTATTATCCAGCACTAGGGATGGTGGTACACATACCTATAATTACAGTGCTCAGACAACAGGATTGTGAGTTCAAGGTAATCCTAAACTATGTAGTAGGTTTCAGGCTAGCCTGAACTTATAACAAGATCTTACCTCAAAAAAGTCATCCGATTATTAAAAGGCTGGAATGTAAGGTCCACTCCTGGATGGCAGCAGACTCCACCCTCCTCACAGCAAAGTCTCCACCCAGTACCTGCTTTACCTAGGCAACTGGCACACCTGGAAGAGGTCACATCTGCATCGACTGAGGTCACATCTGAATTTGATGTGATCACACCTTTCTCTGCCCATACCCTAGATAAGGCCTAGCCAGGCCCAGATGCTCTCTTTGCCAGCTCTCTCTCTCTCTTCCCCAGCTCTCTTTCCCAGGCCTTTCCCAGCTGCATGGAGGGCCAACATGGCCTGGTGCCAGACAGAACAATGAATAAGCCTACCCCTTACTTGAAAAAAAAAAGTCATTATCCATTGAGTTCAGGTCTGCTTAGATATTAAAGGTAAACCAAGGTGAGTCCATCCTAGGCCTGAAAGGAATTGTTGCTCTATTTTTAATAATTAATTTATCTGCCAAAATTCATGTTCCCATGATCAGTCTGCCAGGGGCTGTATCTGACAATGGAAATAAAGAAGTAAATAATATATTATCTCTACTGTGGAGAAACTCATAGCCAGATACAGGTGAACAACAAAAGGAATAACTCCAAATGTTCTACACACAAGCATGTAGGATACCCTGAGTATCAAAAAATGTGCCACATAATAAATACTTCACAGAAAGTCTGAGTGCTAGTAATCTTCCATAGGAATAACCTTGAACCTGCTTTCAATCATTTGTTAATTTTGTTACTGTAACAATTCCTTATAACAAATTAGTGGATATTGTCTATTAAGAGGACTATATTTATAAAGGATACAAGACTGTGACACTTTCCTAACTGGGCTCCTTGTTCCTAGCCAGCTCTGAACTATCATGTACTTAACTGCCAAAATTACTTTCCAAAAAGCTTCCAGGAAAAAGATGGCAATTTACAGTTATCCAGAGGAAGGGAAAGGGAGAAGCAAATGGAGGATGGAGCATAGTTGTAGGGAGAAGTAGCATTGCATGCATGCGAAAGGCAGGGCATGGGCATAAAAGAGGGAAATTGTTCTTTAAAGAGTTTGGTGAAAGTGACAAGAGGTCTAGTATGTTGTGGTAAAGAAGTTGCATTTGCCCCTATAAAGTAATAAAAAAATAAAAGAAGCAAACATATGTGAGGGACCATCTATATGTTTTTTTTTATCATATCTCAGTGGTTATCAGGTAAGGAAACTGAGAACAGGGGCATACGTAGAATTTTTTCTAAATTCTAGCTTAGAATGATATTTTACAACCAAAGTTGACACAGAATCAAAATCATTTCATCATGTTTGTTTTTGTTTTCTTCTTTTTTTTAACGGAGAAGTCCTGTAGCTCTTGGCTGAGTACTCTGACATAGCAGGCAAAGGTAAGCCTGACCTATTGTTGCAGAATTGTGAATCTTGTACAATTCTGTTTCCCAAGAGCAAAAAGATAATAGTCTGCCAGATGTCTTCCAGTGCTAACATTCCTTTTCCTCTTGTCCTTGTCCTTTGTATTTTTAAGCTCTCTACCAATCATAGCAAGCATTCACTCCATAAATTATCTCTATTTACCCATTTATGTATTTGTTTATATATTGAGGAGATAATGTTTAAAATACCAAACAACTAAAAAGAAAAACAGTTAGAATGAGGTTGTGTGAAGACAAAATAGAGTTGAAAACCCTTCTTTTTAGTCTCCTTAAAATGAATAGACTACATTTGTATACATATAGCAGGTATTTTGAAGAGTTTGCACATGAAGCATGCTTCTTTTGCTTTTATTATTGCAATGGCTAAATATTTCAGGTGAAACATTGGAAGTGAAGAATGATCAATACATCCCTGAACCGACTGTCTTCATTGACAACATGTTGCCAGCTTCTTCATGCTTATCTCATTTAATCAGACTATTTTTCTTGGAGACCTTTTTAGATAGTAATAGAAACTTGGGATTATGATTGTTGTTTAATACAGGCTAATGTTCCTACACTCTTGTATTTCCTGCCTTCCCCGCTCCCGACCCTTTCACAGAAATAACTCTGTAGATCTGAATTCTGCTTCAAATCTATTCTATGTGAAATGAGTTCTTTCATTCTACAAGTTTACTTACTTTCTAGGAAGCCTCTATTGACTTTGTAGACTGTTCTTCGAGATGTTTTAGTATGTTTTATACAAACACCAAATCTTGTTATTTTTGTTGCTGTTGTTTGAAGTGTTAGGGAAGAAAATAAATATTAAATACTCTACCATTAAACTATATTCCCAGTTCCACATTCCAGTTATTTTTCAGTATGTTTTGGTTGTTATTATAAAGGTGATATATGGAGAGGGTACATTTACATGTCAAGTAAAAGTACATTTCTTTTTGAGCAATATCACTCCTTCCTTTGCTCTCTGTTTTTCCCCTCCCATCCCTACCCACATGTTGTATAGTTCACCACATTTAAATTATTAAGGCCAATTATTAAATTAGTTGAATACTTTCTGTATATGTTAATATATACTTTGGATGATCACTATGCAAAGTTTAATACTTGACCTAGTATTTATTAGCTATTGGCCTTAAACGAGTCTTTTAGCTTTTCTTTGGCTCATTTTTCTCCTTTGAAAAATTAGGTTATTAATATCTATCTTGTGTAGTTGTACTGAGAATCAAATAAGTTTACTATGTAAAGAATTTTAATAGTACTATTCCATAGCCAATATTATTATCTGCCCCTGAAACTATGTACTTGCTCTTCTCTATTCATAAGTTTCTTCCTTAAGAGTTTTTTTTTTTTTTTTGTGAAAATACTGTACAGAGGGGTTACAATTACATGGGCAAGATAATGAGTACATTTCTTATCAAGCATTGTAGCCTGCTCCTTTGTTTCCCCTTCCCATCCTCCCCCCGCCCCCCCACCCATTACTCCCCACCCCGCCCCCAGCACCGAAGTTGTAAAGTTCGTTATCACATAACAACTTGTATATCTCATTGTTGCAATGGTTCCACCTGTATCCCTATTTAAACGATTTGTTTTTCCCCTTCCCCTCCACAAATTATACCGACATCCAATACAATGAAAGCAGGGGTTATACTGTGGGGGAGGGACATACTAAGCAACAAAGAAATTATCTTAGAAATGTGTTAGAAACAATCGCATGAAAGAAAAAAGACATCTGAATACATATCTTAGGGTTCATTTCCCTAACATCACCTTATCTGACTTTTTCTGCTTGACTCAGACATACACTAGATATTGCAAATAAGGGAAACCATGGGACCTATGTTTCTTTGGGCCTGGCTTACTTCACTTAATATAATTTTTCTTCCTTAAGAGTTTTGCATGGCGTTATGTCAAAAATGTACTTTACAACTTTGGTGGGGGGGGTGGAGGATTAAGTGGGAGGGTGGGGGGAGGATGGGAAGGGATGGGAAGGGGAAACAAAGGAGGAGGCTACAATGCTCGATAAGAAATGTACTCATTATCTTGCCCATGTAATTGTAACCCCTCTGTACAGTATTTTCACACACACACACACAAAAAAAAAAAAACTGAAAAAAAAAAGAGTTTTGCATGGCCAACTTCACCATCTGGTAAGTGTTGAGTCAAGTTTCATATATCAGGGAGGCCTTCCCTGACCACCTAAAGTATGTAACCCTCTAATGCTTTATCATACCTGTCCATGATTTCCTTCATTGATTCCATTTTCTGTAATTACTTGGTTTCATTGTTTATGTATTGTCTTAATGTTCTCACTAGATCATAAGCGCCATAACACCAAGGTTGTTATCTGCTTTATTCACTATAGCATACATAGAGCACATAGAAATGTTCAATTAATATGGGTTAAATGAATAAAAAATATAACGATTCTATTTTCTGAAAAACCAGGGCATCCCCTCTGATAAAGAACTTTTATATTCTTCTAGGTATGGAAACAACTGAAAAATATACTTGAATCCTACAGTTGAAATTTCTTGGACATTTTTGGTAGTTTAGGTGGTGGTAGGCTGAAAATATTATCAGAACTTATTTGGGAAAGCCAAAAATATGATCTCTCTACTGCCAGTGTCCCCCACAGTGATTGTTTCAAAATGGATACCTGATAATGTTGGTTATTCCTTCCTCTGTCCCTGATAGATTCTGGTATCTCAAGAGATGTAACCTTCATTTTTATTATGGTGTCCAAACTGCACTTAACACATTGATTTTCCCACAGTTCAACAATTGTCCATTCTGTGAATGAACTTTATTCCTTTAGCATCACAACTTAATTTTTCAATGAGCACAAGGGAGAAATCCACCACCTGCATAGGAATGTCAAGAATTAGGCCTTGTATTTGTGGATTTGCAAAGTGGATACACTAAAAACAGCTAACCTCTTAATAAGAGATACTTTAATCCCAGCCCAAGAGGCTTCTCAAAGAGGCCATTGTTTGGTGATTTCACGGTGGGCTTTCTCTCTGACTTTCAGGTTGCCATAGAGATGGCATGTTTTACTTCCTAAATGATATTTACTTGTAATCTCAGAAGTCTCTTCAGCAAACTAGCACAGGTAATTTGGGAGTGGGAGGGGGTTGTCTGTGGCAGCTTCAAGCCTTCTTACACCACAAAGGCCTGGTTTGTTAAATGAAGTAAGGAAGGGGACATTAAAGACTATCCTAGGAAAAGGGCTATTTTGTGAATCTTTTCTTTCTCCCTCTTGTGAGCAAGGAGGCTTTAATACAAGGAAAGAAGGAAAGGTTCTAGATTACAAAGTTCAAAATTTAGGGCTTCAATGTGCCTGTAATGGTTGTTGCCACAGAAAATATCACTAGTGGGAGAAAAATGCATGTTCAGACATTGTATAGTCAGTCATATTCTCAAACCCTTAGACAACTGGACTGAGCAGCTAGAAATAATTCACAGTATTGGTCGGCTTTAGTTGATGTAAGGATGTGTTTTTTGAGAAGAGTGACATCATACTATTCCCTTTGCTTCCTGCATGGCACCATAATCTATAGTGCCTCTGTCCTTTTCCTGCTCCTTCATTAATCTAAAACACTTCTCTAATAGCAGTACTTTCTGTCCAAACATTTAGTGATGCCTCCTTACCAGCTGAATGAAGTCAAATCCTTAAGCTTGATGTGAAAACCTTTCCAAGAACCATCTTTCTAGGTTATTTTCCCACAATTTTCATAATATAGTCTAATCTCAGACATCCTGTAGCATGTCTCCAGCGTTATCCATGTATGCCCTATGCTGTTTTGGTTAGATATTTCCCACCACCTCCTCCTCCACTGAATGTTTGCTTATGCTGTTCCTTGCCCCCTGGAATGTGTCTCCCTCACTCACCCTATAATGTCTAGCTAATGAAATTCTTCCCATCCTTGAAAGCTCATTTAAATGTATTTCAATGGGAAGTGACCCTTTGGTGTTGTAAATTTAGTTTCTGCCAATCTTCTCTCCACCTCCTGAAGCTTATAGAGACAAGGTCTCCATACAGGTATTTAAATATTTTGAAAATCATGAATAACAGAGGCAAGAAATTGACCATTTTGCAAGGCTAGTCAAGGCATATACCATTTACCATTGTCTTCTATGATTTCAGAAAAAAAGATGATGATAAATTTGGGATAATGGGTCAAAGAGAAGACTAACAAGTACAACTTGGAAGGAATTTTTGAGAGGTCCTGGATTTTCACCACTCTGAGTAGAACCCAAGCTTAGAAAAAAGAGCATTGGGATGTAGAAACACTCACAATGGTGGCTTTTTCTGGGATTTCATATTTCTTGCTCAGTTACCATTTTGGAAAGCTCCTTTACCATCAACTCTTTAACCTATGGCTTATCACTCTCATGCCAAGGAAGTTACTTAGTGGTGTTCATTATCCTTGCAAATGGCTGAAGGAAAAATCTGTCTCTCACTTTTAGATAGATATTCGATATCTCTATATAATTATATGTATCTATCCTTTAAGTAAGATATCCCCATGAAAAACACTAAAGCTCTAGTAAGTATCAGAAAATGAGTGGCAAGAAATGCCTGATATCTTATTTAGCAGCTGCATGGCATAGATTAATGCTAACATTAGGATGATTAGCATATAACCCTTGAAGGACCTTGACAGGAAAGCACCCATTATTATGTAGTTCTTCAGGTTTAGGACTACTATAGTGGTCTCCAAAACATGATTGTATTTATTGGAATATTTAAACTAACATTTGATATTAACATTAATGTTCTAAAAAACGTGTATAGGCTTATGCTGTGGCTTTCAAAGATCACCTGGGACACCACTGCATATCCTTATTCTTAACTTTGACCCCAGTAGTAGAAGTAAGTGAGGTGCTATTTATAGAGCATTATCCTAGAGCCAGAAACACAATAAGTGCCCCATACGTAAGACTTGTTTGTGGTTAATTTTTCCCAAAATACAGTTTCACCATCCATTAAACAACATGGATTTCCTTTTCAAATATTTGTCCATGAAGCATGTATGTAAAGCACATTAACTCTTTGCTTCTTGGCAAGGTATATGTTTACTTTTGAGGAGAGAACTTCATTATTCACTCCTTATAGAAAAAAGTATTAGGGCTGGGAAGGTGGCTCAGTGGTAGAGCACTTGCCTTGCATGCATGAGGCCCTGGGTTCGATTCCTCAGCACCACATAAGCAGAAAAAAAAAGCCAGAAGTGGCTCTGTGGCTCAAGTGGTAGAGTGTTAGCCTTCAGCTGAAGAGCTGAGGGACAGCGCCAAGGCCCAGAGTTCAGGCCCCACAACCGGACCCCCCCCCCAAAAAAAGTATTACTTTATATTCAGAATAAACAGTTTTACAACCTATTTCTGAATCAAATGTTTCCCTCCTTTTCTATGTGTATATGGAGGCAATAAAATAAATGTAAAAAGCCAAGTAGTTTGCAGAGGGGTTACAGTTACATGAATGTAACTATGGAGCATTGTACCTCCTCTGTTTTTCCCTACCATTCCTTCCAACCCCACCTCCCCAACTCCTCCTTCCCTCCCTGCTGCAAGTTATAAAGTTCGTTTTCAACATAGTGTCTTGTACATCTCATTGTTACAATGGGTCAACCTGTATCCCTATTTAAGCATTTTGTTTTTTCCCTTCCCCTCCCCAAATTAGACTAGTATATATACAAGACGCAGGGCACCACAATCAAATACAGTGAAAACAGGGGTAATACCATGGGGGAGGAACATACCAAAGAAACAAAAAAAAGCACATAGTACATTATAAACACATTAAAAACAATAGCAAGAAAAAAACACTTGTGTCCCTGTCTTGGGATTCATTTCACTTAACATCATCTTATATGGTCATATGTACATAGCTTTTGACCTTTTCTGCTTGTCCTAGACATGTATTAGTTATCGCAAGTAAGGGAGGAGGGACATACTAAGCAACAAAGAAATTATCTTAGAAATGTGTTAGAAACAATCGCATGAAAGAAAAAAGACATCTGAACACATATCTTAGGGTTCATTTCCCTAACATCACCTTATCTGACTTGACTCAGACATACACTAGATATTGCAAATAAGGGAAACCATAGGACCTATGTTTCTTTGGGCCTAGCTTACTTCACTTAATATACTTTTTACCAAATCTTTCCATTTCCTAACAAATGGGGCAATGTCATTCTTTCTGATGGAGGCATAGAATTCCATTTTATATATATATATAAACATATATATATATATATCACATTATATATATATATATATATATCACATTTTCTTGATCCATCATCTACTGAGGGGCATCTGGGTTGGTTCCATATCTTAGCTGAGGTGAATAATGCTGCAGTAAACATAGTTGTGCTGGTAGATTTAGTATGGCCTTGTTTGTGATTGTTTCGGTAAATGCCCAAAAGTAGGATTGCTAGGTCATAGGGTAGCTGTATGTGCAGTCTTTTGAGGAAACTCCATACTGATTTCCAAAGTGGTTGAACAAGTTTACACTCCCACAAACAATTGCAGTAAGGTTCCCTTCTGTCCACATCCTCTCCAGCATCTGTTTTTATTAGATTTCTTTATTATAGCCATTCTAACTGGGGTGAGGTAGAATCTCAGTGTTGTTTTGATTTGTGTTTCTTTTATGGCTAGAGAAGTTGAGCATTTCTTCGTGTGTTTATTGGCCATTCTAATTTTCTCTTCACAGAAATTTCTCTTTAAGTCTTTAGCCCACTTGTTTATCAGGCAGTTGTTCCTTTGAGGACTTGTTGTTGGATGAATTAATTTTTTGAGTTCTAAGTATATTTTAGGTATGAGACAGTTGTCCATTGCATGGCTAGTGAAGATCTTCTCCCAATCCATGGGCTTTCTATTGCTCTTGCTAGCTACATACTTTGCCATGCAGAATCTCTGCAGTTTCATGCAATTCCGTTTGTCCAACCTTTCTTTGATTTGTTGTGTTTCTGGGTCTCTATTAAGAAAATTTTGGCGTATGCCAAAGAGACTTAGGATTTCTCCTATTCCTTCCTGTAACATTTTCAGGGTGTCTGCTTTGACTTCCAGGTCTTTGATCCATTTGGAGTTGATTCTGGTGCAGAGTGTTATATAAGGATCTAGCTTTAGTTTTCTACGAGTGATTAACCAATTTTGCCAGCACCATTTACTGAAGAGGCTGTCTTTCTTCTATTCTATTTTTTAGCTACCTTATCGAAGATTAGGCGGCTATAGGTCTATGGGTAGAGATTCTTTTTGTTTGCTTGTTTTTATGCAGGTCTTGGGGTTTGAACTCTGGACTTGGATGCTGTCCCTGAGATGTTTTGCTCCAAGCTAATTGCACTACCACTTGAACCACATCTCCACTTCCAGATTTTTTAATAGAATTTTATATTGGTATTGTCAAGATGATATATAAAGGAGTTACAATTACATAAGTCAGGTACATTACAGTGTTACCTCTTCCCTTCTTTTCTCCCAGTTTTTCCCTTTTGACCCCCTGCCCCCGGAAAAGTTATATAGTTCATTTTCAACATAGTGTCTAGTGAGTATCACCGTGGAGTAAGTTCACCTTCTGCCCCACCATTTCTGTGTTCTCCCTTACCTTCTCTAAGAAAGATAAACTTACAAGACAAAAGGTACAGAAAACAAAAACAGTGATTAAAAAAAAAAAAAGTAAAATGTTAAAAATCTCTTGTTTCTTGCTCAGACTGGCTTCAAACTGTGATCCTCAGATCTCAGCCTCCTGAATAGTGGGGATTATGGACATGAGCTACTGGCACCTGGCTCTGGTCAAGATTCTTCAATCCCAAGATCTTACTACATTTGAGGGAGAAAAAGATGTTTTGCATTAATATGGCAATTACCCAGGTAATTTGCAAAGGGCATTTTCCAGCCAGTATGCTTTCTGGCAGAAATTATCCCTGATTACAACATTTGTACAGTGACTACATAGTTAGCTTCCTAGCTTGTCTCTCTGTGTGTACATATATATTTACATCAGCATATTTAAATGTATATTTAATTTATTTCTTGCTTCCTGAGTTGACACGTATTCAGTGGTTTTTCTTTGAACATCACTATCATCAGTTGAAAATAACTTACTTTGTTGATCTTAGTTTTTTCTCCATCTTTATACCCCTCTACAAGCAAAGCTTCCCATTGAATCTTGAAACACTTAACTTCAAAACCAAGTTATGTCCATCTTTTGCCATCAGAGAGGCAAACTAGCAATGTGCCTTAGCAGTAGATTCCAATCACAACCTTTCCTTTGCTCAAGGTATGGCTGCAAAATTCTCCCCAGCTACCCTTTCAATATATATGCAAGCACATACTCATGGATATTTGTAGTCATTTTTTTAATGCAATTAAAAAATTTTTATAACCTAAATTTTAAAAATTAAAGAATTAAACCCTAACCACTGCTAAAATATTTTATTTTAAAACCAGAAAATGTAGGTAAATATAAAGAACAAAAATAAGGCCATTGCACCCCCAGAAATAGCCACCGTTAACATTTATATCATACCAGAACACAAGTTCATTTAATTTCAATTAGTAATTAAAAGGAAATTGTCAATAGGACACAGTTCTTCAGGGGGAATGACAGTAATGAGACTTGAAATGAAGCAAAGCCAGGGTAGCTAGCATGCATACTTGAGAGATGACTTAGACCCCTGAGGCGAAGCTTGACTGAAGCAGAATTTATTGTAGAGAGAACAGAGGAATAAATGCCAGGACAAAAGCCATTTCGGAGGGATTGACTGTCCTTGCTCGGGCTCAGTAGTGTAAGCAAATGTTTCCCTTCTCATTGCTGGCTTAAACTCTTCAGTCTCACCCTTGAGAAAGAAAAACTTAAAATTTGATGGTCAGGTATAGATATTTCCCACCTACCACTACACCCAAACAAGAAATAGAGTCAGTACTAAGTGCTGACTTTTTTTGAATGCAAGTTATTTTTCAGAAAGTATACTTTGAAAAGAACTCAATTGTAGGTGATTTTAAAGAGATGGAATGTGTGGCAAAGATACATGAAACTCGGTGTTATGCAAGATTTAGTTACTAATAGGAAGATGAATAAGTCTTTCATCAAGCTAAACACTTAATATATTCACTCATATTATCAACACACATAAGCATGTCAAGACAATGTATTTATACATAAAGATTTCTGTAGATGTCTGAATTGAATTTGTTTTATTCCTTCAACTCTGGTTTTCAAACTGTACCATGCTTCAGAAGCACCTGTGGGGTGTGAGGAAGGGTGGTTGGAAGGTGCTGCTGCTCCCACAGTTTTTAATTCAGTAGTTCTGGAGGACTGGTTTGCATTTCTTGTAAATTTCTAAGTGATGATGATGCTGGTTTGGGTTCACATACTTTATGAGAATGGTCAAAAATGTCAAAATATTACCGTAACCCATCTGTACATCACCTTTACAAAATAAAAATAAATCAAAATATTTAGGGAAAGGAAAGTGAAGCTGGGCTCTGGTGGCTCACACCTGTAATCCCAGCTACTCAGGAGGCTGAGATCTGAGGACTGTGATTCAAAGCCAGCCATGGCTAGAAACCCCATGAGACTGTTATCTCCAATTAACCACCAGAAAACCAGAAGTGGTGCTGTGGCCCAAGTGGTAGAGTGCCAGCCTTGAGCTGAAGAGCTGAGGGACAGCGCCCAGGCCCAGAGTTCAAGACCCATGACTGACAAAAAAAAAATGGAAACTGAATTTTTCTAAAACATTCCTGCTTTAGACTAATCTTATAGAGAAATTATTGCACTTAGAACCATCACTAAACTACATACCTTTGCAGGTTATATGTTTAGATCAGTGATGGTGTTTTTGTTCCAGAGTTCCCTTTTAATCTATCCTTCTACTGTTTTATTTGGGGGGGGGGAGGGCTTTCCATTTATCTGTTTATGACAGAATGTTGCTGTGTGTTTCTTGATTGCCCTAGAAACCACAATGTGGCCCAGGCTGGCTTCAAAATCTTTTTGAAAAAAATATAGTCTCCCAGTATCTCAGTGATATTGGAATGGTCTATTTGGGAGAAAATGTCTGGCTCTGTCAGTTATTAACTGTAGATCCTTGAGCAACTTATCTAACATGTCTGAACCCCACTGTGTCTATCTGTAAAAAGAATGAAAACCAAAACAATCAGAAAAACATCTGGTTCACCCAGGGGGTGTGAGCATTAAAAAAGAGGAAAATATGGCATGCCTAGTATAAGGAGACATAAAGGTTAGGTAGGCCCCTAAGGCTCCTTTTATTATGTATATTTATGTTGCAAGGGATACTCTACCACTATTTATAGTGTTTATCAATCTGTAATAGGGTATAATATGTAGTTAATGGCGCCTAGGCAGTGTCTCAGGTACCTTATCAAATCAAGTTTTCCCTACAGTTCTAAGGCATTTTTGCATCAAGGACAAGTGGAAACAGGTTTAATAAATACAGCAAGCATTTATTGGTGTCTACTGCTATGATTACCAAGAATGATCTCATGTAATCTTATGCACAACCCTACACTGGAGGTATTATCATGATGATGATTAGTATTATTTAACATATGATGGAAGGAAGGCTCGGATAGGTTAGGTAACTTGCCTAAAGTCACACAGATGTTAATAAATTCAGAGACGAAGTTTACATCAAAACCTGTCTTCTGTCCAGTCTTAACTTCCTAACAACACTTGCCTCTTCCACTCAGAATCACTAGCAGTGCTTATCTGGAATGGACCTGATGAGAGTAGTCATCCCATAATCAAGACTGAATAAGTGGCTCTCTCTTCTCTTTTCTAGCTCTTTCTCAGCTCATTCCTTGTCTTCTCTTTCCCAGCTCCTTTCTCTTTCCTAGCTCTCTCTTTCCCACCTTTCCCAGACGCTCTCTCTCTGCTCTTTTCTAGCTCTTCCCTAGCTCTTCTCTTTTCTAGCTACTTTCTCTCTTTTCTAGCTCTTTTCCCCAGCTCTCTCTCTCTTTCTCTCTCTTTCCCAGCTCTCTTTCCCAGCTAAAAAATAAAAATAATAATAAAAAAATAAAAAAAGATTGAATAAGTGAGGCCCAGGTGGAGGAGTGACATAATCTAGTTTATTAATTGGATTGGCTCCAACATCTGCAATTTTTATAGTAATTCATTTTTTATTTTAAAGGTGATGTACAGAGGGGTCACAGTTACATAGGTCAGGTAATGTATATATTTCTTTTTGAACAGTATCATCTCTTCCCTCATTTTCTCCCAGTTTTTCCCCTCCCAACCCCTTCCTCACAAATGGTATTTGTTCTTTACCAACATAGTGTCTAGTGAATATCACTGTTGAATTAGTTCACTCTTTGTCCCACTATTTCTGTGCTACCCCTTACCTTCCACAGAGAAACTTACATACAAAACAAAAGGTACAGATATCAAAAATGGCAACAAAGGAGAAAATAAAAAATAAACCCAAAACAAAAACTAAGTTAACAAAAACTTCCTGTTTCCATTTCTTGGGGTTCATTTCAATAAGCATCATTTTATATGATCATATGCACATAGCTATTGAGCCTTTATGATCCTTTCCTAAGAATATCCTCCTTTGGAGCTGGGAAGATGGCTCAGTAGTAGAGTGCTTGCCTTGCATGCATGAGGTCCTGGGTTCGATTCCTCAGCACCACATAAGCAGAAAAAAAAAGCCGGAAGTGGTGCTGTGGCTCAAGTGGTAGAGTGCTAGCCTTGAGCTGAAGAGCTGAGGGACAGCACCCAGGCCCAGAGTTCAGGCCCACAACCAGACCCCCCTCCCCAAAAAACAATATCCTCTTTTGGTCTCACTGTGAGCAATTCAGTTTTGCTTTGGTACAAATACAAGTTTTCATTCCCCAGTTTAGCCTGGGACACAGCAATGATTCTGCAGAATAGAAAGGGGAAGTTGGACATTCCCATGTTTGTCAAACTCTACAAAGATGACAGCAGGGTATGCTAGAGCCAGGCCCCACAACTCTTCATAGAGTGACAAACCAAATCCTGAGTATTGTTCCAAGGTAATATTCTAGTTGTGGAGAAAAGAAAAATGAGTGGTTCTTATATAGCAGAATTCTGACTTGCAGTAAAATTGGTATTCTGGCCAACTCTTTAATTTTAGAGTTTAGGACTGGATCTGTAACTGACATGGCTTACTTATAGACTCCCCACCCCCAAAGGGTACATGAATATAGTGTCATGCTCTATCTTTAGAAATGCTAATATTTTGTCTCATGATATCTTTGAGGTGGAAGATAAATTAAAATACTCATAAGTTGCTTTGGTTTGTGTTTGTGTTTATTTTTAAAATTTCTAAAATAGTCCTTCTAAGACTTCCAGACTAGCCCGAGGAACACTTATTTACTTTAGAAAATTTAGAAAATAAAATCAAACAGAAAAATAGGTTAAAAATACCTAGTATTCCAAGATCCAAAAATAAACATGGTTAACATATATATGTATATATATATAGTTTTAATATTTCTTCTTTGCCTATATGCAGATAGAATGTTTTGGGGAAAATAGCTGTCTATAAAGGAAATCCATTTACAAAATGAAAATCTCTCAATGATTATTATCCTCTCTGCACAGGTCCTGTCATTCTATTTGTATTTACAGAAATAGTGTGTTAGCTATATTTATGTTGATGGTCTTCATGCATTTGGAGATAATACTACTAATGGGGATTGTTATCTGTGAGTACAGATGGAGCTAAAAAGACCCGGGTGATATTGTCAGCCATTTCCTCTTCATAGACCATTGTACATACAAAGACTGTTTTGAGTTGCAGTTGCAGCTGTGTAGATATGATAGTTGATTGAGAATCTGTGTCAGAGACCTGAGGTCATCTGGATCTCAGAAAACACCTCCTCCTGCACTTCCTTATTGCTGTAGCTAGCCCTGCTTGCCTGCTGCTTATTTCCTGCTGCCTGCAGTTCAGCCCTATTGTTTGAAGTGGGGATTCAGATCCACTTTAATGGGTTTTCTTCTGCCCTCCCAGCTTGGGGTAGCCTGACTGAAGTTCACCGGCTAGGGTCTGATCTGATGGGGGGGGGGGGCATCCATCCTTCACACAGTGGGGTGCTGGTAGAAATAGAATTTGTTCATTCCTTCTCGTCAGTCTTGATTTTAGTGAAACAATATCCAAGAAAAATTTAGCAATCATAATAACAATGTTGATGACTGACATCTGTAAAACTTAATGTTTCTTACTGATATAGATGCTTGTTATGAACTTGGGACTAGGGACCAAATAGGATTCATCCCAAAGTAAGGTAAAGGAACTGACCTCTCTGCAATCATTACTTAAAAGCTATTAGTCTCAAGTATGGGTTCTCTTGACACATCCTCTTTTAACCTGTTGCCCAACTTCCATTCCTTTCTTGAAGGCTCAATCTGAAAGATAACTACATGTTTACTGACATGTTATGTTATCTCTTAACTTTCAGTTAGGGGTTAAAGTTGTGGTAAATTATATATATATATATATATATATATATATATATGTATATAGGATGGATTGATGTTGATATTTTTGTTACAGAACATTATTTTTTGTAAAGGGTGGAATTTTCAGGCTCCTCCAGAGAAAATAAACCTTTTTGTTGAGAAAACAGTTGGACAAATGAGAAAGTAGACTCTTGGACAGTTAGTTAGTGGCATAGTATTATTTTCATTTCAAGAGAATTAATAACGATAGCTGTGTGGCCTTAAGAAAATCATTTCACATGTCCTTGCCTCAGTTTCCTCCTTAGTAAAAAGGAGCAATAATGCATCCTTCATAAAGCTGTTATGAGGATTTAATGAGACAAAGAACAATGTGTACTTCACACATATTGTCTGGGATACAGCAAATGTGATGCTCATTAAGTGCTAGCTCTTTTCTCCAAGGAGAAGACAGTATCCATATAGTATTGGTCCTCAGCTATGGCGACCTGCAGGGCCCCTGGATTTCCCTAATGTGTTGTTTTAGTCCTTGAATCACATTTAAGACCTGAGGTCCTCAACCTTGGCCATACATTGGCATTACCTGGAGGGATTACAAATATGGATGCCTGAGCCAACCTCCAAAGATTCTTAATTCTTATGAGCTGAGAACCGGACAGTGGGCTTCTACAAGATTCTAATGTGCAACCAAAGTGAACAACCAATTTATTTTAGGTAGATGGTACACATGTAAAAAAAAAGGTGACAAAAATAAACAACATACTAACTTTGAAAAGACAGAATGCCACTGTAGCCTTGAGATAAGGACAAATTTATTCATAAAGACAGTGATCTTGACGCCATACAATTTGCCTTGGACCTACTTGTATTTACCACATGATATGACAGCCATACTCTAACCCTCCACAATGAACGTGTTCAGCTTACCAAAAGGGAAGATCAAAGACTCATACCTGCCCTGATAATCAAATTTAATAAATGTACCAGAGTACTTTAAGAGTTAATCACATTAATGTTGATCTCCTTTGCTTGGACTATTAGCTGTTGCTTGGCTTTTATTAATTTAGGCTTTAACATATATATCTGCCTTGTCCACAACTCCACATGGTATTATAACTCATGCCCTTCTGTCAGTTCCAGAAGATGACTACATGTGTTTTATTTAGATAACCTGTAATTATGCTGGCTTTCAACTGTTTGGGTAATTTTTGTTCATTTGTGGGTGATAACTGGTAAAATCCACTCATTATTACATACTAATAAGCCTCTCAAAACAGATTTGTTTGTTAATGAAGTTTCATGGGATGGAGGAAATGGAGGAGGAAACGAAGCACTTCAGCATTTGATAAGTATAAAACAAATAGGCTGGGGGGGCAGTGGCTCATACCTGTAATTCTAACTATTCAGGAGGCTGAGATCTGAGGATCCCAGTTCAAAGACAGCCCAGGTAGGAAAGTCCATGCGACTATTATCTCCAATAAATCTCTCAGAAAACCGTAAGTGGCACTGTGGCTCAAGTGGTAGAGTTCTAGCTGTGAGCTGAAGAGCTATGGACAGTGCCAAGGCCCAGAGTTCAATCTCCACGGCAGACAAAATAATAATAATAATAATAATAGAAGTTGCTGGGCAGGTGGCTCAGTGGTAGAGTGCTTGCCTTGCATGCATGAGGCCCTGGGTTCAATTCCTCATCATCACATAAGCAAAAAGAAAAAAGCAGGAAGTGGCACTGTGGCTCAAGTGGTAGAGCGCTAGCCTTGAGCTGAAGAGCTGAGGGACAGCGCCCAGGCCCAGAGTTCAGGCCTCACGACCGGACCCCCCCCCCAAAAAAAAATAATAGAAGTTGCAAACTGGTGGCTCACACCAGTAATCGTAGCTACTCAGGAGGCTGTGATCTAAGGATCATGGTTTGAAGCCAGCCCTGGCAGAAAAGACCATGACACTTTTATCTCCAACTAGCTATCAAAAAAAAGCCAGAAGTAGAGCTATGGATTAAAATGGTAGAGCATAAGCTTTCAGCAAAAATGCTTAGGCACAGCCCTGAATTCAAGCCCCAGGACTGACACAAAAATAGTAGAGAAACTTTTGTTTGCTTGGAGGTCTCAAAGCCAAGAAATAAAACCCTACCTTGAGAGGACAAGAATTAGAATCAAACTTCCATCTTATGTGTCTGTGGTATTTTCTAGGTTAGTTTCAACACTTAAACCAAACCAGGACCTATTGCTAATATGAGCTAATAGCACATTCATTCCCCTCCCCCCATTTACCATCTAGGTAACATGTCCAGTTTGCCATTGATTTTAGTGTAAAATGAAAATCTATATTGTATCTGCTCAAATACTGCATTTATGTCTAGATTCTTTCCTGTAAAGGTCTTATTACCCCCAATGGAGGAAAATGAATCTATTTTCATACATAGAGACAACTTTTATGAAGCAGCTCTCTGAGCCCTAAAAGACCTTGTTTCAAATAAATTTGCAATTGAAGGATCTAGAATCAGAAACAAATGATGGTTGACCACACAATATTATATTAATTTAAACCAACCTTTTCTCAGAATCATTCACTGAAAATGAATTATTAGTAATGTAGATTTGCTCAAAAAAGTTAAAAAGTATTTTTTAATGTCAGATCTGCCTCTAGAAGGGCCTTAAGTGCTGAGACACAGCAAAATTCAAGTTTTCTCTTAAGCACAAATATTTTATGATCCAAAATCTTCCCCAAAACACTGAGATTCTGCCAACTAGTATGAAGAAAGCAGAAGGGGAGGTTATTTAGTTTTTGTTTTGTTTGTAAAGCTGTTCCTTCTTTCTTGTTTATTCTTGGTAGCCAAGAAAGCGAGGTCCTGGGTTGCTTTGTTCTTGGACTGGGAACAGTACCTTTTCATATGAAGGGTTTTAAAAGCTTTAGTCTGTTTACTTGAAGCAAAAGGCAAATGCACCATCTGCCTTTAAGTACATTCACACTAGAAATCAATGTTTTGGGTGTTTCTACAGGCTGAGTTTAGGCATGGCGTCTCATCCTGGAACGTTTAATACAAAGCTCAGCCTACCAAAAGCATCCTTTTTTGGAATGCAGTTGGTTTTCTTCTTAGGATTTCATCAAAATAGATACAGTACTTACTCACTAAAATCAGCAAAGTGAATCTTTACAGATCAAACATTCATGAGAAAGAGTACAACAAAAATCAAGGGATTGCGTTTTTCTCTATAGTTTGAGAATAAAACAGTTTAAGTTGTCTAATCAATTCCATGATTGTTGCTCTTCCATACTTCTTGATTGGGCCACTTTTATGGTTAATGGCTATGTGTATTTAAGTGGTAGGCAACTTCACACTCCAGCTTTCCCTCTCTTTTCTCTCTCCTCTGCCTTTATTGGCTTGATGCCTTTGCAGCCAAAAATAACTGGCAAATTGTATCCATCTCTATCCTAACTTGGCATAGGAGGGTAACACAGACATCTTGCTGAAATCATTCCTGTGTTTCAGTCACACTGAACATTTATTGAGTGCATGAGTAATGAGTACTATTTTCCATTTCAACCAAGAGATAATTAATCAAAAATGTTTTCAAACTTAACATCTTTTCCATTTCCCAAATCATTCATTTCTGATCCCAAACCTAAATGTCTCTATAGTTAGGGACAGTTATTCTTCTTCTGATGACCTTTATTTTCTCATGTTTCTTCTTGCGAGGACATTTTATAAGCAGTAATTTTTATTCTGTAATTAGATATCGTATCCAACCCAAAATGGAGCCTCTATTTTTGGCTGACCTAAATTATTCTATTGTACAATACTACATTGTTTGACATTGTCATTGCTGTGATTAGATGGCATAAAGAGCCATATTCTGATAGCTTATATGCAATAGATACCTTGCTCTATTGAACTGAGTCTACCTTGTAGCTTATTGGTACAATATAGTATCAAACCCTAGCCCTTGTAATTATAACAGGTACTCAGTAAATTTTGATGGATTAAATTAGTGGTATGTGTTTAGGTTGGAATAGAGAAGAAGCTGGAAAATGACCTTACATAGAGTGTGACTTGATAAATGCATCAAGTGACATGTGAACTTTGACAAGAAACTGGATTACTAGCAAAGTATTCACACTCTCAAATTTATATGTTTAACAAAATCTACATCAAATTATCTAACATTTTCCAGTCTTAAGGAGTCTTATTTTTATATAGCCTCAGTACTACTATCAGAAAAGCAGGAATTAATACTCACATATTTATTTTAAATGTTAAGGGGGCAGGAAGAGTAATAGAGGGAGTGAGACTGATTGGAATGCTATATGAATATCTGTGTGAATGTAACAATAAAATCCCTCCCTGTATAGCTATTATAAGGTAATAAAAAAATGAATGTTGGGGGGAGGGGGGAGGCTGGGAAGGGAGGTGAAGGGTAAACAAAGGAGGAGGCTGCAATGCTTGGTAAGAAATGTATGCATTTTCCTGCCCATGTAATTGTAACCCCTCTGTACAGTATGTTCTCAAATAAAATAAAATTAAATTAAAAAAAAATAAAATAAAACAACAAAAAAAATGAATGTTATTTAGGCTGGAACTGGATCTTAGTTATAGAGTGCTTGTATAGCATGCATGGGAATTGTGCTCAATCCACAACAACATTAAAAAGTGTAACACATATTCTTGTCTATTAACCAAAGGAACATTCTACCTACAGAGCACTTCTTGCTTGTCTCCTAGTATATCATTCTTTTGTTTCTTTCTGATCATTCTTTTGTGTAATTCCGTAAAGTTCATATGATTTTCAGTGGAGTAAAACCAGACAATCACTCATTGTTAGATCTTGGGCTTAGATTATTTTAAATTAGACTTCTCAGGACAAGAGAAAATTAAGGTTTTTATGCATATATTGGATCAGCCACCTGGATAACACATCTCCTTTGATTCTCATAATATTCATGCCAAGTAGATTTTTATCTCAGCCACTTTTGGACACTAGACATTAGTCTATGCAGGTAATACTGGTCAAGGTTGGGGGAAAAAAAAGGATAAATGAAGCCAGTGACCATTTATTGACCATTTCTGTGTTCCAGGCGTTCTTCTACATTTTTAAAAAATGTTTTTATTTTAAAACCCTAGGAAATCCCTAGTATATAGCAAGGAAACCAAGATTCAAAGACATTATTTTGTCTAGTTTTCAAGCTCTTAGTTAAAAATCTGAAGATCCTAAAAAAATATATAGAATGAGAAAAATAACTGAATGTTTTAATGCTTTTATATATGATTATAGTCTCACCCCAAATCTGTAAGATGTATTATTTCTCCTCACTTTAGGCTCCACAAAGATCAGTTAGTTATCCAAGGTACATGGATACTAACATAGTATAAAGAGATAAAGAGAAGCTGGGTGACAGTGGCTCATACCTGTAATCCTAGCTACTCAGGAGGCTGAGATCTGAGGGTTGTGGTTTGAAGCCAGTTGGTACAGGAAAGTCCATGAGACTCTTACCTCCAATTAACCACCAGAAAACCGGATATGGCTCTGTGGCTCTAGCCTAGAGAGTAAAAGATCTCAGGGACAGTATCCAGGCTCTGATAAAATTCCCATTACCGACAAAAAAAAAATCAGAGAGAGGGGCTGGGAATGTGGCTTAGAGGTAAGAGTATTTAACTAGCATTCATGAAGCCCTGGGTTCCTCAGTACCACATAAACAGAAAAGGCCGGAGGTGGCACTGTGGCTCAAGTGGTAGAGGGCTAGTCTTGAACACAGAGAGGCTCAGGGACAGAGCCCAGGCCCTGACTTCAAGCCCTAAAACTGGCAAAAAAAAAAAAAAAGGTCAGAGAGACAGACAGAGACAGACAGAGATAGAGACACAGAAAACTCAGGTACAGCTTAGCTCTAAAACTTCATTTACTTGCACTGCATATTCAGTTGCCACTATGTAAACCCATGGAACTGTCTTTGAACTTACTCCTGACGGCACATTATTCTGTATTCTAAGATGTGTGTTAGGGTTAATGATTCTCTCTACTAAATGTGAACTATATGAGGACAGGATTATTTGCTTTGTTTGCTCATATACCTTCAACATTTAGAATAGTGCCTGTTACAGTTACTAAATAAATATTTGTAGTATGAATAAATTTTACTTCCAAGAGACATACAGTTTTTGAATATCGTGGTAATCTAAGACAGCAGCTAGTATATTGCCATGTCCCTCATAAGCAACCAGTATTGGCTTTATGTTGAAAAGTTCCAAAGTGCTGTGTATTGTTATGATTTAAACATGAAATCCTTTCCCCCTTCCACCCCTCACAGTTCCATGTGTTGAGTGTTTGGTCCCCAGCTGGTGGTGTTATTTTGAGAGGATGTTGGAGATTTCAGTATGTGAGGGCCTAGTTGGAAAAAGTAGGTCTCTGGAGGCATGCCTTTGAAAAGAAGTCACTGACTCTCCAAATTCCCACACTGGGCTTGAGACTTGTGGGATCTTTGGGATTATTCTACAGTTAAAATTGCTAGTGTTTCGTAAGGGCTATCTACTTCACCTTGGGACCATGTCTTCAACTTCCATTCTCCCTCCAGAGAGCTAGGGACTGAGTTTGGTACTGTTTTCTGCTTTTCCCTATTATGTTGGTGTATCTATATTTCTCTGCTGTCCTACCACGTCTTGAATTCCCAATATGGTTCCTCTCTTTCTTCAGAATAGTCTTTCCTACAAAGGAGGAGGCAACAATGCTTGATAAGAAATGTACTCATTACCTTGCCCATGTAATTGTAACCCCTCTGTACGGTATTTTTACAATAAAATTTTTTAAAAGTATAGTCTTTCCTGTGTTATATAACTCTTTTCATTCAGAAAGTCAAAAGGGCAGATATTTCTAAATCACCATCTTATCCCCAAAATTAGCTTACTCTGTTCCTGATTTTGTACATTTTCCTCACTATTCTACTCTAATGGATTATCTTCTTTTAGCCTCTAAAGATTTCACTTCCCTAGGGCTTATCCCTAGGCCTTCTCTTTTCTTTGTGTCCTAGTCACTTGTAAGCATTTCTAGGAATTCAGTGATCCCATATTTACTAATGTTTCCAAATTTATTTCTCTAGTCCAAACTTCTGTTCTAAGTTCCATATCCTCTTGGGCATTAAACTAATATTTATAGAATGCTAGCTGTATGTTGCGTGCTTTTCAAGGGACTTGGGTTTCATCATTACACAAAAGAGAAACAGCTTGTATCAATTGAAGAAACAGATGGTACATATAAGCAAGTTATGTGTAATATCAGAGATTGGTATTGTAAAAAGGAAAGGAACAATTGGGTAAGTATACATTACAATATTAAATAGAATATTTAACAATTTAAGTGACATATTGTCTCCCTTGAAAATGTGAGATTTGAGCCAAAATGAGACAGGAATGAGAACAAAAAGTCTTGCAAATATCAAGAAAAATGTCCCAAGCAACAGTCAATGGCAAGGTCATGTAGTAGGAGTTTGGTAGCTTTTAGCAAGGAAGCAGTTGTGGCTAGAATGAAGTGAATAAGAGGAGAATTGTAGAGCAGGTTAAGGAGTTCTAAATAATAATGAATAGACAGAAAAATGCAGACTTATAAGCCATTGTAAATACTTTGGCAAATTTTGAGACTTTGGAAGATTTGGGCAGAGCACAGACATTATGAATTTACGTTTGTTGTTTGGGTTTTTTTTTTTAACTGTATTTTTTTGTCTTTTCTTTTTTGGTACTGGGGATTGAACCCAGGACGTTGCACTTGCTAGGCAAGCGCTTTGCCACTGAGCTACATCCCAGCCCATTATGAATTTACGTTTAAGACATGTTTGAGGAAGGCAAGAAATGGAATGAGACCAATTAGGAGATTATTGAAATTGAACTGTCTACTTGACAGCTCGCCTTGGATATCTCAGAAGTATATCAAACTCAACAAAAGGCATCTCTCTTTCTATGCCTCACAAACCCAACATGGTCCAACTCCATTGTTCTATAACTCAATAGATGGTTCTATATCCATCTAATTTATCACAGAGGAACCCATATCATTTCCCTCACCTGCCATATCTAATCATTCACAAAGTCCTTTAGTTTTTTCTTATATGACATTACTCTAATCTTTCTCCACTCACTGTTGGAGGCCACCATGATCTCTACCTTGAATTACTACAGCAACATTGAAATTATCTTCTTGTTATCTTCTAGTCCTCTTCTAGTCCTCCCAGGGTCCTCTTGTAGTTACTACACAGGACAGTTAAGATGATCTTTACCAAATGCAGTCCAATCAAGTCAATATCACTGTTAAAACCCTTTTTCTTTGCCTCCTATAATTATCACAAGATTCTATGTGATCTATCCCTGCTTCCATTTCTAGCTTCACTTCAAACAATTCTTTCCCATACTATTTTTAAAATTAAGGACTATATATTCCTCATTTCCTTTGTCTGGAATGCTCTTCTTCCAACTTTGTTCTATTGCTTACAAATTCAAGTGTTAACTCAAATCACATCACTTCAGGAAACTGACCATCTCTGAATATATGCCCAATTTAGGCTTTCCCATTCATCTTTCTTATAGCAGTATTTCCTTCTCCTTCGTAGCATTTAATATAATTCCTATATTTTAGGTTAATAAGAATCTAAATTTGCCGGGCGCCGGTGGCTCATGCCTGTAATCCTAGCTACTCAGGAGGCTGAGATCTGAGGATCATCGTTCAAAGGCAGCCCGGGCAGGAAAGTCCGTGAAACTCTTATCTCCAATAAACCACCAGAAAATTGGAAGTGGCGCTGTGGCTCAAGTGGTAAAGCGCTAGACTTGAGCTGAAGAGCTGAGGGACAGTGCTCAGGCCCAGAGTTCAAGCCCCACGACGGACAAAAAAAAAAAAAAAAGAATCTAAGTCCCTATCTACATTGGTCAGTACCTTTCTAAATACTGGTCACTGGAAACAACTCTGTAAGTCATATAAGTTCCAAGAGAGCAATAGCAATATATTCATCTCCAATGTATAACAGAGTATCCAGCATACATAAAACAATGCAAAACGCATGCTTGAAGAAATGAACACAATCTCTTCCTTTAAAATGACCCATACTGTTCTCAAATTCCACCATTTAGAGGGCAGATAAAGGTGTAGTTTTATTCAGTGTCAGTTGAGTACCTACCAAGCCAACCATTGTGAGCTGCTCTTTGGCTGGCTCCAAAAACTTGGCAAAAATAAGCTTGTTTCCAAATAGGGATATGAGATCTACCTATGCAGCAAGATTTCTGCCTCAAATTATACATAAAATGTGCCATGGCTATTCTCATTCACTGAACACTGCATATTTGATTCAAAATGAGTAATAGTCTAGGAGCTTCTTATGGGAAGCTTAGACCTTGAGTATGACCTTAATTAGTCCTGTACATTCCTGACTCTAGCCCAAGAATGACAGGGAGTATGCCATTTTCTTAAGGCAGACACAAACTAGCCTCAAGAGGAGGACACTTTGAATAGAATATTCATTTATTTCTTTAGAGCAAGAAAAAGTAACTGCTGAGTTCACATGGTTACATGAGCAAATCTTCTGACTGTAGGAAATCTATGCGGGAAGCCAAAGATTAAAAAAAAAAAAAAAACAGAATTCTTGATGTGCATGGCACTACTGCAATTCGAGTTGATTATATAAGCATAACATTTTCTGGCAACCAACTGTAATGGGATCATCCATTCATCTTCAGGATGGGGAAGCAGTGGCCTCGGAGGTTCTTTCTAGCCTTGGCACAGCTTCATAACCAGTGATTTCCTTAAGAATATCTTAAGTTTTAGTATTTGGAACATCTTCTTTCTCACAATATGTTCACTTTCTTTAGATATGATAATAACATTGATTGCATTACAATCTGGGCCGGCTGTTAGCATGAAACTCCTACTTTCTCTTTTAAAGTAACTTTGCACCTCTGGTCTTATTAATATGTTTTAATTTTGCTCATCAAATATCAGTTTTTTGTTTTGTTTTGTTTTGTCGGTCGTGGGGCTTGAACTCTGGGCCTGGGCGCTGTCCCTCAGCACTTCAGCTCAAGGCGAGCGCTCTACCACTTGAGCTACAGCGCCACTTCCGGTTTTCTGGTGGTTTATTGGAGATAGGAGTCTCACGGTCTCTCCTGCCCGGGCTGGCTTTGAACCACGATCCTCAGATCTCAGCCTCCTGAGTAGCTAGGATTACAGGCGTGAGCCACCAGCGCCCGGCAAATATCAGTTTTATAGGCACATTGTTGGATCCTCTGGAATCCTTTAAAAAAGCAAAATATATTTTTGACTCAGGAATCACTGAGATTTTTCTAAATGTAAGAAAAATTATTTGTGATAAGAGTGATTAATTTAGTCTCAAGGAGTTAGGCGAGACTTTCCAAAAGGGGTGATATTAGAGTTCAAAATCAAATTAGAAATCTTGGGGGTAGGATAGAGAATATGGTAATTTCCAAGTAGAGAGAACTACTTGTATCAATGTTATTGAATTATCTGTAGGACACCATTGCATGTCAGTACAGCATACCAGGAATTCAGATACATCAAAAGACAAGGGATTCAAATATATCCCATTTTGCATGAATTTCAGTTATCCTTACAAGCCCTAGGATACAACAAGTATTTGTCATTCTGTTTGAAACACACACACAGCCAAGCCTTGATCCTTGAATTGTCAAATCTCTTCTAAATATATACAAACAAATATTAGTCCTTTCTCTATAAGCTTCTAAAATATTTTTCCCTCTCATGGTCTTTGAAAAGTAGTTATTTGTAGAAATATCCAAGTTTGAACTGCTTGTCTGTCTGTCTTCTAGTAAACTTTTTAATTTCTTAAAGAGAAAAAATGTGCTTATCATTTTTTAAGTTTTAGGAAAGATTGATTGCAGTTCAACAAAGTTAGAGAGAAAGGGAAAATGAGAAACATTTCCTGTTTCCCATGCAAAAAATGGGAGTTAAAGGCTCCAAAAGTCTTTACTATTGTAGATAAGCAATTTTTATGTTTGTCATTACTATACATGTCTTTATAGTATTATATTTCTCAAGGATATAAAATATCATTTTGTATATTCTTAAGCCTAAATGAATGATGAAGACGTAATTTTATCACTTTGTTTTCATTCAACATCATATCTTAAGATTCATCCATGTTATACTTCTGGGTTGGTTTTTTGTCTCATTTTAAATATTATATACTATTCTATTATATATCTATCATACTTTTTCTTTTCACCTCCTGTTGGATAGGTTATTTTTTCATCTTGGAGGTAGTATAGATATCTATTATGGAAACGTTTGATAGTAAAAATGTTGAAATGGGCTGGGAAAGTTTCTCAGCAGTAGAGTGCTTGCCTTGCCATGCATGAGGCCCTGGGTTTGATTCCTCCGCACCACATAAGCAGAAAAAAGCTGGAAGGGGCACTGTGCCTCAAGTGGTAGAGCGGTAGCTTTGAGCTGAAGAGCTGAAGAGCTCAGGGACAGTGTCCAGTCCCAGAGTTCAGGCCCCATGACCGACCAAAAAAAAATGTTGGAAATGCATATGTTTTAAAATTGAACAATTCCATTCCTAGACAGGAACACTAGATGTGCACTGTGTAGATCTAAATTTTAACTAAACTTAAATAAAATATAAATTTTGTTTCTTCAATTGAACTCACTGCGTTTCAGGTGCTTAATAGCAACATGTGGCTATTGATTACCAACTTAGCCAGCATTATATAGAGAGCATTTCCCAGCATTACAGAAAGTTCTACCGAGTTCTTCAATACTGGGCTAGAAGGCATCTTTATTTGCATACACTAGTATACCCTGAACATAAAAAGCACTAGCTCTTTATGATTTGAATGAGTGAATGAAAGTGAAAGTATTGTATTACAAGGGTATACATGGCAAGTGTTAAATGAGTTCTAGGAGTAATAGCTATATTAGACTACAGGGGATAATTTGAGCAGTGTATCAGAGCCCTGTGCATAAGTTTGGAGGAAAATTGAGTAAGGTGTTGATCCAGGACAGTCAACTACAAGATAGCAAGAACAGGAGTTGGAATCATTAATGTGGAGGAAATCAGATAGCTCAAAAATAGAGAGGCTTTGGTGACAATCAGATCTAAGGCAAGACTGCAAGCAAAAAGGGTGAGTCATGAGGTTAGAAGCCAAAAAGAGATTAAGAAGTGGGGTGCAAGGCAGGCAAGAAAGAGAGCAGTTCAGGACAGGAGCTGTGAACAACATAAGCCTGTGTTCCAGGCTTTATGGGCTGGGTAAACTTTCATTCCTGAGGTGAAAAATCTGTTAATTTCCTCTTTGTATTCTTGTTTACTTATATTGAAAGCTATAGTGAGGAAACAGTTATCTGTAAGTATAATTTGAAGATACAGGCACAGTGACTGTGCTCTGGCTCATGCTATATGTAGCTGTCAGAATTTGGAAGGGTTCAAGTGGGGCCTGCACTGGGCTGCTAAGAACTGGATTTCTGAGAGCAGTTACCCTGAGAAGAGGAAGATGATTTTTAAAAAAGATCAAAAAGGGAAGAGGGAATGAAAAGGGTAAATAGAGGTCAGTAGAAGAATATGAGAGGAACAATTTATGAGGTCTTAATATCAATTTTCAGCTAAAGAGTTCTTTCTAAAAATCACACACACACACACAGTATAGCAAGAATGTGATGTAAGATTCAAATGTTACTGTTAAGGTTTAATCAAGAACTACAGAGAGCTCTAGCCCCAGGCTTCTGCTCATCTTTCTGGGCTGCTCTACTCCCTTGTTTTCCTGAAAGTCTCTACAACTCTTTCTAATAACCAGATTTGAAACACTGATTCTCAAGATTTTTAGTGGGACAAGGGCCACAGGAAAAAACTGAATATGAACAGAAATCAGAGCCAGCCATATTTCTCTACACACACATGTGTGTGTTCACATACATTTGTGTGCTAAGACTTGGGCTTGAACTGAGGGCTTTAGTGCTATCCCTTTGGGGTTTTTTGTTTGTTTGTTTGTTTTTGTTTTTGCTCAAGGCTGGTGCTCTACTACTTGAGCCATAGTTTCACTTCCAGTATTTTTGGTGATTAATTGAAGATAAGAGTTTCATAGACTTCCCTGCCAGAGCTGGATTTGTTCTATGGTCCTGAGGTCCCAGCCTCCTGAGTAGCTAGGATTACAGTTATGAAACATCTATGCCCGCCTGACTGAAATAGCCATTTTAAAAGTACATGAGTCAAGTAGGCTATCTTATGCCAGTCTCTCACATTTTGTGAATATCTTGACAATAAAATCCTATCTCTCCTGCCTGACCGGTTACATATTATAGATAGCTCGGACTCATTTAAGCTTTTAGTTGTTATTTTCCAAACCAATAATCAGATGAGTGACTATATTCTTGCAACAAAGCACAAGGCTCTACTCATGTTGCTTACAATAGTACAATCTCAGGTGTTTCTTAACCATGTCCTTTAAGTTAACAATGTATAGGAGAAGGATGAGAGAGAGTTTTCCCATAGAGGCAATCAAGCCATCCTACCAAACATTAGAAAAGTAATCCTGCAAGTGAAGATCATCCATTATGAAAACAACCATCTACCCAGAAATCTCTCAGAAACCTACCCATCAATCTCAGAAATCTCTCCATGCTTTGCTCTCCCATCCAGCAATACTGACAGAGGTTGGGATTTCTGAGCAGGACCAGTCTGAAAAAAAAAAAAAACACTATATGTATGCATAGCTAATTCCTTACAAAGATTACAGTTCTCTATTCCCAAGGCCATTTCTTGTTGTGACTCCTCTGGTCCTTTCTACTTCGTGTTAACTTCACTCTTCAACATCCAATCCGTGGGCTCAGGCATTAGCCAGTCTGCTGAAATGTGGGCAGCTGTCTTGGCATGCATGGACAATCAAATGTTTGAGGAAAATTGATGAACAACCATTTGTCCAAGAGATCCACAGGGCTTAGGAAATTAAAAGGCTTATTCTTGTGGTTAAACACTGGGAATGCCATCTCATTCCTGTCCACTGATTTTTCTATTATCAGCTGGAAAGCCACCAACAGATCCCTTGTTCATCTGCCAGGATGCAAACTAGCCCTTCTTTCAAGTTCTACTTTTGTTCTCAGGGCTAGGAATGCTACAGTTATTCCAAAAGCAATCTGGCGGGCACAGCTAAGCGGACTTATAAGGTCATAATTACAGTATCAGAGCATCAGCTTGAGTTTTCTTAGAATTGATTATTGAGACTCATAATAATGCATACCTCTGTGTCCTGATACCATAGTTTAGAATTCAGTAGTGAGACTTACAGCACTGTAGATGAATAGTAAGGATGTTTCTGGAAGTCCTAGGTCTTTGACTAAACTGTGTCCTTGGGAAGATTATTTGGGGAAAGTAAACAATTAATACTCACAAACATTAACATATATTGAGGGCTTATCATTTCCAAGCACGAATAAGCAGCCAGAGTAGGTACTGTTACCCATATTCTCATGTTTACAGGTGAAGAAACTAAAGCTCAGACAGATGAGATCGCTTACCCAAGTTTATACAGCTAGTAAATAAATATTTAATCAATTTATTTCCATGTCTCTTTTGATTTAGAACATGTTTTTGCTTCCTTTTGGAAGGTGTCTATCTTCTTGTTTCACTAGCAAGAGGTCATCTGATTTCAATTTATAATAACTGAAAATACAGCAGAATAAGCAGATGTTCCCTTTATTGATGAAGTAATGTCCCTTTTAACATGTCCATGATTATTCTGAGACCCATGACAGAGATTTGCACATCTTTCATCATAAAGTATTTATTGGGCACTTATTATATGCCAACACATGCAAGAAACAAAAGTTACCATTAAGGAGTGTCTTTCTATAGAAAGAAGGTTGACAAAATATCTGCATATATATGCTACATACACATAAAATAATATGAAAAGTCTAGATTCTGTGAGAGACACAGGGGTGTTCATAGAAAAGACATTTGCTTGAGAATCCAAAGATATTGCTTTACAAACATTTGTACTAATTTTAGTTTTAAAATAAAAGTAGGGCTACCTAGATCATTCTAGATTCCATGGTTAGAAATAAAAGTAAATAATTAGGAAGGTCATCATGGATGAACAAGATTATGAAGGATTAAATGTAAATTGAAATGGAAATTTCTGTGGAATAGGCAGAAGTGTCTAGGAAAAATAATGGAAGGATAGGAGTTAAGGAGTTAAGGTAAAATGAACTTTGAGTATGCTGGACCAACAGAGAAGAGACCATCATAAATGCCATAAGCACAGGGAAAGTCAGAGACCATTGAATTGACTTAATTGCTTTATTGATTTATTCTTATTAAGGCAAAATACACATAACATGAAACACCATTTAAACCATTTTAAAGACTAATTCACCAGCATTAAGCACATTCATGATATTGTCTGATCAACCCCATTATCTAATTTCAGGACATTTTCACCTCTTCAAATGGGAACCCACTAAGCAGTCACTTCTCTCTCCGCAGCCTACAGCAACCAGTAACCTTCTTTTTCTTTTGTCTTTATGGATTTATGTACTCTGGATATTTCATACAAATAGAATCATAGAATTCATGACATTTTTTGTTTGCCTTTTGTCATTTAGCATATTGTTCTCAATATCCATCCATGTTATACTATATATGAGAATTCCATTCTTCTCTCTGGCTGAGTTAGATTTCATTTCATAGTTTTATCACATATTTATAACTCATCCAGGTCTTTAAAGGTCTACCCTTTGGCTCTTAGGAATATGGCTACTATGATATTAGTATACAAGTTTTGGTTTGGATGCTTGTTTTCAGTTCACTAACAATGGAATTGTTTTCAATTTCTAACAATGGAATTGCTGGATCTTACATTAATTATATGTTTAATTTACTGAGAAGATGTTTTCATGGAAATCTAGCATACTGCTTAAAAGTCAGAACTGTAAACTTCAAGTTGAATCCTGGTTTTGTTACTTTCTAGTTTGCAGCCTTCAGCAAATGATAATTCCTCTCAGCTCCTCTTTTCTCATAGTCAAATATCACAGTTAAATAGGGGCACTGCCCTCACAGTGACTTCACTACTTATCCTTACCCACTCCCACTTTAGAACTCAGGAAGTGTTCAAAACTTTGAGAAAAAAAATGAACTGCTTGGATTCCTTAACCTCTCAATTTTGATTTTTGAAATTTTGTGTATATATTTCTTTTTTATAAGTTTTTTATAGTGAAAATACTGTACAGAGGGGTTACAGTTACATGCGCAAGGTAATATATATGTATATATATACACACATCCATACACTAATGTTCTAGTAAAAAGATGTTTCTTGAAAGTCTCACATCTGTACATCTTTTATTAAAAAAAAAACACTTTCCAGAGATAATGAAGAGTGATAGAGGTGAATTTGATTAAAGTACATTATGTGCATATATGAAAATAACACAATGAAACTCCTTTACAAGTCATACACACTGATTAAAAAAAAACACTTTTCATGAAGTAGCAATTCAGTATAATTTGATAGTTAAGAGTGTATATTCTGCATCAAAACAGGTATGGAGTAACTTCTAATTTCATGTTTATTTGCTATATAATGTTCGGCAACTTACCTCAACCATCCCTCTGACACTCAGTTTTCTCACCTGAAAATATAAGGATTATTATGACTGATAAATTTCATAATGCAAGTTTCAGCACTAGGCACATAGAAAACATGCTGTCTGGTGAGACAGTGAGCTCATGCCTTGGACCATACTTGCTTTCCCACACACAACAAACCATCAAAGTGTCCCAGGGGAGTTAAAGAGCCAAGGGACTTCAACTAGACCCAAGAGAATATCAAATGATCATGAATATTCTTTCCAAATGAAACAAAAATTCCACCATAACAAAATCATTGCAAGATAGTATAATGTCAAATTCATCTTCTGAGTTTCCTGCTTATGATGAGTGTCAAGAAATTGTGTTTTTAGTTCTAAAAGACATTAACTTTCCATCCGCACAGATGTCCTTTCCATGTTAACATTGATGATACTCTGCACGTTCAACTTGTCTGACCCTAAGTTAAATGTCCCTATTCCTATTTTAGAGCTGTGTAAGTTGGGTCCCAGAAGTACTTTTCCCAAAACTAGTAAACATCTGTTTTGCTTTTTTGGGGGGGAGAGGGGGGTCCGGTCGTGGGGCCTGAACTCTGGGCCTGGGCGCTGTCCCTCAGATCTTTAGCTGAAGGCTAGCGTTCTACCACTTGAGTCACAGCGCCACTTACGGGTTTTTTCTTTTTCGCTTATGTGGTGCTGAGGAATCGAACCTAGGGCCTCAGGCATGTAAGGAAAGCGCTCTACCACTGAGGCAACTTCCCAGCCCACTAGTAAACATCTGAAGCAAAGTTAGAACCCATATCTTTTCAACTTACCATACTTGCCTTAAGGAGTTCCTGAGCTTTTTATTTTGCCATTGGTAAAACAGAAAACAAGACAGCCAAAGCAAGCTGGCCAAAGTTTTCTTCACTAGTTAATAATTAAACAGGGACTAGAAAGAGATCCAGGAATGCCAGATCATGTTACTTCATTGCTTGTGAATGAATGAATAATGAAATGGTTCAGTTTTTAATTGATTAAGAGACTGGGGAAGGGCTGGGAAGGTGGCTCCGTGGTAGAGTGCTTGCCTTGCATGCATGAGGCTCTGGGTTCGATTCCTCAGCACCACAAAAGTAGAAAAAGCAGGAAGTGTTGCTGTGGCTCAAGTGGTAGAGCGCTAGCCTTGACCTGAAGAGCTGAGGGACAGCACCCAGGCCCAGAGTTCAGGCCGCACAACTGACAAAAAAAAAGACGGGAAAATCTGCAAATAAATTCCAGCCATATTTTAATTTTCCCCATGTCGTATATTGCAAGCTTTTTTGAAACATTTGTTTTGCCAACTAGTAAATGAGCCGTTGACCCTAGTGTCCCCTTTTGTTTGTGTGCTCTACCTCCTTAGGATGTGATATTCAGAAATAGTTCAAGTACCGGCAGTCTGCAAATTTTTTCAGTTCCAACATATCAGCAGATATTAACCAAAAAGTTTTGGGTAGCTTTTGCACTTGGCTAGGTTATGATGAGACATCAGGTTGTTACTGCGATTATGATTCTTTAGATATGATAAATATTTCTTTTTTTGGGGGGGGGGGGGTCCAGTCGTGGAGCCTGAACTCTGGGCCTGAGCACTGTCCCTCAGCTCTTCAGCTCACGGCTAGCGCTCTACCACTTGAGCTACAGCGCCACTTCCGGCTTTTTTCTTTTTGCATATGTGGTGCTGAGGAATTGAACCCAGGGCCTCAGGCATGCAAGGCAAGCGCTCTACCACTGAGCCAACTTCCCAGCCCAATGATAAATATTTCAATGGGTAGACTTTGAGGGGTAAAACATTACTCTTAATAATGTAGCTGAGGGACAGCGCCCAGGCCCAGAGTTCAGGCCCCACGACCGGACCCAAAAAAATAAAAAATAAAATAATGTGGCTTGGCTTTATTCAATCTGTTGAAGGCCTTAAGTGAAAATAGCTGAAGTCTCCTGAAGAGGTTACCTTCAGAATCCTGCCTCAGTGCTTCCCTGGGTCTCCACTCTGCCAGCCTGCCTTGCATATTTCAAACTTGCTGGAACTTACAATCATATAAATCAATTCCTTAAAAAGTAAAGACACACAGGAACATACACTCTCTCCTTTCTCTTGATCTCTGTCTCGCAAACACAGCCCTTTTGGCTCTATTTCTCTGGAGACCCCTATATAATGCATGCAGCCAAATGTGCTATGTTTTGAGCATATAGTTGTATATCTCTGTACAAAGAGATTTGCACCATGTAACAAGAACTGAAAACAAAAGTTTGGACAAGGTGAGAAAACAAAGACACAAGAAAATATCAATATGTATTTCATGATATCATTATTCCTGATAATATTCATAATACTCAGATTTGCCTTTTTATACTGATCAGCTCCTTATTTTTGTTTTCCTTTTTTTACAGGCGTGTTGTTAATTGTACAAAGTGAGGAGCTTCATTGTGATATTTCCAAACACACATATAATAAACCTTTTTTTGACAGTGGTGGGGTTTGAACTCTGGGCTTGGGCGCTATCCCAGCACTCTTCAGCTCAAGGTGAGTGCTCTACCACTTGAGCCATAGTGCCATTTTTAGTTTTCTAGTGGTTTCTTGGAGATAAGAATCTCACAAACTTTCCTGCCCGGGCTGTCTTTGAACCATGATTCTCAGATCTCAGCCTCCCTCAGTAGCTAGGATTACAGCCACCAGCACCTGGAATTTAATGAACTTTGATTAAACTTAATCCCTCCTTTTTAATTTCCTGCCCCCTTTTAACCAATTTAATATGTTTCATAATTCTAATTTAATACATACATCTGAAATACTTTGATCATACTCATCCCCTCACCATCTCCTTTCTTTCTCCCTAGATTCTACCCTCAAAGAGTCTTCCTGATTTTCTCGCTCTTTCTTTTTTAACATTTTGTTGGTGTTGAGGGTTTTTTGCTTTGAATATTTTTATTATCATTAAGTTGTCCAAGGTAGTTGTCACTCACTAAACCAGTTTATGAATACAGTGCATCTTGATCATGTCACCCTTTCAACATTCCCACCCACTCCTCCCATATATTGAGACTTCAATTCAGGGATCCATATTTGTTAGGCAAGCCCTCTACCACTTACACCACTCCTCCAGCCCATGACACTCAGACTTTTCATCGATAGATGAACAATTTACTTAATGTCTGAGAAATCTTGAAAAAAAATCCTTCTCCTCCCTTTAGACTATCCTGGTTGGTTAAAACTATTGGTTGTATTTGTTAATTTCATAAATATGCATTAAATCTTGACTTTGTGCATAAAGCATAAAGACAAAATGTGATTGTCTTAGAAATGTTAGGGTTGGGTTACCAGCATCTGTCTCTCCTTAAACTTGGTTTAATCTCTGGAACTCAAATTAAGGATGAAAAAGTTGTTTGGCATAGTTGTCAAGTGAAAGCCATATGCGAAAAAGCTCCTGATGAGCTCACCTTTCTCTGATAATTTGATTTGTGCCAAAATAAGTGCTGTACCTATAGGCCAGGATAGTAAACTGTTCTCAGCATTCTGCCTCTGAGTTCTAGGGCTGTGATTCACTTTTCAGTCACTCTCATTTCCTGGGTTGCATGTACCAGTCACTTAAAAGAAAGCTTTAATTATCACTGGACAGGCTCATATCCTTAAATTGTAGTGAAATCCACTTATTCTCCAAAACTAGGGATTTTTCTTTAATATTCTGTACTGAAGTCAATAGTCTTTGGGGGGAGGTGAGACTAATTAAAACCCATAGAACACCTCCCACATTCAGGCATTCACCCAAATCCATCCATTTCCCAACTCAAAACCTAAATTCTTGTTTTTTATATTTACTTTTTCTGTAAAAATTTCAAACACATACCAAATATAACAGTACAGTAGAACTCCTCCTATGTACCAATTGTCCAGATTTAGACTCAACAATTCTTTTTTTTTATTGTGAGAATACCATACAGAGGAGTTACAATTATGTGGGCAAGATAACGAGTACATTTCTTATCAAGCATTGTTGCCTCCTAGTTGTTTCCCCTTCCCATCCATCAACAATTCTTAAAAAAAAAAAAAAAACAGCCAAGCGCCGGTGGCTCACGCCTGTAGTCCTAGCTGCTACTCAGGAGGCTACTCGGTTCAAAGCCAGCCCAGGCAGGAAAGACCGGGAGACTCTTATCTCCAACAAACCACCAGAAAGCCGGAAGTGGAACTGTGGCTCAAGTGGTAGAGTGATAACCTTGAGCTGAAGAGCTGAGGGATACAGCCCAGGTGCAGAGTTCAAGCCCCACAACCGACATAAAAAAAAAGTTAGAAATAGCATGGCCATCGAGAGAGGTGAGTAAGAATTCTGAGAGGGGTGACATTGATCAAGACACACTTTATTCATAAACTGCTTTGCTGAATGGCATCTTCTTTGCACAACTACTGAAGGATAATAAAGATATTTAAAAAAATAGAAATACCATATCTTAGCTATGGTAAATAATGCTGCAATAAACATAGTTCTGTTGGTAACTTTAGTGTGGTCTTGTTTGTGATCATTTGGGTAAATGTTCAAAAGTGGGATTGCTGGGTCACAGGGGAGCTCTATGTGGAATCTTTTGAGGAGCCTCCATACTGACTTCCAAAGTGGTTGAACAAGTTTACACTCCCACCAACTATGCAGTAGGGTTCCCTTCCAGCATCTGTTGTTATTAGAGTTCTTGATTATAGCCATTCTGACTGGGGTGAGGTGAAATCTCAATGTTGTTTTGATTTACATTTCTTTTATGGCTAGAAAAGTTGAGCATTTCTTCATGTGTCTATTGGCCATTCTTATTTACTCTTCAGAGAAATTTCTCTTTAAGTCTTTAGCCCACTTATTTATCGGGACGTTGTTTCTTCAAGGATGCCCTTCGGTAGTTGAATGGATCAAGAAAATGTGATGTGTGTGTGTATGTGTGTGTGTGTGTGTATACACACACACACAATGGAATTTTATGCCTCCATCAGAAAGAATCGCATCACTCCATTTGTTAGGAAATGGAAAGACTTGGAAAAAATTATATCAAGTGAAGTAAGCCAGGCCCAAAGAAACATAGGTCCCATGGTTTCTCTTATTTGCAATAACTAGTATATATCTGAGACAAGCAGAAAAGGTCAGATAAGATGATGTTAATGAAATGAACCCCAAGATAAGGACACAAGTGGTTTTTTCTTTCTTGCTATTGTTTCTAATGTATTTATATGGTACTATGTGATTTTTTGGTTGCTTTGTATGTCCCTCCCCCATGGTACCCTGTTTTCACTGTATTTAATGTTGGTATAATTGGGAGCAGAAGGAAAAATACAAAATGTTTAAATAAGGATACAGATTGACCCATTGCAACAATGAGATGTACAAGACACTATGTCGCAAAACGAACTTTACAATTTAGGCTTGGGGGGGAATGTGGCACTAGGGGACTGTAGTTGTGGAGGTGGGAGGGAAGGGATGGTAGGGAAAAACAAAGGAGGAGACAACAATGCTTGATAAGAAATGTACTCATTATCTTGCTCATGCAACTGTTACCCCTCTGTACAGTATTTTCACAATAAACAACATTAAAAAAAGAATTGTAAAGGAGAAAGGAAAGAGACCTAAACAACAATTAAAGTCAACATTACTCAAAAAAATAAAAATAAAAAGAAATACCATGTTACCACTACAGTGAAAAAAACTGTTTTTCATATAGTATACTGGATTTTGTTACTTCTTATTAATTTATTTTTTCTGTTTTTCAATTAAATATTACAGTTAATCTTTTATCATAAAACAAGATTATCATTCCAATAACAAAATTGACAATAATTTCATTATGTAACCATTTATTCAATCAATGTTCATTGTTTTTTTTATTTTGTTTTGTTTCTGATTAGTCTATTGTTCCCCAGACTGGGCTCCAACTTGAACTCTCACCTCAATCTCCTGAAGTAGATGGGATTACATAGTATTGTTGTGTAAATACTTTTGTTTCCTCATTCTCTGTCTCTGTCTCTCTGTCTCTGTCTCTCTGTCTCTGTCTCTCTGTCTCTGTCTCTGTCTATGTTGATTTTGTACCCTACTTGGCCAAAAGTATTTATCAGACCTAGAAGTTGTTTTTTTTTTAATAGATTTTCAAAGTATAGCATCATATTGTCTACAAATAGGGAAGTTTGACTTCTTCCTTTCCTGTTTATGTTCCTTTTATTTCTTTCAAAAATGGTATTAAGGGACTGGGAAAGTGGCTCAGTGGTAGACTACTTGCCTTGCATGCATGAAGTCCTGGGTTTGATTCCTCAGTACCACATAAGCAGAAAAAGCTAGAAGTAGCACTGTGGCTCAAGTGGTAGAGCACTAACCTTGAGCTGAAGAGCTGAGGAACAGTGCCCAGGCCGAGTTCAGGCCCCATGACCGGCCAAAAAAAAAGATAACAAAGAGGTATTAAATAAGAGTGGAGAGAGTGGACAAATTTGTCTTACTCATGACTTCAAAAGAAATGGCTTCTTTTCCCCCTGCTTAGTACAAAGTTGACTTCATTAGATTGAATTGCAGTCCTTCTACTCCTCCTAGCTTCTTCACTCTCTTATGATGAAATGATATTGAAATTTATAAATGATGTTTTCTGTATCTATTGAGATTATCATCAAGTGATTTTTGTTCTTTACTCTGTTCACGTACATTTGCTGAGTGGCACATGTTAAATCAACCAACCTTGCATCAGTAGAAAAAAAGCAACTTGTTCATAGTGTGTTAATTTTTGTTTTATTTTGTTTACAATAATTTTATTGAAAATTTGTCTATGTTCATCAAGCAAATGGTTCTACAATTTCCCTTTTTTGTTGTTTCTTTTTATAAATCCAGTTTTGATGCCAGGGTCATACAGGTTTCATCGATCAAGGTTAGTTACATTTCTCCCCTTTCTATTTCATGAAATAGTTTGAAAAGCATTGGTGTTACTTCTTTAAAAGTCCAGCAGGCCTTTTCCCCTTTCAATAAACATTTGTTGAATCAATGAATGAACTTAATATTCGCAATGCTAGTTATAAATCTTACTTTTCCTTCTACTTTGGATAGTATATTAGAATACAAAAAAAGTAAAGTGACTCAAATACAGCTAAAATACATTTTAAGAATATATACATCCCAAATAGTGCTTGGAATATATTCATAACAATTTAAATTCTGAAATTCAAATTCCTGGGTATCCTTTATTTGTATTTGCTGAATCTAATCACCCTAAGTACATATAACCTGTCACCTTTAATCCTCAGGCCACTTCCAGTCTTAAAGCTGAGTATCTCTCATCTGCTCCCATGGACTTCTCTTTCATAGCTATCTACTAAAAACTGTCAGGAAGGCATCTATTTTAAGAACACTGTTGTGAACACTTAGTTTGTATGTTTGGCATTGCTTGGTGAATCTAGGCTCAAACTGGACAAGTGAACAACCTTTCAGATTGTACCTCATCCTAGCTGCCTAGGGTGTTCCAAGTGAAATCCAGCATGCTTCTTCCTCTCCCACTTCCAGACCCCATCAGTTATGTTTGTTTTTGGTGCTAACACAGTTGAGCCTATGTTGGAATGAAATGCCTGGTGTCAGCTTCTTCCTTAAAATAAACTGCAGTTGACAGGTCTCACCCGGTAGGAAGCCAGCTCCCACAGATTACTTCCTTCTCTGCTCACAATCTTCAATTTATAACCTCATAGGGAGCTCTTCTTCAAAGGCCAATGAGTATTAAATGTACCACAGGACCCACCTTGGTTTAATGTGTACATTTTATTTTATTTCAATGAACAGATATTATTTTAGAATTGATCAACATCAAATCAGAGTCTCTGTGCCATTAACACAAAGTTCAGAAATTAGGATGATGCTGAAGTGGATCTATCTTACAGGAAAAGCTCTAACATTCTGAGTCAAACCTGGGTTTCAAACCTGAGTGACTTTTGGCAGGCATGTGTTTAACACCTCTAATCCTTAGTTCCCTTATCTGTAAAATGATGGTGATGTTAGTGTCTACCTCACAGTGTGTTTGGGATAGTTCAGTGAAATAACAAAAGTGAACTACTTAGCTAGGCATGTATCTAGTGGCTGAATGTGACCTCAGGAATAGGTTTGACGTAGTCGTAGAGGCCTATCTGGATTACTGTACCTTGAAGCCATCGGCAGGGAGTGAAGAGCATAAAAGAGTGCAAATGAGGAGCTGGGCACTAAAAAGAGAAACCCCTGACTTTGAGTCCTTAAATAATCACACCAACTTAACAAATGACACCAACTGTTTGAAACTCAAATTTATTAACCTGGAAAATGGGCACATAAAAATTCTCCCTTTGACTGCTTCTAGAGTAGTTATAAGATCATATATGAAGACTGTCTATAACATGCACAAAACAATACAGGCAATATTCCAAACTGTAGATACTGTAGCCATCCCCATTTTACAGATGGGAAAATAAGATGATAAAGTCACTTGCCTAAGTGGGAATATAGAATGGTAATTTCAATTTATACAGACTAAGTCCAGAACCTGGACTTTTAACTACACTATAGTATCTCAGGGAGTGGTTGATACTTAGTTTTTCCTTTTTAATATGGGGCATTATACTGAGGAAAAAATAGGTTAATTTTCCCTTACAAACATTATTGTTTGGATGAGGAAAAAAAGATTTCTACAATTCAACTCATACAATCTAAGAAAGAATGCAAAGACTGTCCCATAGCAATATGTAATTCTTGCCCAATGACTGGGACATTTTGTAAATGTTAAAGCTTTTCACTAAAGCTGATATCATCCTGGATGAAATGGAACTTGAATGTGGCCTTGAGACATGATAGAGCTCATTAACTCACTAGCAGTGTGGCTCAGGCTAAAACAATTTCTTTTAGTGCTCTTATCTGTAAAATGGATGGTTTGGATTAGACTAGAGGTGCTCTCTCTCTCTCTCTCTCTCTCTCTCTCTCTCTCTCTGTCTCTCTCTCTCTTTCTGCACACATTTGTGTGCATGTTTGTGTGTGTGTGTGTGTGTGTGTGTGTGTGTGTGTGTTTAAATTCAGAGCCTAGGCAACTGTCCCTGAGCTTTTTTTTTTTGGGGGGGGGGGTCCGGTAGTGGGGCCTGAACTCTGGGCCTGAGCACTGTCCCTCAGCTCTTCAGCTCAAGGCTAGCGCTCTACCACTTGAGCCACAGCACCACTTCCAGCTTTTTGCTTTTTGCTCATGTGGTGCTGGGGAATCGAACCCAGGGCCTCAGGCATGCAAGGCAAGTGCGCTACCACTGAGCCAACTTCCCAGCTCCTCCCTGAGCTTTTTTTAAGGTTACTGTTTTATCACTTGTGCCAAAGATCCACTTTTTGGAGTTTAATTGGAGTCTCACACATTTTCCTGCCTGGCATGACTTTGAACTGAAATCCTCAGATCTAAGCTTCCTGAGTAGCTAGGATTACAGGTGTGAGCCACTGGTGCCAGGCAATAGACTAGTAGTTCTTAACAGAATTATTATTCCCTTAAGAGGTATTCGGAAATTGTGAGACCACATTTAGTAAGGACCCTAAATCTTTGATGTTCTATACACTATGAAAAAATCTACTGCGTCTGTCCTTCATTTATGAAACTTGTAGTCATTCATGGAAGTGGTAACTCCATTTATAATTCTCTTAGTCTCAAATATATCTACATTTACATATTTAAATGAGTTTTTCATTGTTTTATTAACAAGTTACTGACAAAAGCTACCGAGTAAAACAGAAGACTATACTTCTCTTCTGTACTGTTACCATTATTTAGTTGCCAGTGATTTCAGAGAATCACTGTAGTAGAGTAGTAGAAATTAGACATTGCTAATACTTGTCTCTCATTCTCTGTCAGCTGCCTCTCATTCATGATGATTCTGTGCATACAGCTACTAGCCTTGACTACTTAATTACAGCTTCTAATATATACATGGATAAACTTTTGAATGTTGAAATACATATTTTTAATTATGAATGACTTTCCTTTTCTTTTTCTTTGTAGTATAACTAGGAAATTATGTGTGCTTTTTAAGTTATTGTTTACATGTTTTAAATAACTTATTCAAATGACATTCTTTTCAGAATGGCAAGGGAGAACAATAAATAATTATAATAAAAATTGTCTGACAGTTAATAAACCACTGTAATAGGGGATCTCCCAAGGCCTCTCCAGGTTCCATTTTCTATGCATCAAAAGAAGACTAGATTTTGAGAGGAAAAGGACCACATTCTAAGGTGGGAAATTATTAAAATGACTTGGCCTGGCTAAGTGGGGATTAAAGCTGCCCCAGACACATCATGATGGAGTATAGGCTTTTTTTGGGGGGGCTGATTTTTATTGTTTTTAATATGTTTTATTTTTTATTGTGAAAATACTGTACAGAGGGGTTACAATTACATGGGCAAGATAATGAGTACATTTCTTATCAAGCATTGTAGCCTCCTCAAAGGAGCATAAGCTTTTCTAAAGCATGATCTGATCATGTTTCCTGAAAGCTACTCCTTTACCCTACTCATCTCACTGTAATTGAAGATTCCTGGGAAAACTGCCAGGGCTGGTGCTACAGGAAGTTGCCTTATGGCCAATGGAACTTCTCTGGTTACTTTCCTCTGTGACAGAGGACAGTGATAGATTCCTCTCTGTCAGCTGGAAATTGTCTCCTTTTTCTCATGAGTTCCTAAGAAACCTTAATGTCTTCTCCTTATATTTTTACTCAACTCCTGACATTGGAACATTTCTTCCTGTCTTATACAGGCCCAGGCCTCTAGCCTCTTAACCCCGTACTAGAGAGTAGAAACTTTTGATTTATATTAGACCAAATTTCCCCTTTAATCATGCATATTCATCTCTATTCTTTCTCTTGTTTTTTCTGTCTTTCTCTTTTTTTCCCTCCCCTTTCTTCCTTCTTTTTGTTTCTTTCTTCTTTATAGAATACCTGAGCAGGCATCATTTGGAAGTGGGCTATAGCTACAATTAGATGCCATGTCGTCTTTGACAAGAGTTGTTAAGCCCTCACACTCAAAAGGGATAACTGTTTTCATTTAAAAGCATGTATTGTTTTTTTCTTTATATTAATTATGCATGCTCATTGAAGAGTGCTTAAAATATAAAAATCTGTGGAGAAACAAATTATCCATAATTCCAAGAAATACCATAATCATTATCAGACAAAATGACAGCAAAACGGAAAGTTAATTAATGTTCCTCTCTCTTGTCTCTATTCTCTTCCAGCCCCCACTTCCCTCTTCCCACACCACTTCTCTTTTTTTAATTTATTTTTTTATTGTGAAAATACCATACAGAGGAGTTACAATTACATGGGCAAGATAATGAGTACATTTCTTATCAAGCATTGTTGCCTCCTCCTTTGTTTCCCCTTCCCATCCTTTCCCATCTCCTCCTCCTCCTGCCAAAGTTGTAAAGTTCATTTTTGACATAGCGTCTTGTACATCTTATTGTTGCAATGGGTCCACCTGTATCCCTATTTAAATAATTTGTTTTTTCCCTTCCCCTCCCACACCACTTGATCTCAACCTTATGAAAACTTTGCCTGTCCTATGCACTATAAAATGGAGACCAAATAGAAAGTGTACAATAGCACTTGACATGTCAAAAGCACACAAGAGAGATAAAATATCTCATATCAGAAAGGTGTTTGGAATCTAAAACAGCAATATTTTGTCACAGATCTGCCATCACTACCTTATTACTGAGGTGTTTTGATAAAGTATTGTGCCAGTGTCTAAAGAGATAAGAGGCCATCTGAGAAAGTCACAGTGCTCCCTGGGATTAGGGAATGGTACACTGTACACAGAGGCAAGAATGATTAAGTGTGAGGCTGCATCATAGAAATTTGATGATACTAAATCCAACTCACAGATGAACTTTTTGTTGCAGATATTAGCTAGAATTCATGTTTACCTTTTTCCCCAAGGTGGTATAAGGTCAGAAAGGCTGTTTTCTTCCATGTGGAGTCCTTGTTTTGAGGCTCTGTTACAGGACTTTGAAAACAATAACACACAGGGATTAATGTCAAGATTATGGAGTTCATCAGAACTAGATTCAAATAATAGCTGTATTCTGGTGGATATTCAACTTTATTCAGGACCATACACTATTTTAAGCATTTGGGATAGACTATTGGACAAAAAATATGAATCCCACTTAAATGAAGATTTCATTCTAATATGAGAAGTATCTATTAATGAAAAGTAACCAAAGATATAATTAGAAAGAACTTGAGACCATCTTAGGCTGAACAGTCAGCCTAGGTGAATGGATTATTGAACTAGACTTGGAAAATTAGAAGAGGCCAGACATTAAAAATAATCTTGGGGACAAACATTACAGGGGAAAGAAAAGCATAGCTAAGGAAGAGATCTCATGTCAGCAATGGCTTGATGGAGAGAGTAAGACAGGGAGAAGGTGAGGTTGGACAGGGTAAACACATACCACATCAAGTGAGAGCATTGAAGAAACTCAGCCATCATCATCATCAACAACAACAACAACATCAAGCAGAGAAGAAGAGAAAATGAAATTAGAAAGTTTGAGTGATATACTATATTATGTCTGCTGAGGAATTTTAATCTGACTCATTGTGTACAGAGGACTCATGAGAAGGCTTGGTGTACTAGAAATGGAGCTTGAGAAGATAGAAGCAAAGTACAGGGTAGCCATTTTCTTCTGTCACTAAATTTCGAGCCCTTGATTTTCCTGCAGGTACTCTGCTCCCTCTCTGAGTAGAATGAGCACCTGCTTTCATCTCACCCATGTAAAGATTTCTCTCTTTTTGGGACTGGAGTGTCTACCAGTGAGGCAATATGTAAATCATGGTTCCCAAACCAGCTATTTGGTGGGTTATAGGTTGGATCTAAAAGTAGGCTAGTTTAAGAAGACATTTTGTTTCTTGTATACAATGACATCATTGGATGAAATTTACTTGGCTTGTACCCATTACCTTACTCATGTAACTGTAACCCCTCTGTACACTATTTTTACAATTAAAAACAAACATTAAAAAAAGAAATTTACTTGGCTAAGAGGACTGTGGTTAAGGATTAGGCTTGACTAATGTTTTTTCCCTTTGTTTTAACAGGGAGAGAAGTCCTATGGAAAATCATGTGAGGGACAAGACTGCAGTTGGGGCTGTACATGCTCTCCTGAGAAAGGAGCAAGAGTAAGTTTTCTAAATGTTTTTTCTCTAGAATTAAACTGCTCAGAATTTATTTTTATGATCTCATGAAATAAGCAAAGTGATGAGGGCCAGTTGGAAGGAGTTTTGCTACTTAATGACAGGCAGAACTAGGCTGATCAAAATCTCTGAGGGGTCAGAAGAGGTTTCTTTTGTTGACTTAGTGCCAGGGTTTCTCCAGAATGTCATTGGAATATTTCCAAAGCCAATTACTGTGCAGGACCAGATCATGATACTGTCTGCAAAATGTGTGCAGATTTTCCTAGATCACATATATCCATTTGGTTTCTCCCTACTACAATTGAACAGATGATCCAATTGTTGTCTAGAGACTGGTATGTGACTTGCCCAAAATCACTCTGCTTGTTTGAGATAGAATCAAGAAAACAGTATTATAAACTCCAGAAATGGGCTGAGAAGGTGGCTCAGGGGTAGAGTGCTTGCCTTGCATGCATGAGGCCCTTGGTTCGATTCCTCAGCACCACATAAGCAAAAAAAGCCTGAGGTTCTGTGCTTCAAGTGGTAAAGCACTAGCCTTGAGTTGAAGAGCTGAGGGACAGTGCCCAGGCCCAGACAGAGTTCAGGTCCCACAACCTACAAAAACAAAATACTCCGGAAGTATCAGCAACTATACATAAAGAATGGTTTATTGATATGCCACTAAAACAAAAGACATGCTATAAGGTATTGTGACATAGCAATATATTACCCTGCATTAACATTACAGTTTGAACTGTCTTGTAAATTAACATATTTCCATCTATCTCTGTGTATGCATAGTAACCAGATAGTTTATATTTCTGATTTTCACTGCTAAGTCTGCTTCTTTACTATAATCTAGAAAACATATTCAAGGAGATTCAGTCTATGAAAAATCTGTATGTATAGGTATATTTCCAGAACTTATAGCCACCCTTGTAAAATTCAGATCATCTAACTTCCAATATAATATTTGTATTCTCATCACATACATTCAAACAAGCTGAAGGGCTTACACTGTCAAATGAAGGTAGTAGCATAAATAGGTTAACCAAACTCTCAAAAATGCAGCCAAACAGGGAACATGGTGACCATTCCACCTTCTCTTTCATCATCTTCCATTTGCAGTAAAGTGAAATGTCAAACTATGCCAAATTTAAAGGAAGAGAATAAAAAAAATCTGTTCATCAAAATGGATCAGACCCATTATACATTAAAGACATAGACAGAATCATAAAATATCAGAAAGGGAAAGCATTTATTGACTTCTCATGTTACCCATTGATTGGACAGAAGACACAGACTCAAAAGCAAAATGACTTCTTGCAGTCACACAAAAAAATGATGGCAGGTTCCTGGCTGTTAACTTAGTCCTTTGATTCCTTACCTGTTTACATCACTTGGCCATTGTTGCCTTTCAAGGAAGCCATGTTCACTATAGATCCTGCCTTCCTCTCTGCTCTACAACCAGGAAAATTTTAGAAAAATAATCTATGATAAATATATTAATGTATTCTCAAACAATATGCAAGCAATACAAAGCCCTCCCTCATGCTCTCTCAGTACCACCATTTCTTTTTGTCTTTCTTTTTTTGATGATGATGAATTGTTATGAATCTTATTAAGGCTTCACAGTCATCTTGTGGGGTATACTTTCTGATTATCCCAATAAACAGATGAATGAACTGAGAGCAAGAAGGTAAGTCATTCAGCCTGTAAAATTCACAGGTTACTTTTTTAAAATTTTTTCTCTTTTTATTAGCTTATGTTAATTTACAATGCATAAATAAAACATCATTAGTGTCTTTGTGCATAATCAGGGATGTGTATATACATGTATAAAATACCTTCCTTTTCTGTTTTTTAAAATAGATTTTTCTTATCCTTTATTGGTCATATAAAGGGGTTGCCACTCAACAAAGCGGTTTATGAATATAATGCACCTTGATTGATATCACCACTTTCATTTTCTTTTCCAGTTTGATAATTAAAATAAATCACTCTGTGTGTATGTTTGTGTGATCATATTGTATATTATGTGCCCCATTTCACTCAGTTTGTCCTTAAAAGTTTTTCTTCTACCTCATAGTTTAACTCAGTCATTTTTCATTTGATGGGCACTTAGATTGTGAATTTTTGCTATTTTATAAACTGACAATGCTAAAGTGGAAATCTTAGTATAGGTTTCCTGTGCTCATCTCCACACATAATAATTTGAATTATTAAATTATTCATTTATTATTAAATACCTACTAACTTTCAAAACTACTGGCAAATTATGTCACAAAGTATCTTCCAGTTTACACACCTATGAGCATTGTACCTGAGAACACATATTTTTATACCGTTAACAACTCGATATTTTTGCCAACATAAGCAAAAATTATCATCATTCCCTGGCTAAATGTGAGTTCAAGCACATTTTTGCATATTGGTTGAAACTTTCTGTTCTATAAATTTCCTTGACATAGCCTCTAACCACTTTCCTAGGTGATGATTCTTACTTGTTTTATCTCTACAAAGATTAGCTGAACCATATGAGAGTTGAGGGTCAACAAAAATGAACTTTTTCTAATATCTTAGGAGGTGACAAATGACAAAACAGATCCAACAACCAGGAAACTGAGGAGAAGCCCGAGACTGTTAAGTCTAGCAACTTTTAACAAGGCAAATTATATATATATATATTATATAATTATTTTATGTATTACATATAACAAAATAATTATATGTAATAATTCTATATATCATATATATTATGTAGATAATATATACATAGATAAATGCATTGGTCCTAGAGCAAGCAAGCATGCCTGCAGTGATTTCATTGTTTAACTGAGTTTTTTTTTTTTCAGTTTTAAAGATACAGCGCAGTAGATTTACTCCATGAGGAAACCTTGCTTGGGTCCCAAAAATTCTGGGTACCATTTAGCAAATAGGTGACTGGTTGAAACAGTGGGCAATGGATGAAATAGCATTATCAATGAACAGTTTTTCTCTTTAATACTTAAAAGATACAGAATCCAGATAGTAAAACATGTTGCTAAAGTTTATTTGTGCAGACTAAAGTTTCTGAGAACATTTTTCAAGGTTATTGGACCATACCAAGTTGTATTTTATGAGTCAAGAGAATGTCCTACTTTCCAAATAGATAAGAAGGTCCAGAGTCATGGGGCAAATTGCGAACATGGATGTTTTATGCTGCGAGGGCCACCAGGTCCCATTTAGCCTGCCTCCCTTGCCTCTTATGTTTTCAGGACCAAAACAGGATTGTTTAAGCTTGCCCCAGCACTGTTGACTCTATAGGACAACCCTTCAGTACCCCTTTTGTGCAGATGTCAGAAAGATTTGAGACTGTTTTCCTTAGCTGAGCTGAGGGCCCCATTTGGATTTCAAACTGTTCCTCTTGAGCTGGGAGGGAAATGGAAGATTGGGTCACTCCTGAGCAATGCTAGCTTGGCAGGCTAGTCTCCTGCCTAAAAGAGACATCAAGCACATAACTTGCTGGGTAGTGTGTACTTTTCGTTTGCCAAAGACCTCTTGAACTGACTTGGACGTTTACACAACACCTAGCACTCCTGTAAACTGCTGAAGCTGTTTACCAGTCATGCCCCACCTGGTAAAATCTCTTGCCTAATGTGGACGCATGGTTTTGCACTTTTCAGGACATAGTAGTACACTTTCTCTTGAGGTTATGTATTGTCTCTGTGCAATACAGAAACTGATATGACTTGCCCAAAGTGATTAGACTGTTAAATCTTAGTTAGCCTACAATAAGAGAATGGTGGCTTTTTTTATGATGATTGGATTTGAATTTAGTTTTCCACTAACTAGGCAAGTCCTCTACTACTTGAAACATGCCTTCATCTCAAGCATGGCGACTTTAAAAGAAGGTAGGCTTCCTATTGTTAAGGAAAAGGTTGTTCTCCACCAACATTTAGATTTGGATTTTATATTTAACTTTGCTTTCAGGGAGATAGATTGTATTACCAGAAAAAACTTTTTTTTCTTTTTTTTTTTTTGATTGGTTGTGGGGTTTGAAGTCAGGATCTGGGTGCTACCCATGAGTGTTTTTGCTCAAGGTTAGTGCTCTACCACTTTGAGTCACAGGTCGTCTTCTGGTGTTTGAGTAGTTAATTGGAGCTAAAGTCTCATGGACTTTCCTGCCTGGTCTGTCTTTGAACCATGATCCTCAGATCTCAGCCTCTTGAGTAGCTAGAATTACAAGCATGAGCCATTGGCAGCTGGCTCAATAATCATATTTTAATTTCTTCCTTGTCTAGTATTCTTTCTATCATTTGATTAAATAAAACATTTTAAAAGACTGACATTTCTGTCCGTTCTCTTTCTCCCCTTGACTGTATTTGAGAGTTCTCTCTGCCTTATAGTCCATCAGTGTGTTTGTCTGAAGTAGAGGATGGGAGGCAGGGGGTCATTTATTTTGTTCTGAGCCTAGTACTCTTCAATATTATTTTAGAATTTTCCCTGTTTAAACACCTTTTAGAGTTTATATACATGGTAAACTCCTCATTATTCATGGCATCTAAGGAAGTATTAACACACATAATCCAATAGTATTATGATAAAATAACAGGGAATATTTGAATCCTTCTCTAGGTAAGGGCTGTTTATCTCATTTTATGGCTTGAAAAGCCATATCGTAGCTTGAGAGTTTATGAGACTAGAGTTTCATGTGAAACTGAGTGCTGGTATTTTAATTCTTTATTTCATGTCTACATGGTGCTGCTTCCCTGCCACAAAATGCGCTTCTCGTGCGTTTTCAAACACAGATAGATGTAATAACCACTAATCCATCAATTTATTCTCCTCCTGCACACAGCTGCTGTTCCGTGTATCAGCTGACTGATGTCATGGCTACCAAGAGATCTTTCCATTTTTTCCTGAATTAGTTAATTGCTATGTATTTCTTTCCCTCTACACTGTTTACTTTCCTACATATTCCTGCCTTAATCAACCACTATCACACATGCTAATGGTCTTATCCTCTACTCCAGAATAAAGGCTCAAATTACCCATGGCTTCCTTGGGTGGTTAGGTTTTGCTTAGAAACCTGTTTTCTGCCTTTATTTACTCCTCAGCTTTCTGTGGGGTGGCCTCACTGCTAACATTAGTAATTTCTAACTGGGTGGGGTAAGAGAGAGGAGGGAAACAGAGGGGAAGAAAGGGGAGGGGAGGTAAAGAAGGAAAGAAGAAGGAAAGGGAAGGGATTATAAGGGAAGGGAGGGATTATTTGGGGGAAGAATTTTATTTTTGCCAAATCCAATAAACATTTTTCAGTCTCTATTTTCCTTAATCTTGCTTTACAAGACACCTCCTTCTCCCCCAAAACTCTCTGTGACCTTGGCTTTCATAGTAGTATTCCTTTTGAGGACTTTACTACTTTGATGGGGATCCTCCAGTGCTCTGTCCTCATACCTTAGTAGTTTTGTGTACTTGGAGTATTTCAGCCACCAATGATATAGCAAATATTTTATATATATATAATATTATATATTTATATATGACATATTTTATATTATATAAAACATTATATAATATATGTTGTATATAAGTATGTTACCTATAATAGAATTATATAATATATAACAGTATAGAGTTCATATAGTATATATTATTTTATGTATGATATTTGTATTATATATTATATAGACATTATATACAATATCTATATAATATAGATATTATGTATAATATGTTGGATCTATATAATATATAATACATACAATATACTTTATATTGTATGTACTATATTTTATATTATATAGATATTATAGATTGTATATCTATATTACATATTATGTTTATATGATACTATATAAAATATATTTATACACAATATATTGTATTATATTCTATATTAACAAAATATTAATTATTTTATATATAATATATATACTTACAAATTGACTAGTTTCTGAGCTTTAAGTTCACACTTCAATTTGTATGCCTCTGTTTATATTTTTCCTGGCACAACAAATATGTCTCACATAGAACTCAACCACCAACCTATCAGACATACTTCCTTTGCCAAGTCCTACTTAATTTCCCTCAGCTCAGCAAATAACATATTAAGTTCTTAGTTGCTTAACCAGGAAAGTAGAAGGAGTTTTCCTCTTCTCTTTCCCTTCCTTAACCTCCAACCTCAATCCATCATCAAATCTTGTGTATTTATCTTCCTAACTCAAACTCAGAGCCATCCACTTTTCTCTGTCGTAACATCTCCAATCCAAGTCCCTATGTTATCTTACCTCGATTACTGTAATACCTTCCAGGCTGGTCTCCCATATTCTAATTTCACTCTCGCATCCTTTCCGCTGCCCAGAAACTCTTGCTTGAAATCCTTGAATGGCTCTCATAGGTTCAAAGTGAAGTAAACTTAGACTCCTCCATCACCTAGTCCTTGACTTAACTCTTCAACATTAACTTCTCACCACTAGAAAACAAGACAGAAAACAGATGTATACCTATTTACAGTTCTCAAAACTTGCTATTCTGTTTTATGTGTTGCAAGTCTTATACATACTTCTTGTTCTGTGTGGTATCAGTGCTTTTCATTCTGTGTTAACATGCTTCTGTTTACCCATCCTTTAAAATTGAACATAAAGCTCACATCGTGAAGTTTTCCATAATATACTAGACTGAAATTATTTGCTTACCATCATTTTTCATTTGTTAAATTACAGTAATCTATGCACTTGTTAGTTCTCCATTGTCTTGACTCTTCAGGGACAGTAGTCACTATAAACTGTATCATGAAAGACAGATTGACTGAACTGTCTAACAGACCCTGTTCTCCATATCCTAGGTTAGCTGTCAGGTCACTGTGAAGCCTGTGGAAGTCTTGTTAGTGATGCTGAAATAAGTTGAACAATCAGGACATTTTCCTTACCTTCTTTAGATCCTGTGAGTTGTCAGGTACCATACTGTGGAGCCTAGAGTTTGCTTTAGGATTCTACTCTTCCTACCTCCTCAGCATTTGTATAATGGCCTCTTTTGCCTGGTCACTTCCTAATCTACACCTATGAATAGAAGATATTTAGCCAGAGACTTGTTTTATTGCCAGCAGTTTGTTCTTTCTTCAACATTATGATGTTGTTGACTCAAATGGAACCAGTCTCTAACTTTCTTTCTGACATTGATATTATTCCCTTCTCTTTTTTATTATTTATTTATTTATTTTTGTTGGTCATGGGGCTTGAACTCTGGGCCTGGGTGCTGTCCCTCAGCTCTTCAGCTCAAGGCTAGCACTCTACCACTTGAGACATAGCATGGTTTTCTGAGTGGTTTATTGGAGATAAGAGTCTCATGGACATTGCTGCCCAGGCAGGCTTTGAACCATGATCCTCAGATCTCAGTGTCCTGAGTAGCTAGGATTACAGGCATGAGCCCCTGGTGCCTGGCTCAATCCCTTCTTTACCAATTTTTTTTTTACTTAAAAGTACTTAACCTTGTATAAAGTTGATGATCTTGCATTTAATGTTCTTTTTCCTTGTGAAGAATGGTGAGATATAGCAGAGTCTGAGCAGGGAAGTAGCCACTGTGTGTCATTAGGGGAGGGGACAGAAAGAAAATCAAGGGTCCTTGCATATTTAAATATGATTATTTAAATACAGGAGAATTGATGTTAAAAAAATTAGTGTCTGTGCATTGAATCAAGGTACAGTAGTGGCTCAGCCAATGTTCACAGATGATCCTAATAATTTGTTTGATCATATGGGAACATTAAAGGATTTATGGAGTATTTTTTCCATACTAAGAAAAAAAACTTCTACTAAAGAGAAGCCAAATGCTAGAGGAGATAAATGCTCAGGTGCAGAATCCAGAGCACCGCTTTAGTTGTCCAGAGACCTCAGTGTCACGCCTGAGCTGTGCCAACTAGTGCTTTTCTCTCAAAGTCTCAGTTTACCCATTAATAAAACAAAGGTTTAAAACTGTATGGTTTCAAAAGACCTAGGGACTCTTAGAAAATCTAATTTATACATCTTATTACTATACCCTGATGGTTCCTTCCCCCACAAGTATCTTATTATACTTGCTAGCATTGTGGTGAGATATGAAGAGCAATCTTTGCCAATATCCTGCCTTCTGAGTGTTGCTAGCCAGCTGTTTCTGGCGTAAGTCGCTGAGGTTTCTTTACAGTTACTGCTGGAATCTCCTGACCCTAAAGTTGTGTAACTTGAAGAGAGCTACAGGGATTCCTTTTTATGAAAATACCACACTACCTTTCCTGCCTTTCAAAAGAAACATTTTGCTCACAGTTCTAGCTTTAAGTTGTACACTATGTTGTTGTTATATTGCTTGAATAAATTCCATATTCTCTTCTAATGAAAAGAGATAGTCTCACACTGCATACTTGGAGAGGAGGTATGAATTGTGTGCTCAAACAGGAACTTTCCAATTTTCCTTGTGCGGGCCTTGCTAATCCATACGCCAGAGACATTAGTTATCAAGACATGGATGAACATTTTGCAGGTCCATGTATGACAAATTCTCTTTTCCTAGGGTCTGTCCTCTTTATCCCTTGCCATCTTCCTCTTTATTTTTCTCCCTGTTCTTCTTTCCTGCCTAGGTGCTACTTTCTCCATCTAAACTTCCTTTTTACCCCTGAATTTTCATTTCCCTATCTCTCATTCCTATTTCCCATATCATGGCCAACTCACCCAGTTTCCTCTGCTTTCATTTGTCTGAGATTATTTCCTTGATCACCAGTCTTTGGCTCCAGTCTTTGGCTCTGTTTGTTTGGTTTTTTTATTTTGTCATCTATCAGGAGGTGTACAATTTCAACATTAAAGTATAAGGTATAAATCACTAAAGTATCCCACAGATCCAGAGGTTCCAAATCTCAGAGCCAGAATCAGTGGCCTCCATAATGGTACAGGGTTGGGTGGAATGGAGTATACCAGTCAATTCTCTGAATGTAGAAGAAAATATTAGAACTTGTATTTATTTTTGATCAGTTGTGGAACTTCATAGAGCTTGTATTTATATCTATATTGAGTACATCTTGGAAGCAACTAGATGTTGAGGGTTTGGGATGTAGCACAGTGGTAGTTTGTTTAAGGCCATAGTTTCAATCCCTAGCACCACAAAGTAAAAGAAATTTGATTTGGATAAAATGATTTAATTTAAGTAACATATTGGAAAGTAGTACAGCAAGTGCTGCATTAAGTAATTATCAGTTATTATTTTACTATTATTAAGCTTTCAAATATGTGATATGTATACATGCACACACACACACACACACACACACACACACACACAGAGTTGTCACTGGTATCCTCACCTGGTAGGTCTAACATTGGCTTTTCTGTTATATATTCTCTATAAAGAATTTTGAAGCAAGAGATAAAAAAATTAAAGTGTGGTCTTGAGTCCCTCACTTTCTTTTCATAAATATATACAACATAGATGTTGCTATTTCCTTAGACCCAGTTATTTGTGTTTATGGATTTTATTATGTAAGACATTAACCCTGATAAAATGGATGAATGGCTTAAGAATATCTATACAAGTGTGGTGCTGGTGGCTCATGCCTAGAATCCTAACTATTAGTATGCTAAAATGTGAAGATCATACTTTGAAGCCATCCCAGGAAGGAAAGTCTTTGAGACTCTTTTCCCTGATTAGCCAACAAAAAGCAAGAAGTGGAGCTGTGACCCAAATTGTAGAGTGTTAGCCTTGAGCAAAAGAGGTCAGTGACAGGGCCCAGGGCCTGAATTCAGCCCTAGGACTGGCACAAAAAAGAATACCTGTACAAATTAGTCATGTAGTAAGGATACTACTAATAATGCAAGTATGAAAATGATATAGAACTCACATTTATACTTCTAAAATGCTTTAATAAGACTTATTATAAGATAAAATACAATAGCAATATAATTATATCTGACAAGACATTTATAAAAAAGTAATTCAATAATACTATATTAAATATAGATTTAGATCCATTCTCAATAATAGAGCATGCCTTAAATATATACTGTGTATTGAAATATTATGTAAAAACAATGAAGCAATTAGCAAACCATAAAAGATGCTATACATTTCAGTTTTATTTGCATTCTTGTAGATTTTCAATTTGTTGTGTATTTCATTTTATACACATCCATATATAATTTTATATATTATATATGTTATGTATTATAAATATACATTTATGCTTACATAATATACATTTGTGTTTAGAATAAGACATATGATTTACATAATTGTCGATATCATAACACATACTTTGGAAGCATGTCTAAAGTTGTCTGTCTGCCTTTCTTTTTCTTTCTTCCTACTCTCCCCTTCTTTCTTTCCTTCCTTCCTCCTCTCCCCATCCTTCTTTCCTTATTCCCTCCATTTTCTTCTCTCTCTCTCTCTCTTTCTTTCTTCCTTCCTTCCTTCCTTCTTTCCTTTCTTTCTTTCTACTGGAACCTAGGGCCTCATGTATGCTAGTTCCAGATTTTTTTTCTTTAACTAGAAATAATATGCAATCAAAGACATTAAGATTGGCTAATCCTAAACTTAAAATAGATGAAGACCAATACAAAAAAAGACAAAAGAATGCTACTAAGACAAAAATAGATATTACCAGAACCCTTGTTCTTTCTCTGCAGGATAGTCATGCAACCAACAAATTTCTCACAAAATAAAGCAGAAGCTCTCTGAGTTTTGAGAAGTAAAACATCAAAAGCACTTTTAAAATTTAAAACCATAAGTCAGGGAGGCTGGGTCCAGCTCCCAAGTGACAAATCATGTCCTTTGAACATGTGTATAAATATTTTTTCTCTTCACTTTATTTTGTGATACTGGAGATTGAACACAGGGTCTTTCACATGGCTAAATGTTCTACCACTTGAGCCACATCCACTACTGCTCACATTAGATATGAAGAAACTTAGAAGAAAGTTTCAGAGAGGTTAGGTAACTTTTCCAGGGTCTCTGCAAGTGGCATAGCTGGGAATCTGAACCAACTGTCTATTTCCCTTCTCAATGTTCTTCCCACCACATCAAATGGACTCTTAAACCCATGGCCATAAACAGCTCAGCTCCTTGAATTTCACAATGCGGTTGGATTATTGGGAGTGGACAAATACTTGGAGTAGAGAAAATATTCTAAGACATAGTCCACATAACAACAAACCACTGGTCTTGTTTCTTCTTCAATGAGTAGTTAATATATAACATTCTTTTTTCTCATCTGGGTTTTAATTTTTTTAGTATTTCTGTCTTTTGAGGGTTAAAGAAATGTGCTCCATGCTCAAGAAATACCTGGCTTTCAGCTATGCTGACACATTTTGTATGGAACACATCCATTTTTACAGCTCTAAGGCAGGTCTGTCCCTTTGTGTAGATCACTAATTATATGGAAGTCTTCTACAGTTCAGTTAAAAAAGTGGGGAGGTACAATTACCAAGTATATGTCAGAGAAATCATTTGGTATGGACTTTGAAAAAATCTTGGATTAATGGAAGTCTTCCAAGAATGTTTAACAAAATTAATTGCACAGCATCTGTCTTACGCACTAGTAGAAGTCAATGGGAAAATGTGCGTTGCTTTGCAGAAATTTGCTTCACTGTCATCTTTTCAAAAAGGCCTTTATTTTAACAAATGTGGCACACAGCCAATTATTTAATGACCACCTCTATTTAAAAATCCAGAGAGGAGGTCCTAGACTATGTTCTCTATTTCATTTTTCTCATTGTGTTATGGTAGGTTAAAGCCTACTAGACAAACATTGAAGAAAGATCTGGGGAAGCTAATTATTGGGGCAGACAGTGTGAGAAATTGAAACATATTACAAGCACCAAACCTCTTCTTAGGGAGACGACAGACAGACAGACAGACAGATAAAAATAGAGACAGAGAGACAGAGTGAAAGAGTTTACCTCTCCATCACTACCCCTGATTAAAAGTGTTCTCAAAAGCAGAAATTGGGGATGGGAGTGTGGCTTAGTGGTAGAGTGTTTGCCTACCATTCATGAAGCCCTGGGTTCGATTCCTCAGTATTATATAAACAGAAAAAGGCAGAACTGGCCCTGTGGCTCAAGTAGTAGACTGCTAGCCCTGAGCAATAGAGGTTCAGGGACAGTGCGTAAGCCCTGAGTTCAAGCCCCAGGACTGGCAAAAAAAAAAAAAAAAGGAGAAATCAGTGTGACCTAGAATGATTAAGTAAACTTTTAAAATATGACAAAAATGTTTGTTGAAGGAGAGTCATTTTCATTGGAGTTACTGTGAATTGATGTAAGAAACCACACAATAGGCAGATAGTTAGCTTCCTACTTTTAGAGGAAAAGTAGCATGTCTAAAATCTCTATTGAAACAGAATGGAAAGTTTGCATTTTCTGCTACTCAGATGCTATTTTTCTAAATTATTCTGTTTCAACACACACACACACACACACACACACACACACACACACATACATATTCACCTTAACTAGCAATTTCATGATAATGGTTACCTTCGATTTAGATGAATACAACATCTTTAGTTTTTAATTTGCTGGAAGATGGTACTAGCTCCTATTCCTCATGTTCCTCCACCTCTTTCAAAAGTGTACCTCCATTGGTTAATTCCTACTGGTCCCACTTCATCCTAAAACCAAGCAAAATCCACATCACCCAGATGGTTGCCTTAATTATAGAAGTAGGGCTCTGAGATATTTTTCTCTGTGGGACACTAAGAGCTCCTGCAGAGAGAAAGACCAGCTCAGTGATTTCTCAAAAATCATTATTTGTTTCCTACTTTACAAGATGTTTGTGGGAGTTTTAAGTGCAAGGTAAAGTTAGAAGACCATGAGAAAAGAAAAATCCTTATTGTATAGGAGAGATTTTAAAAACTTAGTGAAAGAATCTGCCTAAGTCCTTAGTATTGTGCCTTATCCTGCTGTGACCATGACAGTCTCATAATGGGCACTTGGCTTTGCAGTGTCACTTTTTACATCTTTCCCACTCAGTTTATAAACCTAGTTTTACTTTTTACTTTTTGAAAATTTGAAAAAAAAGAAATGATCATTCCCTCAGCCCACAAACAGATTAATGTATATGTTTAGTTATCATCCATACCAAAGAAATGATTATCTTTGTCGCTGTACATGTCTTTGCTAGTTCAAGTAATTGTAGTGACTTGGCATTCCATTGGTTTACTTGGGTTCCCTCACCGAGCTGACACAACTCAGTGATTACTGCCCCCTTCACATGTTGCTGGGGGAATGCCAATAAAGCTATGAGCAAAGGAAGGAGCTGTAGAGAAACATGCTGTGGGGCCCAGAACGGAATGAGGGGTAACCAGGGTTCAGCAGCCAGGTTTCCCCAGAGAGAGACACAAAGAAAGCAAACAAAGGAAGAGACAGGCCTAAACAGGCTCCCCAGACAGGGCCCCTTTGCTATAAGAACAGCGCCTTAAGCTTCACAAAACTCAGGGAGAAAAGGGAGCCAGGGGTTAAGTATTGCCTTTTCAATTCAGTTGAAGAATTATTAATTGTGTATACATGGAAAGAAAAGTCCACATATATATACAACAACATTTGTTATTCTAAAATCCCATCCAAACACTCCATGAACAAAAATGTGTATCTAAGCTTGTACATATGCATAGATAGTGACATTACCCTCCAAACCACAAAGATATACAAAGGCACAGAGAAAAGCAGAGGGAGGCTCAGAAGTGAGAAGACACAGAGTTCCACAGTGCCTAATGCTGACTGGTTTTTAAGGCATATGACAAGAAGTAAGCTGACTTCATAAAATTCATTATCAGAACTGGAGAGGGGAAGGGGGAAGTTTCAGTTACATTTCCAGAATAAGAAGTTAACTTCTCCCTGAGTTTTACTTTTTAAGTCAAGTCCAAGCTTGAGCTCTGAAAACAGAGTGGAAGCCTGTCTCCTCAGCCCCACCCCTACCTCATAAATTGAGGAAGTAGGTCCCTTCCTCCCCCATTTGCAGTTAAATGACAAAAGCCCAGACCCACAGTCTGAGTGGCCCCCACAGGACCTCCATGAGAGTTTCCCAGATTGCTGCAGGGAACCTGATCTCACTCTGGGAACCGCATGGGCTCTTCTCATCATCCCCAAGAAATCCCCACTTCTCAAGGACTCCCCAGGCAGAAACCATTCCCACACAAAGCCAGCCCTGCAGTCCTGCCTGACTGCCCACCAGAGGCTCCAGGTGACACCTAGGGTAAGGGGTTCTCGGAGACATGCCAAGCAGAAGCTTCAGCTTCTTCCTGCCAGCCTAGATGCTAAAGGTGGCTCTGAGCCACTGACCTGATGGACTTTCTGCCCTACCACGCCCAACTGTCACCCAGACTTGCACAGCCTGTGACCCTTAGAGATGGGAGAAGTTGATAGGAAGATGCAAACAGGACACAAAAGCAAACCCAGCCTGAGAACTTTGCCCCAGCTTCCAAACTGGAAGCCCTCAAATGTCCCTTGTCTCTCCCCACCCAAATATTTACCTCATGAAAAGGGAGGGCATGTAGACTCACAGGATAGACATCAGAGCCAGAAGAGAAAATCTAGCCCACTCCTCTCATCTTTTTTAATGTCTTTTATTGTAAAAAAAAAAAAAATAGTATACAGAGGGGTTGCAGTTCCATGAGTAAGGTAATGAGTACATTTCCTATCTAGCATTGTTACCTCCTCCTGTTTTTCCCCTATTATCACTTCCCTCCCCATCTCCCCAACTCTCCACTCCCCCCCACACACACAAGTTGCAAAGTTCATTTTCAACATAGTGTCTTGTACATGTTATTGTTACAATAGGTCAACCTGTATCCTTGTTTCAGCATTAAGTTATTTCCCTTCTCCTCCCCAAATTAGAAAAATGTATATACAAGATGCAGGACACCGACATCAAATACAGTGACAACAGGGGTTGTACCATGGGCGAAGAACATACAAGACAAACAAAAAAAATCAAATAGTACATTTTAGATACGTTAAAAACAATAGCAAGAAAGAAAAAACCACTTGTGTCCCTAACTTGGGGTTCATTTCACTTAACATCTTCTTATATGGTCTTTTGTACTAGCTTTTGACCTATTCTGCTTTTCCTAACTTATACTAGTTATTGCAAATAAGACAACCCTTATTTCACTTAATATAATTTCATTTAATATAATGGCTTACTTCATTTAATATAATTTTTCCAAGTCTTTCCATTTCCTAACAAATGGGGCAATGTCATTCTTTCTGATGGAGGCATAGAATTCCATTTTATATATATACTCCACATTTTCTTGATCCATTCATCTACTGAGGGGCATCTGGGCTGGTTCCATATTTTAGCTATGGTAAATAATGCTGCAATAAACATAGTTGTGCTGGTAGCTTTAGTATGGCCTTGTTTGTGATCATTTGGGTAAATGTCCAAAAGTGGGATTGCTGGGTCATAAGGGAGCTCTATGTGGAGTCTTTTGAGGAAACTCCATAGTGCTTTCCAAAGTCAATCCTCTCACCTTATATGTGGGGAAAGTGAGGCCTACAGTGAAGAAGCTGTCCTTATTTTATGAAGGAAAGTTGTGTATGTGACAGAGGTGGAAATTGGGAGAGAGAAAGTTAAGAAGAGAAGGGGAAAGTAAAGGGAGGGGAGGGGAGAGAAGAGGAAGAGAAGAGAGGGGAGGGGAGAGGAGAAAAAAAGGAGAGGGTAGGGAAGGAGTAAAAGAGAAAAGAGGGAAAAATAGAAAGGATAGTATGCAAGCTTGAGCCAGGAACTTGTGAACATGAATGCATATTAAAGGCCAAATAAAAAGATCTTTAAGTTCCTTTCACTCTATGACTAGATAATCTCTCCATTTCATAAGGGCTCATAAAGGTACCTAAAACAAGGTAAACTAATTTACCATCACAGGAATACAAAGGAATGTAGTAGCTGAGAGCATAGACGTGGGAGTCAGATAAACCAACCTTTAAGCACTGGCTCTCCATTCAATCTTTACCCAGCAGTTTGTAACAACTAGCATTCAGCTATGTCTTTAAGCATTTTCTGTTGTCACGAGTAGTGAGGTGCAACTGGTATGTAGAACAAAAGGATGCTGCTTAACATCCTACAATGCACAGGACAACCCACAACATGAAATTCAGCCCAACATGTCACTAATGCCAAGGTTGAGAAGTTCTAGATTAGGTAAATAGCTTAACATTTCCAGTTTCTTCATCGATGACCTGGAAATAATAGAAAACAAGATTGTTTTGTATCACTAAATAAGGTAACATATATAAACCACATAGTACTATGTTAATTATCAGTATTATCAACCTCACTTACAACTCCTTCTCCTGTAATTAACTATCCTATTTCTCTGCTTTACATATAGCATAACTTCCAGAAGTAGTTGTTCATACCCCAAATCTCTCTTTTTCCCATTCTCCTTTAAACCTTTTCTAATCAAGCTTTCATTCCTACTACTCCTTTCTGATAAAGAACACTAGTGATATAATCCCAATTTGTCAGTCCTTTGTCTTAATCTGTCATGAGCATTTGAAATAGCCTTTCACTTCCTCTTTTAAAAAATTAACTTTGTTATTTGATTTTCAGGATACCTTTCCATTGATTCCTCTGTCTTGGTATACCCAGTGTGTTGGTATATACCCTGTTTCAAGAGGAGAAGGACTTGGGATGATTTATTTTGTTGAATGAATGGATGGATAAATTAATATTAACCATGAGAATTGAGATTATGTATATAAGGTGCTTAACACACATTAAACAATTATCATCCTTTCTATTATTGGTATCAGTGTTATTGCTGTTGTTATTACAACTCTCCCTTATAAGCCATGACTAACCTTGAAAACAGGATTAATATTTGCTTTATATTGATCCTTCCTTGTACAGAACTTTATTCAATAGCATATATGTGCATTTGTGTGTGCGTGTGTCTAGATACATATGCAGAAAATACTTTGCTATGGGCAGGAGTAGCTGATAAAGGCATGAAACTGTATAAAGTCCTTAGAGGAGAAAAAGCTTATAAAGAGCATGACTGTTGATGAAGTGGGCATGTGGATAGAAGCCCATGGAAAAAATAGGAATCCAGAAAGGAGTCATGCCCTAGCCATTTTAACTCCCCTTTTCCTTTCATAAATGATAGGACCATAAAAAGGAGGGAGTAGCAGTTCTCACCCATTAATCATCACCATACCTCATCTCCGAAGTATGGGGGAGAAGCTGGGTTGTAGCCAAATGTTAGCATGAACAAAGCTTATCTGCTGAGTTTGACAGGGTGAGCAACATAAATTCATTTTTCTTTACAGTACTGGATTAACTTCATTTTCAATCATCTTGAACTCTGAGCAACTTTGTCCACTTATCCGTTCCTTACAACCATCTGTACAAATTTCCAAGTGGCATTTATATTACCCTGAGAACACAATCCCTTAAGGGATGGCCATTAGCAAAAGCACAATACCCAAATTTTATTAGAAAACTTGTGAACATTCAAAACATCCATTAAGTGTTGCTGATTGTTTTAATAACCTAATTTGGCAGCATTTTGAGTGAAAATGAAGTAATAACCAAAGAGGCTCTTTGAACCAAATTTCTCTTTTTTCCATTTAAAATCAGAATGCCTGGGCTGGGAAGGTGGCTCAGTGGTAGAGCGCTTGCCTTGCATGCCTGAGGCCCTGGATTCGATTCCTCAGCACCACATAAGCAAAAAGAAAAAAGCTGGAAGTGGCGCTGTGGCTCAAGTGGTAGAGCGCTAGCCTTGAGCTGAAGAGCTGAGGGACAGCGCCCAGGCCCAGAGTTCAGGCCCCATGACCAGACACACACAAAAAAAAAATCAGAATGCCTGTTTTATAATGTTCATGCCATTAACTATTGTCAACTATGGCATTGCATGATGAATAGCCTCTCCATTCTACCCTTATTACCAGCACCAAAAATAATATCCACAACTTGGACTCTGACTTAGAAATGTCAAATAAAACCCATATGTTTCTAGCCTGACAGTCCTGCAAACTTGCATTACATACCACACGCAGTACTCAACCTGTTTTGCAGATAGATCAGCTAGTAGGTAAATTATGGTATGGGACTTGACTAAGTACAAGAAAAAGTTTAGTCTGGCTTACATAATCAGCTGAAAGAGAAAAATTTAATCCATACACCCAAACCATTAGATTCAAAGGGAATTATATTGGGACTGGGGATGCAGCTCAATGAGTGGTAGAGAATTTGCCTAGCATGTTTAAGACCAATGGCCTCAAACAAACAAAAACAACAAAAGAAATTATGTTAATAGAACTTTCAGATCAGCCTATTTCTTTAAGTGAACTTGGCAATCAACTCAAAGTTCTCCTAAAATCAACCTCGCTTCTAAATTTTATTAATATTTTTTAGGGGGTAACAATACTCGACAAGAAATGTATTCATTACCTTACTTATGTAACTGTAACCCCCCCTCTGTACAGCATGTTTAGAATAATTTTTTTAAAGGACAGTCGGGCTGGGAAGATAGCTCAGTGGTAGAGTGCTTGCCTTGCTTGCATGAGGCCCTGGGTTTGGTTCCTCAGCACCACATAAGCAAAAAAAAAGAACCAGAAGTGGTGCTGTAGCTCAAATGGTAGAGTGCTAGCCTTGAGCTGAAAAGCTGATGGACAGTACCCAGGCCCAGAGTTCAGGTCCCATGACCAACAAACAAAAGGGACAGTCTTGTTTTTAAACCTTTCAGTAGGTGCTTAATATATAGACAACTGATATTAAGGTAACCATGATTGTCCAACTGGTTAGGATGGTGCTGTTCTTGGCACTTACACTATTATTTGTCAAAGATTCACCCAACATTCATCTAGACCCACAAAACCAAAGCTACTGAAAGAAGTGGTGATAGAGCCCAAGGGGGAAATTATAATTCATTTCGGAAAGGTAAGCCAGCTGCCTGAGTCCCCTGAGCCTCCAGTAAATGACAAGTGTGCTCTTAGCTCAGCAATCCAATCTGTGATCTGAGCATATACACAAAATGCTTGTTTGTCTCCTCCTCTTTGAATAATACAGTCATATAGTATTTTCCTGTCAGAGCTATAGATGATCATTGTTATCTTCTTTATCACCATCATTATAATCATAAAATGATAAAGATGACTCAGAAAATGGTAACAGTTGTTCGTATTTATAAACTTTCATTGTGTCAAGCATTGTGCTAGTCAATATATTTTATAAGATATTATATATTACATAGATATTGCATATATAATATCTTATAATATATACTATATATACATATAAGATATATTATATAATCTCAATTTTTAATGAAAGGTAAATATCAGGCCATAAATTTCACCTCTTGAATGAAAATAATTTAGTAGTTTTTACTGTGTTCACAGGCTATGCAACTAATTCCAGAACATTTCATCATCCTGTCTTGTTTTAGTTTTCATAGTAGTCCTGTATTAAACTCCATTTTGTAGATGAGGAAATTAAGCTTTACAGAAATTAAATGACTTGCCAAGGTCCCAGAGCAAGGAAGTGATGGAGTTGAATTCAAAGGCAATCTTACTGGCTCTAAAACCCATGCATCTCTTCTACCTCTCTGGTGATCTTTCATCTATGCCATGATCCATTATCACTTTTTTAATTTTTAAAATTTTTTTTATTGTGAAAATGCCATACAGAGGGGTTACAATTACATGGACAAGGTAATGAGTCATTTCTTATCTCCATTATCATTTTTATTAAAAGATACACCAAAGGGAAAAAGCTGAACTTCTCTGTTTCATTTTTCCACCTTATGCCCTCTTCTTCTTTGTCCCTCAAGGAATTAATGGCTAAAGTATCCCTAGCAATCACCCTCCTGCTGCTTTATACTGTTTCTCTGACAAAAATCTCTCTCAGATGATAACTTTGATTTGCCTTGAAAGTCTATAATACTTATGGAACCTTAATTCATTGCCCCTTCTTAGGCTTACTTTCATTCTCTAGTTGACCATTACTTAGCCTGTTGATAAGAACAAAATTTAGGCATTAAACTTTTATTTTAAATTCTAGTTTGACTATCTCATGCTATATGTGTAACCCTGGGTAATTAACCCCCATGAACCTCAGTTTCTTCAGGTGACAATACTATTACACATATCATAGGACTGCTATGAAGGCTAAATTGAATATAGTTTCTAAATATTCAGTGTTCTGAAACATAATATCTGGTCAATAAATGATGGCAGTAGTTTTGGTAGCATTGGTAGGTAGGTAGTATGAGGAATTATAGAGCACCCATTAAGTTCTATGGCGTAAGATCCCAGTCTGGTTGCTCATAAGACAAGCTTTGATAAAAAAGCATTTATTAAGCAAGGAAGTATATTCCACATAGTATACCACTAATCAAGTTAAGTAGTTCCTGCACATTCTTGCCAGTTTAATCAACTAAAAGCATAAAGATCATTTTTTCTATTAAATATCTGACTTCTTTCCTTACAGCAGCCACAGCATTTTCTTTTTTTTTGAATCTATCATGATTCCTGTAGTCATTATAAAGCAAAACGCCACTTAAATCTGCACAGTACTTAACCATACCTTGGGTCTGACCTGCCTAACTATACCAAATAATCATAGCAGAGGTATGTGGTTAGCAGAAGCCAAAGGATCAAACACAGTTGAGATTATAATCCATGTATTTTATTTATTTTCTTCCCATGCATTATTTTAGCAGTAAAAGGTTTAAAAGATAATTGGGAATATATTTCAAGCAAAGTTATCAGTTTAGAGTAGAAATAAATGTCAACTTCCTATTCAAGCATGAGCAGAGTAAGAAGTCAACAGACGTCCAGAAAACAGGCTGCCTCTATAGAAGCTAAGAGAAACAAGAGACCCGAGCTTATGATATAATAATAATTGTCCTTAAGTACTCACCACATTTGAGTCTCTTTGTTAGTTTACTGTATCTTAATTATCTCCTTTAATTAATCTAATGAAGTTAAATATTATTATCCTACCCATTTTAAAAATGAGGGAAAATAGCCAAGCGCCACTCCAGTAATCACACCTGTAATCCTAACTACTGAGTTCTAAGGATCTTGGTTCAAAGCCAGCCCAGGCAGGAAAATCTCTGAGATTCTGATCTCCAGTTAACCCCCCAAAGCTAGAACTGGACCTGTGTTTCAAGTGGTATACAACACTGGTGATGGGCAAAAAGCTAAAGGACAGGGCCCAGGCCCTGAGTTAAAGCTCTAATACTGGCACAAAAAAGGTGACATTGATGAAGATGCACTGTATTTATAAACAGCCTTGTTAAATGGCAAGTCCTTTGTACAGCTACTTAAAGTTAATAAAAAAAAGAAAAAGGCAACAAAGAAATGAAAAAAAATAAGAGAAACCAAGGATAACATAGTTGGAAAATTGTGAGGCAAGGATTCAATTCCAGATACATCTGGTTTGAACAAATATGGCCTCTAACATTATACTCAAAACACAGTACTACTTGTAGCTAAAGGCCACCCTTGGAAACTTGGGCATAATTATAAAATGTTACTAGTAGTAAAACACACACACTGGTTAGCCAGATAGCTATTGAAGGTGAGGATCATGCTTTTTGTTCACTCTTACTCTTGGCTTACAGTAGTGAGGGCTAAGACTCTCAAGAAGGGGATAAAGAGAAATTCTGAATTGATTTAAAGCAGGTTGCACCCCAGTCATTTTTCAGGATTTTATTTCTTTTGCTGTACACAGGTTCACTTTGGCATACAGATGCATCCTGGAAATTATGTCTTAATTGTCTCTACTCCAAATTTTCATTAGTTATGAGTAGAATAATAATTTTTATCACTGTACCATTAAAGTATTCCTTAGTTTGATCTATAAGAGAAGGTGCAGAAATCAGGAGATGTCTCTTTTTATTGAAGAGGTGTATAAATTCCTGGTAAATCAAAAAATAACAATTCTTCTAAGGGCTGTTCCCGTTTTATAAGGATTAATTTGGATGCTATAGAAATAGTACCAGAAAGAAATAGCTAAAGAAGGAAGATAGGATTTTTGTTGTTGTTGTTTGTTTGTTTTTTCTGGTCTTAGGGCTTGAACTCAGGACCTGGGTGCTATCACTGACCCTCTTTGGTTCAGGCTAGCACTCTACCACTGAACCCACATTGCAACTTCTAGCCTTTTCTAAGTAGTTTATTGGAGATAGGAGTCTCATGGGCATTTCTGCCCAGTCTGGCTTACAACTGCAATCCTCAGATCTCAGCCTCCTGAGTAGCTAGGATTATATGCATGAGTCAACAGTGCCTAGCAGGAAGATAGTTTTAAGTAGATAGTCTCTATTGAAAACTGCCTAGGTCCCTTTCAAGGATAGAGATAGGCTATGAGCTAGCTATGTCTTAATGTTTTTTCCCTTTTAGTGGTCAGTGGAAAAAGAGAGAGAATGCCACTATAAGTGGTACCATTTTTTTTATTGCAAATGGAATCTTGTAAGTAGAATCCAAAGAAGATAGCTTCCTTAAGAGCAACATAGAAACTATGTTTAAGGTAATATATCAAATAAATTACAAACATGACTAAAATTTTGTCATATTGCAAAGGTATGATTACTGTAGACATATAATAACTAAATAACAACATTAAGTTATGTGCTGTATAGTGGACATAGATATACTCTGCCATATCACCTTTGTCACCTGTATTTAAAATACAATCCACAATAAACAATGCATTGCACATTGACTGAATATTTCATTAACAGTTTTGTTTACTTTTTACATTTTTTACTTTAAAATGTTCTACAAAGTAATCTAAATTCTTTCCAGAGAGCCTATAAATATAAAGTCCCAAATTTATGTAGCTATTGGTCAAATTAATTTCAAATATGTCTCTACAATTATTACTGGAAATTTCCTTTCTTAGTTATTGCTCTCTATATGTTGGTAATATATATCAATAACTTCATAATGTTTACAGTCTTTGAACTAGTAATTATTCCTCTACTGTGAATTTAATTATTCCACTGTTATGAATTTGATAAAACAGTACAAAAACTTGTGAATAAAGATATTCATGAGAGCCATTATTTATAGCAGTAATGTTTAAAATCCTAAAGGTCTTATGACACGTGAGTGGTTAAATTAAGTTGTTCCCATTACAGTGGAATATCTTATGGTCATTTAATGAGTTATAAAATGCTTACGACTTAACAGTAAGTAGAAATTATGAGTATGAATATGATGAACTATGAATTTGATCACACTTTTACAATAATAGTACACAATTTTTTAATTACATACACGTGCACACACAGACACACACACACAAACACACACACTTGGTTATCAGGGGTTATCACCTTGGAAGTAGGATTGCAGAGAAAATGAGTCACAGAAGAAGAGCTCTCCAAGGAGACTGTGGAAGTGAATGAGAGTTTAGGGACTGTAGGACTAGAGCTGGGTAGTAGAGCTTGAAATACCTTCTTGGGGAGGTCTCATCTGTGAATTAAAGGACAGACTCCAGTAAGATTCATTTGCTTATAACTAAGGGGTTTTCCAACTCTTTAAAGTGCTAAAATGAAGTTTGTGGAAAATAAGAAGGAATTGATCATCCTAGAATCAAGAGCAACTCGACTTAGAAGATCCTTTGTAATCTTCAAATAGAATTCCTTTCTTCTGAATATTACCAAAAAAAAAGAAAAACCAGAACCTTAAGGATGCATAATATTAGTCCAAGGTAGCATAGCTTTGGACTGGGAACTCCAGACTGGCTTATTTCTACTTCCTGCTCTGCTGTTTGACACTAAATTTTAAACTTGGTTAAGGATATAAACACCTTGCTTGTTCACCAGGTCGCTACATAGACTAAAATTCAATTATTCAAAAACAGAAGGGATTATTAATAACAAAAACTAGATATTGCTTTAGGCATAGTTGTGGTGCCAAGGGAGTATTAATAATTCTAAATTTATAAAATTATGGTAAAGCCTAATTTAGATTATATATCTAAGTAAATTAGCATAACATTTTTCTTCTAGTAAGCACTCATTTGTCTCAATTTGAAAATACAAATGTGGAGATTCCATATTGCCTAATAATAACCCCATGAGATAAGTACTTCTTATTAATGCTGTCATTATGCAAGAGAGAAAATTGTGGCTCAGAGAAGGCAACTGACTTGCTCAAGTTTTTTTTTTTTGTTTTTTGGTTTTTTTTAAATTTAATTTAATTTTATTTGTGAACATACTGTACAGAGGAGTTACAGTTACATGGGCAGGATAATGCGTACATTTCTTACCAAGCATTGCAGCCTCCTCCTTTGTTTACCCTTCACATCCCTTCCCAGCCTCCCCCCTCCCCCCCTAATCCCAATCCTTCTCCTTCCCCCCCTTCCCCCCCCTTCCCCCCCCACCCCCGCACTAACGTTGTAAAGCTCGTTTTGGACATGACAACTTGTACTTCTCATTGTTGCAACAGGTCCACCTGTATCCTTAAACAACTGGTTTTTCCCCATCTCCTCCACAAGTTATACTGACATCAAATATAGTGAAAGCAGGGGTTATACTGTGGGGGAGGGACATACAAAGCAACAAAGAGATAATCTTATAAATGTGTTAGAAACACATGCATGAAAGAAAAAAACATAAAATACACATCTAAGGGTTCATTTTCCTGACATCACATTATCTGACCTTTTCCACTTGACTCATACATATACTAGATATTACAAATAAGGGAAACCATGGGACCTACTTTTCTTTGGGCCTGGCTTACCTTGCTCAAGTTTTTATAGCAAGTAAATGACAAGACCATCTGTCTCCTGGACCTACATTATTTTCTACCTTTTTAACTGCTCCTCATTGAAAAATCTTTCTGAATAATAGCATACTCAACACTTTTTCTATTTGCTGCAGACAACTTTCCTTCTAGCTACATGTTCAGTTTAGTCAAAGTCTACTGTTGGACTAGAGACCACCAGGAAACCTTCTACAAGATGTTTTGTTAGCAGTCTTCAGAGAACTTGAAGATCCTTTACAAAGGCCATAAAGCAATTGCAAGGTCTACAAAGGACCCCTCAAAAGAGTAAGGATTAAAGTCAGAAGCATTTTGGTAAATGTTTAACTGTTGATTCATGGAGAAGTGAAGTGGAGGTGAGGGAGTTCTGATTTGTAGCATTTATATATATCTACAATGTAAATATTTCCACCAAGATTAATTTCAAGCTACCAATTTGATTATATACTGCGAACCAGTGCCAGCCAACACAACTCAACCGGGCTAGTTCCAGCAAACATTGAAAGTGAAATCCTTTCAGTCCACTGCTTTCCTAAGTTTAGATTCCATAAAAATTAAAACGTGATCATCAGCTTGCTTGATTCTAATCAACACATAAAGAGAGCAGAAATGAGTGGACAGTACTGTAGTAGGTTTTTTAAGGGTGGGACAGCTAAAGGAAGGCCAATAAGTCTACATCTTGCCCCACCATGAAACCTTTAAGGAAAGCCAAAGATAAAGCCTACAGTAGAGGTTAGAGGGGCTTTTTCCTTTCTTTTCTTTTACTTGTCACATCGTTTCATTTTCCTGTCAACTTTTATTTTGAACATTTTCAAACTTTCAGAAAAGTTACAACTACTACAAGCATCTACATACCCTTTACCTATATTCATTTTCCAGTTGAAAATATTTTTCCACTTCTCCCCATACTCTCTCTATATGAATTATTTAAGAATTAGCTGCAAATATCTTGTGTGCTCACCAGTATTTGAATATGAATTTCCAAAAAAGAAGATAACTAGAGCACTGATAAATATACATATACATATATATGTACACACACACTCATCATACCCAAGAAATGTAAAGTTGATATAATATACAAGTAAAAAGGATATAATTCTGACTTCCCTAGTTGTTTCAATAATATCTTCAACCCAGTCACTGGCGGCTCTTGCCTGTAATGCTAGCTACTCAGGAGGCTGAGACCTGAGGATCACAGTTCAAACCCAGCCTGGGCAGGAAAGTCCATGAGACTCTTATCTCCAATTAACCACCAGAAAACTAGAAGTGGTGCTGTGGCTCAAGTGGTAGAGCACTTGCTTGAGCTTAAGAGCTCAGGGAAAGCACCCAGGCCCAGAGTTCAAGCCCCACAACTGACAAAAAAATAATGTCTTGTTAGCTATGCTTTTGATGGAGAATCCAAAGGTTATGCATTACATTTACTCTCCAGTTTCTTTCATCCTCTGTAATCTAGAACAGTTCCCCAGACCCTCACATTTTTTTCTCTTTTGTCTTTTATGACATTGATATTTTTGAAAAGTCCAAGCTGGTATTTTTTAATTTTTTAAAATTTTATTGTAAAGGTGATGTATAGAGGGTTTATAGTTACATAAGTAAGGTAACAAGTACATTTCTTTTTTTATTGTTACAATTACTTGGGCAAGATAATGAGTACATTTCTTATCAAGCATTGCAGCCTCCTCCTTTGTTTCCCCTTCCCATCCTCCCTCTGCCCCCCTACTTAATCCTCCTCCCGCCCCCCCCCCCACCAAAGTTGTAAAGTTTGTTTTTGACATAACGACTTGTACTTCTCATTGTTGCAATGGGTCCACCTGTATCCTATTTAAATGATTTGTTTTTTCCCTTCTCCTCCACAAATTATACCGACATCAAATACAGTGAAAGCAGGGGTTATACCATGGGGGATGGACATACAAAGCAACAAAGAAATAATCTTATAAATGTGTTAGAAACAATAGCATAAAAGAAAAAAAATATTTGAATACATAGCGTTCATTTCCCTAACATCAACTTATCTGACCTTTTCTGCTTGACTCAGACATATACTAGTTATTGCAAATAAGGGAAACCATGGGACCTATGTTTCTTTGGGCCTGACTTACTTCACTTAATATAATTTTTTCCAGGTCTTTCCATTTCCTAACAAATGGGGCAATGTCATTCTTTCTGATGGAGGCATAGAATTCCACTGTGTATAGATACATTTTCTTGATCCATTCATCTGCTGAGGGGCATCCGGGTTGGTTCCATATCTTAGCTATGGTAAATAATGCTGCAATAAACATAGTCGTGCTGGTAGCTCTAGTATGGTCTTGTTTGTGATCATTTGGGTAGATGCCCAAAAGTGGGATTGCTGGGTCATAGGGGAGCTCTATGTAGAGTCTTTGAGGAACCTCCATACTGCTTTCCAAAGTGGTTGAACAAGTTTGCACTCCCACCAACAATGCAGTAGAGTTCCCTTTTGGCCACATCCCCTCCAGCATCTGTTGTTATTAGAGTTCTAACAAGTATATTTCTTGTCAACTATTGCAACTCCTCCTTTCATTTTTCTCCTACTTTCCCTCCTCTCTAACTCCCCTTCATCTACCGCAAGTTGTAAAGTTCATTTCCAACATAATGTTTTGTGAGTATCGCTGTTGCATTGGTTCACCCTTTGTCCTTTGTCTCACCATTTGGTTATTCCCCCTCCCTTTCCAAATCAGATAAACATATATTCAAAATACAGGGTACCAAAATAAAAAACGGTGACAACAGGGGATGAACCAAAGGATGAAAGAAAGAAAGAAAGAAAAAAAGGAAGAAAGAAAGAAGGAAGGAAGGAAGGAAGGAGAAAAAAGAGAGAAAGAAAGAAAGAGAGAAAGAGAAAGAAAAAAAGAAAGAAAGAGAAAGAAAGAAAGAGCTTCACGTAGTACATTAAAAAAAAACAAACTTGTTTCCATATCTTGGAGTTCACTTTATATGTCATATGTACATAGCTATTGTGCTATTGTGATCTTCTGCTAGGATCATCCTAGACATATATTAATTATTACAAATGAGGGTAAACATGGAGCCTATGTTTCTTTGGGTCTGGCTTACTTCACTTAATATGATTTTTTTCCAAGTCTTTCCATTGCCTTACAAATGGAGTGATGTCTTTCTTTCTGATGGAAGCATAGAATTCCATTGTGTATATAAACCACATTTTATTGATCCATTCATCTACTGAGGAGCATCTAGGTTGGTTCCATATCTTAGCTGTGGTGAATAATGCTGCAATGAACATAGTTGTGCTGGTAGTTTTAGTGTGGCCTTGTTTCATATATATATATATATATATATAGATGTATATATATATATATATGTATGTATATATATATGTATATATATATATATATATAAAAGTTACTGTACAGAGGGGTTACAGTTACATGAGTAAGGTACTTATGTACATGACCTATCAAGCATTGTTACCCCCTACTTGGTTTTTCCCCTACCATCCCTTCCTTCCCCACCTCAACTCCTTCCTCCCCCCCCCCTCCTCCCTGCAAAGTTGTAAAGTTCCTTTTCAACATAGTGTCTTGTACATCTCATTGTTACAGTGGGTCAACCTGTATCTTTGTTTCAGCATTTTGTTATTTCCCTTCCTCCCAAATTAGAAACACACACACACACACACACACACACACACACACACACAGATGCAGGGCATCACAATCAAATACAGTGAAAACAGGGGTTATACTGTGGGAGAACATACAAAAGAAACAAAAAAAATCACATAGTACATTGAAACAACAGCGACAAAGAAAAAAACTTTTGTCTCCATATCTTGGGGTTCATTTCACTTAGCACCATCTTATTTGGTCATATGTACATAGCTTTTGACCTTTTATGCTTGTCTGGTAAGATTATCCTAGATGTATACTAATTATTGCAAATAAAGGAAACCATGAGACCTATGTTTCTTTGGGTCTGGCTCACTTACTTAATATTTTTTCCAAATCTTTCCATTTCCTAACAAATGGGGGTGTCATTCCTTCTGATGGAGGCATAGAATTCCTCTGTGTGTGTGTGTGTGTGTGTGTGTGTGTGTGTGTGTGTGTGTGTGTGTATCACATTTTCTTGATCCATTCATCTACTGAGGGGCATCTGGGTTGGTTCCATGTGTTAGCTATGGTAAATAATGCTGCAATAAACAGTTGTACTGGTAGCTTTAGTATGATCTTGTTTGTGATAATTTGGGTAAATGCCCAAAAGTGGGATTGCTGGGTCATAGGGGAGCTCTATGTGGAGTCTTTTGAGGAACCTCCATACTGCTTTCTAAAGTGGATGAACAAGTTTACACTTCCACCAACAATGCACTAGAGTACCCTTTTGGTGTGGCCTTGTTTTTTATCCTTTCAGTAAAGACCCAGGAGTGGGATTGCTGGATTATAAGGTAGTTCCACGTTTAGTCTTTTAGGAAACTCCATACTGCTTTCCAGAGTGGTTGAACCAGTTTACATTCCCACCAACATTGTAACGTTGTTCACTTTTGGCCACATGCCTGCCAGCATCTCTTATTTGTTTTCTTTTTTTTTTTAATTTTATTTTATTTTATTTGAGAACATACTGTACAGAGTCTTATTTGTTTTCTTGATAATGCCCATTCTAACTGTGGTGAGATGGAATCTCAATGTAGTTTTGATTTGCATTTCTTTTATGGCCTGAGATGTTGAGCATTTCTTCAGGTGTCTATTGGCTATTCTTATTTCCTCTCCAGAGAAGTCTCTTCTTAATTCTTTAGCTCACTTATTAATAGGGTGGTTGTTTCTTTGAGGATTTGTTATTGGGGACTTTAATTTTTTGAGTTCTAGGTATATTTTTTATATAAGACCCTTGTTTGTTATATAGCTAGAGAAGATCTTCTCTCAATCTGTGGGCTTTTTATTTATCTTGCTAGCTATTTCCTTTGCCATGCAGAAGCTCTGCAGTTTAATATGATCTCACTTATCCAGCCTTTCTTTGATTTGTTGTGTTTCTGACTCTTTATTTAGGAAGTTTCAACCTAGGCCAAGGAGCCGTATCATAACCCCTATCCATTCCTATAATAGTTTCACGGTATCTGTGTTTACCTTAAGGTCTTTGATCCTTTTGGAGTTGATTCTGGTGCAGGGTGATATATAAGGATATAACTTCAATTTTCTACACATATATAGCCAATTCTGCCAGTACGATCTGCTGAAGAGGCTGTCTTTCTTCCATCTGATATTTTGGCTCCGTTATCAAAGATTAGGTGGCCATAGATCTGTGGACTCATGTCTGTATCTACAATTCTATTCAATTGATCCTCAGGCCTGTTCATGTGCTAGTACCAAGTTGTTTTTATAACTATACAAGCTCGTACTTTTTACAGATGTCTCTCAATTAAATTGTTCTGATTATTTCCTGATGAATACTGTGTAATTAAAGGTTTTTAGGTGGTTGGTCTTGAGGCTTGAACTCAGGGCCTGGGCATCGCCCCTGAATTTTGCTCAAGGCTAATGCTAACACTAGTGCTCTACCACTTGAACTACAGTTTCACTTTTTACTGGTTAATTTACTGGCTTTTTACTGGTTAACTCGAGATAAGTATCTAGGGATTTTCTTGCCCAGGGTGGCTTGGAACCATGATCTTCAAGTCTCAGCAGGTAAACTTAAAACCATTTGGTTAGGGTGGTGGTGAACATATCTCTCCAGTGCAATGATTCCAGTAGAGCTCTGAATTTATCCTGTTCTAGAAGCTTGTGTGTGCTGAAAGTATAAATTACTTGGTTCACTGCAGAACCATGGGCTGAAATGGCATTATCCCTAATTAAAAGAAAAAAATAAAAGAGATTTTTTCCTAATAAAATAAGCTGGCATTAAGCCTCTTAGCCCAATTCATGAGTTATTCACATGACAAATGACCTTATCTTTATAAGTGTTTCCTTATCTAAACTGTGAACTGCTGTTGGAGTCCTTACATACCTTATCCCTAGAATATAGCCTAGTACCTAAGCTGTTGAGGATTCTCAGAAAAAAATATTGAGTAAATATCTCTCCAATTAAAATTACTGTCTTTTTGAATGAGAAATTAATCACACTAAGAGAAAAATGTACTTTATTTTGTCAACTGGCACCAGTTGGAATTGATTTGGCTGCTTGAGCTCTCTGCTTCTCATGGGAAATGAAAGTGCTTTCAGTTTTTGTCCAGGTATTTGACCTTATTTAAGCATTATTCAAGTCTCTGATTGTTCTAAATGTTAGCATCTTTATAGTAAAATTAGAAGCCAACGTAAAATAAATCACAGATCAACCCTGTACTTGCTAAGATTAGACTTGGCTGCAAATGACAAAATCCAAAATAACAGTGTGGTAAACAATAAGAGCTATTTGTTTCTGATGTAAAAGTTTCCATTACTGAAAAAAATGAAGTACATGCAACTAGATTTACTTTTTACTTTTTGTATGAAACAAGAAGAAAACCAGACAAAATAAAAGTAAAGGTTTTCAGACATTGGCAACAAACATTCCCTGTTAGACAGGAAACACACAAGGTGAACCCCCTTGACTGTTTCTACCTTATTGTCTGGAGTTTCTAGTCAGTGGTATGGGGAGAGAGAACTTGAGAAAGAGCCTAGTTGATTAAATGATGTTGAGAATCTAGGAAAACCAACAAAGCTAGAACTTGCAGGACAGAACACTAGAAAAGAGAGAGCTGAATAAAGAGAGAACTCTAGAGATCTGTTCAGAGTCTGTTTTGAATTTATGGCTGAGTACTGAACAATATGTATGTAAAAGGAAACTAACCTAGACCAAGATCAAACCACCCAAAAGAAATAGTAGAACAGTCCACAGATTACATAAGGCTGGGAATAGGTATTCTCCTAATTCACAGATCATAAGGAATGTACTCTAAGGGCTTTGTGTCAGTAGTGGTTCCAGATTAGATTCAAGGTTATGCTAGACCTCTCAAATAAAGTTTTAAAATAAGCTTGAAAGAATCCATTTCCACTTAAATATATCCCAGAACTAAATCCAAGAATATTTATAGAAATACAGAATATACAGCAAGAATAAAGATAATATTCCCATTTGGCATCCAATTGAAAGTTATCAGTGATTCAAAAAAAGGAAAATATTGATTGATTAATGAGAAAACCCTATCAATCAAAACTGACCCAGAAATAACTCAGATGTACGATTAGTGGACAAAGACATTTTCATACCTTCTAACACCTAGAGGAAAGGACTTACAGAGAAGAAAAGAAATGTGAGCATTTGATAACGTGAATGACAGCTCCAAGATCATCAAGGATTCTGGTTCTTTTCTGTCTAGTTTCTCTACCTTTCATGATTGCCAATTTGAGTGTAAAATGGCTGCTCTAGTTTGAGATTCATAGCTTCATCCTAACAACATAAGAACATGTGCATTCTTTTCCATTTAAAGATATTTAGATCTCATGATCACTTTTGCTTTACAACCAACGGGACAGACTTAGTCCCAAGGTCACACTTATTTGATAGTGAAATCAAGATGGTTGCCTATTTTTTTTTTTTTTTTGTCATTCATGGGGCTTGAACTCTGGCCCTGAGTGCTGTCCCTGAGCTCTTCAGCTCAAGGTGAGCGCTCTACCACTTGAGCCACAGTGCCATTTCAGGTTTTCTGGTGGTTAATTGGAGATCAGAGTCTCTCGGACTTTCCTGCCTAGGCTGGCTTTGAACTGAAATCCTCAGATCTCAGCCTCCTGAGTGGCTAAGATTACAGGCATGAACCACCAGTGCCCAGCAAAGGGTGCCTATTTTGCCTGGCTAAAATGTCAGTTTCTTCACTTAATGAAATAGAAGGACAACTGGTCATCCTTTTTCATGGTTTTGTAGTTCAGAAGAGATCCTGATTCCAATTTGAATAATATTATGGCCTCTCCTTTAAAAATAACCTGGACAAAACTGCTCTTTAGTGTTTTTGATATAAATCATGAGTTACTAGTTTTAAAAATTGTTCAAATTCAAGCACCCACACATCTATATACTTTCCAATTATCTCAAACAAACTGCCAGAGTTGTTCTACTTTTCAAATCAGTGACACTAAGCTACAGCTAGAGCTTAACATTTTATTTGACTTACGACTATGTTTATTGTGGCCAAGAAACTAGAGTAACAGTATGTTTACTCCTCAGTCCTGAAATGGCTCACTTCCTTTCTTTCCTAATAAAGGCACTAACACCTACAACTGAACCCAACTTTCACAAGGACATTTATTGACACTCCATGCCTTGGAACCCAACTACCTTCTTTTTGGTGGCATGTAACAGGCATAACCTTTTCTCTGGAACATGTCAACTCCTATTTAGATATTTTTGGTTGACCATATAACCATTCCTAAATCTCAAATCACCTGGTTGTTTTAACTCAATGGTCGTTTTCAACAGCCTTTCATTGTGAAAGGGAGTATTATAGCCCCCAAACTTTCAAAGTAGATACTATGCTTTTCATGGGATGGTAGAGGACATGTGGCTGATCTTTTTGTCAGGCAAGAAGATATTGAAAAAAGAGACAGTTCTTTCAAGTTACTATACACACCAAGTAGTATGTCTGGTTCACTTAGTTTTTGCAGAGCATTTTCAATAGCTCTACGTGCTGTCTTGAGCAACTCAGATGAAAAACTCTACAGGAAGTCAAGCCTGGGAGCTTTCCAGTTGCTAATGGCTTTGATTGCTTTAACAACTTTCTCCTCAGACATTGTAATGTGACCTGTTCACTTTTCCCCCAATAAAAGCTCTCTCCTCCTTTAATCACATAGCTTCTCTATGATCAGTTTCATCACCACCATCATTCTTTACACCAAGTAATTGTGAATCAGCATAATATTCATAGGGGTTTGGAATAACAAAAATAAATAAATAAATAATTTAATGAAAGAGGTTGGGATAGAACTTCTAGTGTTGACTTGGACTTCAAATTATGAACTTGAAAAGTCTTTCCCCTTGGGCTCTCCTACTATGAACCTGTCCATAGCAGAACAGATCCTATAAACCTACTTACTGGCCTGTTGTGACCAATATGATTTGCTTTCCATTTTGGACACACAATGGGCCTAGAATCTATAGTCTATAGTCCTGAGCCACTTCAGAAAGAGCAGGTGATTTTGACTTGACAAAATACTGTTTGTCAGGTACAATTTTGTTTTCAGTAAGACCTAGCCATTGGATAAAATGAAAGGTTGACTTAGAGAGCTGATGTAAAGGAAAAATAACTTATGGAATTGGAAAAATATTTACAAAATGAGGAAATAAAGATAAAACAGATACGCTATGTTTCAGATGAAGGAAGCATGCTTAAAGCTTAATACTGCATGAACTCTGAAAACTAGAATTTGGTTCCATTCATAAGTAGTCTCTCCTTGACCAGAGCGATCAAAAGGTAAAGGTGAAAGTTTGAACCGTCAATTACTATTAAGACTGTAAATTAGGCTGGGAAGGTGGCTCAGTGGTAGAGCGCTTGCCTTGCATGCCTGAGGCCCTGGGTTCGATTCCTCAGCACCACATAAGCAGAGAAAAAAAAGCCGGAAGTGGCGCTGTGGCTCAAGTGATAGAGCGCTAGCCTTGAGCTGAAGAGCTGAGGGACAGTGCCCAGGCCCAGAGTTCAGGCCCCATGACTGGACCCAAAAAAACGTAAATTGAAAACACTTGCTAGCTAAGTACCACTACGACTCCTCTTTTTTATTGATTTGGAAAACATTACTCTTTCAGTTGCTTTGCCTTAAATTTGAGAAGTGTGTGGACCCAAATAGTGATTTTTTCCCCCACTGCCGAAAAATCAAAGGTTTTTTCTTTCTTTTCTTTATGTGTTCTTTAAGAAACAAAGCCCCAACTCATCAAGGCTTTCATCCAATGATATACAAAAGGATTACTGTGTTTTAGGTCTTTGTATCTTTCTTTTCAGTGGATTACACCTACAACACAAGAGCTTTTGGTCCTCTACCTGTTAGACAGGGTAATAAAGTAGCATTAACAAAACTGTAAGTATAACAATGTTTATTGGCTCTATTACATGTTTTCTGCCTCTGTATTTTGGGATTCTTCATATTTCTCAAGTGTAGCTCTTCTTCATATGTTGTCCTTGATCAACAGACCATTTTTTCAAACAGCAAATTTATGTACAATAGTATTCTTCCCTTGTCCATTCCATTAAAGAGTCTGACTTTCTCTCAAGCTCCCTTTTCCCTTGGAAGCTCATATCTAATACACTCTTGTCACTTTGAATGTCATTGTCATGGTACACTTTAAAGGCTTTTTTAAGTGTCCAGCTATAAGCTATAAAGCACTGTATCCTGCTGCTCTTTGTAATAAAAAATGTCAGATCCCACAATGGCTAGCTTTAGGTACTGAAGACAGTTGAATGCTAGTCTGAGACTTACTCCATTCCAAAACCTTTAGAGGACTATGTTGTGGCCAAAGGAGGACATTCATCTTAAGGACAAGCATTGTCTTTGAACCAATTGTACATTGCAAGCATTTACTGAATACTTGTTAAGAAGGCAGAATTGAACTAGATGCAGGAACAAAAATATAAGATTGGCATGTTATACTCCCAACCTTTGGAGATTTTTTTTAATGTGGGGAATGGAGAATTAAATGAAAGAAATACTAAAGTAAAACTTCCAGCTTACAAACCATGAAACATTAGAGCTGGAATGGTCCTTTAAAGCTCATCTAGTCCATCCATGTCTTCAAACCATGAATCTTCAAGTTCTGAGTTTCAGCAGCCCTTCTTGCTTCTCTCTGCCTCTGTCCTCTCAATCCCTGTCATTTGTTTGTGTTTCTGTAAGATATTATTTGAACTAAAGCTTCCCTAGCATTCACATTTTTCCAAGTCATCTCTTGACACCAATGAAGTAATAGAGCCCCCAAAAGGTTGAGCATATGTAGCCAATCAGTGAGTGGGATCCCAGTTTTCTGATCCCAAAGATCCATTTTCTTCATTCACTTATGCAGCTTAGCAGGAGACACTGCTGAAATATCAAAGCAATTCTGCTGTTTTTGGAAGAGCCAATTGTCTCAGGAGAAAGAAGTTGCTTTAGGGAATTCTTAGCCAAATGCTCAGATCCTAAGTTATTTCAAGATGTCAAAGAAAGTGGATAGCGGTAAGGGTTGTACCATTTATCCTCCCATTTTTCAGTTCTCAGATGTCCTCTTCTTTCACAGCCACATATTACCTAGCTGATGGAGTTTTGGGGACCTGAAATCATATATGCAAAGTATTAACTGGAGGTTCTTCCTTTCCTTCTTCTTCCTCATATTTGCCTTCTTTCATTTCTATTTTCCTTCCTTCTCTCCCAAATAATATAAGCACCTTATAGAATTGTAGTAGGAAGACCCCTACTCAGGCAGGCAAGCCTACCTAGTTGTCCGGAGTGACAGAGCCCACCGCAACAAAGTTGCTAACAAAGAAGCAACTTTATTGAGAAGGTTTCTACACTGACCAGTCAGGGCTGCAGCACAGGCTCAGGAGCTGATACTGCGACCCTGGACGGCCCACAAGCTAGAGGGTTTTTTTTTTGGTTTTGTTTTATTGTGAAAATACTGTACAGAGGGGTTACAATTACATGGGGATGATAATGAGTACATTTCTTATCAAGCATTGTAGCCTCCTCCTTTGTTTACCCTTCCCATCCTCCCCCTGCCCCCCACCCAATCCTCCTCACCCCCCCACCAATGTTGAAAAGTTCGTTTTTCCACATAACGACTTATACATATCATTGTTGCAATGGGTACACCTGTATCCTTATTTCAATGATTTGTTTTTTTCCCTTCCCCTCCACAAATTATACGACATCAAATACAGTGAAAGCAGGGGTTATACTGTGGGGAAGGCACATACAAAGCAACAAAGAAATAATCTTATAAATGTGATAGAAACAATCGCATGAAAGAAAAAAACATTTGAATACAGATCTTAGAGTTCATTTCCCTAACATCAATTTATCTGACCTTTTCTGCTTGACTCAAACATATACTAGTTATTGCAAATAAGGGAATGCATGAGACCTGTGTTTCTTTGGACCTGGCTTACAAATAGAATGGAAGAAAGACAGTCTCTTCAGTAAATGGTGCAGGCAAAATTGGTTAACTACTTGTAGAAAACTAAAGCTAGATCCTTATATAACACCCTGCACCGGAATCAACTCCAAATGGGTCAAAGACCTCAGAGTCAAAGCAGACACTCTGAAAACATTACAGGATGGAATAGGAGAAACCCTACGTCTCCTTGGCACAGGCTGAAATTTTCTTAATAGAGACCCAGAAACACAACAAATCAAAGAAAGGTTGCACAAATGGGATTGCATGAAATTGCAGAGCTTCTGCATGGCAAAGGACATAGCTAGCAAGATCAATAGAAAGCACACGGATTGGGAGAAGACCTTCACTAGCCATACAATGGACAAGGGTCTCATATCTAAAATATACCTGGAACTCAAAAAATTAAATCCCCCAGCAACAAATCTTCAAAGAAACAACTGCCCAATAAATAAGTGGGCTAAAGACTTAAAGAGAAACTTCTCTGAAGAGGAAAGAAGATGACCAATAGACACATGAAGAAATTCTCAACTTCCCTAGCCATAAAAGAAATGCAAATCAAAACAACATTGAGATACCACCTCACCCCAGTTAGAATGGCTATAATCAAGATCTCTAATAACAACAGATACTGGAGGGGATGTGGACAGAAGGGAACCTTACTGCATTATTGGGGGGAGTGTAAATTTGTTCAACCACTTTGGAAAGCAGTATGGAGGTTCCTCAAAAGACTCCACATAGAGCTCCTCTATGACCCAGCAATCTCACTTTTGGGCATTTACCCAAATGTTCACAAACCAGACCACACTAAAGCTACCAGCACGACTATGTTTATTGCAGCATTATTCACCATAGCTAAGATATGGAACCAACCCAGATGCCCCTCAGTAGATGAATGGATATTAAGCTAGAGTTTTTAAAGGCAAAATCCATGTGGTCAATCTAGCCATGTGCAGGTGACCAATGGTATCATCACACACACACACACACACACACACACACACACACAAAGACTGTACAGTCATACCAGACCACACACAGGTGGCCAATGAAGTTAATGGCTGTAATGGCTGTTTAAACAAGCCTGTCACCTTAGTTTAAAATGGCATGCCCAATTAGTGGGTACAGAAGGGATCTTACCTTTTGGTGGGCAAAAGGCAGCCAGTCAGTCTAACTGAACAATCAGGGTAGGTTAGGTTGTTAAGGAGAGGGGGACCAGATGCATTTTTTTCATTCCGGGAACTTGGCCCATCAAGTCTAAAATCCTGAAAACAAAGGCAAAGCTCAAAATGGGATCATAACAGCTTGGGCCCCATCTCAGGGTCCACTTCAGAATGCAAATTAATATCATCTAAAAAGAATACCATTTGACTTCTTCTAAAGAGAAATGATTAATTTTGACACCTCTCTATCTATCTTTCTATATCAAGACTTTTCTCCCATGAAAAATATTCATGTAAATAATTTAATATTGGAAAAAGCAAAATTCAGAGTCACATCCTTTGTCTGTATGTCCTATATAATCCCCATGAGTGTTTTGTCTATGAATGTGATAGAATTTTACTCTGTAGATTAGGTTTGATTACATGCCAATAGTGCTGAGATACTAATATGATTATGTTATATCTGTATCTAATTTGAAAAAAAAAATCCATATTATGAGACTGTTGTTTGGCTAGGACTGGAGAGCACATAAAAAAACTGAGACTGAGCCCCATAAAAGGAGCCTAAACCCTAAAACTAAAAGGAACTGCTATTTGCCAACAACCAAAAAGTTTCCATTACAGTTCTAGCTGATATTATGATTTGTCAAGTGAGTGTATTAACTCTATTTTCTTACCTTCTGAATTGTTATTATCTTTTAGAAGCTGTCATTCAACAAAATTTATGAATATATTACATCTTGATTAGTGTCACCCATCTTAACATTCTCATCCATCCCTCCAAATTCAAACCCTTTCTTCTTACTTTTGTAGGATATATATTGCATTTTTTCCTGCATTCTCCTCTGCCCTTCTTCTCTTCCTCTACCCCTCTCCCAATGACCTCACCCCACCCCTTTGAAGTACCCATTTCCTGGTGTTTATTTTGTTGAACCCTGAATTTGCCTTTCTTAGGAATTACACTGTTTGAGTTCTCCCCTGAATCTACCTTATTTCAGTTACATTGTGTATGCTTGCATACCACCCAAAGTATTTACCTACTGTTTATAAATTAATCCTAGCTTCCACATATGAGAGAAAACATGCAACCTTTGTATCTCTGGGTCTGACTTACTTAACATAATTTTTCCTGGTCCTTCCATTCTTTTGAAAATGATTCAATATCATTCTTTCTAATGGATGAGTAAAATTCCATTGTGTACATATAGCACATTTTCCTGATCCAATCGTCCATTGAGGGGCACATGGGTGTATATTTTAAATTTGTTAGCATTTGGAACATCACTGACTGGAGAGAGACTTTTTAGTCATATCTTAGAAATTGCAAATTTCTTGCCCAGTATTATGTCCTTCGTATGGAAACTCACTGATTAATAGCTCATATTTGGAAGTAGTCTAACTGGAAGACAGTACTCCTGTATTCCACCCATGCTAAAACCACACACCACAAAACTAGAGTGAGTCTTATATTCCAGTATCCACTGAATAATTTTTAATATATATTTATTGTAAAAAATGTTGTACAGAGGGGTTACAGTTTCATGAGTAGGGTAATGGGTACATTTCATAGCAAGCATTGTTACCTCCTCCTTTGTTTCCCCCCTACCACCACTTCCCTCCCCACTTCCCCAACACCTCCTACATCCACCCCTGACATTGTAAAGTTGGTTTTCAACATAGTGTCCTGTACATCTCGTCATCACAATGGGTCAGCCTGCATCCCCATTTAAGCATTCTGCTATATCCCTTCCCCTCCCCCAATTACAAAAATGTATATACAAGGTGCAGAACATTGGCATCAAATCCAGTGAAGACAGGGGTTACACCATGGGGGAAGAACATACAAAAGAAACAAAAGAATCACATAGTGCATTGTAAATACATTAAAAACACTAGCAAGAAAGAAAAAACCTCTTGTGTCCTTGTCTTGGGGTACATCCCATTGAATTATTTAAACTAATCAATCCTAAACCAGTTTGTCATGCTTTGCCATGCTTTTGCCCAGAGAAACTATGGAGACATTCCTACTCAAGCTGTCTTCTCACACCTTCTGCCTCCTGACAAACCCTGGTGCTTTCTCATATGGCTCTAAGGAAGGGGGCCCCTCCTACTACTGGGAACTATGAGTACCAAGCTATATTTTTAATGGCAGTCACTTCTTCATCTGTCAGCCCAAGAATAGCTATTTAATAATAAAACCTGCATTTTAAACAGTGAGAGTCCCTAAACAGAGCTCAGCTAAAACACGTTCAGACTCCTGGCTCATGGAAACTATGACCTCATAAAATGGTGTTATTTTAAGCTGCAGAGTTCAACTTGCAAGTTTGTGGAAATTTGTTATGTAGCAATGGAAAATTAGTAGAGATGTAAAAATTATATTTAAGCATACTATATTCATTTCTCATCTTTGTCCATTTAACATATCATACATATCTTCTGTAAGGGAAATAGTTTTAGTGAAGTCTCAAAGATTGGAATCAGTGTTCTAGATACTTGCCTGAATTTAGTTCACACAGTGAATAAAGTTGGAGTAATAGGACCATCACACAGAGACTTCAATGCCATAAGAAACAAAAAGCCCTTCTCATTCCTTTAAATGAAAGGGAATGAAATACTTTTTAAAATATTTTTATTACCTTTAAGTATTTGTACAAAGAAGTTGCCATTTAACAAAGCAGTTTTTTTTTGTTTTTTTTTTTTGGGTCCGGTCGTGGGGCCTGAACTCAGGGCCTGGGCGCTGTCCCTCAGCTCTTCAGCTCAAGGCTAGCGCACTACCACTTGAGCCACAGCACCACTTCCGGCTTTTTTCTTTTTGCTTATGTGGTGCTGAGGAATCGAACCCAGGGCCTCGAGCATGCAAGGCAAGCGCTCTACCACTGAGCCACCTTCGCAGCCCAACAAAGCAGTTTATTAATACAATACATCTTGATCATTTTAACAGTAGCTATGGAGTATGAATACAATATGAGAAAATATTGAGATTAAGAAGCTCATAGGCTGTTACAGTAAACTAAGTGTGAAGAAACAGAGACTGATCAAGACAGGAGTAATGGCAGGGGAGAGAAGTAGAACAAACCTGGTATGCACCTGAATAGGAAAATAGTACAAACAGAAAATACATCAATAATTGCCTAGGGCTGAGGAGTAGTGGGGGAGGATAAGTATGAGGAAAGGAGAGGAATGCAAAATGACTACTAATGAGAATGGAGTTTCTTTAATACATAATGGAATATTACTAAATTTTGATGATACTTGCACAACTCTGTGAACCTATTGAAAACCACTGAATTGTTGTATACTTCACATATACATGTATGAAAACAGAATAATTAAACACATTTAAAATTGTTTTTAAAAAGGGAGGAAGAGTAATAGTGAATATGAATTTTATCAAAGTACCTTATATACATATATAGAAATATCACAATGAAATTTCTTTGTGTAATGAATAAACACTAACAAAAATAGAGAAAAATGAAATAAGAGGGAATGATATAACACATGAATTCTATCTTAGTAAGGTTTTTATTTAAAAAAAAAAAGGTGATGTACCTAGCCTGGTACCCGTGGCTCATGGCTATAATCTTACTCACTCAGGAGGCTGAGATCTGAGGGTTAAAGTTCAAACTGAGCCCAGACAGGAAAGTCCTTAAGACTCATATCTCCAATTAACCACCAAACAGCCAGAAGTAGGACTACGGCTCAACTGGTAGAGTGCTAGTCTTAAGCAAAATAACAGCTCAGGAACAGCACCCCAGTCCCTGAGCTCAAGCCTAGGACCTACACACAATAAAAGGTGATGTACCTTACCTGACATAAAAGCAAAGAATCCATGGATATGGGATTAAAGGATGAAAATAGTTGCAGGCTTTGGGTTTGGTGAGATGGCAATAAGGAATTTGATGATTAGAGAGCTATTTTGACTTTGTGCTTGGAGGGAAAGGAAGCTAGTTAATTAGATTTCAGTTGCTCTTGGGTATGCATGAAGGCAGCTGGGTAATGCAACGAATACATCCACTGTATAAAACCTTCCTTGCCCATCTAGATGGGCAAGGGGTGGATTTCACAAGAGTAACATGGTAGAAATAAACTAGTTTAAAGTCATTTACTTGCTTCTCACCTTGTAAAAGAGAGAACTCCTTTTGGATAGTTGCATGAAGAGAGAACTACATTGCCAGCTGTTAATAGCCCTTTATAGCCCCAAAGGGTAACCTTTCTGGGGCTATATTTGGTTATGATTCATATTTGTGACTGTGGCTCAAATCTTGGCATGCAACATGTAAGCTGGTCACTTGTAACTAAAGCAACAGATGGCCATTCCCTTCTCCCTTAAGTAGCTGAGTCTGCTTCCAATCCTTAAAAGTATAAATAATTTACTCTCTGTTCCAGAGTCCAGTTGATACTATTTCTCAAAATATTCCTGTCTGTGCTCCTACATTTACTTATACTTTTCTTGCCAAGGCCTTATAAATATCCCTTCTGATATTTATTTTATTGGTAGAAATACTGGCATGACCTAAACTCTGAAGTAAATTGTAAAGGATAAGATCATCTTCATTCAGCCCAATAGGATTTTTAAGTCCAACTGCCCTTCTCCTTTGGGAGAGTTTTCTTCCAGAAACCACTGTGTAAGATCCTGCTTTCCATCATGGATTTATTGGTTAATGAGGCCTGTGGCTAAGTGTGGTTTTCCTGTGTTTAGCTTTTGAAGCTCTCAAAGACAGTTGCTTGAATAGAGAGTTGACAGAATTATAGCTCAGCAAGCTTGCTGGCTATAGCCCACAACACTCTACTACCACTGATGGATTTTATGGCTGATTTAATGAACAAATCAAGTATTTGAAGGAGAATGAATAGATGTTAGCATCCTGCTTTGCTATCTAGAAAGTTTTCTCATTAAACCACATTTTTCTATCTCCTTTTTATCTAACCTTTGTTAACTTTCTTCAAGTACCTGAACAGGAGCTCCTGGGCAACCATAGCTTTAGGATGAGGTCACTGGGTTGGAACCTTGGGATTTAGCTCACAGTGTTCACATGGGGAAAAGGGAACTTTGCAAGTAAAACATATAGGAACAGAAAATGACCAAAGTTCACCTTACCTGAGCATTCCTTGCCTTCAGGCTACTTAGTCACTCTTACAACATTCATTTGTATTTCTTTTGTATAAACCTCAGAAAATTGAAAAAAAAATCACCCTCACATTATTTCAAGTGAAGAATATGGATTAATTGCCAATATGTAACAAACCACCCTAACTCATTGGCTTAAAACATTTATCATTTGTCTGCAGATTTGCTAAATATTGGCCAATCTAATCTAGGATTTGTCATGAGTTTGTGATAATATGGAGGTTGATTGATCTACACTGAGCATACTTCTGCTTCATATGCTTTTCATTCTTCTAGTACCAGTGGACTATCATAGGCATCTTTTCATGCTTAAGGCTAGATGCAAAAACAAACAGAAATATAGAATGCCTGTTAGGGCTAGGCTTATAACAGGCTTAATGTTATAACATCATATCAATATATATCATTTTATTGTTCTATTTATAAAAAGCAGGTTTCATTGTAGAACCCAGAATAAATTAATGGGAAATATACTCCATCTCTATTATAGAAAAATGAGTCAAATGGCATGGATAGAAAAGGGGGGAATGAAACAGGTTTAAAAATCCAATTTGCCGCAGGCAGATACCACTATTCCCCTTATCCAGATCAGAAACACAATACTAAGAGAGTTTAAATAATTTGTCCAAAGTCATAGGGAAAATGCTGGCAACAATAGCATGCAAATCCAACTTTCATGACTAATGAACCTGTGTGCTTTTTTTCCACACAGAATTCCAAGTGTCATGACATATACTTCATTAGCTAATTAAAGGTCTATGGCTCTTTTCAGGGAATACTTCTTGGGCATAAGGGATGGATGAAATCTCCCCAGACTAAAACACAGACACAAATTCACCTGTCCTTGAAACTGACTTACCAATCTCTCTTTTTTAACAAAAATTGATTTAAAAAAAAAAGAGAATCCAAATATCCCATGATAGTTGAACCATGGTGACTCTGAGCTGTGATTCAATATAGATAGGCCCAGATTAGTGTTTGGTTAGACTTCCTTGGACTGCTTTGTAGGGTTCCTCAGTGGTCCTCATGTCAAGAACCTGACCCTACCTGCCCAGTGTGATGAGGGTAGAATTTTAAACCCAAGCTGCACAATCCTAGCCTGAAGAAATTTAAGCTGATCCCTCTGATACTCCCTGTGAAATTTTCTGCTGTGCAAGTCTCTATGGCAACTCTGTGCCTGTGGCTTTCAATACACCTACACTCCAAAATCTGGCATCCTATAGTTAAAAGCTACCATCTGACCTTAAACTTGCTTTGTCTGACTTTCTGACCGACTCATACTGACAGTGTGCTTGGTTCACATGAACCTTCTAAACAGAGATCCCTAAGACTCCAGGCTACGAAAGCCTCTCCTTGTCCCTTAACACAGTTTTCTCTCCTGATATATTTTGTTCTGCAAACCAACTTAGAGCAGGTGATTGTTAAGGCTGACTGACTCTACCATTCAGTAAGTTCCTGCCTCGTCTCTTTTCATTCTAAAGGCTAATGTGGCTCAGTTACAGCAAACAAGCTGATTTCTGATGTTCTTTCCCCATACTTAATGGAAAACTCTAAGACAGATTACGTGCAGTGATTTGGGAGGCAAAAGGTAACTGAGTAGCCTCTAATAATGGTGGAACCAGAGAGAATGATTGTCAATAGCCCTTCAGAAATGACAGTTAAATCCAGAGAGAAAATAAATGAAAATGATGCTGTAAAAAGAAGTTACTACTAGAAAAAAATTGGCTGCTAATGATTTTTAAAAAGTCTCAATAAATTCAGAGAATATTTTAGCTCTTGTTTGACTTGCTGGCTCATCAATAGGAGGAGAAAGCTACACAGCTACATGTCAGAGAGGATAAGGAAGCAAAGAAATCTGAATAGGACATTGCCATACATATTATGCCTCTTGTTTAAGAATGCTCCAACACTAGCCTGTGGAGAGGAGATAAAGTTGCTGCTAGTTTGGCACCGCATGTGTATCTCTGATTACCTTGCCTAAAAATTGATAACAAAAACTAGCAGTAATAAATTTGGGCTCTAGAGTGCCTAGAACCTAATCTCTTTTTTGTTTTTTGTCAGTGGTGAGGTTTGTTCTCAGGGCCTGGGTGCTGTTTCTGACCTTTTTTATTTAAAGCTAGCAATGTACCACTTTGAGCTACAGCTCCACTTCCAGTTTTCTGGTGGTTAATTAGAGATAAGGGTCTCACAATCTTTCCTGCCTAGGCTTCGAACCTTGTTCCTTAGATCTCAATCTCCTGAGTAGCTAGGGTTACAGGCATAAGCCACCAGCACCCAGCCTGAATCTCTTTTGATATGTTAAATTTAGCAAGGTTCTTAACTCTTAGTTATCTATAAAATTGGCATCATACATCTTACCTCATGTAGTTGTACACATCAAATAGCATAATGTTCAAAGTGTTCTTGGCACAATGCTAGGCGCATAGTAGGCAATAAATATTACCCATTACTAATATTAACAGATGTACATCTGGGAAGACTTTCAAGAAAAACCTTGATTCTAGGGTAAATTGGGACTGTAGTATCTGTTGATGTGTCTATTTAAAAATAAACTCTTAAATATATTGACTTGTGTGTAACTGAGTTGATGGATGCAGTTAATGCTTTTCCTTTCTACTGATACACACACACACACACACACACACACACACACACACACACACAGTACTGTAAATGAATAATCTATACATACATACCTACAAAGACCAAAGCTCAGGATAGACTGGAAGCTCATGGGCAGTTACTAAGTAACTTCTAATGGACCCTTGTACTTCTGCTCCCACAAATCAACTTGAACACTTACTAAGAATCGATAGTGTTGCTGCCAAACACATTTATGCCTATTGTACTTGCTAGTATAATGAGGTTATTTAATGTGCATTTGTGAAACGTGAGTATAAAAAGGAAGCTACTGTTCCTATGAAACTTGAGTTCAATGCTTTGGAAAGACTTGACAGACAAAAGTCATTTTACAACATACCTTATTGTTGAAAATAACATAAAAACTGAAACTAGAAATCAGATGAAATATTAGGGAAGTATCTTAGGAAGAAACAGTCTGTGGAATTCCAGTCAGCAGCAGACCCACGCTCGAAGAAAAGCTCTTGGGCCTACAATATATCACCACATTGAGTGAATAAATGTACTTGCATGATTTAAGTCTTTTCTTCCACCTTCATCTTGTTATTCTATTCAACTGTATCCTCAGCTCTCTGTCTCCTGAAGTATACTACCTTCTTTTCATGCAATGATGGGCCTTCAGCACACTATTTAACTTTCTGGAAATGATCTTAAATATTTCTTCTCCCGCTCTCTTACTCTGGCTTACTTCCTCTTGGGTTCACAAATGATCACTTTCTATAAAATGACCAGGTATTACACTCTCCTTGAAAACATTCTCCTTTAGGCCCATAATCCCTTAGCACTGAGTAGTTTCTTATTGCACTTACTGAGTTATAATTACTTGAATTTTTGTTCTCCTTTAGATATAAGTTTCTGAAAAAAGCCCACAGTAAATGATGGAAAAATGAATCAATCCTTTCATCTTAACTAATCTTTTCATCTTAACTTTTTAAGGAGCCTAGGGATGAAGGAGGTTTGTCAGTAGTATTTGCTGCTATAATATAACCGGTACCTGAATCATAGGATAGCCCGAACAAAACACTTCAACCAACATTGACACATTTGTGGAATCCAGCCAAAATATACTTTATTTAATTCTTATGCTACTTATAGACAAAGAACGAAGCTGTTACAGTACTGTTTCAGTAGTCCTCCTGTTCCTAGAACATGTACCATTCTGCATTATTTCCCATCATTTAAATGATCACTTAACACTGCTTAGAAAAATCTCATTTGTCTCAAGTACTTACACAAATTTTTTACCATATAAATGAGTTGCACTTTTGTGAGATAAACAAGCCAGATATGATTAGCTCTGTTATGAAGATTCATGGCTCTAAAACTTAAATATAAAACAGAATCACCCAGCATGTTACTAAAAATGAATGATTCCAAACCCAAATCCAATTAGGATTCTTTAGCTCCAGAACATTGTAGGGATCTGCATTTCAATAAGTTCCTTTATGTCAGCTGGATGCAGATAGTCCAGGAACCATTCTTTGAGAAACGCTTACACAAATTTTGCATGGAACAACAGTGCAAGTGATATTCTCAATAATTATACTAGCTGTCACCCACTGCTATTCTTTGCTAGGCAAAGATCTGTCCTAAGATCATTGTGGAAAGCTATCATTGTCTAATTCAGTCTTTCCTTGTTCACACATAAAGAAGACATTATTTTAATCTCTTATTTTGCATATGAGAAAACTGAGGGTAAGAGACATTATGTAATTTGCTTAGAGTCACACACCTAAATATAGTAGAGCCACTCAACATATTCTACTTGTAAAGACCATCTCCTCTCCCTTATTACAGGCTGCCTGTCTCCCTCAACTATGTCCACATTTGTAGACATCTACAATGGATCCTTTGCACACTTAATAAGTGCTTACCTCTTCACCCTTAATCAGAACTATGATCTATTGCTTTAAAGGTACCTTATTGCAGATTACCAAGAAGGAAAGGGACCTGTCTTCCCAAAGTTCTTTGTTCTGCATCTGTTGAAACAATAGACCTTGGGGGAAAGAATCCCTTTTCAAGAAGAAACATGTATATCCTTTCTGCTCTGCTCACATGACCCATTATCAAATAAAGAAGAAACTGATAAAACATCTGACTCACTTGGCCCTTCTTTTCCAAAGCAGGAAGAGGCACAGTAAGTGAATTTAATTCTGAAGTTCAAGTGCTCACCTGCAAACCATGGACTGGGACAAAGATTCAGTGCACTATATGTGATTGCTGTGGTGAAGCAGCCTTCAATAAGTGGAAGCAGATTGGAATGTACAAACAAGACCATCAGGGATCCATCCTGTAAGGGATTTAGGCTTACCATTGTGTGAACTTCCTTCATGTAGTTTGGTTAAGGTCTCCATTAACCCAGTGTGGATAGAAAAATTACTTTGCATAAGGCTTTCTACTTAGAGCAAAACCTAAGGTGAAAAGTGCCTTACTGGATAGTAAGTAAATGATAGATCTCTCTATTGCATCTACCTCTTGTTTCCACCTTTTGCTTCAGAGCAATGTCCTGGCTAAATGTAATCTGAACATTTAACTACTACACCTAGAAATAAAAACCAAGTAGGGCTTTCCAGAGGTCATTAGATTTCTGCCAGACAGAATCTAAGCTAAAGATAGCAAATAGTAGTTGCCTGCTCACTCAATGCATGACAGTGGCTGACTACAACAATATAGTGAGAAGAGTTATGAGGCAGCAAATGGGCACTATAGGAAAGAACACCAGAATTGATTAGTGATGCCTGCCAAGAGCATGAGGGCTAGCTATATTTTTGTCATCCTTGCTGCAAGCCAGTAGTTCCTAAATCTGATTGAATACAAAATTATAGGGAACTTCAAAAAATATCAGTACTTAATGTCCACCCCAGACCAATTAAATTAGATTAGATTCTTGGAGGTGGAATTCAGATGTTGGAACAACAAGAGATGAGAGTCACTGCTCTGCACCATTGCAGACATATACATAATTAAATCCAGTCATTCCCAAATGCATACCCTCTCCCCAGAACCTGCTAGGCTTGCTTCATGAGAATTTTCTGAAAACCTTGTAAAATTATGGATCACTGGGACAAACATAAAAATTCCAATCTGAAAGTATGATGGTAGAGATCAAAATTTGTACCTTTTTGGAAGACAATTTTTAGTCTTTTACATAAAAAAATCCCCAGAAAATAAGAATCTTTTCTGTGCCAGTCCTGGAGTTTGAACTCAGGGCCTAGGTACTGTCCCTGAGCTGTTTTGCTCTACCACATGGACTTATCTGCCCCAGCTGGCTTCAAACTATGATCCTCAGGTCTCAGCCTCCTGAGTAGCTAGGATTATAGGGATGAGAGTGTGAATGTGTTTTTTTCTTAAAAATAACAATAATATTTTTTATAAAAACAGATGCTGGTAAGAAACTCTGTCTAGCAAGTTTGCTCACTCATCTATAGCACAAAAAGGAACCACTGTCTTAAACTATTCATAATATTTCAGATGAATGAGGATTTTGACAGGAGAAGGAAAACCTTGTGCTGTAGAGCTGTGGTCTTTAATCCTGACTGCATATCAGAATCTCTTGAGAGACTTTTTAAAAACACAACAATGCCTAAGTTCAATGTCAGACCAATTAAATCAAATTTTCCAGTGGGAAATCTGTATGGTTCTATTGTGCTGCTACAACTGAGAATTTCTGCTCTGTGAAGTAAGGCACAGGAATCTCATCTGAGAACCTCGTCGGGTAGATTTCATGTCTCTTTAAATTTCGTCCCTGACTTAGTCTAGTGAGTTTGGCTTAGTATTAGGGAGAAGTACATTTTATTCCCAAACCTTGCTTACCATTAGAATCTGTAATTCATAATGGTTTTTCAAGTTTTTTGGATTTCAAAAACATTTGTTACTGGGGAGGGAGGGGGATGGAAGGATAAACAAAGGAGGAGGCTGCAATGCTTGGTAAGAAATGTACGCATTATGCTGCCCATGTAATTGTAACCCCTCTGTACAGTATGTTCACAAATAAAATAAAATAAATTAAAAAAAAACATTTGTTACAATCATTCATATATTTGTGGAGAGCACTTACTGAGGATTGAACTCAGGGACTCCTTCATGCTAAGCACTTCCTCTATCACTATATTCAGTCTCTCATCCATTTTATAAAAACCCAGTTACTAACTGTATCAGATTATCTGTTAAATGTAGACTCCAATATCTTGTACCTGTATAAAAATATTTTAATGAGCTTGTAATTGCTTTTAGATTATCAAATGAAATGTGGGATAATTGATGATCTTAAGAGACAGACTTTGTAAAGAAAAGACAGAGGCAAACTTCTCAATATAAATTAATGGGAACAAATAGACATTTTAACCACAAATCTATTATTGGCCCACTAATCTCTTTTGATTTCTTTCCTTTAGAAGTTTGCCTTTGTGTTTATCAGCCTCATATTAGTTGCATAAGACAGCCAGACAAACATAGGCAAGTCAGCTTTGTGACAATGGTCATACCAGTGATGGTGAGAATGACAGAGTACAACAAGATTTCTCTGCTTCTTCATAATACATATTTGTTGGGGGTTATTTATTAAGACAGAGTCTAGCTATGTAGCCCAGGCTGGACTTAAACTCACAATTCGCTTGCCTCAGTCTCCCAATTGCTGAAATTCTGAGTGTTTCTCACTCTCAGAATGCATTATTAATGATTACATTCATATCCTAACTTATGCTGGAATTTCAAATCATTTAGTGATTAATATTTGATTAAAATATTGTAAATGTAAATGAAATAATGCATTAAGTCTCTGATACTTCAAATATTCTCAGAAATAAAAGAGCCATGGATATCTTGGTAGAGAAACTGGCTGACAAGGAAGGCCTGAGATTGTGTTCAAGGTGGTAGAATGCTTGCCTAACATGCATAAAGCCTTGGCTTCTATCCTCATAGCCATAAAAAAAGCCTAAAGTTGACATCAGCTCTTTTTGTTAATGCAGTTGTTCTTGCACTTCACATTTCAAGACTTCTTTGCAGAGATAACCTCTTCTCAATCACACAATTTAAGGCTTTGTCCTGAGAAGGAACATGAGTGTAGTAAAAGAAGGCCTAGTCATCTCAGTAGGCTTAATGTCTTCCTTTAGTACCTGGTTCTGGTTAGTAGAAAGAATTATAGCTAATGAAAAATACACCATCCGTAGAACTATCCTGGAAAATTTGGATTCTCTTAGACTCACCCAAATGAGAACTTACCATCAAACCTCTGGAAGGCAGACTAGCTGACCTCATAAACAAGACCATTCCCTTTATTGGACCCAAGAAGCCCACTGCTGTTACAATGTCTCTACCTTTGCACTAAAAATAGAGCATTATGTGTTTGCCAAGATTAGCCATTCAATGAGTAATGTGTTCCTATACATTTGTACTCACAGCAGCATATCCTGGGACATGTTTATAGTTGAGAAAGGTTAGTATTAACATTGTGTCAGAGGATTAATCCATTTTAATTGTAAATACCAAGAATAAATTCACTTCTTTGGGGCCCACATGTATAACTTTGGCTAAATATTTATAGATCATTTGGGATGCTTACTCTTAAATCTGGAGTTAGGTATTTACTTGCATAATTGCATACTCCACCCTCATTTCTAACTCCATTCCGTTTTCTCATCATGTTTTTCTCTCTAAAATATCCATGTGTTGGGGGAGACATAATGGGAATATGTGATCAATGATCTATAGCTACTAATATTGGTAACAGGTAACCCTCAGGTTAGTAGAGCAACCAGGAAAATACCTTAGATATATTACGTGGATTGTGGAATGAACAGGGTCCCCAGAATTAAGTAAGATTTCTTGAGCCACGAATCTTCATGCCACTTTATGAATCCAATAAGTTTATCATAGAACCCCTTCCATACCAGGTATACTACTTATACTTTCTAAAATAGCACATCCAATAGTTTTCTGCAATGAAGGAAATGGTCTATATCTGGGGTATCTAGCACAGTAGCCTTTAGCTACCTGAAAGTGCATGCAATATGGCTAATGTAGTTGAGAAACTGATTTTTTTTGTCAGTCATGGTGCTTGAACTCAGGGCCTGGGTGCTGTCCCTGAGCTCTTTTGCTCAAGGCTAGTGTGCTACCACTTTAAGCCACAACTTCACTTCTGGTTAACTGGAGATAAGAGTCTCACGACTTGCCTGCCTAGGCTAGACTGACTTTGAATCACAATCCTCAGGTCTCAGACTCCTGAGTAGCTAAGATTATAGGCATGAGCCATCTGCACCCATCATTATTTTATTTTTTACTAATTCCAATATAAAAGCCACATGCAACTCATCACTATCCTATAGGGCTAAATTGTTAACAATAGTGCTGACCAGATCTTTGCAGAATGGCATTATCTTAGCTAATTTGGAGAATATTAAGGAATTAGTTGAAAAACATTGTTTAGTAGGAATATTTCTTTCTGTAATGTGAAACCTGGGTTATAATCAAAATATGCTAGATGCATTAAGGTTTGTAAAAACGCACAACACCCAAGTTCTTATTAGTTCCACTAAAAAGTGTAAGTGAGTAGCAAGTCATTGAATTAATTTTCCTTTATTCCTGCTTGAAATACTAAAATGCTTTTAGTCACATTAGGTAAAGCTTTGAAAACAGTACTTCTATAGGGCATTCTAAGACATACACAGCAGTTTGCACAGTGTATCATCCCACATTAATTAAACATTCTCCATACAAAAAGAGCTTGTTTACTTAATTTGCAAAATGTTTCCTTTCCATTTAATAGTTTATTGATCTATATATCATTGGATTGATGGCATAAAGTTATTGATTTATCTGAATTTAAAACAGTGACAGGTCCTGTTGTACAACTCGTTTTGTTCAAAGTCAGCTGTGAACCAGTGGGTAAATGCTCTTCCTAAGATGACCTTTCCCACCTTCAAATTTACAATATTGGTAGTAGTGTAGAAAACAATAAGTAATACTATTAGTTATAAGTGATAATATTATAATTAAATAATCAATAGATATTTTCTAACTAGTCAAAAACCTTTCCATCAGAGATTTTAGAGATCATGTAGCACTTGTGGTAAGTTTTGGAATATTTGAAAAAATTATAAGCTCTGGTTCCATAAATTGACTACAATGTAGGCTTTCAACTAATATAACCCAGATACCATAGCAGCAGTATCTGACTCACATAGGAAATGCATCAAATGGAATATGTGTGTGTGTGTGTGTGTGTGTGTGTGTGTGTGTGTGTGTGTGTGTGTGTGTATCTTACCCATTTCTTTGTCTTGAACATTCTTTCCTAGTGAGCTTAGACCTTGTCAGTGTTCTAGGCACCAGAAACAAAGACTGAAGGTATTTAAATGGCAGTACTTAAGATAAAACTTGTTTTCCCTTGCTAATCTTTATTGTGTGGATATAATCAACTTATAAAAAACAAAAACACCTCATGTTACTGTAACTCCTCTGTACAGTATCTTTACAATAAAATATATATTAAAAAACAAAAACACAATGAATTGCATATAGCTGTTGCCAAGTGGATCTTGGAGAACTCTTGATTGAGTTTCCTTATTTTATAGAAGAAGATGCTGAGCTGACAGAAGGGAAGGGAGTTACCCATGGTTATAGGGTTATAGTCAGCTGGTGGCAAAAATGGGAATAGACCCCAATCCCATGACTCATACAGAATCCAATAAGACACTGTTTCCACTTTATCATATGGAACTTGTACCTTGGATATTTGGTGCAAGATTATCATCACTCTTGAATGTACTGAAAATTGTGTGTACTTGCCCATACAGTCACAACTGGAAAGGTCTTAATAATAAACTGGGTCAAACTGTTGATGTGTGAGATGGTCACATCCAAACAAATAGGATGCATTTGCCTGTGAGTTGGGCTTATATATTTCACAGACATATGTGTTTATTGCCATCTGACTGAAAGGAAGAAATAGCAGCCTCTACATTGAAATAGCAAATCCTAACAATAAGATCTGTTGGAATATGTAGACCTGATTAACAAATGCAATCTTTATTGCTATCATTATCAAATTCCTGGAAATGTATTGTTTTCACCTAACAACTTACTCCTTACTTATGTCCTAAATCTTTAATAGGTATTGATCTTATGCTAAAATAGTGCTTCTTTTTTAATTTTTATTTATTTTTATTGTGAAAATACTGTACAGAGGGGTTACAATTACATGAGCAAGATAATGACTACATTTCTTATCAAGCATTGTAGCCTCCTCCTTTGTTTTCCCTTCCCATCCCTTCCCATTAAAATAGTGTTTCTTAAATATAACATTGATATCATTGTTAGAAAGTATATAAGAGTTCACTCCCAAGAGTTCAATAGACAGGAGGGACGTCTTCTACTTCAGTCAGAGACAAAAGGAATAACCTGTGAATTTTAGATTGCCTTTGTGACGTAAATGATTCTTTAAATTTCCAATGTTAAATGATTCATAAACTGAGAAATGTCATTATTATTTATTAAATAGTATAATTAATACAAATGAACTATCTGAAGAAAGGTACACTTATAGTTAATAGCATTATTGTTTTACTGCCAACTGCATCTGTTTCTAAAAAAAACATTCAGTGCTTCTGTTTACAAAATGTGTTTATATCCTTACTTTCCCTGCCGTTCAACATTCCTGCTAACTTGTATTAGAGAAGCAAACCATCCACCACCCTCACATTTCTTTTTAACTTTATTGTATCTTAACGATACCATTTTTCATCTTGCAATTTGGTCCTTATAATTCTATGGGGGGTTACCAGTACCAGGACATAAACACAGGGTCTGGGCACTGTCCTTTGTCTTTGCTCAAGGCTCACTATACCATTTGAACCACAGCTTTACTTCCAACTTTTTGCTGGTTAATTGGAGATAAAAGTCTCCAAGATTTCCTGTCCAGGCTGGCTTCAACCCATATCCTCAGATCTAAGTTTCCTGAGTAGGTAAGATTTCAGGCATGAGCCACCAGTGCCCAGTGAATTCTTATAATTCTTTAGAACAAATTCACATCTTTGAAACAGTTTACCTGTACTGGAGGCATTACTAGGAAGCCTGATATTCGAGTTTCCATTGGAAGATACTCACCTAGTCACTTATGCCTGTGATTTCCTTTACAAGACTTCCTAGTTTCATGCATACCCTTCGGTCTGGGAAGAAGTAGGCAAGACATTCAGAGTTCCTTAACAGAGAAGAGGCTGAGTATCTTCTCTATCAAAGAAAAAGTAGAAACACTGAAGTCATCCCATGTTTGGGACTTTTTCTCCCCATATCATCTCAATATCTCTTTCAGCAAGACCTCAGCTCATCTGAGCTATAGTCTGTTTCATAGATCAGTTCCTTTGTGATGTTGACTCCTCTTGGATGTTACTTCTAAAGCTAAGTTAGTTTGGTAGGTTCCTCCCAGAGTATGTATATTCTCCTCAACTTCTGACAAATCATTCTTTTTCAATCTTGTTGTTACTGCCTCCCTTGCCTTTACATGAAATCAGGTACCATATAATCATTTAAGATTGAAGGTGTCTCATGACACACTAGGATCCACCCATTTCATTCAGATCATTGACCCCTTCACACTATTTTGCCTTCTATTAGATAGAGCTTTTTCTGTGGAATCAACTAAGAGAACAAACCCTTATAAAGGTGAGCTTTGCAGATGCTAATTTCATAAATACCTGATATTTGTCTCTAAATTACTAAGGGAATCTGAATGAAACATGTCTCCTGTTGAAAAGTCCAAGGCTAAACCTGTCAAATTTTCTACTTTTAACCACACACACTACTTAATTCCTTAGATCTTCCCTACTATTAACCTCAAATCATCTAACCCTGTAAAATTTCTAGAGTCTACATCTTCACTCATACAGCAAATCATACTTGGAAAACAGCCCTTAACTAATGTGGACCATCTGTAAAGCAAACTCATTGCATGTGCAAGAAATGTATTGGAAAGTTCCTATACTGGATAAGGGAAGGGATTCAGGTACAGGTGCAATCTTTTTTTTTTTTTATTTTTTTTATTTTTTTTTTTTACAGGTGCAATCTTGTGTAGGAGAGAAAAAGCACTGGATAGGCATTATCTTGAAATTTTTTGAAGTTCTTTTTTGTTTTATTTTTACTTTTATTATTTTTAAGGAGCTGTACTAAGAAGTTTTAATTCACCATTGTATTTTGTGAGTATAATACCTCTTGCTCAATGTCATCCCTTTCATTAACCTCTGCCATCTTTAGATTAAAACACAATTTTAAGCAAGTTTTAGTCATAGAATCAGAAATTCTCAAGCTAGAATTTCTCATAAGATGTTATCTCTTCCTCCTAAAAATAGGTCTCCACGGGGCTGGGAAGGTGGCTCAGTGGTAGAGCGCTTGCTTTGCATGCATGAGGCCCTGGGTTCGATTCCCCAGCACCACATAAGCAAAAAGAAAAAAAAGCCGGAAGTGGCACTGTGGCTCAAGTGGTAGAGTGCTAGCCTTGAGGTGAAGAGCTGAGGGACAGTGCCCAGGCCCAGAGTTCAGGCCTGATGACTGGACCCAAAAAAAAAAAAAGGTCTCCGCAAACAGAAAAAGGTCAGATAAGATGATGTTAAGGGAAACAAACCCCAAGATAAGGACACAACTGGTTTTTTCTTTCTTGCTATTGTTTCTAACGCATTTATAAGGGACCATGTGATTTTTTTGTTGCTTTGTATGCCCCTCCCCCATGTTATAACCCCTGTTTTCACTGTATTTGATGTTGGTATAATTTGGGGAGCAGAAGGGAAAAAACAAATTGCTTAAATAAGGACCCATTGTAAAATAGGTGGACCCATTGCAACAATGAGATGTACAAGATGCTATGTTGAAAAATGAACTTTACAATTTAGGCAGGATGGGGCGGGGGTGGAAGGAATATAGTTGTGAAGATGGGAGGGAAGGGATGGTAGGGGAAAAACAAAGGAGAAGGCAAACTGCCTGATAAGAAATGTACTCATTACCTTGCTCATGTGATTGTAACCCTTCTGTAAAGAATTTTCACAATAAAATATAAAAAATAGGTCTCCATTATTATTCTTGCTACAAGCAACCATTGGTTGGAGACTGCTTGTTGGAAGCATGGCTTTGTCTCAAATATGATGACAAATTCAGAGGATCAGCAGCTAGGCCATCTATCAACTATACTCCCTTTAATAGAAGATCTAAGTGTCTCGTTTTTCTGTCTGACACAAAACCCTAATAGTCATTGGGTTTGGTTCATTGGAAAATCTTTATCTCCACTTGCTACTCTAACCCAAGAACTGTAAGTATGCATTATTTCATTCATGTGTGTTATGGCCCACTGAACAGTTAGTTTGTATTAGTCATTTGTTTCCTCAGGACATCACCATTTCCTCCTCCATCATCACTGAAAATTGCTAATCATATTTTTTGTCAAATGAGTCAAGTGTCTAAATCATCAGCTCATTTCCTGGGTCATTCTCTATATTTTCCTGTGCTTTGAAAGATAACCTTCCTCACTTTTTTTTTTATGACACCTAAGCTACTATACTTTCCTCCTCTTCCTCTTCTATAAACTTTAAACTGGCTTTATCCCTTCTGCTGTCAAACATGTCGAAGTTTCACCAATAATGACCTATTCACTCTGGCTTAATTTGCCATCCAAATCCCTTTCATCTAATTCCACACTTGCTGCCTGGACTCAGCAGTGTGTAGTAATGTTCAGATTTGAGCTCATTTAAGGAAACTATTTGACTTTATTTCAACAGTTTCTACTTCCACAGGTTTGGGCAGAAACTTGAGAATCCACATTTCTAACAAGCTCCCAAGTAATGTTGATGCTCCTGTTCCAGGAACCATACTTTGAGAAGCACTAGTCGAGCAGTTGAAAGAGTGTGATTTCTGAATCCTGTCTCCCCGATTTCAAATCCTATCTTGGACTCTTAGACATACAACCACAGATAAGTTTCTAAACCCTCTGTGTCTCCATTTCATCACCTAAAAAGACAGACACCAGTGGCTCATGCCTGTAATCCTAGCTACTCAAGAGGCTGAAATCTGAGGATCATGGTTCAAAGCCAGCCTGGACAGAAAAGTCCATGAGACTCTTTTCTCCAATAAAACTACTCAGAGGATGTGGCACTGTGGCTCAAGTGGCAGAGTGCTAGCCTTGATCTGTAAAGCTCAGGGACAGCACCCAGTCAAGCCCCATGGCCGACAAAAAAAAAAAACTACTCCGAGAAAGCTGGAAGTGGCACTGTGGTTCAAGTGGTAAAACACTAGCCTTAAGAAAAAGAAGATAAAGGACAGAGCTTAGGCCCAGATTTCAATCCCTGGACCAGCCCCTCAAAAAAAAACCCCAAAGATAATAACAAGGATAATAACAATGCCTGTCTCATAAGGTGGTTGTAAACATTAGACACACATACACACACATACACACACACACACACACACACACACATACACACACAACATTAGAACACTGGAATATTTCCAGCAACAAAATAAATTCTGAAACATGTTATTATTTCAATAATCCAGAATGTTAGAACTAGTAGGATTCATTTAGCTAATCATTCCCCAAATCCTAGTCAAAATTTATACAACACCTGCACTCTTGTTGTATGTGGTACTTCTTATTTTATTAACTATCCACCCTACTCATGGCTGGTGCTTTACCTCCCGTTCTATACATACTATTCCTTAGGGTGGTTGTAAATAAAATTGATTTCAAAATGAAACTGGAAGTGAATGTTTTGCATATGTAAAAGAAAACAAACACAATTCAACTCTAATAAATATTTAACCATGTACCACTTCAAATTATCAGTTGTTTAGGGATATCTCTTTGAAAAACTATGGATTTCACTATAACTCCTTCCTTGACAAAGGAAGAAACTGAGATACAAGAAAAAGGAGAGACTCACTTATCATCACAGAAAGCTGATAGCAGAGCTGAGACCAAGCATGCTCCCCTGAGCTAGTATACTTGAAGAAATGGCCCATTCCTTCTTCCTGCCTTCACATGACCCCATCGCAGCTCTATCTATAATTCTAAAGATAATTCCTATTAATAATTTATAATTTCACCTGATTTTATGTGCTTTGTAAATGTCTGTGTATTACACCATAGGGAGTTTGACCAGGGTTGATTACTGTCATAAGATCTCAGTGTTAGAAGAGAGGCCAAATGTGCTGGTTGCCAGGTAATTAGATGGAAGTGTGAAAAATGAACATGGGCAAGCAAAGAGTCAGGATTTGTTAACTATAAGTTTGGCAGAACCTGTGACAAGATAAAACTGAAAATCAGATTCAGAGTGCATACAGAACTCAGACCTAAACGTAATTAGGGAAAACAGAAGAATAAAAAGGATAAAAGAGTTTCTGAATGCTAGATTATATCTTGTGTCCCTTGGGGAGGCAAGAGGAAAGTATATTTTGCTTCCTAGTCTCTTTTGAAAATAGTATGCACCCCCTCTCTCTTTCTCCCTCTCTGTCTTTGTCTCTCTCTGTCTCTGTCTCTGTCTGTCTCTGTCTGTCTCTGTCTGTCTCTCTTGTATCTTCTCTCTCTGTCTCCCTCCCCACCTCTCTCTCCCTTTCCCTCTCCCTCTCTCTCCTTTAGCCTTTAAGGACATCTTAGACCTCCCTTTGAAAAATGTTGCTCTGCTTCTCAGAGTTAGTAAAGTGTAGCACACTAACATAAAGCCTTCTTCAAGGCCCAATTCAAACAGCAGGGCATCAAACATAACTTTGCCAACAGTTGCCTTCAGGAAGTATTACTCTTCTCATTTAGCGGTGGCCTTTTTTATTTTTCTCTATGGGACTTAGTGGCTTGAGCAATCAGCAAAGCTAACACTGAGGGCTCTTTGTAAGTGTGCTATCAAGAGGGTACCGCCTTCTTACAATTTTTAAATGCTTTCCTGGCATATTTAGAGAATAGTTTATACAAAACTTTGTCAGAGACAAGCAAAAACAGTCAGAGAAGTTGATGTTAGGCGAAATGAACCCCAAGATAAGGACTCAAATGTTTTTTTCTTGCTTGCTATTGTTTCTAACATATTTATAAGATTATTTCTTTGTTGCTTTGTATGTCCCTCCCCCACGATATAACCCCAGCTTTCACTGTATTTGATGTTGGTATACTTTATGGAGGAGAAGGGAAAAAACAAATTGTTTAAATAGGGATACAGGTGGACCCAGTGCAACAATGAGATGTACAAGATGTTATGTCAAAAAAACGAACTGTACAACTTTGGCGGGCGGGTTGGGGGGAGGTGGTGGACAGGACAGGGGGGAGATGGGAAGGGATGGGAAGGGGAACAAAGGAGGAGACAACAATGGTTGATAAGAAATGTACTCAATCCGGGTGCCAGTGGCTCACACCTGTAATCCTAGCTACTCAGGAAGCCTGAGATCTGAGGATAGTGGTTCAAAGCCAGCCCAGGCAGGAAAGTCTGTGAGACTCTTATCTCCAATAAACCACCAGAAAACCAGAAGTGGCACTGTGGCTTAAGCAGTAGAACACTAGCCTTGAGCTGAAGAGCGCAGAGACAGCACCCAGGCCCAGAATTCAAGCCCCACGACCAACCAAAAAAAAAAAAAAAAAGAAATGTACTCATTACCTTGCCCATGTAGTTGTAACCCCTCTGTACGGTATTTTCACAATAAAATTAATTAGTTAGTTAGCTAGTTAGTTAAATATGGATCAAAAAAAAACTTTGTCAGAGCACCCCACCCAAGGCACCATTTTCTACTATTGCTTTCCTTTTCATCACTAGAGTTAAGAAGTTAGGATTTGCCCAGATAAGGTAAAGTAAACAAAATACTTTACCCCATCAGTGGGCTCTCTAAACCAACTTCCCATCTAACTACTCGTGTCTTCCACCCCAGCCCCTGCTATCCTGCTGTATTCCAAATTCTTACCCCTCTTCCATCCTGAATAATCCCCAAACAAGCAAAACTAAAAGAAGTAGGTATATTTGTACTGCTTACAATGGCTACCACATAGCACTTAGAGAAGTATTGGAACTATATAAAATTAACAGTCTTAAATTAATATGCATTTGACATGTACAATTGGCCTTTATGTTTTCTTCTCTAGATAGTGACTCATTATTTTCTTTGTATTTTAGCAAACCAACTTATTAAGATATTTGGTATTAGAAATGTATTGGTCTATACCAAACTATAAGAGTTCCCTGATGTCAGCTGAAACTGTCTAGAAGTGCTTTTGTTGAAACCCTACTTCAGCCACCTTAGGATAATGTGAAAGCAATTTCATTTAAAGTAAGTGTACCCATAAAATTACAGACATCCCACTGAAAATTCAGTGAACTCTTGCTAACACAAGTCTTTGATACCTGAGGTGCTTGTTTTCCTTAGGGAGAATGTTATATGATAGGAAAATGATCTGAGAATATAGTTTAGAGCAAAAATATAAACTGTAAAATAACTATAAAATAACTCAACAGCCAGCTAGTCTTCTAACAGCCAATAAAGATTTTCTGTCACTTCTGCTTGACTGTACCTTGTGACAGTTTAGAAGATTTTCTTCAATGAAGTTTTTCCCCTTAAGCTTAGGTGAATCAAACCATTCTGTAAAGTTGCATTTTATATTCTTGAAGAGTCTTCATTACATAAAAGATTTGCTGCAATATCTAATAAATAGCCTGATAAATTAATGAGATCTCTGAAACATGGAGCCCACAGGAACTCACAAATCCTCAAATAAAATCCCAGTTTCTGAAAGAGGCCTTGTGACTCAGTACGTTCTACAACTAGAGAAAGAACTGGAGGTTCTGTAACTGTATTGGCATAGGTTAGATGGCTAGGATGCATATATCTTCAGTTCTTCCTTCCTAAGCTTTTATATACAAATTGTTAACTGGCCTTAGCCCCTATGGTAGATTTCCAGGATTGTCATTGCAGCATATATTTTTTAAATTTTATTTTATTGTAAAGATGCTGTACAGAAGGGTTGCAATTACTTAAGATGTGAGTACATTTCTTGCCGAGGATTGTTACCCCCTCCTTTGTTGTCCTCCTACTATCCCTTCCCTTTCCCACCTCCCTCACTCCTCACTCCCACCGAAGTTGTAAAGTTCATTTCTAACAGTGTCTTGTGAGTATCATTGTTGCAATGGGTCATCCTATGTCCTTGTTTCAGCGTTTTGCTATTCTCCTTCCCCTCCTCAAATTAGGCAAATGTATATATAAGATGTAGGAAACCAAAATCAAGTACAGTGGCAACAGGGGATATACCATAGGGGGAAGAACATACAAAGGAAACAAAAAAAAATCACATGGTACATTAAAACAACAACAACAACAACAAAGAAAGACCTCTTGTGTCCATATTTTGGGGTTCATTTCGTTTAACATCATCTTATATGGTCATACATACATAGCTTTTGAGCTTTTCTGCTCATCTTATAAAATTATCCTAGATGTTTACTAATTGTTGCGAATGAGGAAAACCATGGAACCTATATTTCTTTGGGTCTGGCTTACTTCACTTAAAATGATTTTTTCCAAGTCTTTCCATTTCCTAACAAATGTAATGGTGTCATTCTTTCTGATGGAAGCATAAAATTCAAATATATATATATATATATATATATATATACATATACATATACATATAACATTTCTTGATCTATTCATCTACTGAGGGACATCTGGGTTGGTTCCATATCTTGGCTATGGTGAATAATGCTGTGATAAACATGGTTTGTGCTGGTAGCTTTAGTATGGCCTTGTTTGTGATCATGTGGGTAAATGCCCAGAAGTGGGAAGCAAATATTTCTTATGGCTAGAAAGATGGATCAAGTGGTAGAGCATCTGTCTAGCAAGCACCAAGCCCCAAGTTCAAACTATATTTGCCTAGAAAAGAGCAAATAAACCAGGCTCTGGTGGCTCATGCCTGTAATCCTAACTACTCAGGAGGCTGAGACCTGCAGATTGCAGTTCAAAGCCAGCCCGAGCAGAAAAGTCTTGAGAGTCTTATCTCCAATGAACTATCAGAAAACCAGAAGTGGTGCTGTGGCTCAAAGTGGTAGAGCACTAGCCTTGAGCAAAAGAGTTCAAGGACAAGCAGAAAAGGTCAGATAAGTTGATGTTAGGGAAATGAACCCTAAGATATGCATTCAAATATTTTTTTTCTTTCATGCATTTGTTTCTAACACATGTATAAGATTATTTCAGATTATTTCTTTGTCTATGTCCCTCCCCCACGGTATAACCCCTGCTTTCACTGTACTTGATGTCGGAATAATTTGTGGAGGGAAAGGGAAAAAAACAAATCATTTAAATAGGGATACAGGTGGACCCATTGCAACAATGAGATGTATGTCTTTATGTCGAAAACGAACTTTACAACTTTGGGGGGGAGGATTGGGGAGGGGCAAGGGAAGGATGGGAGGGGATGGGAAGGGGAAACAATGAGGAGGCTACAATACTTGATAAGAAATGTACTCATTATCTTGCCCATGTAATTGTAACCCCTCTGTACAGTATTTTCACAATAATAAATAAATAAATAAATAAATAAAAATAATAAAAAAGAGTTCAAGGACAGCACCCAGGCCTCAAGTTCAAGTCCCATGCCTAACAACAATAACAAAAAAGAAACAGAATAGAGCCAGAAAATGTGAAATAAATTTTACTGAACCTATGAGTAAATTAAATATAGATAATTTAAAACTAGGATGGGCACTAGTAATAAAATTAACATGTGTGATTAGAAATTCTAATAAGGGGAAGTGATGCAGATTAACTAACAAGGTAGTTCTCTCTGAGTAAGAAACTTTGAAATCAATGAGAAGTACAAGTTGTCATGTCCAAAACGAGCTTTACAACGTCGGTGCGGGGGAGGAGGGAGGAGGGGAAGGGGGGGAAGGAGAAGGATTGGGATTGGGGGGGGAGGGGGGAGGCTGGGAAGGGAGGTGAAGGATAAACAAAGGAGGAGGCTGCAATGCTTGGTAAGAAATGTACGCATTATCCTGCCCATGTAATTGTAACCCCTCTGTACAGTATGTTCACAAATAAAATTAAATTAAATTTTAAAAAAAAAGAAAGAAACTTTGAGATCAAGATATGAAGAGTTAGCCAAGAGAAGAGTGTTATTCTTCAGAAAACAGGAAGCTCATGCTTGGCATCTGAAAACATCCTGAAGATGTCTGGTTTTTAAGTGACTCAACTTTTCAGGCTATCCAGATGATATATTAAGCTTGAAGTAGCCATTTGTATGCTCTTCTTGTTCAAAAGATGTTTTAGTCTCCCAACTATACCTAAATCTTTTGATTTAAATTCAAATAAGCAGGGTTCAGAATCAAATTTCCTTCCTGACTCAGTCCCTATGGAGGATTCTTGGAAGACTTAACTCAGGTGCATTTGTCCCTTTGAAACTCTTTTTCTGATGGAAACTCTGCTCAGGAGGCACTCCTTTCTTGGCTTCCCTAACAAGAGATGGGTCTGCCATCTGGAGACAGAAAAATAACCTGCCAACCACTGAACAGTTCAGCCTGGACCCCAGACAATGAGAATCAGGCAATAGCCAATTCCTTGTCTGCAATTTGCTGATTATCACACCCCAGGGTATGGGATTGTAGAGCCAGGACTGCTTTGCTTTGCCTCTCATCAAGGGAGAATGAACACAGATCCTGACAGGTCAAATCTTCCCCCAGACCTCAGAGTTTGCTGTACAAAGAACCAGGCTTAATCTCTTGCCAAGTGTATAATTCATTTATCTGCATGGTCATGAATTCTAGGCTCTCTGGCCAGGAAGCATGGGGCATTGTGACTGGTTCTACAGGTCCTGGGAGTCACTTAAGCCCTGATTGTACTGTGGAGGGAAGGATTTTGGAGACAAAGAACTCTGTCCTCCAGAGATTGAGCAGGCTGGGAGGGGAGCCTATACACACAATGGAATGGCAGGTTGGGAAGAGGTTGAGGGCCTTGTCATCAATGCTCATGAACTTTTCTTGATCGTGTAAGTGATGGCAAAGAGGCTGGAATTAATTATTCAATAAACAGTAGCCAAGATGAACTGCAATAATTAAAGAGGATATCTCAGGATGTGCAATACACATCAACCACTTTTGTAGTAAAGGAAAGTGTTAAGCAGCAAACGCCACTTCTTTCACTAGACTCGTCATCAGGGAGTTGTTGAAGTGGGGGGAGGGGGTCTAAATCTTTGCCTCTAGCTGTCAGAGATCCTTTACCTTCCAAAAAAGACTTCAAGTAAAAAACAGTGCTTTGTAGAGAGCAGATACTTTAAAGCTATTCAGAAATTGTTTAGACTTCTGCTGAACAGTGGTGAAAAGAAAAAGTCATTTTAGGTTCCTGGACTTTCATTTACTCAGTTCCACAGCCTAAGGGGGAGTTGACCCATTGCTATAAATCTAGATGCAGAATTAGAGCTATTTGGATGTTGAAATACTGAATTTTTCAAATTCCATGTCTCTCATGTCACTGTAACCTACATGAAACTTTGCAATGCAGTGTGATTAGCAGATTGTATTTTATACAACTTCAGGTCCCTGGAAGGGAGGAGGCAAATTTGTGAAAGGCAGATCACACTAGAAAGGGATGAAGAGTGCCTATTGTGACTTCAGATAGGCTCTTTATTTCTTTGTGAAATATTTCTGAGGTCCTATTTATTCTTTTTAGCCCCTTCATTTTTAGAGTATAATGTGAAATACATGAGGAAATCCCAAGCCCAGAACTCTATCTAGTCCTATTAGTGCCTACATTGACAATTATTCCTCATGCCAGTGAATGTCTCTGAATGCAACTATTAGAATGAATGGAGTCATGCATTAAACACATTATCACTCACTAATAATTTTTGCTCAGATACATTTATCAAATTATTCTCAACAGAACCCCTGGAGAAATAAAGTAAAAATGTAAAGCTTTATAGGATTACTACAACAGGAATTTGCTTACTCGGGCTCTCTATCTGGTATCCAGTTCATCAGCAACTACTAGAGTCCCTGGTTCATTTGAGTTCACTCATCTGCCAAGTAATAGCCTTCTGATTGGTAGAAACATACGTGAATTCTACATCTCATTGTATCCCAAGTTTATTACTTTGACTCCATTCAACAAGTCTCTATTAAGCATTGATTCAACCAATGTACTAGGTCCTATAGAAGATGTGGGAAATATTTCCATAGTATTCCTTTAATGAGCTTGCTTTCTAGTTGTAGGGGATAAATGAATAAAATAGACAGCATAAACATTTAAGGACCACCTGTTTAAGTGTCATGATGAGTGCTTCAGAGAGAGCTTTGTAGAAGCATAGCAGATGGATCAGACAGAATGGGCTTCTTAATGGAGTTTAGAGTTTTCTTGGAACCTTGAGAAACAGATGTAATTTTAATATGTAGAGAAGAAGGAAGAGAGTAGTTTCTAAAAAAAAAGCCATGAACCAAGGTGTAGACATGGGAATGAGGTCTAGACATGTGGAATATGCATTTAAAAGGAATAAATGCTGGGGAAAATAGCCACAGACAAGAAAGTGAAGAGCAGAGAAATTTTTATTTGATCCACAAAAACTGTTTGATCATATACCCTTATAAGAAAAAAGCATACAGTTAATATATATTTATTTGTACTCTGTATGCTTATACAATTGTGATAATACATTATGAAACATACATGAAAGTCATACAAACTTAGGAGCCAGTGGCTCATGCCTGTAATCCTAGCTAGTCAGGCGGCTGAGATCTGAGGATCCTGGTTTCAAGCCAGTCCGGGCAGGAAAGTCCATGAGACCATCTCCATGAGTTTATCTCCAATAAACTACTCTGAAAAAGCCAGAGTGATGCTGTGGCTCAAGTGGTAGAGCGCTAGACTTGAATAAAAGAAGTTCAGGGACATAGCCCAGGACCAGAGTTCAAGCCCTAGGACCAGCAAAAAAAAAAAAAGTTATACAGGATGACATAATAAAGTGAACAAAATAGTTCAAATATTTTTTCATACCCCAAACAACCATCTTGCATCTCTCTCCTGGGTACCTGTACTCCTTACTGTGTATACCACTACTCCAGGGCATCAGTTAAACACTTTGGGACTACAGGCCCTTTGAGAGTCTGGTGAAAGCTATGGACTCTCTCTTGTACTCTGCTATCCATGCATGGATGTTTAACTTTTTCATACAATTAAACTCAGGAAGGTAGAGTGGGTTATGAACATTCTGAAGCCCATTCTCGGACATTGGTTAAGTTACTTTGATCTGTCCACTTTAATTTTAAGAGAAGCTGAGTCTATGGTTATTGTGCACAAAATGAATTGACAATGGTGAGGAAGGATGGGGACAGAAGATAGAAGCAGGAAGACAAGTTAGCAAACTGTTTCAAAACCCAATGTCAAATGTAAAAATGTAATGGGAACTCTGAGGCTTCATTTGGAGCAGTGAGTAAAAGGCAATAATTATTTGAAATTATTAACTATTTCAAATGACAGACTGGCATCCCAACAGAAACTGTCAAAGGACAATGATAAATACTGGGATAATATCTGAGGAGGAAATTGGACAGAAGTTATAGATCAGGGAACTGAATGTGCAGGGAAGTTATGAGAAGAGTGACCATTAGGTACCAGTCATAATTTTAAGTGCTTTATAGTCATTAATTTATTTAACCCAACCTCTGTGAAGCAAATACTATTATTCTCATTCTGTGTTATATGTGTAGAACAGAGGTAAGGCAGCTTGACTAAGGTTCCACAGCTAGAAAGTATCAGGATAAGGAGTGGAGCAGCTCCATAAAGCAGAAAATATTTACCATCTGTCCCTTGCCACAAATAGTTTGAGCACTTGTGCTCTCCTAGTAACTTGATTTGGGGGTCAATATACAAAAAGTTGATTTCTATTACATGTAACCAAGATCTTAAATTCATGTTAATAACATTTCATCTAAGACATACAATAACATTGGCAAGTAGGAGCTATTGTTAATCCCATGAATCAGACAAGAAAACTGAGACCAAGAGAGGCTAGCCAGATCGCATAGCCAGGAAATGCTAGGAAGTGACACTATTAAAATTCTGACTCAGATCAAACTTGAAAAAAATGAAGAAAATGGAGATGGAGCAGTTAGCTGTCCCAGACCTCTTTGAGATAGCAAAGAAAAGACAGTCATTTTCTCCAGTTGTTCCGAGGCACCCAAGTGATCAGTGCCATGGAAACGGAGAGGAGAAAGGAATAGAGATAGCAGCTTTGACGTGTTTATTTCTCTCTTGACTACTTCTATGCAAGTCTATTAAAATGTTGGTTAGAGCTTCTTTCAAAAAGTTATGCTGACCTCTCAATTCTTGGATCCTGAAAGAGTGTTTTGTTTGCTGAGAAATCTAGAATGTGGCCCAGACTATACTATAGACTGTAGAATTTAAATTTCCTCTTCTAGGTCACTGGGACCTACACTGAATTCAGATGATGAGAGCCAAAGTACCCATTGTTTCCATTACTAAGTGTCCTTTTGAGATAAATTGTATGATTTATTTATAAGTCCATCCACATAAAGAAACACACAGTCTGTCCCCTTCTTGAAGATGGCTCATATGCAGATGATCATAAAATATTATTTCAAAATCATATTACATGAAATAAGGCAGACTCAAAGAAATACAGGTCCCATGGTTTCCCTCATTTGCAATAATTAGTATACATCTACGATAATATTATCAGATGAGCAGAAAAGCTCATAAGCTATGTACATATGACTATATAAGATAATGCTAAGCAAAATGAACCCAAAGATATGGACATAAGAGGTCTTTCTTTGTTGTTGTTATTTTTAATGTACTATGTGATGTTTTTATTTCCTTTGTATGTTCTTCCCTCTATGGAATATCCCCTGTTGTCACTGTACTTGGTTTTGGTTTCCTGCCTCTTGTATACATTTGTCTAATTTGGGGAGGGGAAGGGCAATAACGTAACACTGAAACAAGGACACAGGATGACTCATTATAACAATGAGATGTACAAGACACTATATTGGAAATGAACTTACAACTTCGGTTGGGGGGAGGATTGAGGGCGGTGGGGAAGGGAAGGGCTAGTGGGAGAACAACAAAGGGGAGGTAATAATGCTCAACAAGAAATGTACTCATTGCCTTACTTATGTAATTGTAACCCCTCTGTGCAGCATCTTTACAATAAAATAAAAATTTAAAAAACACCCTTCATAAAAAAATTAATTCACAGGTAACCTTTCTCTTGTCAACATGGTTTGGGTATATGATCACTTTCATAGTGGACTCAATGGTCTAGAGAATTTGCTAGATAGAAAGACATCGACTACAGCCCTTTGCAGGAAGAGGAAGAGGAGATGAGGTTTGGGCTCTGAATAAGGTTCTAATCTTTTTTTTTTTTCTTATCCACTGAATTCCTTCCATGTGGTCACTGTAAGTGTCGACCAATACCATGATATTCCATCCATTTAATTGAGCAAGTTAATGACAGACAGATCATCTCACAGCTGTGACTCTTCTGTTGAAGTGTCTGTAATGAAGGAGGAGCAAAATGCAGAGTAGCACTGGATGTGATGGTACACATCTATAATTCCAGAAACTTAGATGAAATAGCATCTCAGGACAGGCAGGAGGCCAACCTTGGCAAAGTTATCAAGACTTTGTCACAAAAACAAAATATCAAACAAAAGAGCTAGGTGCATATCTTAAGTGTTAGAGGGTTTGCCTAGCAATCACAAGGCCCTGTGTTTACTCCTAGTACTGCAAAAGGAGAAGGAATGCAGGTTGGTGAAGATGGCTTCTTAAATAAAGGCATTTGGAGTATTACTGCACTGATTCATGTGTATGCATGTGATTGGTCCCACAAAAATATCTACCTTTAACTTTGTGCTAACATACTCAGGGCACATCTGAAAGGTGTTTGAAATCAAATGGCTTTTTGTTCTAGGTCAAGCCAAGCTCTGTGGCCTCTCTGACTTTTTGAGGGGGCAGGGGGGATGCCTAGAACTAACTAGCAAAAACATATACCCAGTAAAGATATTAGGAATTTTATTATTACTTATCTGCAGTTGGAAGGAAATAATGGTTTGGACAGTTGAACCAACCTTAAAGATCATCCATCCCAACTACATCTATGTCTTCTAACAGTCTCTATAACTAATCACCATGCTATGACCATGATGTGGAGTATTGAGTTATTTTCCAAAGTACTTTCCCATCAAACATTGTCACTCAACCATTTCGGCATCCAAGGAAATTTCATGACTAGGATAACTGTAGAGCTGTTAGTCATCAGGTCTTCTTTTCAACAGTTTGAGTGCATAGTTGTGTTTCCAGGTACCCTGGACCTGAGACTTGGAGAATTATGGTATTATTGATCATCACAAACATCAGCAAAAATGTTGCTTAACATATTAGAAGCATTTGCTCTTCACAGGATTTCTCACATGCTTACAGAACTCAAAAGGATCATATACCACAAATAAGCCCACAAACAGACAATACAACTCATAAGATTTCCCACAGCTTTTTTTCTTGAAGAGAGCTACAAGGGAAAATGTGGCATCTGTCACCTCATAGACATTGCATAAACTGTCCCAGCTTTTGGATAAGGCATTCCTATCTTTAATGGCTATGACTCATTTTGATTAGGAGAGTGGCTGTGTCTATCCTGAAATTAATTAATAATGTAGATTGATGTTTTCCAAGCATATTGGATGGTTTTTTGTTTACACAGGTAAATATGTGATTGCTCCTTCATGTTTCAATTATTATTTAGAGCAGAGATTTAAAAAATTCAGCTATACATTATATTACCTAGGGAACTTTTAAATCCAGGTTGTATCCTATTTTAGTCAGCATGGACTTCCATAAAAAATATATCATACACTGGATGATTTAAACAGTGAAAATTTATTTTCTCAAAATTCCATTGTCTAGTAGTGCAAAATCAGGATACCAACATGGTACCAACTCATTTAATATTAACCATTTCTGTAAAGGTTCTTTCTCCAGTATAGTCATATGTAGGGTGAGAGCTCCAACATGTACATTTTGAGTAAACATCTTTGAGTGTATAATATACCTTAAATCAATTAAATAAATTCTTATTTTTTGTTTTTTAAATTTTATTGTTATTGTAAAGTTGATATACAGAGGGCTTATATTTGCATGACTAGGGTAATGAGTAATAAGTACAATTCTTTTTGAACCATGTCTCCCCTTATGTTACTCTCTCCCAGATTTCCCTTACCATCCCCACCCACAAGATATCCAGTTCATTTTCCACATAGTGTCTAGTGAGTATCACAGTTGTATTTGTTCACCCTTGTTCCACTTTTTATATGCCCTTCTTTGCCCTCCCAAATACAAACAAGACAAAGGAAAAGAAAACACAAACAGCAACAGTGACCATTAAAAATGCCTCTTGTTTCCTTTTCTTGTTTTCCATTTCATAGAATATTATTTTATATGATCTTCTGAACATAGCAATTAAGTCTTTGTCCACCACTCCTATGCATATCCTCCTTTGGTCTCAGTGTGTGAATGTCTAGAGTCCTATATAATTTATCATGTCCCAGTGTGTGTGTGTGTGTGCGTATATTTATTTATTTAACTCATTCAGTGTGTTTACTTGTAGATTTATAGGCACAGTCCAATGGACCACATTAAAACCATCAGCACAACAAAACACAAACAGCAACAGTGACCACTAAAAATGCCTCTTGTTTCGTTTTCTTGTTTTCCATTTCATAGAATATTATTTTATATGATCTTCTGAACATAGCAATTGAGTCTTTGTCCACCACTCCTATGCATATCCTCCTTTGGTCTCAGTGTGTGAATGTCTAGAGTCCTATATAATTTATCATGTCCCAGTGTGTGTATATATATATATTTATTTATTTAACTCATTCAGTGTGTTTACTTGTAGATTTATAGGCACAGTCCAATGGACCACAAACCAGGCCACATTAAAACCATCAGCACAACCATGTTCATTGCAGAATTGTTTACCATAGCCAAGATATAGAATCAACCTAACTGCCCCTCAGTAGATGAATGGATCAAGAAAATGTGGTATATATACACAATAAAACTCTATGCTTTCATCAGAAAGAACAATATTGTACCATTCATAAGGAAATGGAAAGACGGAAAAATTATAGTAAGTAAAGTAAACCAGACCCAAAGAAACATAGACTGCATGGTTTCCCTCACTTGTGATAACTAGAATGTGTCTATAAATAAATTCTTACATCCTAGGAATGAGTCCTAGGAGCCATAATTTTTAAAACACTTAGGTAATTCCAGTATGAGGTAAAGTTTAGAAATACTAGTAGTATACAACCTTGCTATTAGAATGTTCGGCAGCATCCACATCATCTGGGAGCTCGTTAGAAGAGGATCATAGGATCCATGGGCACAGTGTAGTTTGAAATGCACTGATAGAAAGCAATCTGCAATATTTTCCTGCTAGAAATGATCTGCCTCATTAAAAAAAAATTCAGCAGTACAAGGGTTTTGAATTCAGGGTTTTGTGCTTGTTAGACAGGCACTCTAGTGCTTTAGCCACATCCTCAGCCCTTTTTAGCATTAGTTATTTTTCCTATAGGGTCTCACATTTCTTTCTGGGCTGATTTGAACTATAATTCTCCTATGATGCTCCTCTCATAGTTGGAATGGAAGGCACTCACCCCCACACTCAGCTTTTATTGGAGGAGATCATATGTGATATACTGTTTTTCTCTGGCTTACATGGAACCATGATTTTCCCAGTCTCTGCCTCTGTAGTAACTAGGATTACAGTTATGAGCCACTGAACACAACTCCTACTTTATGTAGTCAAATACTTGCAGCAATCGCTCTGTTATTCTTTGCAGTACCAAGTGCTTGACTGCAGTCTTCTGACAGTTACTAATGGTACAGAATACATGAGGTGGTGTGCTGGTGGGTTCAGGAGGACAGTCAAAGACATCTTTGCTGCATTTCTGATCACTTACTCAGGTACCATATTGCTAGGTAACTGCTAGCAGTACATCAAGTGACAAGTTTTAGCTTCTCCTGTTCCTCCTGATGTCTTGTTTCTTTTGGTTTAGTTTCACAGAATTTTTTCCTCTCAAACCCATTTGCAGCTCCTTCTTTAGGCTTTCGATTTTACTCAAATGAACTGCTTAGATTTTCATTGCCAAAAACTTGTTCTGTTTTCACTATTTTATGAGCCTATATCAATAGCACAGAGGGGTTTCATTGTGATAATTCCATAGATGTGAACATTATATTTTATTATTTTTTCTAGTCCTTGGCTTGAACTCAGGCTCTGGGTGCTGTCACTGAACCTCTTAAGTGCTCAAAGCTAGCTAGCACTGTACCATTTGAGCCATAGCACCATTTCTGGCTTTGTCTGAGTGGTTTTTTGGAGATAAGAGTCTCACATACTTTCCTGCCCTGGCTGGCTTCGAACTATGATCCTTGGATCTAAGCCTCCTGAGTAGCTCAGATAACAGATGTGAACCACTGGCGCCAGACAGAACATTGTACTTTTAAGATGATTTTCCACTAGCCCAATCTAGATGTTTTTTTACATGGACTTCTCACATTTAGCTGTTTCTATGGTTCCCATATAAATCAATCCCTTTGTCTGGTCTTGTTGCAACTTAATTGTTAATTGCATGGTGGCGTTTCTCTTTGGCTCCAGCTACTCTGCACTGCAAGCTTCCTTTGTTATTGTAAAGGAAACAGCATTTTACTAGTTCCAGTTAAGGAAGATGAAAAATATCTGAAGATAAGTGGTAGTTACACAATAATATATAGAGATATATATGTATATTTAATACCAGAGAACTATACACTTAAAATGGTGGAATGGGTAAATGTCATGTTGTTTAATTGGATTTTGAATATATATATATATATATATATATATATATATATATATATATATAAATGGCAGCATAATGAAACACATTGACTATTGTCTGAAAAGCAGGGAGGAGGGGGAAAGATTAAGGAATATGATAGAGGGGATGAAGTGGTTTAAAGTACACTATACTCATGTATGGAATTATCACAAGGAAACTTGTATTGCTAGTGTATATTAATACAATTTTAAAAATTAAATGCACGATACAAAATGTATGTGATATCTTGGTTTGGATCCTGAAATAGAAAACTAATAGGGAGTGATTTGTAGTTTTTGAACAATGGTACAGTACAATCAGATTTAGGACCATCACTACTCACAGCATAAGAGGAATCACCACCACATTTAGCTACAGAAGGAACTCCTAATTCTGTTGTCACTATGTAGTGACACTAGTGATGAATTATTGATTCCTGGTGGACCAGTTAGAGTGCTGTGAACATTAACTTGGGAAATTGACAAGACCTGAGAAATAAATCAGTGTAAAACTTGTCATTAGAGTGGAGGTGGCAGAGACTGGCAGAAGGTGGATGCCTTTGGGCAGGATTAATGGGACCAGTGAAGAGGCTGTGAGAGGAAAGAAGCCTGATGAACCTGTGGTATCAGTGAAAGCCACAGAGAGGGTTTCAGAAGGGAAGGGGTATTTAGCCAGAGCAAATGTTGCAAAGAAGATAAATGGGATTAGAATTTAGTAGACATCATTGGTTCCTTCCCAGAGTACTCTCAAGAGGGAGGAGTTGGTAGTCCCAGATTGCCAGGAGTTGAGGAGTGGGATGGGAGGAACTAGAGGTAGTAAGATTTGACTAGTATGAGGCCAGAGGAGGATATTCTTAGGTGAGTATCACAAAGGCTCAATAGCTATATGCATATGACCATATAAAATGTTGTCTATCAAAATGAACTCTAAAAATTGTGGGGGGTTTTGTTATTTTGCTTTTTTGTTTTCTCTCCTATGTCAATGTTTTTTATTTCTGTACTTTTTGTATTTTATCAGCTTTGGGGTGTGTAAGGGAGAATACAGAAATGGTGGGGAAAAGGGTGAACAAATGAAGTATTAATACTCACTAGACACTATGTTGAAAACTATACAACTTGTGCAGGGTGCCAGTGGCTCACATCTATAATCCTAACTACTTAGGAAGCTGAGATTTGAGGATCGTAGTTCAAAGCCAGCCCCAGCAAGAACGTCCATGAGACTCTTATCTCCAATAAACCACTAGAAAACCAGAAGTGGTACGGTGGCTCAAGGGGCAGAGTGCTAGCCTTGAGCTGAAGACCTCAGGGACAGCACCCAGGCCCAGAGTTCAAGCCCCACAACCAACAAAAAGAAAGAAAAAGCAAGAAAGGAAGGAAGGAAGGAAGGAAGCAAGGAAGGAAGGAAGGAAGGAAGGAAGGAAGGAAGGAAGGAAGGAAGGAAGGAAGGAAGGAAGGAAGGAAGGAAGGAAGGAAAGAAGGGGAAAGAAAAGAAAAAAAAGAAAAGAAAAGAGAAAGAAAGTTATACAACTTGTGGGAGAGGAGGGATGGGAAGGGGAAAACTGGGAGAAAATAAGGGAGAGGGTAACACTGTTCAAAAAGAAATGTACTTATTACCTGACTTATGAAACTATAATGCCTCTGTACATCACTTTTACAATAAAAAAGATTTGACTATCAAGAAGTTTGTTCTACAGGAGAAGCTATGCTGAAAATGTCCTATATAACTTGTGGTTGGGGATGGGAGGGGAAAACTGGGAGAAAATTAGGGAAGGGGTGACATTGTCCAAAAAGAAATGTACTCAGTACCTGAATTATGAAATGGTAACCCCTCTGTACATCACCACTATAATAATATTTTTGAAGAGTTAAATGCAAAAAAATAGTTTGTTCTAGAAGAGTGGTAGAGAGATGAGGTTGTAGTTTATGGAGAATGAGAATTAGAGAGTCACAAGAAAGATATTGGTATTTTATTTTTTAGTAACAGCATATGAAAGTATGTTTCGAAGACTAAGGAAACAACCAATCCAGAAGGTATAACAGAGGGAGGATCCAGTAGGATTTCAAGGGATGGGGTGGCCTAACTGGCATAGACCATTGAAAGCTATCCTTGTTGTATCTCTATTTACACCCCCACTCCCTATATTCCCACCTCTACCCTCCCCACCCTCACTTCCAACTGTGCCCCTTGGTTTTGCTTTCAGGAGATTTTCCCTCTCCCATACGGACTTACTAGACACCACCATCCCGTCTACACCCTCACCTTCTTTTTTTCTCCTGAGTTCCAGAGACCACATGAAACTGAACCACAAAGAAGCCTCCCTTTGTCAGTCAGCAAGTCAAGAGGAGTGATTTAGCTACTTGGTTCTCAGTCCAAAGGACCTGAAGCACACAAAGCCTGGAAGGAGAAAGTACCTGACATCTGTTTTCCACTTAGCTATAGGGGACAATTGTGCTACTTTTGGCTGTCGCACACTTTGTTCAGGACTTTATCTGTATGCAATTCTGTGTTAACTTTTTATGAAAGATTGCCAGCACCAGATTTAGAAGCTTTTAAAATCCTCATAAAACCAGAGAATGAAAAAGGTAGTGATAGGAGAGGGGTAAAAGCCTCCTACCCATTAACCCTTCCAGGCCAGGATCCAAGACTGCCCAACTCCATTTTCCTCTCTCATCAACAGGTCCTGTTTTTTTTTTTTTTTTGTTTGTTTTGCTTTACCTATTTTCCTTCTTTTCTGGCTGCCATTCCCTCCTTCCCCAACTTCTCACTAGGAGTACTCTCAAGATGGTTTTCTGATTTACCCTAGCTCTGCTTTCTCTGGGAATCAGGCAATTGACTTTCAAGTTGTTTGAAGTGTTTTTCTTGCTACCAGCTCTAAGGAACAGTTGAGCGGAGTGAGCTCTAAGCAAAAACCAAATGATGGGGTAGAATTGGAAAGGTCAGGAGAATAAAGAACATTAACAAAACATGAGCCTTTAGTGAGCTGTGCTGTGCGCATGTGCATTGCCTGCTTTCCTCTTTCCACAAGCCGTTGACTCTGGCTGGGAAGTCAGTACCACAATTTCTGCAGCAGCCCAAACTGTATCTATTTGACTTCAATATTAGACCAAGCAGCAGGGTGTTTGGTGTAATTAAATGTGGTGTGATATTTATAAGATTATTTCTTTGTTGCTTTGTATGTCCCTCCTCCACAGTATAACCCCTGCTTTCACTGCATTTGATGTCGGTATAATTTGTGGAGGGGAAGGGGAAAAACAAATCGTTTAAATAGGGACACAGGTGGACCCATTGCAACAATGAGATGTACAAGTCGTTATGTCGAAAATGAACTTTACAACTTTGGCTCGGGGTGGGGAGGATGGGAAGAGATGGGAAGGGGAAACAAAGGAGGAGGCTACAATGCTTGATAAGTAATGTACACATTATCTTGCCCATGTACTTATAACCCCTCTGTGTGGTATTTTCATAATAAAAAAATAAATAAATGTGGTGTGATATTTCTAAAGCTCTGGCGGATTTGTCTAGGTGTGGATATCCAGGTTGCTCTCTTAAAAGAATTGAATCAAGTACTAAATGTTGTACCTAAATCATATCCCCCGATTGTTCAAACATCGCACTTTGAGAGAGGCCAAATTTTCTGGTAGAAATTGCTAGCTTCCCTCTACTTGACCCTCCAGCCTGGAGTCCCAGTCACCTATTTACACAAAGTTTTCACCTTCTTCCATTTGAATCTGTCAGCCTCAGCCTCACCCCCAAGATTTCTGATATATCTGCCAGAACCCAACCCTGGAAAACCCCACACCTGTTTTGCCTGCTTTTGCTTCTGAGGTGCCAACTATTGTTTGAGGACTATTCCCCCACAAAAACTTGTCCTCCAATGTCAGCAGAGCTCTTGGTGCTTCTTGGCAAGCCTTCAGACTTATCTAATAATTGACTTCCTGCTATGTGTTCCACAGCATCTCCTGGCCCTTTCCAATCATCCTCAACTCAAGCACCTTCCCTCTCTACCTGTGACTTCACTTCCCACGAATATTAAGAAAATTTAGATTAATTTGGACTAGACAGTCTCCACTTCCCTCTTGCTTGCCAAAACTTATCCTTGGTTTTTTACTTTGCACATCTTCCTCCTCTCTCTTTTGGAGAAATAAAACCTACATCCCTATTTCTAAGACAAGCCTATTTACAGTCCTAGGTCCAGAGGGTCATATCCCTTCTATTCTCTTCTGCCTTATGATATACTTGTGTGTGTATAACATATTCCTCTGACCTGGTCTAAGAGCTCCTAAAAAGCAAGGCCCTTATAACAGTCATCTCTGTTTGCAATGCATAGCACAATATACCATAGACATTCTCTAATATATATATATATATATATATATATATATATATATATATATACATAGTACACATTTCATAATTGCTTGCTGAATTGATGAGTTATGGAGGAACTAATTAGATTGCTTTGAGTTTTTTGCCTTTTATGCATCTACTTAGCTGGTTAAAACAGGGAAGCAATGAGGATTAAAGGAAAAAATCAAGAGCATCAAATATGCTACATACCAAAGAGTTTGATTATTGTGGTGGCATTTTTTATTAAGTAGTTTACAGAGAAGTTACAATTCCATAACTCAGGTTATGAGAACCATCCTTCCTGATCAGTGTCACCACTTCCATCGTTTCCATTTCCCCCTGCTCATCCCTACTCTCAATTTATATGTGATAGGAATGTTTGACATAGAATTGACTCATTAATTAAAGGGAGTAACAGAATGAGAACTACATCAGGACTCTACTAGCATAAACTGTATAGTTATGGACAAGTTATTTAACCTCTGAGCCTCAATTACTTTTTCTAGTACATTTAGGATAGGGCTACAATGAGCTGGAGCTCTAGGTGCTTTGAAATCTGAAGTTTTTCAAAAGTGCACACAGGTAGCTCTCATTCCTAATTCCACTAAGACCTCTGGAGTTCCTACTTATCATCTGTACCAGAGTTGCATCCACTTCAGTGATTCCCCTTTCCTGAAACCATAGCATAATTTCATCTCAGCTTCCAACTATCCCTCATGTGAAAGGAAAAATATATCAGAAATGGGAAACTTTTCTCTTTCAGATGCCATTTCCATCTCTTTTTCAGCCTGTATATGTGTGTCTATGAAGATGGCTTTATTTGTCGATGGGAAGGACTATATAGTAGACACAGGGAAGGTGGCAGAGGTAGGTGTAAGCCACTTGTTTACCTGAATTCAAATCCACTGTTGGATCTCTAGCCTTAAAAGAAATGCAAGTCATGGGGCTGGGAAGGTGGCTCAGTGGTAGAGTGCTTGCCTTGCATGCATGAGGCCCTGGGTTCAATTCCTCAGCACCACATAAGCAAAAAGAAAAAAGCCGGAAGTGGTGCTGTGGCTCAAGTGGTAGAGCGCTAGCCTTGAGCTGAAGAGCTGAGGGACAGCGCCCAGGCCCAGAGTTCAGGCTCCACGACTGGACCCCCCCCCCAAAAAAAGAAATGCAAATCAAAACAACAGTGAGATTCCACTCATCCCAGTTAGAATGGCTATAATCAAGAACTCTAATAACAACAGATGCTGGAGGGGATGTGGCCAAAAGGAAACCCTACTGCACTGTTAGTGGAACTGTAAACTTGTTCAACCACTCTGGAAAGCAGTATGGAGGTTCCTCAAAAGACTATACATAGAGCTCCCCTATGACCCAGTAATCCCACTTCTGGGCATTTACCCAAATGATCACAAGCATAGCCATACTAAAATTACCAGCACTACTATGTTTATCGCAGCATTATTCACCATAGCTAAGATATGGAACCAACTCAGATGCTCCTCAGTAGATGAATGGATCAAGAAAATGTTTATATAATATATATATATATATATATATATATACATATACATATATATATATATATAATGGAATTCTATGCCTCCATCAGAAAGAATGACACCTCCCCATTTGTAAGGAAATGGAAAGACTTGGAAAGGCCCAAAGAAACATGTCCCATGGTTTCCTTTATCTGCAATAACTAGTATATGTCTAGGACAAGCAGAAAAGCTCAAAAGCTCTGCATACATGCCCACATAAGATGATGCTAAGCAAAATGAACCCCAAGATAGGGACCCAAGAGGTTTTATCTTTGTTGCTGTTGTTTTTAATATACTTATAATATACTATGTGATTTTTTTGTTTCTCTTGTATGCTCTTCCCCCATGGTATAACCTCTGTTTTCACTCTATTTGATTTCAGTGCTCTGCATTATATATATATATATATATATATATATATATATATACATACATATATATATATATATATATATTCTAGTTTGGGGAGGGGAAGGGAAATAACAAAAAGCTGATATCAGGATACAGGTTGACCCATTGTACCAATAAGATCTACAAGACACTATTTTGGAAACGGACTTTACAACGTTGCGGGGGGGGGGCGGAGGGGGGGGAAGGGAGGAGTTAGGGAGATGGGGAGGGAAGGGATGGTAGGGAAAAAAAAGGAGGGGTAACAATGCTCAATAGGATATATACTCATTACCTTATTCATGTAACTGTAACCCTTCTGTACAGTATCTTTACAATAAAAATATATATTAAAAAACAAAGAAAAATATTGTCTCTCAGTTGTAATTAAGCCATGCATTTAGAAACAAACCACATATTTTAATAGTGTAGGTCTAATCATTTTAAAACTGTAATGAGAATGCTGTACTAGACAGTCAATTTGTCCTCACCTTTCAGTGCTTTAAATTTTGCTTCTTGTTGCATCCAATCTTTTTATACTGAAACCTCTTTTTCATAGTCTTTATTCCTTTCAGAGGTTAATGCCTTAGGAGCTCAGCAAATGAGATTATTGGGAAATTGCTGTTCGTTATTCTCTTTTCCCCCATAGCAAAGTTTTGTCAATGGAATAAATGTGCAGCTCCTTTACGTGTACATGTCTCACTGATGCTCAAAGCAGCCCAGGAAATAACTCAAGTAATAGCCCTATTTTGCTGATGAGAAGACAAAAGCCTAGAGATTCATTGGCTTTCTCAAGCTCAGATAGCTAAAAAGTGAGAGTAAGGGGTTAAACTGAAATCTTACGATTCTTCTTCAAACAGGAGAATTTTTGAGAAGCCAAGCCAAAACCCATTCAAGCTGCTGGAAAGCTTTTGAAAGAGACCTGTGCCATCAAATCATACTGAAGTTGCCTTTCTAATTTCTAGAAAGAAAACAGAATTATAGCAAATTAAGTAGTCCATTTTTTCTAACAGGTATATTCATTTTCAAATAAATGTATCCCAAACAGAACTGTACTTATTTTCTCATGCACACTGGAAAGTCAATACACACTGGGGCTCTTTTTATAGACTATATGTACATTCTAAGACATGAGGCGACTCATTTAACCATTCTAATCCTTAGAGTTATCTATTCTGCTTTTATTTTTATGATCAACCAGTGACCCTATTTATAGCTATGTTTGAGTTTTGGTTCTTGCAATTCTGAATTATAATATCATAAAAAGAAAGGGAAGTTAGTTCTTATTTCTAATACAGGTTTAGGAGTGAGATTTATATAAAAGAAGGACCTGAAAATTCTTCAACATTTTTGTTGTTGTTGTTGTTGTTGGTCATGGGGCTTGAACTCTGGGCCTGAGCACTGTCCCTCAGCTCTTAAGCTCAAGACTAGTGCTCTACCACTTGAGCTACAGCACCACTTCCAGTTTTCTGGCGGCTTATTGGAAATGAGTTTCACGAAGTTTCCTCCCCAGGCTGGCTTTTGAACCTTTATTCTCAGATCTCAACCTTCTGAGTAGCTCTGATTACAGGCGTGAGCCACCGGTGCTCGGCTCTTCATCAACTTATTTACCAATATCTAGACATTCATCAGGGACAAGGGAAAACTGGACTGTGTCTATATTTTCTCATCTTCTACTAAACTAACATTGGGTTTCTTAGAACATCAGAATTTGTCTACTAGAATAGGTCCATTGCCTACAGTTCAAAAAGGGAACCATATAAATCACAACAGAAGAAGAAATCCTCTTTTAAAGTTTTCAATGGTGCCATTACTTGAAATTCATTTTTAAGAGTTTGGAGTTCCTTTAATAGGTTTATAATAAATAGTAACTGTGTTGAAAAGTTTAGGCAAAATGATAATTTCTCTACTATCAACAAAAGTAATAATTTCTATCCAGAATACTTCTTATGGTAGGTTGGTGTTTCTACATATTGCTCCATGCAGAGAATCAAAGTAGTTTGATGCGAGAAGCACAGGTTTTGTTATCACTGATATTATTTGGTGTGTATTTTGAACAAGTTTCTCAACCTCTCCATATGTCTGTTTCCTCGTCTGTAAAAAGAGGCTAATGTCTGCCTGTTAAGGCTGAAGATTAAAGACATTTGGCATCAGGAAATCATTATATTTTACAAGACCAAACTGAGTAAAGGTAGAAGAGATGGATGCAACATGTTGCTTAGCAAGAGTTAACTTTTTTTCTCAAATGTTTCAACATGCTGACAATAACCAAAGGAACAGGAGTGGGCGTCTTTTCAAATGAAACATGTAGATGCATGTCTTCATGCCTGGGTTGGTTTCTTCAAACAGTGACTACAAATGAAGAACTAGAATCAAAACGTGTTTTCATGTGTGGATGGGGAGCTTCTGTTACTGCTTTTCAGCTAGAGCAGACACAGAGTTTGGGAGATTTCTTCTTTGCTAAGCATCCATCGCTATTCGTCTACCTAGTCTGTCACTTTATTTTCTTTTTTGTTTATTTATATTTTATTTATCAAAATTTAGATAGATGTAAGAGTTGTTGCTCTTGCCAGGAAATTTTAGATGACACTAACATTAATTAGCAAGCCGAACCAGGACCATAAAATATTTGTACAAATCTGCTTGAGTCTTTACCTGTCATAGGCTAGACATATTCTTCAGCTATCTGTGTTCTTTGCCCATTATTGCTTTCTATGGACAATGCTGTTCTTTCAATGCTGTTACTACAAGAGGGGTGTGCAGGGCTCCATTGATGCTGGTCCATATTTGTTCCAATAAAGGAATATAGAGTTGATTGGGAAGCCCTGATACTGGCCATGTCACTGAGCAGCTATGTGGAATTCACCACAATCTACCTCCTGGATATATTTTAGTGACCGAAAAAGGGGCAAAAGAAAAGCATTCTGAATTTTCATAGGAAATCGTTTTGGAGTATTAAATACCTTACCATATGTATGACTTGGGAAAAGAATTAAGCTTTTTTAGGCCACAGTTCATTTATTTTTCATTTTGATATTCCACATCTTAAATTAGAACTCCAGTTGTAAGGTAAGGATGAATTGTAAAAGCTCAAGCCACTTACACTAGAGGTCATAGATATCTGTGCCTCCTTTCTTGAAGGCCACAAGGAGTTTTTCAGGCTAGCAACAGTCATTTAATCTCATTTTTCCTATAGTTAATGAGACTTGGAAGCAGCCTTATCAAAGATTCTACATACATGCTTAATCCACTCTCACTTATCCCATAATCATGCTTTATGGCACAATTATGCCTTTAGTGTGTAATGCACACCAGATATTGTATCTCCACAGTCACAATAGTGAATAAAGCCCACTTCATTCCTTGCCCTCATGAACCTTCCAGTTGAGGGGGGAAGGAAGGTGCTGAGCCTCTCCTTAGATGTTCCCCAGGTATTTTAAATACCACCTGCTCAAATGTGTCCTCCTTATCTTCCACTCAAGACTCTTTATTCCTTAGGCTTCCTCAAGTCAAGGAAGATACTTCTCAAGTGTCCAGGAAACCTGGAAATCAATGTGGAAGTATTATATAATCCTGACATTCCATCCCTGACAATATACACAAAGAAGTGTATGTCAACAAATAGTACATATCCCTGAATATCCTAGCAGCTCTACTCAAAATAGCCAACCTGTAGGATCAGCTTAGTTGTCTATCTACCAATGAATGGATAAAGAAAATGCCACATACACACACACACACACACACACACACACACACACACGTGCACACAAACACACACACACACACACACACACACACACACACACACACACACACACACACACCCCTACTGTTCCACCAGAAATGGGAATGCAATTTGCAGGAAAATTGGTGGAACTGGATATTAGTATATTAAGCAATCTAAATCAGACTCAGAATGACAAATATTGCATGTTTTCTCTCAAATGCAGAATCTAGGTTTCTTTTGTAAGGACATGAATGCAGAAGGGAGACTATTTGAAAGGAGGAAAGGATCCACAAGAAGGATTTGGGAAAAGAGGGAGTAATTGAAAGTGACTATGACCAAGTACATATATTCATATGTGAAAATGACTATTTTGTTCAATTTGTATATGCTAATGAAAAGAAATCTGAGATTATTGCTTGTACCTTTCTTGGTTTCTCCCATGAATCCAGTCTAATACTATGTCTTAGCCTTTACAAAACCTCTCATCTCTGCCTTCTCCCTGTCTCCAGGAGTCACTGGAATTTCTCTCCAGGGTGTCACTGCCTCCTCGATGATCTTACTGCTTCACACATGTTCTTCCTCTTGTGGTGTCATCATGAGAAAAAAGAGGTTGTGCCTTGAGCTGTAGTTATGAAAGAACGTTGAAGGCCTTTCTGAAATTGTGAACTTCAAACCTGAGCAAACCACCATCATTTGCTAAACAACAATACAAAGATTAGAAAATTGAGGCAATTCTTTGTCTTAAATCCTATATAGTGGAAAGGAAATTTGATTCCAGTATTTTTTACTCCGAAGCTTGCTCTTAGCTACTACACCAGACTGTCTTCTCAAATTCTGAACTATATTGAGAGCAAAACTAAAGTTTAAAACAAAACATAGCTAATGAACCAGAATAAGCCCCTTAGCACACAGGGGGTTTGGTGAGTTGGCATCCCCTGCCCTTTCTCACCAGTGCATTAAGATCCACCTTGGCTCAGTCAGTATGAGGCTTCTAGCTGACCCTTGGTCATGTGTTTTGATTACATTATATGATGAACAATAAAGCCATTGTTCTCCATGTTTGGAATGCATTCTCTACCATGTTGTTAGCCTTTTCTTACCTCTCTACCTTCTCATTAATTCCTCTTAATGTATATAGTACAACTTTTAAAATGTATTTTATATGTTTATCTTTAATCAATTCTTAATTTTTTTTGTTTATCCTCAAGGTCTGGGTACTGTCCCTAAGCTTCTTTTGCTCAAGGCTAGTACCCTACCACTTGAGCCACAGCACACTTCTGGCTTTTTCTGTTTATATGGTACTAAGGAATCATACCCAAGGCTTCGTGCATATTAGGCAAACACGCTACCATTAAGCCATATTCCCAGCCCTTCCAATCAATTTTTGTGATATAGTCTTTTTTGTTGTTGTTGGTCTGGGCCTGGGTACTGTCCCTCAGCTCTTCAGCTCAAGGCTAGCATTCTATCCCTTGAGCCACAATGCCACTTCCAATTTTCTGGTGGTTTGTTGGAGATAAGAGTCTCACAGACCTTCTTTCCTGGGCTGGCTTTGAACTGCCATCTTCAAATATCAGCCTCATGAGTAGCTAGGATTACAGGCATGAGCCACGATGCCCAGCTGATGAAGTCTTATCTCTCCCAACTAGCATAGGCCACGCAGATTACCATTTTATCCATCACATAGATATATGCATACCTAGTATAAAACTCATACCAAGGTGGAAAGTGTTGACGATGGGCTATGCACATCTCTTTTTAAAGGACAGCAAAACCATAAACTCCACAAATATAGAAACTTCTCTACCTACCATCTTAACTCCAGTGCCTGTCATTGTTGAATCAGGCTGGGACCCAAATCCAACATACCTGGAGATCTCAGAGAACAGAAATCACTCCGAAACAGCATCAAATCTAAAAAAATTCTATTTTAAAAGGGTCTAAGAGGCACCACAGTATTGTGTTTGGAAAAAGTCTAAAGTTGATATTAGATGAACTTTTTCCTTTGGGACTTCAGTTTTTGCATGTTAAACTGAGTAATTTCCTGAGGTTTATACAAGTCCTTCTCCTGTGGACCTATTAACAAATGTTTATGACTGCATTCTCTTGCAACTGTGCAAATTTCCAAAGAAGATATTGCTATACCAAGTGACTGGTTCCTTGTTTGCTGAATGAATGGGGAGATGAATGAATATTCATAACTGAATGTCCAATAGGATGATATCATCACAGAGACAGGCAACCAATCCACATCTTGAGGTGAGAGTGACTATATAAAGTTCCCTGGAGGAGCTCATATCCTACCTAAAAGATACATAAGGGTTAAAAAAGCCAATAGAGGCATATATAAAAGCATATATACATAGGCTTATATATAGATATAGATATAGATATATACACACATATACAAAGGCTATAGTGTAGGATGCTAGGGGAGAGTGAGGCAATATTAGAAGATGGCAGAAACAATTGAGGGCTATAGAAACTCTCTAAGGGAAAGATGAAAAAGACCTGAACTAAGCCATGAGGGTGGAGACACACAGGTTTGAGTTATATTTTAGAAATGGAATTGACAGTCCATGCTGATGAATTTGATATAGCAAATCATGCAAAAGAAGATGTCATAGAAGAGCTCTGGCTTTCTAGCTTGGTCAAATTCATGGATGGTGCTAATTACCGAATCAAGTCCATTAACTCAAGACAAAGGAGACATATTTGGAAATGAGGTTGAGTTCAAGTTGGCTCATATTGAGTTTGAGTTAACATATTCGGAATAAGAAAGTCTGGGAAGCATTAATACGTAGCTGAAGTCACTTGAGGAGAATGAACAGTGATAATGTGCCCAAGAGAACCAGTCTACCATCTCTAAAGGAGAATTGTCACAGATGTGGGATGTTCCCCACATGATTTTCCATTCTGAGGAACACATCTTTACCCCAAAGATGGTGACTCAGTGATGACTTTGCATCTCTCACCTAAACATAAAGGGGCATCAAGTACCCCATCCCAACTGCTCCATTTTACCACAAATAATACCTGAGGGGGAAAGAAAAGTGATATTTTGTTCTATGTGCCAGATGTTTTATAGTCATTAACTCACTTAAATGCTCACAGTGAGTCTGCACAAGACCTGTTATTGTATTTAAGCCCTTGAATCTCAGAATAGTTCTTTCTTGCCCAAAGATAATAGCTAAAGTGACAATAAGGAGATCTGACTCCAGTTCTACATAACAGCACTACACCTTCCCACCTCCTGGAATGCAGCTAGATCCTTAGGAAGGCCTGTGCATACTTCATTCCTTTCCTGCTTTATAAAAATGGTTTACATTCATAGCTTAATGCTTTGCTCTCCATTAAACTTCAGCCCACCTCTGGAAAAATATAAACCTCAAGGATGTCAGTCATTTATGTCTGAGTAAAAATGAGTTTCAGATTTTTAGGAACCAATTTTTAATTTCATGGGAGAAAAATGCTGGAATCTTGAGAGAAGGGTAAAAGACTGAAAGAGACTATCAACTTCACACCCTCTCCTAGTCTGAGGTATGTACTTTTAAGATTCATAGGTGGGCTCCAGTGGTTCATGCCTGTAATCCTAGCTACTCAGGAGGATCTGCGGATCATGGTTCAAAGCCAGCCTAGCCAGGAAAATCTGTGTCATTCTTTTCTTTCTTTTTTTTTTTTTTTTTGGTTGGTTGTGGGGCTTGAACTCTGGGCCTGGGTGCTGTCCCTCAGCTCTTCAGATCAAGGCTAGTGCTGTAGCACTTGAGCCACAACACCATTTTCGGCTTTTTCTGCTTATGTGGTGCTGAGGAATCAAACCCAGGGCCTCATGCATGCAAGGCAAGCACTCTAGCTCTGAGCCACCTTCCCAGCCCAGATTCTTATTTCTAATTAATCACAAAAAGTTGGTAGTGGATCTATGGCTCAAGTGGTATAGCACTAGCCTTGAGCAAAATATTTCAGGGACAGTGCCCAGGCCCTGAATTCAAGCTCCAGAACACACACACACACACACACACACACACGCACACACACACACACACACATTCCTAGGTGCTAATTTTACACATATCTACTACTTTGCCAATAGTCCCATTTCTGGATCTGTTACCTCAGTTGTTTGGGTCTGATCAATGGTGACCCAAGGTAGCCAACATGAACTGGAGTTGAGGGTCCTATAGTCTCTGGCCTTAAACATAAATCCCAATCTATTCCCTTGAGAATTAGACCCTGCCTTTGTGCATTAAAAATCCTGAGCAGATGGAATCAGAAGAGCTTGCTGGAAAGACTTGGAGAAGTCCCTTCTGCCCTGTCTGGGTATATTTGCCAAAATAAATGACATGTATCAGGGCAGGGCACTGGTCCAAGCCTATTGAAATTCTGCTAGCAGTCCAAACAGTGATGGTGTTTCAGATTGGTTCTGTGAAATGATCAGGGTTAGGAAGAGAGAAATGATTAGTGAGCATCTGGATGCTGTAGCATACTGATGAAGACAGTCCCAGGGGTGGACCCAGGGTGAGGGGGGAACAACCGCAAGGACCCCCTAGGACATCTGCCACTGGAAAACAAGGCACTAGCAGCAGGGGATCTGGTTTTAGCCCCATATCATTTCTATAACTATGTAACCTAAACAAGTCCTTCCTCTTCCCTCAGCCTTTTCTTCTCATGTATAAAATAAATGCTGAACCAAATAAATCCTGAGGGTCTTTCCTGCTCAAACATTCTGTGACTTCTTTGATGGTGGTTTGATTTCTTTTTCTCGGTAGTGGGAAACCTACACACCTGCTTATCTGTAGCCTCTGTGTTCTCATACTGACCTCTGCTGGCCATTATGAAAAGTGTTACTCTGTGTGTGTGTGTGTGTGTGTGTGTGTGTGTGTGTGTGTGTGTGTGTGTGTGTGTGTGTGTGTGTGTGTGTGTGTGTGTGTGTGTGTGTGTGTGTGTGTGTGTGTGTGTGTGTGTGTGTGTGTGTGTGTGTGTGTGTGTGTAGCAGTGCACCACTGATTTAGAATTAAATTTCAGCAGTACAGTGGATATTAAGAAAGAAACCTTGTGCATAGAAGATGAGAAAACCAAACTAGAGAGCTATTAGCACAGAGTTAGGTATCTAGAGATGGCCTCATTTTTTTTTACTTGCCACCTTCATTTATTCGTGGCACTCCGTGCCTTCAGAGAAGGGAGGGCTCCTTGTCACATGTGCTATGAATACAGGTACCAGGAAAGCCTAGCACCATGCAAAGGAGGCCATTCTATACCAGTACAGCCTCAGAAGCCTCAAGCCATTCCACAGGCCCTGTTTCTACCCTGAAGTCAGTCTGAAGTTTTGCCCTAGCCTGGTGGCATGCTTACCACCCTAAACACATAAAACCAGCCTAACAGTCCACATTTGTCTTAGAGATGTCTTTCCCAATACCCCTTTGGGAAAGAGTTGGAATTTACAAACGAACTCATGAGTTCCTTAGGAGACTTACTGATATCAGCATTTTGGCTGGAACAGAGAAGTCTGCAAAATCAGCTTGATCAGCCAAGGGAAAAGAAATAGGCCACAGAGACCCGCATGTGCTAAATGAACTCAGAGTTCCCTTAAGTTCATGCTTGTCTACTTGTTCTAACTTAGGGCTGAGCTTGTGTTCACCAAGGCAAGAGGGATGTGGATGGTGACAGGCCATTTATCCACCATTGGACACTGCTCAAGGCCCTGGAGTAGTATGAGTAAGATGGGAATTAGACCACACCTCAATCTACTATCTTGTTCAGTGGTTCATCTGGTTTTCCCTTCCCCTCCTTTGATGCAAGATTTTTGGCAAGGCTCAGATTTGGGTCAAACATTTGGTTCCCTGACTGGATCATCTCTACTGGTAATAACATGGCCTTGGCAAGCCCCTCCTGCCCATGTCCTCTCAGCAAGCACTCTTCTCCAACAGCTGGTTCGTATCTGCCTCCCTTGTTCTAGCCTCAGGCAGACTTCCCTGGCCTCCTACTCTCTCTCTCTCTCTCTCTCTCTCTCTCTCTCTCTCTCTCTCTCTCACACACACACACACACACACACACACACATACACACACACACACACATTCTCCTATGTGCTCCTTGAAGATTGCAGCCTTTAACACTACTTTCCTCCCAGCCATTTCTCCGGGTTTAACCTTGCCTTCCTGGCTTTCAAGACCCTCCTCAGCTCTGGCCTGCTTCACCTTCGCAAGTGACCATGACTCCCCCAATCACAGATCAAGTGTCACCATTATGCAACTCTTCATGGCCTACCTTTCCTCTGTGGGCTCACATGCTTAGGCTTAGTCCCAGTCTTGTATGTTTGCTATGGTTTGGGCTCTATTTGTCTTGAGATGTAGAACCACATTTTTAACTTCCTCATTCATCCTCATAATACTCCAACAATAAAAAAAATATTGCTTTTTCTCCTTAGTTACACACACACACACACACACACACACACACACACACACACACTGATTTTGTGAAAATTAAAATTTTAATTATTATAAGAAAAATCCAAGATTAGGAGGTAGGAACTTGAAAACAAAATGCTCACCTTTCATCCTCAACTTTACCAGGAGTCAACTGGTTAAAAGTCTAGAATCTGCATGGTGGTGTTGGGAAAGTTTGAATGGTAGACACTATGCTAAAAAATTTCATCTACCTCCACAAAGTGTCTGTCTGTTACTTCTTTGCAAGAGTCCTAGGTATCCCTGGGTCTGATTGACACAGGAAATTATATTCCAAAGGGTGGCACAGCTGGTAGCCACTTGCTTCTCTAGGATGTGAGTGTAGCCACTGCACAAGGCATCTGTCCTCTTTCAGCCTTTTACAAAATAAAACTTCATGGTGAATAGAAAAGGCCATGTTTAATGGGCTTTTCTCAGAGTTTTTACAGATTTGTAGGGAATTACAGACGGTAAAGGGGCTGAGATATGGGGATAGGAAGTATTTATGAAAATAGGCTTTCTACCTGATACGGTGTGTTCACAGAGAGGTAATGCACATTACTAATGGCTTTCATTTTCTGCCAAAAAACTCAGTCCCTACTGGGATTTGTTCTAAATGATAGTCCAGCCTGTCTGTGTTGCACCCACTGGGGTTAATTCTCAGTCTCAGTCTGCTTTAAAATGTCAGACTGAACTTTCAGACTTAATTGTTACAGACATTTTATAACCAGGATATTCAAAATTCTCAGGCTGTTCCCTCTTGCTATCATAATTGATACTTCTCAGGCTTGTATCTTCCACATTCCAACTTTGTACCAATAGGGAAGAAGGAAGGAAAAGGAAAGGGGGATCAGAAAGAAGAATAAGTAAATAGTGGTGTGTGTGTGTATGTGTGTGTGTGTGTGTGTGTGTGTGTGTGTATGTGTGTGTGTGTGTGTGTGTATTTCCTTTGTGAGCATCTGTTGCCAGTCTGGGATCAGCCAACAGAGATGAATTCCAATAGGTTGGTCAGCTCATGTGTTTCTAGATTCTGCCCTCTCTGACCCCCTGGGGCAGTATTCTTTAGGCACATCCTTTGTCTGAACTTTACTGCAAGCATGTGGTTGGCTATTTGGATGAAAGTTATGAAATGCCTTGGAGTTCTCCAGTATTCTGTTCTTTCACTATTTTGACAACCTGATGGATAGCCTGGCACTAACTAGGAAGAGGACAATATTATCCAGCCTGACTAGCTAATGTCTTAAGAAGTACAAAGTTGAAGAAGCATGGTGCACATGAATCTTTTGAAATGTGCTTCTATAGCAGCCTCTAAAATAGCCTTCTCTGATCCAGGTGTCAAACTTTGTCATATCCCACAGATCTCTAAGCCAAAATTATTTAGGAAAGTTGTGGCTGTTCTCTGTGCATGAAAAATATGAAATGCTGATGTTAAATTCCCTATTGACTAATTGCACTTTTTCTTTCTATCTTAGGGACAACATGGAGTAATGGGAATTCAAGGCCCAACAGGACCTCAAGGATTTGTGGGTCCTCCTGGGTTATCAGGATTGAAAGGAGAAAGGGGCTCCCCAGGCCGTCTGGGACCATATGGTCCAAAAGGAGATAAGGTAAGATATACCAAAATACAAAAGCCAAAAGTTGTCAGTCTTGGTCCTACTTATTTTGAAAATAATAGTTTCTGAACATGCTGGTAAAGGGCTGCATACTTTGAGATGGAATGAATGATTTGCTGCTGATGGATCCTCTCTGGAGTCTCATCTCTCAAGACTTGTACCAAGTGAATATATATATAAAGTGAATATGTTAGCTACTTGCTAGATGAGTGAAATCACTCATGGGAAACTATGAGGGTTTGAGCAGGGCATGAGTCAGAAGTCCAATGACCAAGAATCCAGGAAACTTGGAAGCAATCTGGGTCACAAGTACAGAGAACTGGCTACAAGAAAGGGGAGTAATATCATGGGTGACGTGTTTCACAGCTCAGTTCCCTGCCTATTTTAATCACTTCCTGTTCCCCATTGATGAAAGCAAGAGTCCCACCTTCGAATTACAAAGATAACTGAAGGTATACTGGGCTGATGAAGTTAATAGCAGGTTATTAGTCACACATATGTCACATTTCAGGGGAGGACACTACACACCATGTAAGGCCATGTAGGGGTTGTACTGACAAACAAGTGGACCAAGAGGCTGTGGGAGGCAAGCTTTAAAATAGCAAGAGGCTGTGGTGTCCCTGGTGCCTGAAGGAGGATGTGATTTGGCTTGTTTGAGTAATTCACTGGCAGGGAACTAAACCTGCTAATCAAGGACAAGCAGGAACTCCTCCTGGGTTGCTGTGTTAGGAGGGTTACTTGGCTAAGGCACTTGAATCGACAGAGCAGCCTATGTAGGGAAGTCTTGGTTAGACCATTCAAAGCCGTCTGAATTTTGTCTAGATGTCAATGTAGTATGTGGTACTGAGCTTTAATTTTAAGATTTACAATGCCTAACATAATAATACACTGTCAAATACAGACATGTCTAAAAATTAGGGAGAAGCAAGTGATCACTTAGAGCTAGAGTAAGGAGCAGGTCAAAATAGTGTGGGGATAGAGATATGAAGAGTTGGAAGTGGCGCTGTGGCTCAAGTGGTAGAGTGCTCACCTTGAGCTGAAGAGCCCAGGGACAACGGCCAAGCCCAGAGTTCAAGCCCCATGACCAACCAAAAAACATCTTGATAAGCGAGATATGAAGAATTTCTAAGCAACTTCTATCACTGTACAGTAAACAAGCATACTGACTCTAACAAACATCACCTGGATTATCTCTTATGTCTCTCTTCCTACCCCATTTTCTAGGGTCCTATGGGAGTTCCTGGCTTTCTTGGCATCAATGGGATTCCAGTGAGTGCGTTCACAGATCCATTTTAAAATCACCCTCTAGTTTCTGTCTTATATCTTAGGCACTTTGGCTCTAGCCTGTATCATGAAAGCAGGCTCGGGGTCAAGTATTGAAATGTGGTGTGGGTAGACTTAAGGGATGTGGTTATGCATAATTAGACTTGGATTGAGGCCTATGCCGTGGTTAAGGCTGCAGTGCCATATACATTCATAAGAAACCATTAATACCTTAGCCTGAGTTAGGTCTTATGGGTTGAAGGGAGCTTTGATTAGAGATGAACAATTGGCTTGAAGGTAAATAGACATAACCATGTTGGAGCACAGGCATATTGACTATAGGAATTATGTGTACATATATGTATATATGTATATATATGTATATATGAAGACACGATATTTGATAGGAAAACAAACCTTTGATGATATCTTGACACATTTGTTTTCAGTAATTTGCTCTTTTCAGCCTTATTCATTTCAGAGTGAATTCCTCTTAGCTTTACAAAGCAACTACCAAAGATTGCTCAGATGTGGCCTTTTTCACTCATCCTGTAGCCCTGTTTTGGTGGAGATAAGTAGGGAATTTGGAGCTTCCTGACATCTCTTTTTCCCATTCTATTCAGGCTAATCCCTTCATGTCTCCATTTTCATCCTACATCTTCACTTAACAATGCAGAATCTATTGGTACATTTCACCAGCCTTTGAAAAGATAATACTTAGAACCTTATCAGTTCTTGGACTTGTCATTTGCCACTTCTCTGTATATTTGTTTGTCTATGTATTTCTATCTTATTTAAGAGAAGGCCAGAATCTTGTGGGGAAGATCTCCTCCACATAAGGCAGTTTCTAGAGGCTACATTTATGCTTCTAAGGGATTCTACAGACCCTTATTAAACTGTGGTTTGAGAAGCCCCACGCCCAAGATCTTTTGTCTTATACTACATAATCATCTAGGCTAATACTAGGGGAAGGTTTCAAATCACTGTGCCAATATTTAGGTAGATTTCTTGAGCACATGCTACAGACTAACACTTTACTATGAGGATATTGAAGAAACATGCAGCCGTGCTCTATTAATAGATGATCCATTTTCTTTTTTTTTTCTTTTTTTTTTTCTTTTTGCCAATCCTGGGGCTTGACCTCAGGGACTGGGCACTTTCCCTAAGCTTCTTTTGCTCAAGGCTAGCACTCTACCACTTGAGTCACAGCGTCACTTCTGGCTTTTTCTGTATATATGGTACTGAGGAATCGAACCCAGAGCTTCATGCATGCTAGGCAAGCACTCTACCACTAAACCACATTCCCAGCCCCTGATCCATTTTCTTTCAGAGACTAGGCAGCACATTTAACTTGTATTTGTTACATGCATCCAGTCAGCTGTCGGATTCCTGTATTTTATTCAGTTGCAATATCTGAAAAATACCCAGAAATAGGCCAGTGGGAAAACACAGTAAATAGGAATGACCATGTTTTTATGGCATAACTGTAATTTTCTTATGACTGTGTTTATATGACTACTTTACCCACAGACTCCAAGAGCGTACATCTTTGGGAGCTGAGGGAAAAGGAAACCAGCAAACTAGAGGCAACTGTTGCCATTTCTCCTCTGGTTCTGGCATGGCCAGAAATGTGGAAGGCTTCTGAACTTGCAATGTTACTATGCCTATGATGTCTGATGGAAACTGGAAGCAGATGAATCCAATGAGGCCTGAGATGTTTCCAATTTTGAGCTGGAAACTGTCCTCAAGTCCAGCTGGACACTTCTGCCTCCAACTTATGTTCAAGAGAGCCAAGAGAACCGTAGGATAGCATGAATTGAAATTGATCATTTGTCTCTAGCGCTTCATTGTTTAGGAGAAAGAGTTGCAGCTGTCCACAATCCTCCACATAAGCTCCTTGCTCCCAAATAAACATCCCTCCTTCCTGGCCCTTCGCTTGGCCAAGAGTTGTTTTGTGATTATTGGAGTTCAGGGTATTTTGTTTGTTTGTTTTTGTTTTTAACTTTTGGTTGCTCTAGCTTCAAACACTAAGCCTCATTATTCAGTGAAACCCTTCTCCTTTAATCTTTCTCTTGCTTCCAGCTATTTAACAAATATATTTTGATCACCTTGTGTTTGGTGCTTACCTTTTCCTTCCATCTCAAAGATCACAGGAGTCCCCAACATCTATGTCACATACTTTAACTCCTAATTACCTATAACCATCTGTATTATATGAACTTCATCCCACTGCTTAGAAGCACAGATTATATGTCTTTTGCGCCTCACAAAGGCCACAAAGGCCCCTGATATAATTCAACATGTAGTAGGAAATCTAAAACTAAATGAGGGTCTTAGTCCCACCACCTCTAAAGTCATAAAATCCAAAGTTCTGAGATTGACAGGACTCCCTCAGACAGAGGAAAACACAGACATCATAGACTCTGTCAGACTACTCATTATGTTCAACTTTCAACAACAAACACAAAGCACTTTGGCTGAAACCAACAGCTTCTCCGACATATTTTCTCTGAACTAGATCACCACTAAGATATGACTCTCCTCTTAATATTAGCTGATCATTAACATATGTGGCACTGGTTTGGATCCCAAAACCATGTTTTTGCTGTCATGTAGATAATTTTAACACAAGGAAACAAATGGTCAGTTAATGATAATCAAACTCTTTGCACCAAGGGGCCCGGCAACAAGTAGGGAGAATGAACAAATAAGGTTATTGGTTAATATAGTAAATATATAGCTACATAGACTAGGCATAAAAGTACTGTGTGGAGGCTTTTATTCGTATTCCAGATGTGAGTTGGGGCTGTTGGCATCCATAAGAAATGCATGTTTATCATTTTTTTTACTTCAAATACGTTGGGAACAGACAGAGGTTTTCAAGTTGTCCTTTGCAATTGTTTAGCTTTTCCCAGAGAGCCAATCTCAAATATGTCCTGAGTAGAGCTTTGTAAATAAGCATACTAAATTTATATCTTCAAAGTGGACACATACTACTCTCTAATTGGAAACTTTTCTTTGGAACTGTGTTCTAGGAACACAGCCCTTCTGGAATATAGCAGACCCTCAGTAGCCTATGTGTTCATTCCCTATGGCTATATAAAACCATGGTTTCTTCCCTCAAAGATCTAAACTCTCTTGGAAATTTGTTATATACATATGTAAACTTATTAGTTATAACTAGGAAGGGACAAATACTAGAAATTCTATGGTGGCTTATTCTTGCTGACTTACCTGGGAAAAGACTTAGCATTTATTTAACTCTTAGTAAGTCTATTAACGATGTTGACTATAACCCAATGCAGTACTTAGTTCTTCATTATTAATGTAAATAGCATTAACACTCTAGTATTATAATATAAGGAAGGTATTATTCATCTCCACTTTACAGATAAGGGAACTGAAGTTCTAGCTGAGAAGTGACAAAATCAGGGTTAGAGCACAAATCTGACTGCTCTAAACATGCATTAGCTACTACCCCATAGTATTAGCTAGATGACAAAGAAAGGACAGGTCTGAGTCATACCTCAAAGTTTAATTCCAAAGAATGCCATTAAGGTAGGAACAAGTAAACAGATATCCCCAGATTCCTGCTGGTAGAAGATACCAGGAGTTTAGAAGAGCAAATTAGAGGATTGAGCCCAAGTAAAACATGTGGATACAAAAGGGTCAGAGTTCAGACAAAGACTTTGGTGTCAAGCAGAACCAAGGTCCCCAAGAGGAAGGAAGGCGCCTGGTAGTGAGTCAGCCTGTTGTCTTAACTTATCCCCACTACCAGCTGAGAGATAACCCCTAGGAAGTCAGGCTCTACAGCCAAAGGGTTTAAATGAGTAGAGTTGAATAAAGAGACTATCTAAAGGATGTGCAGGATGAAGGGAAATAACAATGCAGATGATGAAGTAACTTCATCTGTTAACATCTGTAGGCAAAAAGAAGGAAAACTGTAATCATTGTACTGGAACCCAATGAAACCTGGAGCCATGGGATATCTGTTGCCCAACAAAAGCTAAGGCTCTAGAGAACTATGACTTTGTCAGAAATGCAGCCACAGAGGGAGGGCATGGAGGGTAATAAATAACCTGTGCTCTTTCTCCATCCCAATCTGTATCTCCCAATGGACAATTCAACTGGGAGATAGAGAGAAAGGAGCCCGTGGAGTACATTCTATAGCCATCAGCCACCAAAGGCACAGGTCCAGAGACTTTGTGGACAAGCAATAATGATCACCCCCTTGGTAATAAAGAATCAAAGACTCTCTTGTTAAACAGTTTGTTTTCCCTAGAACAATTAAAAATCATCATCTGGTCTGGGCACTGGTAGCTCACATCTGTCATCCTATCTACTCCAGAGGCTGAGATCTGAGAATCACAGTTTGAACTCAGACCAGGTAGGAAAGCCCATGAGACTTTTCTCTCACACAAAAAGGCAGAAGTAGAGCTGTGGCTCAAGTGGTAAAACACTAGCCTTGAGCAAATAAAAGTCAGGAACAGAGTCCAGGCCCTGAGTTCAAGTCCCAGGAGCAGCACACACATGCTGCTCATTATGTCAGTCTGTAGAGGCTAGGTTACATCAAATTTCTTACAAAATCTAGGCACCTCCTCTATACTGAACATTTCATAAGCCTAATAGTCTAGACTAACACTTTTGTGTTAATAGTCATTCTACTTCATGCAACTATACATGGTAGATACATTCCAAGACCTCCAATTAGATGATTGAAAGGTATAGCACTTATTATACCTTTTCCATCATAACTAATTACTTAACACACAATGTGGTCATAACTTCTTCAGCTCAGGGTGGGATATAAAAGTAGCACAGATTTCTTTGTCTTGCTTCACAATTAGCATATGATTTTTTTTCTTTCTATGTTGTCAACAATTTTCACCTTTTCATTTAAAGGAACCATTTTACAGCCTTTCTTTGTCATATCTGAACTAGTATCATCACTCTTATTATTTGGAGCCAGTATTAAGTAAAATAAAGATTACTTGAGTTTGAGCTTGGTAGTACATACCTATAATTCCTACTACTTAGGAGGTTGAAGCTGGATGATTGTGAGTTCAAGGCCAACATGAGACTTGTATCTCTCTCTCTCTCTCTCTTCTCTTTCCCCCTCCTCTCTCTCTCTGTATATAATATATATGCCCATATATATACATATATATTTATACATATATATGCATATATCTTTAGCACAAGCACTATGATACCATTTAGAAAAATGATTTACTAACCAAAATGACTAAGTGACTAAGCAGGAAGAGTGAATATGCTGGACAAAGGAATAATTTACATTCTAAGTAGGATGGAATACAGGTGGACCCGTTGCAAGGAGAAGTACACGTTGTCATGTCGAAAACGAACTTTACAACTTTGGTGGGGGGAGGAAGATTAGGTGGGGGGTGGAGGGAGGAAGATTAGGTGGGAGGTGGGGGGAGGCTGGGAAAAGATGGGAAGGGGAACACAAAGGAGGAGGCAACAATGCTTGATAAGAAATGTACTCATTATCTTGCCCATGTAATTGTAACCCCTCTGTACAGTATTTCCACAATAAAAAAAAAAAGTAGGATGGAGTGGGATAGCATTTGATTTAATTGTGGTACTCAAAAGAATGAGCAATTCCAAACTCATTAATTGTTTATTTCCATTGGTAAGGAAGAAATATCAGTAATTTGAAATTTTCACTGAACGTGACATATTCCCTCAAAGCATTAACAATATACTAAGCCTTAAAAAGTATTTAGAGTAATTAGGAATCTATTTTTCATTGACCTATCAAGATTTCTGGCCTTTCAGGCCATATTTTTGCTCCATGCCAAACACATAACTGGCTTTTGGTACATATGTGGGGGGTATTCTTTTTTAAAAGAGGAGTATATGTACGAAAAAGTCCAATTTTAGGAAATTCTTTAATTCAGATGAGCTACATAAAAATGCTTACTGCTAGCTACTCAAGAGACTGAAATATCTGAGGGTCGTGATTCAACACCAGCCTGGGCAGGAAAGTCGATGAGACTCTTACCTCCAATAGACTATTCAGAAAACCCAAAGTGTTACTGTGACTCAAGTGGTAGAATACCAGGCTTGAGTAAAAAAGCTAAGGGCCAATACCTTGGTCTTGAGTTCAAGCTCCAGTACTGGCACAGAAAAATAGAAGTGGACAAGAAACCAGAGTTTAGCAACAAGTTTGGCTTTTCTCATTGTTGAGATTTTCAGATTAACTGACAGTTCTGTGGCTTACTTGATCCTTTTCTCTTTTAATAGGGCCACCCTGGGCAGCCAGGCCCCAGAGGTCCACCTGGTTTAGATGGCTGTAATGGAACTCAAGGAGCTGTTGGATTTCCAGGCCATGATGGGTATCATGGGATTCTAGGACCACCCGTATGTTGCCAGATCCTTGCACTTTAATTCAAATGGCACTGTTTACTTCCAAATGTGTCTTTTTTCTGTTTTTATGGAAAGCTCACTAAACTTCTGTGGTGGAGCCACTGTGGTCCCTTGTCCAAAGGTAGGAATCTATGCTGACAGTACCAGAATGGCAAAGCCAAAGTGGCACTGTGGCTCAAGTGGTAAAGCACTACCCTTGAGCACAAAGAGGCTCAGAGACAGCACCCAGGCCTTGTGTTCAAGTCCCAGAACAGCAAAACAAAAGAAAGAAAAAAAGAAAAGGAAAGGAAGGAAAGAGAGAGAGAGAGAGAGAAACGAGGGAAGGAAGGAAGGAAGACTATATTCACAGTATTGCCCTCCCCAATGCCACATAGTGACCCTTTGTTAAAGGGTTGAGAAGGTATTTATTGACTTGACCACAATGTCACCACTTTAGTTCTATTTATCCAGATAAGGTTCAGATTGTTGGCTCTAAAGGGTCTCTAGTGGATATCAGGCCCTTATAAAATTGATTTTAGACGGGGCTGGGAAGGTGGCTCAGTGGTAGAGCACTTGCCTTGCATGCATGAGGCCCTGGGTTCGATTCTTCAGCACCACATAAGGAAAAAGAAAAAAAAGCCGGAAGTGGCGCTGTGGCTCAAGTGGCAGAGTGCTAACCTTGAGCTGAATTGCTAAGGGACAGCGCCCAGGCCCAGAGTTCAGGCCCCACAACCAGACCCCAAAAAAAAAATTGATTTTAGAAATGGCTGAAAGACTTACAAGAACAAAACATTTCAAGCCCATTCTTAGCCTCAGTCGAAATAATCTAAATTATTTAGTATTCCAATGTGAGATTTTTACCTAGAAATCAAGCCACCAATTAGACATATTGCGCAGCTACATGAATTACTTTGCATTTCACTGGAATAGCAGCATCCTGGCATTTAGTAACCAAGTTGTAGATATGGGTGTGTGAAAAAATGACACACATAGACAAATAGACAAAGCACAAGCCCCAGATTGGCATAAAGGACCTTGATACCTAAGGACCAAACAAATATACAACAAAGGAGGGTTGTAGAAAAAGGTATATACCTAATGTGGAAAAAATCTGCTTGAGTCATAAAGACCTCCTGTTGCCATGGCAATAGAGGAAGGGAACATAATACTTCTCTGTTAGAAGTAGGGCTCTAGAAAAACCATGTAATTCTGGTGTCAAGCACGAAAGTAGAGGTGTTAAGGAACATCCCCTGACTGACAAAAAACAAAGGTAGGAACCTCATCCTGACCCTAAACTCCCATAGGAATGGAGGCATGTATTTCACTAAACTACCCTTATCAATATCCATTCAATTAACTCCTTTGAAGCTTCTTTAAAAAAGAAGAGTGACCAGAAGATGAAGGGGAAATAGGCTGTTATAATAAAAATTGGTTTGTGCTTCTGAGGTTGTTTTGTTGTATTGTTATACTTGCATCATTCAGTATAATCCATCATTCAATATAATTCAGTCCCCAAAACTTAGCATATGGCCTATTTTTACATTTTAAAAATATGTTAAAATAAGATATCCAATATTCCATATACAATCCATAAAGCTAATAAGTTATTTCATCTCTAGTTCTTCAAAGAAAAAAATTGTTGATCTTTGATCTTGACAAAGTCTCTGTCAATGGCTTATACCTGTGAGGTGAAGAATAGTGAACTGTAAGCTTATGTTTGTTCAAGAAGGGCTCTGAATAGATATAAGGTCCCCTGCTATCTTAGCTCCAACCATTACAGACCTGTCTGTGTCTTTGAGGTAGGAGAATAGGACTCAGATTTGAGACGCAACACTTGTTCAGGGGACAGACTTTGCCCTTTAACCAATTCTGCCACAGACTAAGTCACATAATTTCAAATTCTTGTTGTTCCATCTTATCAGATCATATTGTTAACAAAACTGTGCACATGTGAATTTATTCCTGTTTCTCTTACTTTACTCAGGGACTTCCTGGTCGTAAAGGTTCAAAGGGTGAACCTGCCCCCCCTCAAGGCAGTTTCGTTGGAATGGAGGTAAGTAAGGCAGGCAAAATTGGCTGTAAGTTAGGCTTCCCAGGATTGTGTCCCAGAAAAAAAAAACATTTACAGAGCTAGCATCTGCTTATGGAGCAGACTACACTGAATTTAAAAGAATCTGGAGCTTTTCTGTTGTAGCAACTTTGATAGTAATGTTTGCAACTATACTGTGAAGAGTTGCTTCATGAAATCTAGACTAAAAGTTAGAGACAGACAAGCAGTTTGCATGGGTTTCATTTTCTTTACCAAGCCAAGAGACTTCCTAGAGGTAGATTATTTTTGTTTTCTCTAGAATCCTTAACACCTCTATTCCTTGGTTTGGATTCAGGTATGTCTCTGCCCATGTTAGTATAGCTTCCACACCAAGATCCTCGCCTCTCCCTTCTCTGCTTCTGTCCAGTACCAATCACTCTACCTGGGTCCCTGACTATCTGTAAAACCTTGTCCATTTAATCTACAGCTAACTTGAAACTTCCATCTCTTACTTTCTGTTTTATTGTGATTGTATGCTAGGTTCATATTGCTTTATACTCTTGTGGGGCCCATTAACTCCTGACCTCAAATGATTGACCTTATTTATCTACATACTAGAAAATGAGCCCCATCTTTCTATATGCCCTACTTCTAAAGGAAAATGAACCAAGATTTGTTAGGTAGTTTATGGAACTTTTCTGTCTTCTGACAATGCACAGAACTAGGGATATTGGAAAATGGCTCTGAAGGCAGTGATGGAAGAAAGTAGCTAGACAACTAGAGAACATACAAGGTTTGATGTTTTAACTACGAGTGCCATAGCAGAAGATGAAATACTAGCATTGAGAATGACCTCATGATGATTGGATGCATGTTGCTCATGTTAAGGACAAAAAAGTATTCTGAGGGGGCTTGGAAGGTGGCTCAGTGGTAGAGCACTTGTCTTGCATGCATAATGCTCTGGGTTTGATTCCTCAGCACCACATAAGCAAAAAGAAAAAAGCCAGAAGTGGCGCTGTGACTCAAGTGGTAGAGCCCTAGCCTTGAGCTGAAGAGCTGTGGGATAGCACCCAGGCCCAGAGTTCAGGCCCCACAACTGGACCCCAAAAAAAAAAAAGTATTCTCAGGTATATTGAGTGTCTTGTTCACAGCTACACAGCCACACAGCCCAACCAACCCCCAGGCAGTGTTCTTCCCATGTTACAAAGAGCTGATCAAATAGAGCAAGACTAGCAGGTGTCAAGATCCAGCCATTGCCTTAACAGACATTGAACAAATGATTTTGCCAAAATCCAGAGACTCTGGCTCCAGTGGAACATAGCAAATTCCACAATATGGTTATATTACAGATTCATACAGTGACTTAAGATGCTGCAAAGTAATTAAAACGTAATCAGAGACTGTATGCTCTGTTGGTTTTCTTTTGAAATGTCTGATTTGCATTGTATACATATGGGCACAGACTCTCTGGGGATGAAGGCACATGGGAAGGTAGCTTTGCTTTCCTCCAAAAAAGGAGCAGGCAAATCACCAGCCTGCAGAAGCAGTTTCTAATTGGTAAGTTCCTAGCAAAGGTGAAAATTAATTAATCCAAGAAGACTATGAAAACCTGTTCAGCCAATCTTTGTATTCTACAGTCAAGAGTTTCCATAGGGAAAAAACTAAATTGTTGTGCATGTCCAATTCATACATTATTTGACACATAGGACCTTGATGGAGGAAGCCCAAGTTTCAGTAATTTTTTTTCCCATGAATCTTGTTACTTCTGTGAAATACTGTGATGTTAACTCATTAATCTCTTCAATATCCTGTCTTTATCTGTTTTACAGGGAGATCCTGGGCTGCCTGGCCTGGATGGAATCTCTGTAAGTTGTTTATAAGTTGAGCTCTCAGTATTTAGTCAGTAGTCACTGATGGTGCTTTTTCATTTTGTGTGGTATTCAAAGGTCTTAGACCTTCTGAAGGAAAATGTAGACAGTTGAGGTAGAATAGCTTATGGTATTCACATTTTCTAAATGAGATGAACTGTTCACCTCAAGTTGCATAACAGGCTGGCTTTCAGGCTTTATGCCAGGGGTCTTTGTACAGTAATCCCACTTATCAGTGAAGAATGTGTTCAAAGATGCACAGGGGATGCCTGAAACTGCAAATAATTTAGAACCCTACACAGACTGTGCTTTTTGTTGTTTGTATATTCCTATGATAAATTTTAATTTACAAATTAGGCACATAAGAGATTAACAACTATAATAATAAAATTAAGTAGGAATAATGATACATTATAACAAAAATGATGGGAATATGTTCTCTTCCTTCCTCTCTCCCCTCCCTTTCTCAAAAGACTTTACTGTACTACATCTACTTCTTGGGAAGGTATGAAATGATATAGTGCCTCTGTGATGAGATGAAGTGAGATGAATAATGGGACATAGACTTGACCCTACTATGTTAGGGTTACTTGACATAAGCAATGCAACACTTTTTCCATGTATTTTTTGAACTGTGGTTTCCATGAAAACATGAGAAGCAAACCTATTCTCCAAAAAGTATTAGGATATTTTGCCTTTCATTCAGCAATCATCTACTAAGTTTTTATGTGTGTTCAAGAAGTAGAACATACTTCTTTAAAGGGTGTCCACATAGAAATTTTAGAGATTATTTGATAATAGTTCACGAAAGGACTACTTGAGATTTCACATTCTTATCAATTGCTTCTGAAGTAGCCTAAGCATTGCCTCTTCTTTCTTCTTTCCTATATTTGTTCCTTCCTTGCTTTCCTTTCTTTTTTCAGTCCTTAATAAATCCTGTGCACCTACTATCAGCAGGTAAGTGATCCCTGAGGCAATTGATTTCATCCCTGCTCCAAGGGACATAAAAAGTCAACGGTAGGAACTTGTCTATGCATTCCAATGCAGCTTAGAGAAAGAGGAAGACTTGCATCTAAGAAAGAGAAAGCCTTGGAGATGTATGGATGGTGTTCAGACTTGCTGATAGTGGGAGGAGGCTTTAGGCAAGCCCACACAAAAACAAAGATGACTAAAGACCCAGGACATATAGGTCCCCTAGAGCTAAACAAAACTGGCTTAAAAGATGTGTTCATTAAAATTGGAGAATAACACCCACTATATTTGATACATAGCTTCTCTTGGGGATACCGTTCCCTGGCCACAAAGGTACAAAGTTTTTTTTCTTTTTTTACACAGGAATAATATAGAAAAGGCTTAGATTTGAGGAGAGGATGTGTGGTGACTGAACAAGAGATTTATGATCAATAGAGAGACCACAGGTTATTAACAATGAGTTGACCTATTTGTCATTATGGAATATCCCCTCTTTATCTGCAGTAATCATGTATGGCTTGAAGTCTACTTTATCTGATGCTGAATAACTTTTTTATGTTATTTACCACAATACTTTATTAGAGAATATTCAAATGTAGAACAAAGTTGAACACATTTTGCAGTGATCACCCATTAATATTTCATTATACTTACTTTATCTCTCTCCTATCTAGCTAAGCATCCTGTATATCCTTTGATTCATCCTATTTCTGAGGCATTTTAAAGTAAACTACAGGCTTACTCCTAAGTACTATAGCATTCCTATTGCTAAACTTCAATATTTGTCTTCATTTTCCCTTTATATATAAAATTTACAATGAAATCCCTAAGTCTTAAATGTGCATTTGCAGAGTTCTGACAAATGAATATTCCTCCGTAACCCAACTGTCTATTGGAGTCTAAAATATAACCATCACCTCAGAAAATTCCCTTCTGTCCCTTACCAGCCCATCCCTGTCCTCTACCCCAGGCCACTATTCTAATTTTTCTCTACCATAGGTCAGATTTTGCTTATTCCAGAACTTCATACACATACAATAATATAATATTCAGCCTTTTGTCTTTAGTGTTTCTCAATCTGTTAAGTGCTTTGGAGAGCTGCACACATTGTGTCATCTATCAATAATTTGCTATTTTTTAATATTGTTTCATTTTCTTATTGAGTGCATCAGTTTTTGTCTTGATGGATACCTGGAAACTCTCTACTTTTTTTCTATTATGAATAAGGTTTTTATGAATATTTTGTACAGTTCCTATGGCCATACATTGTTTTTTCTTGAGAAGTTGTCTTGCATTTTGACTTTGGTAAAAAAAAAAACTTGCCTCTCTAGGGCCCACAAGGACCACCTGGATCTCCTGGAGGTGCAGGATCCATGGGACCCCCAGGATTACAAGTAAGACCAACTTAATATATGATTACTGTATTCATATGGCTAATTGCTTCCCCAGACCATGGAGTAAATATAATCTTATGTCATTTTGGCTCTCTTGAAGAAAAACAACTGCAATTCTTGAAAACATTTCTTGCTAGGAGCTATTGGTTGTCTTCCTTTTTGTTATCAGGATCTGATCCAATCTGTGCCTTCTAGTCTAGCTGAAAGTATAGCTCAGGGACAGCAGATATTTAACATATCAATTGCCTCCTTCTTCATGACAGACACTGATAATTAATCATACAACCGTCATGCACTCTGAGCACTGAGGAAACTTCAAAATTCTTCTTAGCCCTGAACTTTGAGCAAGCTCTACCTACCTATTTTTCTGATACCAAACTTACATATAGCATTAGAAAAGCAGAGCAGGTCAACTCTGTGGTTCCAAGATATCTCTGCACCAAGTTGGTTCTCTCTAATGAATGAAATTCTGCCACTTATTCTTTTGGCTTAGCTTCTTCAAGTTATTGTTTTAAAATATGTCACCTTGGGCTGAGATGTAGCTCGGTGGCAAAGTACTTGCCTAGTAAGTACAATGTCTTGGGTTCAATTCCCAGTACCCAGAAAACACCAAAAAAAATACAGTTAAAATATGTGGTCTGTTGGAAGGAATGACACATAATGGCTTCACTTACCTTAGCATGAATATGGTTATCAAGTCCATGTGGGGTATTTCAAAGGAGATACAAAGAACCAAGAAGAGCCGGGCGCTGGTGGCTCACGCCTGTAATCCTAGCTACTCAGGAGGCTGAGATCTGAGGATCGCGGTTCAAAGCCAGCCCGGGCAGGAAAGACCGTGAGACTCCTATCTCCAATAAACCACCAGAAAACCGAAAGTGGCGCTGTAGCTCAAGTGGTAGAGCGCTTGCCTTGAGCTGAAGAGCTGAGGGACAGCGCCCAGGCCCAGAGTTCAAGCCCCAGGACCAACAACAAAAATAAAAAGAACCAAGAAGAAGGAGCAACAATCTCCTATAACAAAGCCAAGTTTTACAAGGCAAGAAGAGAGGCATGTCCCCACTGATTCCCAGCATACCAAAGTTCTTCTTAGCTGAAAGTGACAAATATTAACTCTTTTCTTTCTATTTTTAAATCTAGGGTCCTCCAGGCCCACCTGGCCTTCCTGGTCCTGATGTAAGTATACTATGTTTGGGGGCAATTTGTCTTCTGCCACTAAGTACTTTGGTTTCTCCACAAAGATACTGGTTTGGTTGAATATACTTCATGTTTTAAAAAAGAATATTGCATTCAGCTAGGTGCTGGTGGCTCACACCTGTAATCCTAGCTACTCAGGAGGCTGAGATTTGAGGATCACAGTTCAAAGCCAGCCTGGGCAGGAAAGTGTGTGAGACTCTTATCATCAATTAACCACCAGAAAGCCACAAGTGGCACTGTGTTGCTCAATTGGTAGAGCACTAGTCTTGAGCTGAACTGCTCAGGGACAGTGCCCAGGCCCAGAGTTCAAGCCCCACAACTGACAAAAAAAAAATACTGCTTTCCAATTTAAGGTCCCAGAGCTTAGTAGTAATTGATTTTCTTTTTCTTTCCTGCATTTTTGTGCCCCAGGGAAATATGGGGTTAGGTTTTCAAGGAGAAAAAGGAGTCAAGGTAAATAAGTCTTACAAAATATGATCTTCATTTACATGTTCCAAAAAATGTATCTATTTACACACATGCTTGTTTTGTATAATGGAATTTGGTTTCTTCAACTTAGGGAATAGATGTTCCCCATCCCATGTTGCTGCCCTGTGGGGCGTCTTCAGGGCTACTTGTATATGCTACACAATAACCTTTATGGTTCTTTTCCTCTCAAAATACTGTCATCTCTGTTTCCTATCTGTAAAGTGTATGGGTCTTACAACATAGTCTTTTGCATGTATTCCTTCTCTTTCTTCCACCTTGTTAGTTCCCAACTGTTTTATATATTTGGTCACCTTCTCTTTTCTCTGTTTCTTTACTTCTATCTCCCTTTCTTCCTCTTCATGTTCCTCTTCCTCTCCTCTCTGTTTTTCTAGTCACTCTCTTCAGTCTCTGTCCTCATCTACATTCTGTTATACTTTTCTCCTTTCCTCATTTCCCTATGTACAGACTAGAGCAATTTCCAGCCTCCAGTAAAGATAGGAGCTTTATGTATACATCCAGTGATTGTGCTGTCATGTGAAGGAGCAACTCTAGCTTCAAATGTCCCAACACACACGTCTCTGATTCATTCTGCTTGTGTTCTAGGACAAACTAGAGGCTGGTCACTGTTGCTAAGAGGTAGCCATTCACCCTTTTCAAATTTTGCTTCAATCTTATAAACATCCTTTTGTACATGACTATGGTAACCATGAACCTATGATTGATTTCCCTTTATCCATCTTGTGTCTTTCTTCTGAAGTGATAGTACAAAATGCATTTGGTCAGGCTGAGAATTTTCCTCAATTCCTTGGCAATGAGAGTTTCATTCTTTTCCTAAGAGTGAAAGGGCCATAGTACATGAAAATTTCTGAACTTATTTGATTTGGTAAGTTGTTTTTCAGAGGACAAACCTATCCTCTGGAAAATGGTGTATTACATAGTTTATCTTTTTCTTAATGTTCTCTTTGATTTTTCAGGGGGATGTTGGTCTCCCTGGACCTGCAGGACCACCACCATCTACAGGGGAGCTAGAATTCATGGGGTTCCCCAAAGGGAAAAAAGGATCCAAGGTAGTAAACATTTAAAATAGGAAAAAATAATCTTTATATTAATACTGCAATTCATCTCTAATAATTTGACTAAACTGAAAGAATAAAAAGTTTTGGATAATGGATTTTTGTTTGGAAATGATGGTAAAAGTTGTCTTTATTTTGTCCCTCATGAAAAGCTTCCTAAAATGCCTGAATCTGTTTTCTGGTGTGTAGGTGTGAGTATGCCTGTGTTTCCGAGCACTTGTATAAGTGCTATTTTCTGTTTCAATCTTGTATACTAAATTTTTGATATGCCAAATAACTTAAAACAAGCATTAAACAGGTGTTTGTTTTTTTCCTTCTAACTTCTAAATCTCTCAATGCCTAAATTGTCTCCAAAGCATCGTGATAAAAAAAAATATGTGGAATATAAATTGTTCCTTTTCAGTTGTCTTGTCAAAAAATGTTAAGCCTTCAAAATTTGACCTATAGGATTAGATGTTTAGTTACACACACACACACACACACACACACACACACACACACACACACAGTATACACCAAGAAAGACTTGACCCTAAGTATAATATATACTGTGGCCAAATGACCTAGTGGCAGTAGATAGGTTAATTCACCTGACCTCAACTAGCATGTCTTAAGTTTTATATTTGTCTGAGATACTTTTTAATCTATCTTTATGAGTGTGTATTGTACACAGGGTTTTGTTTCAGTGTACTCTGTTACGAGGTGTACACATCTTTCCATAGCTTGCATTTCCTTCCTTCCTGAGGTTCTTCTGACTTTTGTGATTTTATTCTCCTGGCTAAGGGTCCTAGGCAGTGAAATGTGTTTAATCTCACTCCTTTATATTTTCTTTGTGCAAGTAAGAGCTCCAAGCCCTTTTAGATTTCCAGGAAAATTAATCATTGATTTGGGAACAGTCTGGGAGCATGTGAGATTGTACATCTCCCCAATCATTCCCAATGCTTAAAAAGTTCTTCCAAGGCACACACACATATAGATAGATAGATGATAGAGAGAGAGAGAGAGAGACAGAGAGAGAGAGAGAGAGTGATCAATAGATAGATAGATAGATAGATAGATAGATAGATAGATAGATAGATAGATAGATAGATAGATAGATAGATAGATTAGCATATCAGGGAAAGACATTTTAGAATTTTATGTGTCCCTATTCAAATTGTAATTTTTATTCTTTTCCCCAAGCCACTGACTTCTCTGCAGCGTGTATTTTCTATAGGAAATAACACTAAAGAGTTTCTACATGGAATAAAAAGATAATCATCCTTTCTACCCCCCAATTAGCCTATGCATTTGAGATTATATTTTAACTAGTGAAAAATGTTGCTTGTTCCCACACAGAATTGTTCCCACACAGGCCCCTAAATTAGGACATCTTAGTACAACTGCCAGTAGAAGAATATGAGAGTCTACACCACTATTTAGTGCTCCAATCTTGGTTGGTTCCCCACTCCTCAGAACCAAGTATGTAGAGAGCCATCTTCCTTTGTGTTCCCTATTTCCTACTGCTACTCAGTGGCCTTTGTTTAATTTTCCAGGGTGTACCAGGGCTTCCAGGTTTCCCAGGCTACCCTGGCTTCCCGGTAAGTCTTTCAACTTGGTCAAAATATATTCATGAGTCTGAGTAGCCAAAAGCTGTGGCAATAGGTGGATAAAAGGGTGATCTCTTCCCATGGTTATTATCAGAAATGCCACTGTCTTCACTGTGAGATGAAATCGAAGGAGTGTTCTTGCTTCTTGAACTCATGAGGACTTTAGCTTGACTCTCAAGGAGGCAATCTTAGATGTCATCAGCTCAAGCTTTAGATTTAGAACAGACTTATGCTTGACTTAGTGTTCCATTGGTTTCTTGTCATTTTTAAGTTGCTTAATTTTTTCAACTTTTGTATATTGCCTACAAAAAATGAGACAATGATAGGGTATACCTGAGAGGTAAATGGCATAATGGACATGAAAAGGGCTTCACACACCTGGCACTTACCAAGTGTTTAGTAAATGGTAGCTATTCTTAGTAATCATGTCTTCAGTTTCCTGTCTGCCTTTCTAGCTTGCAATCTTTCTGTCAACAAATATTTTTGGAGGACATCTGTATGCTAGGTTTTCTGCTGGACTAACAGTAACTAGATGAGAAGTCATTGTCTTTGAGATTACATTCTAATAGGGGAGATAGGGAGGATATAGAAAACAAAAAAGTAAAGGGATAAATTGGTAAGTTTAGGTCAGGGTGTGTAGCTCCATTGTAAAGTGCTTAGTTAGTATGCACAAGGGTCCTGGGTTCAATCTCTAGCAAGACAAAGAAAACAAAATTAAGTTTATATAATGGTAATATATAAATGATAGAAGGGTAAAGCAATGGTTTATAAATGGGAAGAACTAGTAGGCCACTTGGGACTGCATGCTCAAGAAGGGCCTCTCTTATGAGCTAAGACAAGCTTATTAGAGGAAGCAAGTCATGTAAAGGACTAGAAAGAGAGTTTGGTGCCAAGGGAACCACAAATGCCAACACCTTGAGTTTGGAAAACACTCAGTCCTTTAAAGGAACAGAAAGAAATTAAGTGGACAGGACAAGAGTGAGCAAGGCCAAGAAACAGGCAGAAAGGCATGAGCCAAATCTTGGCTATCTTCATAGGTCAAATATGGATTTATTTTATGTGATGGGGCCTAAGTTCAAAGACATTAAGTTGTATTTTTAGCATTATTCTGGCTGAGGGGGAGAAGTAGGAGGAAGTAGAGCAGAAAACACAGGCCATTGTAGTCTTCCAGGAAAATGAGGATAGTGGTGTCTTAGACTGGGATAATAGCAATGGAAATAGAAAGGAGAGGATGGATTCAAAAAGTATGTTATATTTTTTATTATTGAGCATTTTAAACACATACAAAAACAGAGAATAGCATAATGATTCCCCAATATAACCCAATATAACCATTCCCCAATATAACCGCAACAATCTAGCAATGCATAGCTAAGCTGAAGTAAATGATTGGCATACCATTTTATCATAAATCAGTATTTCTCAAACACTTAAAAATTTAAAAACATAGTGCACTTACATTAGTAATTACTTTGAATTGGTTAATGCAGAAATCAAATTTAAGACTGTTCTATATATGTATCTAATTTATAGATATATTTATGAGGATGTGTGTGCATTTCTAGTTGTCTTGAATGAGAATAAAAACAAGCACAATACATTGCATTTGGTTGATGGGTCCTACACCAGAATATCTGTTTTTGTTTTTTTTTTTTTGTTTTTGTTTTTGCTTTTTTGTTTTGTTTTGTTGGTCATGGGGCCTGAACTCTGGGCCTGGGCACTGTCCCTCAGCTCTTCAGCTCAAGCTAATGCCCTACCACTTGAGTCACAGCCACTTCTGGCTTTTTTCTGCTTATGTGGTGCTGAGGAGTCGAACCCAGGGCCTCATGCATGCGAAGCAAGCACGTTACCACTGAGCCAACTTCCCAGCCCCCAGAATATCTGTTTTGAAAAAAAAGCTGACAAGATTTTTTAGGAACCAGGGTAGGGATCAGAGGGAAAGTGGATGAATCAAAGACTCTAAGCTCTTCCCCTGCTTGCTTGTGCAAAAGGATAAATGACTCCAGTCCTTCTCTATAGTACTTTCAAACACTTGCGGTCTCTCAATAAGCAGAGCCAGAGGAACCAGTGACCTAGGTTGTTTCTATGAGGATTCTTGTTACTCCATAGAAACAAAGGGGCATAGAGAATTATTTGTTCGGTGTCCTTGATTTTAATCAACTGTGCAGCTAGTGAATCAGAAAGGAAGAACAGCCTGGTGCTGGAGATAGAACACCTAGACCTCATCTCTAGCTCTGGAATTTTACCAAATTACTAAACCTCTCTTGTCAGATCATAATATGACACTGGTCATATATAATCCTCTGAGGCCCAAATCACAAGTATGTGAATTTTTTTCACTAAAGATAAAGGCATCCTGTCTAATAAAAATTACTACAGATAGCTACTGAGCTCTTGAAATTTCACTGATCTAAAATGAGATGTGTTATAAGTATAACATACACATTCTGTATCTGAAAAACTTACTATGGAAAAATAATCTGAAGTATCTCAAGAACAGTTTTTATTTCCATAGAAAAATGACAATACTGAAGATACATTGGGTAAATAAAATGTATTATTAATGTCTATTTCAGTTCTTAATGTGGTTACTAGAAAAGTCAAACGAACAGTAGGACCACATTGTTTCTTTTGGACTGCATTTTGCAAATGGCTTTAAAAATACAGTTTGTACCCTTTTTTGTTAGAGTGGTTTACATAGATCCTAGACACCTTTCATTTTCCATATGAAGTAAGCAAATTGAGCCCAAGCTTGTCCCAGCAAAGAAATCACAATCCCCCAAAATGAAAAGACTTGTCCAAAGTCATATAGCTAGCAATTCACTGAGCTGAGACTGACAGCTTTGTTGAATTCTAGTTCTAAGCTTTTTTTCCCATACCATACTGCCCCCTGCAGCCCAATTGTTCTAGTCACTAGGCAATGGTGTTTTACTCTCTAAATCTCAATGAAAGGATTTTATGATCTCCTCTGGTACTGTGTGCTTCATTGGCTCACACTTCCTCCCTCTCCTTTTCTTCAGTTTGACTTCAGAGGATTTCCTCTGTCATAACTTCAATCAGTTCCCCTTCCTCCTGGAAAAGTTAAAAAGACCGATTGACAACAACACACAGTGATAAACTGCAATATCATCTCAAGCTTAGTATTTTCAGTGTTTCAAGGTGTGGAAACCCCAATTGTAAAGATATCAAAGCTGGAAACTGCCTCCTTTTACATAGAACAGTATATTTTCATAGGGCAAAACCAACAAACCAGAAGTTCTCAGTCTACTGTGGCACAGATTCAATGTGATACTGGCCAAATCATATAATTCCTTCACTGCTAATATCACTATCTACTTAATGTGGACATTAATAGGTACCTTATGTGCCTGGAAGAAAAGCTATGAGGGGAAAGGTGGTAACATATTTGAGGTATTGTGAGTTTCCAGAGGAAACACACTTCTCAAACTCAAAGCTCTCACATCAGCTTTCAATTACCTACGCACTGAGATTGGAATTCTCTGAGAAATCCAAAATGCTCCTTTTAACCATTTTTTTCCTACCTGTCTGAGCCCAGGTCTTTGTAGGAGATAAAGCACCCAATCTGACCAATTTATGCCTTACTTTTTTGCCTGTTGCCTTCTCTGTGGTGATCAAATATGCCTTATTTTCTGGCTCAATCTTAAATTTATAATTGCAGCTCATTGTCCCCAGCAGCATACTTGTATTTGTAGGCTACAAATCTTCCCATCCAGGTTGTCAGAAGAAATCCTATACCCTGTGCCTTCTGTCCAAGGAACCAGGAAACAGAGAAGAAAGCAAAATGAGAGAGGGGCAGGGAGTTGAGAAAAAAAACTGGCAAATCCTTGGGTCCTATTAAGTGGCGCTGAGGTAACTACTGTGTAGGTGGAATTCTTCTATTGAGTCTCCCTAGAACCAAAACCAGCAGGAACCCAGATCCCAGGAAAACAAGCCCAAAATAAGAACAAAGCTAATGCCCTAAAGAGGTTTTCCAGGCCACAATGAAGAGGAGGATGAGAGCAGTCACTGTAGGATGGTTCATGCCAAGAGCCAAGGGTGATGGGCCAGGTCCCAGGACATCTTGCTAGAACAGCTTGTTCAGCAGGTTCCCTACAGAGCCTCCCAGCAGTGGGAGACAGGCTGAGCCTACAGCACAGTGTCTTGCCAAGCCATTTATCTTTTATTGGCTCTAAGCCACACACACACACACACACACACACACACACACACATTTCTTTTATTTTTTCTTACATTTTTCATGTATTTCTTTTTCTTCACCCTGTAGCAGAGGTTCTCCAATCCACTCACTGAGAAAGCAAGTATCTAGAGCCTTTCTCTGCTTTCTGAAGGGAGTACAAGACCTCCTTTTATTTATACCCATAAGCAGGATAGATGGGCATCAGGAAACATTCCTAGACCACCTTTCCTTCACCTTTTGTTACAGTTCAATTCATTGGGTCTTCAATCATTTCAGAAAGATTTACTGCACTACCTTGTATGTATTCAGGCAGCTGTAATGTGCCTTGGAAGGAGACAGAAGAAAATAGAGATCTACTTATAAAACGTATATGCACATACAGCCCATCTTACTGCTTTATGAATTTCAGATACCACAAGCCACCATAGCTTCATGGGCACATCAGAAAACACGGCTTGGAATGTTTAATCTCCCAGATCATTACATTCAAACAGGTGGCAGCATGCTGTGGTTTCCAATTTGAAATGCAGAAAAAGCTAAGATTTACAATAAGTTTGCATTCAAATTAGATATTCTATGAAGTATAAAGGCTAAGCTTTTTGGGCACGCAAGTTTAAAAGTCAAAAAGAAAAAAGACAAATATGAACCAATGCCTGTTTTGAATTGGACCCTACACAGACACATATCCTCCCTACTATGAAAGAGCAGCAGAACAACTCACTTTAAAAAAAAAAAAAAAAAGCAAAACCTTGGACAATGTCCATGGGGTGGTCAGCCAGTTTTCAGTACCCATGGGAATGCACTGGATATAAAAGAGGTGAAAAGTCTACAAATAGGAGTAGAATAGTACCCTCATGACACAACTATTGTCTTTCCCAAAGCTCACATTTGAGAAGGCGTCACAGCCTTCTTTACTCTCACAATATGCCTAAACAACTTTTTTTCACCAACAATTATGCTCTTCAAGAGAGAAAAACTGGAAGAGAGCAAGGGAAGGGGTGCCACTGCTTAAAAAGAAATGTACTCATTACCTGACAGGTAACTGTAACCCCTCTGTACATCACCTTTACAATAACAATAAAAATATATTTTAAAGGAATGCTTAGCTTATAAAATATGAATTTATTCTCAAATATAGCTTATTTACTCACTTAAAAATTAAATATCAATGATATAAGAATTATGCTCCAAAATGTAAACTTTTAAACAGCAATAACAAAATGACCTCAATTAAATTTTCCACGAAAGACTTTATTCATTTGGACAATGAACTCTTCTGTGTCATAAGAGGACCAGCAGTTTGTCTTAGACCCATAGAGGAAGCTCTCACACACTCTGTGTCTTGGATTTCCTCCTTGTCCCTAGACAAGGATGTTGCAGTCATTATATCTCCATAGGGGGGAACTATTCCCTCTAGTATAAACCCCAAAGATTTTTACAATTGTCCATTTGTTAGTCAAAATATCAAGTTCCTAGATGGTAGAAGGAAGCCTGTTCTCATGAAAAAGGCCCTACCTTTCTTATTGATTCTTAACCCTTCTGGATATTACTCTTCTAATCTGTAAAATCAATGACTGAGGGGTTAGATATTTTATTATTACTGTGCTGTTAATGCATAATGCTATTACATAATAGAACCAAAAAGGAATGTTGTCTAAATTGTATTTAGGCTCTATTTAGTTCTTTCTTAAGGTTTTTATTTTTTTTATTTTATTGTAAAGGTGATGTACAGTTACATGAGTCAGGTAATGAGTACATTTCCTTTTGAACAGTATCTGTTTTTTAGGCCTTGACAAGAGACTCAGCATAATGAGCCTCCCTAATGTATGGGTCAATGGAACTGGTTCGAAATTACCTTATTGACTTGAATGGAGCCATGAAACCAAAGAGAAAATGAATAACTTGTTGTCTCCTATTTTTCCTTCAGGACTTGGAATCTATTGGAGAAAAGGGAGAAAAGGGAATCCTTGGTCTGCCAGGACTAAGGGTATGAACCTGGGATATTGTTTACATGGATCTGTCAAGTCACCTGGTCCATTTTCTTTACTGTTTGGTCTTTTATATTATATAATTAGGTAACTACCTAAGCTTCTCTTATTTGTCTTCACAACCCTCTGAGCAAGCTCCTCCTCTCTATTTCTTCCTATTCTCTTGACTTCTGTGAATAAGGAATGGTGTTTCCCCCTACTCTAGTGCCTCCTTATTCTCCGGTATCATTACCTTCTGGGCTAAAGAATGATGTTGTTTTACTTTTATTTCGTTTTATTCCAAGGGAATATTGGCAGGGTAGCAGCACAGGAATGGCAAAAAAGAGGGTCAAGTACAATCTTTATAGGCCAGAAACAAGCCTGGGAATTTCTAGAACAGAGTGATGTCTGGAGTAAGCAGTTTCCAATAATCTCAGCCTCTCTGAGTCTTGGCTTTCAGCACCTAGGCCTTGGTCTCTAAGTAGCTGACTAAAAAAAAAAAAGTAATAATATTTTAGAAAGTTGTTCTCAGCTTATGCTTTAAAGTTTGTTATGAGTCTTTTAATGATATTCATCCATTACTCCATTTCTTTCTCTATTTCTCTCTCTTCTTTATCTTGAAAACATGTATATATCTGAGGTAGAAGAGAAGAGGCTCTTCTGTAATTTATTTAAAAATCGTCTGGCTTGGAACTAATATAGACTAAGGGTAATAACACTCAGCCCTTCTACAAAATTTTACCTTCTCTTTAAAAAGTTTCTATTTAGTTAGTCCTTACAAATGCTTGATGTGGCTATTCTGATTGATGGCTTATATATTAGAAATAAGTCATTAAGCCAGATCTAGGAACATTTAACTGACATAAAGTATAACTAAATTCTGAACTCAGTTGGATAGCTTTAGCGGCTTTTTCTAGAGTGGGCTATTAATCTTTCTGAGGTATGGCGATTCTCTTTACAGGGTCCCATGGGCTCCGGAGGAGTGCAAGGCCCTCCAGGGAGACAGGTATTTGATTAATAGTAGTAAAGCCTTGATGCTTAAAATCCTAACCAAAAGGTTCCCTTGCTTTATTCAACTTAACCAAATGGGCAGACATTGCTTATAATGAAAATTGTCTCCCTCCCTTTAATAGCATAATCACATAATCTTAGCCACTCTCTTTTTTGTTTTCACACAAAAGGTTGGATATCCAGAGTCACATTTAGTGCCATGCCATGATGTGGCAATATATCTGTGGCATGATACTGAAGACTAGCAAGGCAAGCCTGCATCCATCACCTTATAATGTTTGTACATCCTAATTGGCACGTTTACTAACGAGCTTCATATTGCCTTCTGGAAGACTTTATAGCTTGCAGAGTCAGCAAGAAGCCTCATATTCCCTGAATCCAAGCAAATGTCCTGTGCTGTTTGTCCTGGATTAACATAAAGACTGGTTCCCTCCTGTGCACTTATACTTCAAACTTAATGATAATTGTTTCTGTTATAGGGCGAGAGGGGATCCCCAGGCTTTCCTGGGTTTAATGGATTCATAGGAGTTAAGGTAATATTATTGGGAAGTCCAAAACCAGGCTTGGGAAGCAGAAAAGGGAAGAATTACTATAACTAATTATAAATGCCTACATAAGAAATGAAGTATTTTAATGCTTTTTTGTATCTTGATGTTTTAGATGTCACTCTTTCTTTCATTGCATACAGCGTACTTTGAACAATGATGAAGATAGTAGCAACTTCTTAGTTGTATAATTGTTTTAAAATTCTCTGCAGGCATTGCAACCACTTATTGCTTGCCCCTGCAGCATACAGCTTCTAAGACCCTATCTGGATATTGTACTGTGTATCAAATCTGATACCTGTGTCCCTTCTTTGGTTATGTGGTGCTGAGGAATCGAACCCAGGGCCTCTGGCATTCAAGGCAAGCGCTCTACCACTGAGCCACCTTCCCAGCCCCATGAGTCCCTTCTTTGGGAAAATAAAGACACTGGTTTCCTCTAACTGACAAAAACCAACTCTAGAGGGTAGTAGTAACAGCAGACTCCCAGGCTTGCTGAAAGTGGGAGGAAACACTGAATTTTGCCACCTGCTTAGCACCTCTGGGTTATGGTATGTTTATACCTGTGAAATACATCCTAGGCCCAGAACCAAAATGACCTGAAATAATTTTGCAAAATAGAACTGGGATCTCTTGTTTTTGACAAGTTTGTAACTGCCAGCCCTCTGAGCTAGCTTATTGGACGTGGGAGTTAACTTCAGACTTAGCTGATCCTGAAAATGAGGAGTCATAAAAGGAGGATCTTTTCACTTACCTGGGTGTTGGTTCTGAGGTCACACAGATATTGGATAATAAGGTGGCAGAAATACTTGTACTCAATGTATTTCATCTTTACAGGGTGAAAGGGGTAGCATTGGCCTTCCAGGTCCAGACATTTTCACCGATATCAATGGTGCTGTGATCTCAGGTGTGACTTTTCATTGATTTGATTGAGAAAGAGAGGACACGGAGTTAAATTCTATATCCCCCTTAATTGTTAAAAGAATACTTCATCAGCCACTAGATTGTTCACACTATGAAGAGCCACTCATGGGTCCTGTGCTTGAAAAATGAAGCTAGTTCTAATCCTGAGCAGAAAAGTAGATTCCAGCTTCCCATTTTTATTGGGTCCATAAAGACCAGAATTTAGGTCTTTCTGCACCTGGACTTAGTAAATTGGTTTTCCTATTGATGTTTATGGAAGGGTGGATAACTCCAGCCCAATACTGTGAGATGCTTAAAGTCTCATGTAAATGATCCCATATATGCTTGAGCTTGCCAATTTCAGGAATAGAAAAGCATGACTAGTACTTGAGAGCCTTCAACAGTATGATGTTTAGAAAGTTTGGTCTCATATGTCCTTTTCCTAGTTACTGTGTATGCCCTAGTCTTCCCTTTGCCTTTTCCAAAGACCCAAGTTCCCAAAGTTCTTAAGGTACTTCTAGATTGACCAGTGGAATGCTTCTATTATAGACCTCTTCCACCAGGGCATCCTAACTCATTGTTCCCCATCATCAACACTCAGGTCTGTGCTTTGTCTAGTATTTACAGTTAATAGTGGCTTCCTGTGATCTATTTCCATGAAAATTAAGTTCATAACATAGTGATCATCAACAGCCTAACCCAAATAATGTACATTTGGGGCATTACAAGAGCTTAGTATCAGAAAAACCTTTCCAGTACTTACCAGACCTTAAAAGGAAAAGAAAGGAAATCCTGAGCAGACCAATTTCTAAATACGAGTAGAAGCTGGGCATGGTGGTACATACTTCTAATCCCAGTGCCAAGGAGGTAGAAGCAGGAGGATTTTGATTTCAAGACCAAACTAAGATTCATGGTGAGAGTCCGTCTCAAAAATAAACACTAGTAGAACTTAGCTGTGGCAGAATTATTATCACATGATACCATTAGCATCCAAGTGACTTGAAAAGGGAAAGAAAGAAACTAACAGCCCCAAGATAATTCCTTCTACTATGTCTCTTTTGGGGAATTTTGTGGCATTTGTAAGCTTCCACTGTGCTGTGCTTACGGAATTTTCTTTTATTGTAATGCCAGGTTATCCTGGAGACACTGGTGTACCAGGTGTCCCAGGTCTTAGAGGAGATGAAGGCATCCAGGGCCAGCGTGGCCCTTCTGGAAACCCTGGCCTTCCAGCCTTAACAGGTGATGCAAACTAACTCACCCTCTACACAGAATAGTCCACTCTGGTTCCTAGTATCTCATGCTAGACCTCTGGATCTAGTCATACACCTAGATAAATGTAAAGAAAAAAATCAAGTATAGTTGGTAGATTCTCCCACTGACAGCCCAAAGCTAATGTAGGCAGGGCTAGGGCCTAGGTGAATGGCTTTCCTTTGACTTAAATGATTACAATACCCAGAGTCTCTCACTGAGGTTTATAGCAACCAGAAGCCTGGACTGAGCATCTAGAGTCCTGTTACTCATTTGTAGATGTGCCATCCTAACTGATATTTGCCAATAAGATCTGACAAAATGCCAGAGGAAATTTCGTACCCAGGCTCCTCTAGGCACTCAAGCCCCAAGTGGCCCCCAGATGCTATGGATTATACCCTTAACACAATGGATCGTCAGCAAGGTCATTCTATAGTGGCAAGCAAAGAAAGAGACTGCCAGAGTCTGGGATCAGAACTATTCCAAATAGGAAAGCTCAGGCATGTAAGCTAAAATTCCCAGCTTCTAAATCCCTCCGAGTAGAACCTCTATAAGGATGCTGATGTTTACAAAGTAGTCTCTGGGACGAAGTAAAGCTATACCTAGCACAAAACCAAATGAAATGGAGAAGAGGCTAGAGACTCAATGCTTCCTCATCAGTTCACCACCAAGAAACTCTGCCTCTGCTCTCTCTCTTCAACCTCAGTTTCCCAAGAGGTTAGAATTGATCCATAAGGGCCATTCTAACTCTGATGTAAGAGATGGAAAAATGGTTTCCCAGATGCTATTTTTGAGTTATTTATTACATATGTTATGGATTGGAACACCCTTGAAGAGCCATTTGACATGATGAACATTTTTATATGGTTTGTATCTTTCCAGGTATACCAGGTGCCCCAGGGCCTCAGGGATTTCCAGGCCTCAAGGGAGACCAAGGAAACCCAGGACATACAACAATTGGAGCAGCAGGCCTTCCCGGCAAAATTGGTTTACCTGGCTTACCAGGAGCAATGGGTCTACCTGGTAAGTTATTTGTTTCTTTCTTTGGCCTTGAGATCCAGGTATTGCCCAGACTGAAGAATAAGCCATAATGGAGCATTTCACCATTAAAACAGCTAAACCGGAACACATCACTACATAGGGACAGCAATGAAGACTACATCCTTGCCAAGTTTACCTCTATTGATATGAATTCTAGAACTGGGTGTTTCATCAAGCAGAAAGCAACCTAGAACCACTGTGAAAATCAATTTCTGTACCTGTTTGCCTTCTTTCACCCCACTCTGCTCCAAAAGTCTGGCTTTTTACCTCTTAGAGAGGCATTGGCTCTTTTGAGCTTCCATTGGCTTACAGGGCTCTAGTAGACTGGGCTGAGATCCCAAGAAAGAAAAAGCCATAGCTGGCTGCAACCTTGTTTTTAAAAATTCAGTGGTAGAGCACTTGCTTGGCATGTGTAATGCCCTGGGTTCCATCCCCAGAAATAGACAGGTAGGTTGGTAGATAGATATAGAAGATAGATAGACAGACAGACAGACAGGGTGGGCATGCTCTCCTTAGATCCCTAAGGTTGGACTTCTAGAATCCTAAGAGAAGACTAAGGAAAGTTTGATGAGAACTATTAAAAGGCATGTTTCTTTGTGCATGTGTCATTTTACTCTAAATCCACTGACCACTACTCCATGCACCTATTTCTTCTTTTGCCCTAAAGAGGCTTTCTGGGGTTAAAAAAAATGGAACTCTTGAATTATTGAAAGTACTTCGATCATGTGTAGTGTTCTAGTACAGTGCTTGGTTTACAGCAAACATTTTGTGTTACTATAGTAAATTGAGCAACCAAGAGGCCTGCTGGTTCCTTGCCACAGACTTGGGCCAAATCTTGGGTATTTTTGTAGCTACTCAGTGTGTTAATCTTCAATCGCTCATGTGGTGCCGGGTCAGATGAGCCCTCAGGCTCTATCATCTGACATGATTTTTGTATTTCTAATTCCTACAGGCCCAGCATTTAAGACTGAAATTCTGCATGACACAAAGCCAGGGTTCCCTGGTCTCCCAGGAGAACAAGGTCAAAAAGGAGAACCAGGCCTCAAAGGAATAAAAGGCAAGTTTGACCCCTTGAGTTTCACTGTCCTTTTAACTCCTAAGAGAAGGTTTTATGATAGAAATTGAACAAACCTTAAAAATATAATTCAAAGCAATCTAGGATCCTGAGTTATGATTATTGGATTGTAAGGGGTGCTACCATTAGGGCTTTAAGACAAACTGGAATTGAGGTCACACAGGACAAAGTGGCTTGAAACCTATTCTTTCTATTATCTCCACCTCTAGAAAATTGTTGCCAGCAGCCAAGGGTGCTAACCAGCACTACTTTTCCTAGTTTGCAAGATCAAGGCTGGATACCATTTATCATCTCCTTCAGCCTAAAGGACTCTAAACAGGTCAAGACCTGAAACAATGAAAAAGCCAACTAGCTTTAGGAAAACAAGTTGAATCCTCACTGTTGCCAAGGAGCTGATCAATGAGCCTAGCCTTCAGCTGCAATGCTTCTCTCTGTTTTCTTACTGTGTTGAGCCCTTTTTCACATTCCTACTCCTGAAGGATGAGGATCAAATCAGTCCAGTTATTGTGCTTGTAGTCCAGGACAGTGTAGAGGAAAGGTGAAACTACTGACCAAAGAGAGATTTAGAGGTGGTCTGGCAGCTTCAGGAACCTGAGATCATGACTCTTCTGTCTAGCTTCAAGTAGAGAAGTTCCTCTCTTTTCTCATTACCCTGTCATATCACTGCTTAAGTATGGGAGCGGTGATCTGTTTCAGTCTTAGGCCTTGACCTAGTTCAGCTATTTTACAAATCTTGATTTCTACTATTCAGACCTACAAAAGACTCTTTGAGGGGAAAGGACATTTAATTGCAAGTGTGGATTTTTTACGTTAATTTTGGCCCTTCTCTGGCTCACTACAGAGCTGATATATTTCTTAAAACCTTTCTCTTTTCTAACATAGGGACAATTATGCTACCCGATCTGAATTTCCCTGGAGTCAAAAGGATTTTGTCTAAATCTGGAATTATGACAATGATTATCAGTCCTCATTGTACATGATAATCTCCTAGATAAGGTCATCAAATGTAGATTCTGGCCTACTAAGAGTCTGATGAGTACTGGCATAGGGCCCAGAAAGCTGCCTTATAAGCATATGTCACAGGTACTTTACTCAGGGGATCCAGTGTCAAACTTGAGAAATACAGGTTGAGTATCCCTTATCCAAAATGCTTAGCACAAGTCTTTCATATTTTGGATTTTTGGATGTTCTGTTATTTGCATAGGCCTTACCAGTTAAGCATTAATAATTTAAAAATCCAAACTGTTTCAAATTCCAGAGCACTTATGCTCAGTCTTTACTGTTTGAAGAACAGATTATTCCCTCATTCCAGTATTATCAGTTATCTAAAAGTAAATAGAGGTTCTAGATCAAAGAGTGCCTGCTTGGCAAGCATAAGGTCCTAAGTTCAAAGCCTGCTATCACCAAAAGCAAAAAGAGATCTTTCAGGATCTTAGGGAAACGTAGACATATCCAGATTGTACATATTAGAAATGGTATGGGTGGTTGCAACAGCTCTGGACTAGTGACTCCTTGACACCTGTTCGAAACTGCTTAACTGAAATCCTGATCATTGGCCTATTTAGCATTTGTTGCATGTGAGCATATCAAGAAAACAGACATTTTGGTGGAAAGAATCTTTATGTAGCTTGGATTCCAGATTCTCAGTGGGTTTTGACTCTTGCTGCACATTGGACTAACTGAGGACTGGGCTTCATCCCAGACTAGCACAGATATACTCAGATAGATAGTTCATTCAAGTCACTGCATACTATTTGATGCCTTCCAAGGAAAGTTTTTCAAGTCACAAAAATAACAACTTTTTCTTGAAATCTATGTTCACTTTTCTTGATGATGCTGTCTGCTTTTCCCTCAGGAGACTCTGGTTTCTGTTCTTGTGATGGTGGTATCCACAATGCTGGACCACCTGGAGAACCAGGCCTACCTGGCCCACAAGGTCTCATTGGCCTTCCAGGCCTTAAAGGAACCAGAGGAGATCCAGGCTCTGGGGGTACACGTGGCCCAGCAGGGGCTCCAGTAAGTCTTGCCTAATTTTGGCCCTGAAAGAGTAATAGAAACTCAAATACTACTCACTCCTCACCAGTCATTTCCTTTTACATAAAAGAAAGAAAGAGATAAAGTTTTAGATTTCTTTGGTCTGTAACAAGCCTGACCAGATGGTCTCTAAAGTCCCTTTCTGCTTTAATCAGCCTTCTACAAAACTGTTTACATTTGCCTATCACCATGCTGAGCCTTGAACATAAAATAGGAATTGAGATAAGGCTTTGATCCTCAAAGACTTCAAAGTTTGAAAAGAATATAGAAACTATCCAATCAGTATCCTAGATGATAGAATCAAGACCCCAGCACAACACCAAATAGATCTAAGCACAAAATATATCTAAGGGCATGATATAGGTCATATCTCTACTAGGTGTCAGAATTCTGTAATGTCTGCAACTTCTCACTTTGTCTCTTTGCCAGGGTTTATTTGGGCCTCCGGGTCATGCTGGCCCCAAAGGAAAGAAGGGTGAACCAACAGCCCATAGAGGATCTGGGTTGCCAGGTGAGAAAGGTGATTCTGGCCACCGGGGGATCCCTGGGATAACAGGAGTACCTGGAATGGATGGAGTGCCTGGCTTACGAGGTCTACCAGGCCTTCGGGTAAGTTGATCAATCAGTGCTGGGTGATTATATCTATCAACCCTCATACCTAACTTGGAGAAGTTATGAAGCCCAATCATGAGACAAGGCAGAAAAAGAAGAGTCCAGAGCATTGTGTCTTTGACTCCATTCTTTTATACTCTGTAAAGTGGGAATCTTTTTCTCAAAATAGACAGTATCTCACTTGACAGACCTTGTCACTGACCATATCAATTTAAAATGTCTCACTTTCTCAATAGCTTTCATTTTTAAGTGATCCAACTGCTTTCTGCAACCTCAAGAGTTTGGGTGTTCAACCTGTTTCCTGGCCTTTCTCCAACCACATCTAGAATTTTTATACTCTCAGATCATCCAGGGTTAACAAGACTCATTCTCAATAACATAACTCTGAGAAGGTAGAGAAGAAGATTGATTGCCACACTAGAGTAACAGAGAATTTTCAATAAACCCAAAACCCTAGAGACTACCTACTCTATGGCCAGAGGGCTCTTCACGTAAGTCTCTAAGATGGACTTCCTTATTTTTTGTTGTTTAGGGAGATGATAGACATGGATTCCCAGGTGAAAAAGGGCTCCCAGGACTTCCTGGTGAAAAGGGCCAACAGGGTCCACCTGGATCCCCAGGAACTGGACTTCCAGGACTTCCTGGACCTCGTGGGCTTCCTGGAGATAAAGGAGTGGATGGAATACCAGGGAAACAAGGCCTCCATGGGCCTCAAGGTGAGTCACACAATCAGATGATTTTAGACTTGAAAAATTAACTGCTTGCAGAGAGGCCGTGACTCCGGTGACTGAAATGTGTGAAAAAAATTGTTGGCTATGCATACTGCTTTCAATCCTCTTAAAAGTTTTGAGTGTATGTATGTGTCTGTGCATGTGCACATACCTGCCAGTCCTGGGGCTTGAACTTAGGACCTGGACTCTGTCCCTGAGCTTTTGTGCTCAAGCTGGTCCTTTAACACTTGAGCCATAGCTCCACTTCTTGCTTTTTTGTGGCTAATTGGCAATAAGAGTCTCAGAAACTTTACTGCCCAGGCTGGCTTTGAACTGTGATTTAAGGGTTTTAAGTAGAAAAATGATCATACTTAACTGTGGTAAGCTTAGAACATGGAACAATATAGATTTCAGCCCTGTTTAGTGGAGGACTTACTAACAGAAATCTAGAAATACCATAGAGCTGCCTAGGTACAGTATGAGCTCATAACCCTTGGGTATGTTCAAGGACAGGGTGAATGACAATTTGTTACAAATGTTATCATGATAATTACTGTAATACTACTACAGTAATAAACTGTTTTCTAAATTACACCATAATACCATCAGCAGAACCTTTCCCAATTGATGGAATCCTGTATTAGAATCGCTTGCGCCTAGCTTAATCCTTATGGAAGACCTTGACTCCTTACTCTGTATATATTTTCTTTCCTTACTTGCATTTCAGGAATTAAAATAGGTGACTGTCCTATTTATATTATGAGGGCTCTCTAATAACTGCTCTTCTTTCATACAGCCACAACAGTTTTTCATCCTAACTTTTGTTCTGTGTTCCCAACTTCTGTGTTTCTATCAGTTGTACTATACTTCTTATGTTCATCTAACGTTTGAAAGTTTGAGATTATCCCTTATACTTCCTTTGAGATGCCTTCTATGTTCTTCTTCATTCTACTAAACTCTTATTTCTTACCCTGTTTATCAAATACCTATATGCTTTTGGTTGGTTGAGTGGATGGATATATACATACATACATACATATATACATATATACATACACACACCTAGATGGAGTGAATGACAGCTTCCTGAGTAATTTGCATCTCATACCTTCAGATTTTACCCATTCAAATCTATGGACATTCTATTTTATGGACAACTCTATGGACATTCAATTCTACGGACATTCAATTTTATGGACATTGATATCATTTTAATATTTGTAGTGTACCAATACCATCATGTTATTATCCTAGCCCAAAGCTATAGCTGATACCTGTTACATAGAGGACAATATCCAAATTCCTCAGCCTGGATTTCCCAAAATTCTCTAAACATGGACACAAACTGACCCTTTGACTTTATCTGACATTCTTCTTAATATAATCTAAGATGCTAGTCTTCTTCACTGTATCCAAACACAAGTATGTTCATTTCCAGCTCTAAGCTGACATTGATGTTGCCTTTTTCTAGAATGCCCTTCCTCTTTTCTCTGGGTAGTCATGTCACATCTGTCTTCTGAGATTCAGTATTAACTTTATCTGTTCCATTAAGTTTTCCTTTGACTACTACAGTATGTGATTCCTACTTGAATTTACATATCCTTCCATTAATGTTTCACATTTCCAAATTATTTTGTGAGTTTTCAGAGTCACAAATTATATTTGGGGTTATTTCCAAATTATATTCTGAGTAACATTTATAACTATATATATATATATATAATTCCAAATTATATTGGGAGTAAATTTCTTACCTTTTCAACTCACCCAGCATAGTTCAATGTTCCACAAGAGACTAGTTCTATAAGAAAAGGCCTTCCCAATAACCCAGGGACTATTTTCTTGAACCTATTGCTCCTCCTGTTACCTTGTTACCTTGAAGAATTACAAAACAGAAGACTATTGGGTTCTATAAATTTTATTCATTTTAAATTTCCTTTTGTGAGTTATTGTAATAAGCACATAATGTAGGCTAAAATTTGATCACTTAAAATGATTAAAACCAAAAATTAATTTCACAAAATTCTATGAAGTCTGTGAGGGATTTTTTGCAGTGTTAGAGATTGAACTTGGGCATTATGCATGATGCTAGGCAAGTACTCTACAATTGAGGTATAGCCTCAGCCTGGATTATCAGTGTCAGTCTGTCTGTGGGAATCTTGGTATCAAATAAAGCTTTATTTTCACTCAGTTTCCAGTAATATTACTCATGGTCATTCCATTGCTCATCTACTATTTGATGAATTTGTACCCTAAGTCAACCCATTTTGTAACCATCTAGGTAGTAAAATGAGTCATAACATGGCACCTATAAGCTTACACACTTTTAAATCTCACAGATGTTATCAATATCACATCTCAACTGTTTGAGAACTGGCTGAATGAACAGAAAGACACCTATGCATCATTTGTATTCTTGACCTCACTAGTTCCCAGACATAGAAATTTCTCAGGAACATACTATTACAGTAAGCTCTAACCTGGAAGATGCCTTGTGCAGAAATACCCTTATTGTGGGGCTGGGAAGGTGGCTCAGTGGTAGAGGGCTTGCCTTGCATGCATGAGACCCTGGGTTCAATTCCTCAGCACCGCATAAGTAGAAAAAGCCAGAAGTGGAGCTGTGGCTCAAGTGGTAGAGTGCTAGCCTTGAGCTGAAGAGCTGAGTGACAGTGCCCAGGCCCAGAGTTCAAGCCCAGGACTGGCAAAAAGAAAAAAGAAAAGAAAAGAAAAAGAAAAAAAGAAATACCCTTGTGTAGTGCATAGACTTTTAAAACAATAGCTTCATTTACATCATGAACTTTCCTTTTTTACCTTTAGTAACCACATATAACTCCTCAAATCTAGCTTTCTCCCTATGCAATGCTAGAAACAAATGGCCTGTAAGATACAGACATTTTCAGTGGAGTCATTCTCATTGCTACAAAAAAAGAAACTTTAAGATGTTGTTTCTAAATATGCCTAATCCTTCCAGCATTAGCCCAGGCTGGGATAGCTGTATTGCCAGGAAAAGGAATGTGGTCATTAGGAGGCTTTCAACCTAGTAGTGTGAATTTATTACAAACCCCATGCAAGCCAACAACTGGCTGTTTCCAAAGAGGCTCTGGCTCCAGATGCTCCTATGTAATCCATCATCCTGGCTATTACTGCAGTGACTACTGTGTGCTTAATCTTCTGTAGGTGCCGGCACTTCACTCAAGTGCTGGTTGGTGGGCATATCTGGATGGTAGACAAGAACTTCTCTCAGGCTCAATGAATGTCTCTCTTTGGTTTAATTTTCTTCTTTACTTGATTGATATAGGTGATTGTCACTGCAGGGAAAAAGTTGGCAAAGGAGAATTAGACAGGAAGGGAGCTAGCTAAGTCTACAAATTCTCAGATACCCATGTTGGCAAAGTGTTCCTTCCTTTTGCTCACTTTTGTCTCCAGCATTCACAATGACCTGAGCACCACACGAGAGCCCTTGTTTTCAGAAGAGTGATGGAAAGGCTAACAGTGCCAACTGACATTGTTTCAAGGGCTCTCCAGCAATACCTCCAAGGGCAGTACAGAAGGAAATGCAAGTTGATAGTTTGGCTAATCTCTATCTTAAGTACCAACATTTTACAACCTTTAATTTTTTATCTTTAAGTTCTTGTACAAAGTAGTCTCTAATCAACATAACAGGTTATGAGCGCAATACATTTTGATCAATGTCATCCCATATCTTCCAACCTCATCCATCCCCTCATTTCTTCTAGTTCCATTTTCACTTATGTACATTGAATCTTATGGCTTCGTTCTCCCATCTTTAACTGCGGCTATAACTTACCTTGGAAAGTACCTACAAAGATCCACATATGTCTGATTTCTAGTTTCAGAACATTTTGATGTTAGAATTTTGATTACCAGAGGCCCTTTTTATTCTAAAGGTAAATTCTGGCGTGAAGGGTGAGAATTCTGAGTAATTCTGATGGCAAGCCATTTTGTACTTACAAAGCAGAGCATGGACAGAGCTGGTTTCTGCTTGATTGAGAATGATCTGAATTCAACAATGTCAAGCAGAAAGACAGGGATATTAAGAAGCAAAACCCACGTCAGCATGCAGTGACATCCTTGCCTTCTCACCATTCTTAAATCTCTGTATGCAGTATACAGGTGTAGTGTCATATGCAGGACTTGTCTGAGGCAAAATAGACAAGAAAGTACATCTTTGGGCTGGGAAGGTGGCTCAGTGGTAGAGCGCTTGCCTTGCACGCCTGAGGCCCTGGGTTCGATTCCCCAGCACCACATAAGCAAAAAGAAAAAAGCCGGAAGTGGCGCTGTGGCTCAAGTGGTAGAATGATAGCCTTGAGCTGAAGAGCTGAGGGACAGCGCCCAGGCCCAGAGTTCAGGCCCCTCAACCAGACCCCCCAAAAAAGAAAGTACATCTTTGAAGCTGGGCGCTGGTGACTCATGCCTGTAATCCTAACTACTCAGAAGGCTGAGATCTGAGGATCAAGCTTCAAAGCCAGCAGGGGCAAGAAAGTCCGTGAGACTCTTATCTCCAATAAATCACTAGAAAACCGGAAGTGGCGCTGTGGCTCAAGAGTGCTCTCCTTGAGCTGAAGAGCACAGGGCCAGCACCCAGGCCCAGAGTTCAAGCCCCACAACCGACAAAAAAAAAGTACATCTTTGAATTCTTCTCCCCATCATACCTGGATACTTATTTCTTCCTGTCCTGAGAACAGTTCTTTTTTGGGGGGATCCGGTCGTGGGGCCTGAACTCTGGGCCTGGGCGCTGTCCCTCAGCTCTTCAGCTCAAGGCTAGCACTCTACCACTTGAGCCACAGCACCACTTCTGGCTTTTTTCTTTTTGCTTATGTGGTGCTGAGGAATCGAACCCAGGGCCTCAGGCATGCAAGGCAAGCGCTCTACCACTGACTCACCTTCCCAGCCCCAGTTCTTTTTTTTTTAATAGGTGAAAAGAATCTATTAACCTGATCTGATAAATCAGAAATGAGTAGCTTCACATTTCTTATGTACATTCTACCTGGATATATTGGTATTTACTTAGTTTGTTTCTTTTTTCTGTTGTTGTTCTTTTTTTTGGTAGGACTTGAACTCAGGATCTGGGCACTGTCCCTGAGCTTTTTTGCTCAAGGCTAGCACTCTACCACTTTGAACCACAGCACCACTTCTGGTTTTCTGGTGGTTAATTGGAGACAAGAGTCTCAAGAGCTTTCCTGCCTGGGTTGGCTTCAAACTGTAATCCTCAGATCTCAGCCCCCTGAGTAGCTAGGATTATAGGCGTGAGCCACCAGCAATCAGCTTCTTCCTTCCTTCCTCCCTTCCTTCCTTCCTTCCTTCCTTCCTTCCTTCCTTCCTTCCTTTCTTTCCTTCCTTCCTTCCTTCTTTCTTTCCTTCCTTCCTTCCTTTCTTTGTTTTCCCAGTCCTGGGCCTAGAACTCTGGGTCTGGGTGCTGTCCCTAAGCTCTTTTTCCTCAAGGCTAGCAGTCTACCACTTATCGCTTTTTCTGTGATTAATTGGAAATGAGAGTCTCCCGGACTTTCCTGCCCAGGCTGGCTTTGAACTGCAATCCTCAGATCTCAGTCTCCCCAGGTGCTGGGTCCTAGTTTAATGTGTTGGAACCAATGAGCTATAAAGACAGTTGAGGCCAGGAAACTTTGTGTGGTGTGTCCTTCTCATGACCCATTATAAGTTTGTTCTTCAGTTTCATTCAAAGGACTCACATTCCAGCAGAACATAGGATTCGATCACCCCCATTCCTCACTTAAGTATCTCATTGTGGGGTATTGCCTATATTTTCATAGATGGGAAATAATTCTCAGACATAGCTGTGCCTTCACAGTCTCTGATAATATGGAGAGAGTGTGACCACATATGAAGGAGGACCTAGGTCTATATGCTTCTCTTTACATTACAGTGAAAAGATTACAGTAAAATCCTGAAGAAGGCAAAATATTGCTCTCAGGTTACAAAGTAGTATACTAACCTGATAGAAGTAGAAACCAGAGAATGGCTTTGCTGGAGCTCTTCTGAATATTCCTCCTTAAGAGAACCGTAACTTCTTTAATGATCAAGTATCAGGGTGCCACACGCCATGCTAAGTGCTTCTTGTACTGTTTCATATAATCCTCACAAACACCATATGAGGTAAGCAGTTCCCATTTTATATTTGAGGCTAAATACCTCATCCACACAGGCAAGAATTAGCAAAATGAGGGTACCAGTTCATGGCTGTCTGTTTTTTAAGCCCGGTATAGCCAACATATTATTCAATTCTTAACCTTGATTTATGATTGAAATAAGTGGGTTAAAAATGCCAAATATTCATATTGGAAAATATATGTGGAATCAGAGGAGTATTGGCAGCCAGTTGAGTAAGCAGTCTGAATCATAGGCTATATACATCGTTTTTCACAAATGCTATTTGTAATTTATTTTAAATACAGGCAAATGTCCTAGCAGTTTATTGGAAGTGTTGAATCAGTAGTTGAAAGCAGACCTTGGGGTATTGTTTTAATGAATAGGCGGGACTAATTTTGATTAGCATAGCAATTGTTTTTAAGTGGTACTTGAAGAAACCCACAATTTGTTCGCAAGTATTTTATTGAATCTCCCCTCTGTGATCATGTAGACTCTTTATTTTCATTATGAATGAACAAGGAAGTATTTCCTACAAGAAGGGTTAGGCATGCCAATTTCAACATCCTGAATATCAAAACTGACTAGCCCTTCTTCTGAGTAGCAGAGTTGGTCATTTAAATTAGAGGTGGAGGGAAGTATCACTATTTGTCATGACTAAGAGAATGACCGTCAATGCTTACAGGCATATTATAGGCATACTGTTACATTTGACCAAGGAAAATCGATAGGTTTCAGTAGATGCCAAATAAAGTGTATTAAAAGAACCCGATGAGCAGGGCACTGGCAGCTCATGCTTATAATTGTGGCTACTCAGGAGGCTGAGATCTGAGGATCACAGTTCAAAGCCAGCCCAGGTAGGACACACTTATCTTCAATTAAACACCAAGAAGCTGGAAGTGGAGCTGTGGCTCAAACCCAAGGACCAGCACACACACACACACACACACACACAAAGAACCCCATGACCTGAAGATTCTTTGCTCATTCCAAAAAAAGGATAGGTGTGAACTAGAGGGGTCTTGGCTTCAACTCCTCCAATCTTGAAAGACCCCCGGCGGCGTGGGGTGTCCTTCAATCTGAAGAGACCCTTCCCCAAGGAACAACGAGACCACTTGTGCGGATGCAAACAGCAAGAGGTTTATTCGGGCAAGCCCTCGGCTCCCAGGTGCACTCAACCTCGAGATCCACAAGGTTCGGGTTGAGTGTCTGAGAACCGGTTACACGGGTACCCGGGGCGACAAAGTCTATCGGGAGACTTGCGTGCCGAGTGCTTGAAAGCACCCTCTTTTTATGGACAGCAGAAGCGAGGTTACAGAAGCGAGATGCGTGGTTACAGGGGGATGATTGGTTAATTTCAAATTACGCTCAGGGTGAGGATTGGTCAGGTTAAGCTAGCCAGATGGGGTAGGTGGGGTTGGGGGAAGGCTGACGTGTCGGTACTTGCCCGGACAAGTCTGTGCGGGTCGTTATGCACCGAAACTGTTCGTTCCCTAATTTTGACAAGTGATTTACTACATCCTGCCCTACCCCGCTATCAGGGTTAAGTGTTACAGGAAGGAATGTGTTGGTCGGCTATTTTACCGGAATGCCTGGTTTTAAGGCATGTACTAGGGTCAGGCTAGGGTCTGCAGGCGGTGACTCAGAGGCTCGAGGTTTCGTTTCCTGGTTAGCGGCCTGCACTTATCCTGCCCCACCACCCCCTTAGGTATGCAGGGTAAGGGGCAGCAATTTTCTTGGGGTACCTAGTGGGCAAGCACGGGCTGGGGTCTTTCATTCCCCCATTTCCTTTTGCCTGAATGAAATCCTTCATTCACCCGACGTTTCCTCCGTTAATTTAAGCTGATGATATTGTTGGGTTAGTACTAGGGCCTGTACGACCGATAGTCGGTCTTTTACAAATTGTATCAGGCGATTTATAATGCAGGGACCTAAGGTAAGAATTAGTGGTCCCATTAGGGAGGATAACAGGGTAGCGAACCATGGGGACTTGTTCCATGATCCTTTGTATCAGCTGTACTTGTAAGCTCCAATTTTAAGACATACTCATACCATTTGCTACATACTTAAACTTTCTGAGGTTTGTCTTCTTTAAAGACAATTTTTACTTTTTAAATCCTTTTTTATCCAAAGTGGATATCAATTTTTTTCCCAATTCCTTTTCCAAGGCTTTTTTTACTACCTTCTTTACAATCCCTTTTCCAAGGCTTTCTTTACCACCCTCTTTCTTTACAATCCCTGAGCATCTTTGTAGCTGTAGTTTAAAACTGCACAATTTTCCTTTTGCTTGCGGAACCTTTATCTTAGAACAGCCTTAAGGCACCACTGTGATGTAGAAGCTTGCTAGATTTTAAGGCTAAGAGTATTACCTCCATTGATAACACACTCAGGTTATTACCATACCAGAGCCAAACTAGGCTGTGACCATAGAGTGGATTTTCAGTCACTATGCACTGGCAAGCAAGCCAGTGATATCCTTGTCCCCAATATCCACTGTGGGAAGAGAGGGTTTTTGGATATCACCCAAAAGAATGTCCCACAAGATCTTAGATTTAGCAGCAGTCAACCAGGAAGCAGACTCAGGTGATGGAATCTTTAGGCAGGAGTTTCTCCAGGTGGCTGTCAGGCAGTCGTTGAACTCAGCAGCAGCAGCAGCAGGATCTCTTAGTGGCTCCAAGGGACTGTCACACCTCATGCTGGGCTGTAAATTCCTACACAGACTGGTTAAGGATACATTGCATAGGCTTGGCAGGCTTTGATCCTGCTGGTTTTTAAGATCATTAAACAATAGCCCAGGACAATTTACCAAAATCACAACTTTTTTACTAACGAGATATTTTTGTAAATGGACACAGAAGGCTCAGAAGGTTTAGTCTTGTAACCATCTCTGACAGATGCAGTCTCCACACCTTGCATATCAACAACTGTTAGCACTATTTTGCCTCATTTTTCCAAAACTGACTCTGGACCCTTGCTCTTACAATGGGGGTAGAAGGGCGAAGGTCAATCTTCTGTAACTTCTTCAAGCTGACTTCAGGGGCGTTGATCTTACCTAGCCAGGAACCTATAACCTTAGCCCATTTTATAAAGAGGCCATCAGGGTTAGATGTCATTAAGAACAATATTTAACCTTTGACAACTGTACAGACCTTTTCTCCGGCTACAGCAGTAGTGTAGCTTGTTTAGCACTCTGGTTTGCAAAAGCATCTTCCTAGATGGCTTAGGAATGTGATCTCAACAATGCCTAAGATGCCTAAGTTACCTTTGCAGGCCTTTAGACAGATATTAATAGAAACACACTCAGGTTTGCAAACTTTTTCCTGAGCAGATGAACTTCATGTAACTAGTGTCAGCTCAATTAGAGCTGCCAATTAGAGCTTTTTGGCACATAAAGGGGTTGAGATTTAAACTATCCCCCACATTTTATAACATTAGCTTTTTACTATCACAGAGGTCTGGCAAGTTCCTGTCCCTTACAAGGTAGTCATGAACATTAGGCATGCTTCCAAACTTTCTTCCTATGACCTCCCGGCTCTGACCAGTTTTGAAAGGCCACCCACAAATGACACTAGGATCTGACATTTCTGCCATCCAAGCAGTGGCTTACTGCCTCTGGATGCTCCTCCATTGCTTTTGTCCCAGGAGTGTCTTCTCCACATTGGGATAAATGCCTTATTGGCATTTCCCTTTAGCTGGTTGCTGGACTCGAACTCAGGGCCTGAGCACTGTCCCTCAGCTCTACAGCTCAAGGCTAGCACTCTGCCACTTTGAGTCCCAGACTCGGGGCTTGAATGCTGTCCCCTAACTCTTCAGTCCAGGGCTAGTACTCTGCCACTATGAGTCTCGAGCTTGGGGCTTGAGTACTGTCCCCTGACTCTTTAGTCCAGGGCTAGTACTCTGCTGGCTGAATAGAGGTGACAGTCTCACAGGGACCTTTTTTTGCCCGGGCTGGCTTCGAACCAGTTTGCAGATCAATGCGTCTTATAAAAGGCCACTTTACTCCAATTAAAAGCAACAAGGTGGTCAACATAGAAGTAGCTTTTAAGCATGCTCTTACCTGAAACTTATTAAGAGTCAAAGTTACATCTGACAAACTTGTAAGAATCCTCTGTGCTTTGCTCTGGGCTTGCTGGAAACTTAAAAAAACCTATAAGAGCAAGCTAGAATAGCAATTATTTTGGTAATTTTAATTTTTCCCTTTGTGCACATTGAGGCCAATGTCAAGAACAATTTTACATTTAAACTTTATATCCCAAAATTCATTTTTAATTAATTTTTTTAAAAGCCTCTTATTAATCACCTTTAATATTTTATACTTTAGTTTTTATTTGCGTTTTGAAAAGATCCCTTGAAATCTTGAGGCCAAGTGTCACTCATTGCCTCTTGGTTGCTTGTTTTAAGGCAGACACACATTAAGATTTTTAAACTCAAATGACAATTGTTCCTTAATGCAAAAATTACAGTCACCTTTACTATACCCCAAAGCTAGTCTTAACACCTTTATAACTTTTAAAAACATCCTAATCGTAAAACATAATTGAAAGTAAGCCACATTATACAAATAACTTTTTGTGTTAACACATCCAAGGGGAAGTTTTAGCAATACTAATCAGGTCATCACATCACTCATTTTAACCATCATGTTTTTAGTGTCTGACTGCAGAGAAAGGAGAGAACAAAGATGGGCCGTTCGGCCCCTTCTATGGAATGGGCACACCCAATCTGACTCTTTAGGGTTAGATGAACTGCGCTTGTGCCAGCTTACCCTCTTTCACCCTGCGTGGACTCCTCCCAGGGCTTGTCCCACCATGCATGGCCAGCTGAACTGCACTTCTGCTTGTTTACCCCTTACCCCTAAAGATAGGTCTTCTGTTGGTTTCTAAGTTTTTTCTCCATCTCTTCTCTTGGTTCTCGAATGAAATACAGTTTTAGACAGACAGAACAGGTAACATCTTTGACAGTGTTAAACTAACCTTTATATTTAAATTTCTAATATTTATCCCCAAATTTTAGCCAAGGGAATTAGATCCCAAACAGCCAATGCATTTTTGTTAAGCCAGATAACTTGATTACAGAATAAACAGTCTTATGTATTTTAAAACATTAGTCTTTTAAAATACCAGATTTTCTAATTTGCAAGTTAAAGAATCTTTACAAAGCCATTTAAAACAATGTGAAGATTTTTTAAAATCTTTGGTAATGTCCAAACCTCATAACCTTTTGAATTTTAAATTTAAACTCACCCAATTGTTACAGCATGCTGACAATTCTTATCTTTGAACATGTTCACAGACACACACAAAGCACTCACACAGATCTTAAAGCACGCAAAAATCAAAATCAGTCGTACGTACACCTTTTAAAGTTCTTAAACAAAAATTTAAGACAGTATTTCTTTTAACTAGGTACCTTTGTTGGGCTTTATTTTCCCAGAGCTTGCTTATCTAGCAAGGCAATTCACTAATTGGTCTTTTGAATCCCTTCTGTAGGAGGAGGGCTGGGGGAGGGGGTCACCTAAAACTAAACTGTCCAGATTTTTACATTGTCAGGACTAGTTGAAAAAGTCCAAACCAGTCACACAGCCTTTTACACCCTCCCTGCTAGCAGCCTGCACAAGGAGAAAATGCAGCCTGAGGCTTGAAGGGAACCAAACTAGCCCAATAACCTTCCATGCCTCACAGGGAGGGTGGGCATAGCAGGTCTGTGACCCAGCCCAGCTGGAACTTTTATTCCCCCAGAGATGTTTAAATAAATAACAAAAACACAGATAAACACAAAAACCAAGGATCCACATTTAAAACTGGTACCAATTCTAAAACAGGACTAGACAAGAACTGAAGGCTGAGTTGGGGACTAATGAGCTCCAGTTTATACTGGAACTCTGTGCTGTTCTCACTCAGCAAGCTGAATCCAGAGGCTGCTGATTGAGCCTGTCACACTCACCCAGAACTTTTCTACCCCAGAAAACATAAAACAAACACACACTAAAGTTAACAATACAACCAAGTGGCCACAAAGACAAAATCAAGTCTCAGTGAATGGGGCAACATCTCACCACCATTCACTTACCAGGGGACTCAAACCCCCTATTTACCTCCGGAGGATTTTTTTTTTTTTTTTTTTTTTTTTTCCTGCAGACGTTGACCCAGGGGCCTTCCAAGGCGGAGGAGAATTCCCAGTCATCTGGGGCAAGGGAAAAGAAAAATCCCTAGCGGCCGTCCCCTCAGACTGACAGGTTCTCCCCCACGCTCAGACCCCCTGAGCCAAGGCCCAAGGCTGAGATCTAACTGGGGCCACTCACAGGTGGTCAGTGGCAATTTTATAATTGACAAACAAGCAAGTTCCTAAAACCTGACAATCTAGGCTCGGGCTGTCCTTCCAGTGCTGGGGGGTCGCGACAGTTTGCCCCATGCTAAAAATTTTAACAAACACAGAAACAGTACAGACAACAACACAGACAACACTTAGCTTCGCGGCACGCTTTTGCTAACAAACTGAAAGCAAAACCTGATGGAGACTTTATTGAGAGTCCGGATCTCTCGCCTCCCTGATGAACCACGCGTCCAAAAGGACCGGGTTCCAGATGGGCCACTTTTTCAGGCCCTCGGATGAGCCACTGTTTCAGGCTCCGGATGAGCCACTGTTTCAGGCTCCGGATGAGCCACTGTTTCAGGCTCCGGATGAGCCACTGTTTCAGGCTCCAGATGAGCCACTTTTTCAGGCTCCGGACACCCCCAAGACGTCTCCTGGGGGTTGCGGTCGGGAGTACGAGCTCGTCAGCTCCTCCACGGGCCCGCCAGATACGGACAAGTACGGCCGAACTCACCAGATTCGCAAGCGCACACACAGATTGACTTAAACAGTACACAGACAATACCTGGACAACACATAGACGCTGGCCAGCTTACCTCCCGAAAATGGATCGGTGGTCCCTGGGTGGGGGTCTCTATCCCGGACGAGCCCCCAGATGAAAGACCCCCGGCGGCGTGGGGTGTCCTTCAATCTGAAGAGACCCTTCCCCAAGGAACAACGAGACCACTTGTGCGGATGCAAACAGCAAGAGGTTTATTCGGGCAAGCCCTCGGCTCCCAGGTGCACTCAACCTCGAGATCCACAAGGTTCGGGTTGAGTGTCTGAGAACCGGTTACACGGGTACCCGGGGCGACAAAGTCTATCGGGAGACTTGCGTGCCGAGTGCTTGAAAGCACCCTCTTTTTATGGACAGCAGAAGCGAGGTTACAGAAGCGAGATGCGTGGTTACAGGGGGATGATTGGTTAATTTCAAATTACGCTCAGGGTGAGGATTGGTCAGGTTAAGCTAGCCAGATGGGGTAGGTGGGGTTGGGGGAAGGCTGACGTGTCGGTACTTGCCCGGACAAGTCTGTGCGGGTCGTTATGCACCGAAACTGTTCGTTCCCTAATTTTGACAAGTGATTTACTACATCCTGCCCTACCCCGCTATCAGGGTTAAGTGTTACAGGAAGGAATGTGTTGGTCGGCTATTTTACCGGAATGCCTGGTTTTAAGGCATGTACTAGGGTCAGGCTAGGGTCTGCAGGCGGTGACTCAGAGGCTCGAGGTTTCGTTTCCTGGTTAGCGGCCTGCACTTATCCTGCCCCACCACCCCCTTAGGTATGCAGGGTAAGGGGCAGCAATTTTCTTGGGGTACCTAGTGGGCAAGCACGGGCTGGGGTCTTTCAATCTAATGAACCCTTAGTGCTAACCCCAAGAGCCCATATGAGGGTTTAGAAGCTCTTTGGAAAAGCAGAATGACTAAGCAATTGCCACGTGCTGCTGTTCCAGCACAGGCCCCTCTAGGAAACATTGTCAGGTAATCCCTTCTGTATAGGTGATTGCCCACTTGACACTAACTGTTTCATAAGTGACTTCATTAGCACTTGGACACTAAGGACCTTCTCACCTAGAAACAATTTCACTGATAGTAACTCTCAAGAGCTCTGATATGAAGATTTTTGTGTGTGGGGGGGTACCTAGCTGCTTTTAATGGTTGCCCATTAAATACGGTTGACCTATTTAAAAGTAGAAGTAAATGAGCTTGCAAGTGAGACTATTGCCTGACTCAGTGAGTTCAACAGATACATGCATGTTACTTTACAGGAATCACCTTGCCCTGTATTATTCCCGGGTCATATGGTCCATCAGGTGTCCCAGGAGCTCCCGGATTACCAGGTATGGAATGAGGCCAGAGAAAACTAGTAAGTACACTTTTAAAGGGCATGAGACCAAGGATGCAGAGTCTAGTGCAACAGCATTAGAGGGTCCATATTCTTAAAGACTCCTTGGGGACCAATGAAACAGAATAGCTGCTGGAGACTGGAGTGTGGGGAAATGTACTCCTTAAAAAGTAGAATTCTTCACTGAATACCAAAAATCAAGTCTAGTCATTCTGTGTTTCCTTTCCCCTCACTAGTTGTTTTGGGTTTTTAGGTCCTAAAGGGGTCCAAGGTCTTCCCGGGACACCAGGCAAGCCTGGATCTCCAGGAAATAAAGGAGAGCCTGGAAGTCCAGGGTTAATTCAACTCCCAGAACTGCCAGGTAAGAAAGGAACTTCAACTTACATGCTCCTCTTTTGTGTTAATGTGCTTAGATTTTGGTTGCGCTTTACCAATGACAAAACACCAGGTTTACTTCTTAGTGTCATTGAGAGGATTTGATTTCACACCCAGGAAAGACAGTCTAGATTCATATACTGACAGCATAGCTGAGCCATAAAGGCCATTTGAGATAACTTGGGCAACTCCCTTACTTACACATAAGCAAACAGAGGACCACATAAAAAAAAGTAACTTGCCCAATATCACAAAGCCACTAGTGACAGAGTCAGGACTCCCCACTTGTCTATTTACCCAGTATTATGGCAGTTTTCTAGATCAGATTCTTAGAGGTCAAGAAAGACTAGATCAATTAAAAGAAAATTGTCTATCTCTAGCCCCTAACACCCTGTTTCCCCAACCTGAACTTCATGGAGCTACACTGTTTTCGAGATTCTCAAACTGTGTTCCCCGGCCAGCATCTGCATAAGCAACTTGTTAGTAATACAAGTTTTCAGCCTGTTCAAAGGCCAGCTGAGAAGAAATTCTAGCATGGGCCCAGAAATCTGTGTGTTACCCCTGGTGATTCAGAACCATCACTGTTCTAGGGCTCGGGGTTCATCTTGTGCCATTTGCTCCAGGTGATTGGTGCTTCAGTTCCCTCCACTACCTTTTTGCCACTCAAGAAGAGAGAGTCATGACATCAGGGTTAGAAAAGTCCAGAAGAGTTTGAGCTTTAGCCAGGAGGCCTCCATGTAACCTGAATTTCCCTTAAAACCCTAGGATCAGTTTGCTAAGCTCTGTCCACAGCTACCTCCCAGAACTAGAACCTTCTCCAGGTTATGTGGTACATTCCTTGCCCCTGCACTAGTCGTCCCAGAAACTGAAAGCCTTGATCATTATTAACATCTTAGCGTGTGTGTGTGTGTGTGTGTGTGTGTGTGTGTGTGTGTGTGTGTGTGTGTATTAGGGGAGAATGCTGTAGACATCTCCATCTATACAAACTGCTTCTAAACATTCATGGCCTTTCTTATATTTCCCTCTTTACATTTAGGATTTCCTGGATCTCATGGAGAAAAGGGCTTGCCTGGCTTTCCTGGGCTTCCTGGAAAAGATGGCTTGCCTGGAAACTCTGGCAGTCCAGGCTTACCAGGTTCCAAGGGAGTCCCAGGTGACGTCTTTGGTGCTGAAAATGGTGCTCCAGGGGAGCCAGGAATACAGGGATTGCCAGGAGACAAAGGATTTCCTGGAGACTCTGGCCTTCCAGGACCCAATGGTGACTCTTTTTGTATCCCACTTACATATCATATCAATCTATAAAAAGCCTTACTAACATATTCTTGCATGAATATTTTCATGAATCTGAAATAATAGATTAATCAAAGTGTACGGTTGGTTCGCCAAAAGGAAACCACCACGTGGTTCAGGCAGCAAAGAGTTTATTAGGGAGAGAGCAAACTGCCAGCATGCCCAGCAGTAAGGTCCACAAAAAAAGGACAAACTCCTGGCAGGGTTGGAGTTAAGTAGGAAGGGGGCGGGAAGAGTTGTGATGGGGAGGTCCAAGATGTAGACTCAGAGAAAGAGGAAGTAACTGCCTCCAGGTGTACCAGTCACCTAGGTAATGCAGGTGCTGGGTCGAGACTTCCTGCCTGGGAAATAAAAGGGAGGGGCCACCATACACAGAAGCAGACTTCCAGGCATACCTATTACAAGGGGTTAAAATGAAGTGTCATTCTGTGCTATCTGTACTTTGAAGGAAAATTTCCTTAAATGACCCGAGTCCATTTCCCTATCTTAGTAATTCCAAAAGCAACTATAACAAATAGACTTCTTGCAAAGCCTCTGGTTTGTAAAAAGTGGTGCATTTGATCAAAGTACATTATATGCATGCATAGAAATATTGCAGTGAAACTTTTTTATACAGTTAAGTATTCTAATATAAAAAAGACAGGGGAGGGGGAGGTTCTGGCTGAGAAGACAGAAGAGCTGAGAAGATAATGTCGCCTGGATGAATCCTGGACCTGGCTCTTCTATTGGAGGGTGGTTTAGTGACCCAGTCTTGATAATGAGCCAGTCTGTACTGATTTGCACACTTCTCTTTTTAAGGTTTTCATGGGAGACCTGGCTTACTAGGCCCCAAAGGTGAGCGGGGCAGCCCTGGAGCATCAGGACAAATAGGACAGCCAGGCCCCCCAGGGGCTAATGACCTATATGGCATCAAGGGAAAATCTGGGCACCCAGGTTCACCAGGCCTTCCAGGCACTTCAGGTAGGTCCATTGGAAGAAGAACCTCTGCTTAACAGACTTTAGGGAGGCCTTGGACCCAGGCTTCTTGAGGAACAAGTGCAAAGGTGGTAAAGTGATCAGCATCTGAAATGAGGCTTGACTTTCCTAACTTCAAGTCACCCTGGCAATGTCACCTAGAACACATTGCTATAGTTTGGCTTTGGAAATCACTTAGGGGCAAATCACTGTTTGCCCCTACTCCACAATCTCATGTCCTACTTTTGTGTTTCTGCCTACTGCCTGCCTTTCCTAGTTAGAAAAGGCACTCTGAACATCAATCTCTCTGGTTAGTATGGCCAAGAAATAGCTTTCACTCAGCTCTAGGGCCTGAGAGACTTTGATACCAGAACAGAATTTGTGGCTTGCCTTCTACTTACACGACCCTCAACACCTCTTACTCCTGGCCAAATTACTGAAGTTGACTTATTCTCAGAGCCATTAATATCCATTATCCTTCAGTGTTTCTGGGGTCTTCACATAGGCTGCCTAGGTGAAAAAGCACAGCACACAAGCACAGATGGAGAATCCCCACTAGGAAAGTTTCTGATTATATACTATAACGTGGCCTGACCTACAAGGGCAGGGATTCCCTAAGCTCATGCTGTGGAGTTGGATCCCATTGAATTTTCTTCTCTTGTTGTGGAATCCCCATCAATGCCTCCCATCGGAATCATGGGGCTAGCAACTACTTAATGCTTTTCAGTCCATAGAAAGCTAAGTCAGCCATTCATTGAGGTCCTTTGGGAGCCCAAATACCTCTGTCGTCATTGATTTTAATCCTTTGGTTTTTTAATTTCCTTGCTTTGTACCTGAACATTCCATTTTGGCAGCAGCTCAAGAGGTTAATCCCATTGACTAACTTAAAGCCTTGCTGAAAGACGCTCAGAATACCTAAGAGATCGAATGGGCCTTGAGGGTTTAGACAGTACTTGGCACTAGGGGGTCTTTCAGCCCTAATGTCAAAGAACTGGCTGACTTAACTGATTGCATGAAGGATTAAAAGGGCAGCGGGTAGCCAAGGCTCCCTGCAAGGCAGAAACAACAGCAGTGCTTTAACTTCTACTTCAGGGATTGGCTAGGAAAACAGCCATTGTGGTATAATTCAGATTGGAAAGTAGAGCAAAACTTGAGCCCATTTGCCACCCTGGTCTCCCAGAGCTCCATTCAGATGCTGAAGCAGGGAACTACATTCATAAAGGGAGAAGTTATAATCACAATAGGGTCATTCTCCCTGTCAGTAACTGTGCCAGCACTGGAAGTAATCGCTGTTTGCGTTAGTACTCTGGGTAGTAGGTGCTAATGCTCCAGCCCAGTAGGAACTCCTCTTGTTAGCAGCTTACAAGTGTCATTGATAAAGAGCCATTTACAAAACTCAACAAACTAACCACGAGCTACGGGAAGGCATCAGCCCCAATGTGGCCACAGCATCACTTAACAGGGTCCATGCTCTCTCCTGTGCTGACTCAGGACATCCTGGAAAGAAAGGTCTGAAAGGCGAGGCGGGTCAACCTGGATCAACTACAAAAGAAGGCGTACCTGGGATAAAAGGCCTTCCTGGATCTCCAGGGCTAATTGGTGTCTTAGGGAACCCAGGCTTGCCGGGGGTCACAGGTTTGCCAGGCCTCCCAGGTCAAAAGGGTAAGTGAAATGATCAAAACCATGAAATGAACATTGACTAACAAAAAGAAGCATCCCAGCTGCCCAGGTGGCCCTCCTTATTCACCTCAGTCTAAGATTGGGGATCAGAGTGGGAGGTAAGGAAGGCTTCCTGTGGCAAGGTAGGTGAGTAAAGCTAACACTGAAGGAAGACTCTCCACTTAAGCTGAGTCACCCACTCTGCTTGCTAGGTAGGATACTAGGCTGAAAGAGCCCCATGGAGATAATTCCTTTGCATGACACTTAGATTGTTACTTCTCATTTCCCTATGATTTTTCCAGTAGTATCAGTGGTTGGACAGGTTCCATCTCTGTTCTAAACAAGAAAGTGGCTGGTCCAGGGGTATACAACTGTTTAGCAACACAGATAGGATAGGCTGGTCATTTCTTCTATGCTAGACATGTATGTGTTTGGAACTCAGTGAATCAGAACAGAAGAACCTACTTCTTTTTCTTTGTGTTGCTTAGTGTCCCTATTCAGGGAGTCATCAAATGTGCAATGACTAAGAACTTGGTAGTGATAGAGGCTTTGGGTTAGAAAAATCCAAGTTTCAATTTTTTCTTGGCAACTTCTTAGCTCTGTAACTTTGAGCAAGTTGTTAAACTTTTCTGAACCTTTGTTTCCCTGTATGTAAAACAGAGAAAATAATAGAAGTTCTTGTTTCTCAACAGGTGAAAAGGGATCCCCTGGACCAGCAGGTTTCCCAGGAATACAAGGTCTTCCTGGCATCCCTGGAGCAAGTGGAGTAAAGGGAGCTCCTGGGTCACCTGGAAAGATGGGAACATCTGGATGGGCTGGTAGCCCTGGTGAGAAAGGTGAGACGTGAATTGTAAAACAATCACTTTGCTCCTTAATGTATATTTCAATTGTTGGCTTTACCATTCCATGGCCTGTACCAACTATATAGTAAAGATGATTTGGGTCTTCTGAAATTAAGTCCTTTTAGATTAAAATACTAATCACTTCAGGTTTAACATTGGATATTAGAGGTTCCATTACTCAGCTCTCTATTACTGCAACACAAACGAGAAATTACTTAGAAAGAGGAAAGGTTTATTTTAATTTTTGCCAGACCTGGAGCTTGAACACGGGGCCTGAGCACTGCCCCTGAGTGTCAGATTTTAGGCGAGAAAAGGACCACACATAAAGGAATAAAAATATTGACAAGAAAGTTTATTGGGGTATGCTCCCGGGCAAACTCCCTGGTCGAGATCAGAGAGGTCGCACTGAGTTTAATTGCAGCAGAGCTTTTATAGGCGGGGTAAAAGCCGAACTTGTAGTCAGTGAGGGCTTGTGGCATGTAGCTTGTTTTGCCAGTTTGAACAGTCTTGGGCCAGGGCACTGGAAGAATGGTTGGCTCAGATGGTGTTTTTAATGGGGACATGGTCTTTCTCGGCAGCAACCTGTTTTACCTCAGTGGCCTGTATTTTTCCTTGCTGCCTACTTCCTCCAGCGACATGACACTGAGCTTCTTTTGCTCAAGGTTAGCACTCTACCACTTGACCACAGCACCACTTCTGGCTTTTTCTGTTTATTTGGTACTGAGGAATCAAACCCAGAGCTTTACGCATGCTAGGCAAGCACTCTACCACTAAGCCATATTCCCAGCCAAAAAAGGGTTCTTTGTCTCATGGTTTTGGAGGTTTCAGGCCATGCTCACTTGGCCCTGTTGCTTTTAGGTTTATGCAAAGCAATGCATCATAGCAGAAACTGTGTTAGAGAAAGCTGTTCAGCTTATAGCAGCTGAGAAGCAGAAGAGAGAGAGGAAGAGATCAGAGTCCCATATAATCCCCTTCAAATGCATGTCCCTACTAAGCATTCTCTCACTAGGCTCTACCTCTCAAAGTCTCCATTACCTCACCACAGCAACATGGTCTAGGAACCATGCCATTAGCACATGGTTCTTATCCAAATCATAGCATTTTCCCCTGGCCCCCAAATGCTCATATCCATCTAACAGTGAAAGTGTGTTTAGTCCATCTCCAAGAATCCCCGAAGCCATAACTATTCCAGTCTTACTCAGAAGTACAAGCACAAACTCTCCTCCAAGACTCAAGGCAAACTTTTAACTGTGAGCCCTTGTAAAAACCAAATGGACAAGTTACATGCTACCAAGGTACAATGTCATGGTTCAAAAAAGAAGACAAGGGGCATAGGAAAGAAGAATTGGACCACAGCAGGACTGAAACCCAGCAGGGCAATATTAAATTCTAGTGTTTCATGCCTGGTCTTTGGGGCACATTATGATAGAACATAGACTCAAAGACTTAGGCATTTCATCCCTATAACCTTACAGGCTATAGCCCACATGACTACTCTCTTGGTCTGGTTCTGCTCACTGCCTGAAGCTTCCCTTGGCTGGCTTTCTACATTTCCTTGACATCTAAGGTCAACACCACAACTTCAGCTTCACTCTCACAGTACTCTGAGCTTCCCAAGCTTTCAGCTGAAATCTGAATAGAAGCCCCTATGAACCCATAACCCTTGCATTCTGTACACCTGCAAAATCAGCACCAAAATCTACTATGTCATGAACTGTACCCAGGCCGTTTGAGCTATATCTACAGCACCCTCTTGAATGTATTAATGAATTAATACAGGGAAATAAATTCTGGGAACCTAGGAAACCCTGTGCAAAATATACTGAGACTCTGTGTAAAAGTTTTTAAAAACAGTTTACATGTTTACACCTTTGAGTCTGTGATTGGTATTGGGTAGGATCTTTCCAATTCCTGAGCTATCCTCAAGGAATGTTTCCTTTATTCCAAAGCAAACTACTTCTTGGCTCCTTTTTAATGGCACTAACTCTAAGAACTGCATCTTACTTGGCAACACCTTTCAATGTGCTACATTTTTGGTCAAACTGAAAGTTTTCCAAAATGTTCCACTCTGCTTCTTTTTGCTCCTGATTCTTATTGTTGGCTAAAAGAGCCAGTAATATCCATGATATTGACTGAATGCTTTGATGGCTTGACATTTCCTTTGCCAGAAAAACTAATCTGTTTCCTTTAAAGGTGGACCCTAAGGCATAGGCTTAATGCATCCATTTATTTTTACCACAATGTAATAAGGAAAGCCTCTGGTCTGACTCTCAATCACATCTTATCAGCATAGCCTTTACTGTCTATTTTTCTTTCAGTATTATGATGGTCTTCCAATTCCCCATTAGAATTGTCTGTTAAGTTCTGCTTATATAGTTGAGGATTTCTCTAATATCCACCCCTTGAAACTTTTCCAAATTTCTTCCATAAAGCAATTCCAAAGGATTTTCTACATCATCTCAGGTGAAGTCACAGCAACAACCCCACTCTCAGGTACAAATTTGCTATGTTAGCTTTCCAGTGAACCAAAATAAATCTCCCCAGTTCTTTAATAAATACCCAATTCACCATTTCAAAGGTTTCAGTTCATGGTCACCTGACCCAATTACTTTTGGACCTTTGGTGAAGCAGTACACCATAGCAAGGAGCACATGGTAGAAGAAACTTCTCAATTAATAATAGAAAGGAAGAAAAATAGAGAAGAAAATAGAGTCCCACAATCCCTTTCAAATGCATGCTCCCAGTGACCTGACTTCCTTCCATTAGTTTTCTCCTCTCCAAACTTTTCAGTGACATGGGTTGGAAACCATACCTTTAACACATGGGACTTTGGACAACAAAATTCTAAAACCAAAGAGAGGTCTAGCTAGGCACCAGTGGCTCACGCCTGTAATTCTATCTACTCAGGAGGCTGAGATCAGAGGATCATAGTTCAAAGCCAGCCCAGGCAGAAAAGTCCATGAGACTTATCTGCAACAAACTACTCAGAAAAAAAACCAGAAGTGGCTCTGTGGCTCAAGTGGTAGAGCACACAAAGAGATTCAGGGACAGTGACTAGACCCACAGTTCAAGCCCCAGGACTGGGAGAATGAGAGAGAAAGAGAGAAGACAGAGAGAGACAGAGAGACAGACAGAGACAGAAACAGAGAGACAGTGAGACAGAGAGAAAGAGAGAGAGATTGAAGTCTATACACTCCCACATAATCTATGAGGAAGGTTTTGAGTAGGATCTAAAGTTGCCATTGGACTTTGGGGTTGGAAAAGAAAAAGACATAGAGAGAAATGCAAAGTTGGAACTGGAATTGAGGAAGAGGACAGAAGGGCCTAGAAAGAAGGCTTGGGGGGAAACTGTGGGAAGAAATTATTTGAAAGATCAGCCTTTGGGGCTGGGAAGGTGGCTCAGTGGTAGAGCGCTTGCCTTGCATGCCTGAGGCCCTGGGTTCAATTCCCCAGCACCATATAAGCAAAAAAGAAAAAAAGCCTGAAGTGGCACTGTGGCTCAAGTGGTAGAGCGCTAGCCTTGAGCTGAAGAGCTGAGGGACAGCGCCCAGGCCCAGAGTTCAGGCCCCACGACCGGATCCAGAAAAAAAAAAAAAAAAAAGAAAGATCAGCCTTTGCCTCACTCTAAGCTCTCTGTCTCTCATGCTAATGGCCTGATCTGCATTCCTGCAGGAGACAGAGGTGATCCAGGGCCAGTTGGAGTACCCATTCCAAGACCTCCAATGCTCAACCTTTGGTTCAAAGGAGACAAAGGCTCTCAGGGTTCAGCTGGATCAGATGGATTTCCTGGACCCAGAGGTGATGAAGCTGGGGATGGCCAGGAAAAATGCTCAAAAAAGGGTTTACAACTTGGCTTCTGTCCTGAGCAGCCCATACCTCCCAGAATACCAATGTGTGTAGCAGAATGCAATCCAAAGAGGCTATCTTTCCTGGACTTGAAAGTTGCTTATGATTCAAGACTTCCACTTGCTATTGTCACTGTGGAACTAAGGCTTAGAACTTCAGTCTGTTACAATCCTGACAAAATCTGGCAAAGTGGGGCAAAGGCACTGAGATGCTTATACTTGTGTGGTGCTGGAGCTGGGGTGACCCTGACTATGCCCCATAAGGCCGAAGATATCACTTTCCATTACATCTCCCCACCCCCAACTGACTGGTCCCCATAACCAAGCTGGCACTTGGCCTGTGATATAGGGCACCTGCATCAGAGTGAGCAGGTTTTTGGACAGTCTTTTATCAAGCCTTTTTGCTTTTTTCTCAGGTGACAAAGGAGAGGCTGGCCATCCAGGGTCACCAGGCCTACCTGGAGCTCCTGGTCTCCCCAGTACAATCAAAGGGCTTAGTGGGAGGCCAGGCCCCCCTGGCGCCCTGGGACTACAGGGCTTACCTGGCCTGAAGGGGTCCCCAGGAATCACAGGTTTCCCAGGAATGCCAGGAGAACCTGTAAGTATGACCAGTTACTCATGTCTCCATCTCAGAAAGGCCTCCATAGCAGAGAGACATACCCCATTATTAGTCACCTTTCTGATGTCAGACCACTACCCAGCCCCATCTCCCAGGAAACCCTCAGACAAAGCCTTCTTCTTGGTGACAGGTCTCCTCGCCTTTCCTGAGCATCCTCTTATCTGTGCTCTTACTTATATTATCTCCCCACATGAAGAATCTCCTGCTCACTCTACAGTTGGCAACATCTGCCTGTCTTTCAGGCTGGCCATCTCAGAAGCCATCCTTCAGGCACCATCTCAGAAGACCCTTACTTTCCACTTTTCACTACTTTGATCCATCTACTTGGCTCTGTGGTACAATCTCATTATTTAATGAGGTTTCTGGGACTTGAGAATAGGAACTGCCTTACATATTTTTCTCATTGAACTAGGGACATCATACAAACAGCACAGACTCCTCAATGTTTTGATGGGAAGGTCTTTTTTTTGGGGGGGGAGTTGAGACAAAGTCACAGTATATGATCTAGGATGGTCTGGATTATGTAGCCCAGCATAGCCTTAAGCTCACAATCCTTCTATGTCCACCTGCTAAATGCTGAGATTACAGGTGTAAACATCCCACAATACCCAGCTGATATAAAGGTCTTCAAAGTGCCACATAGGATGACAATTACCAAAGACTGAAATTTAGTTTCTTGGGGTTCTGAAAAGGCAACTTGGAATTGTTTTAGCAAGGAAACAGTTGGGTTTGAAGCTCATCTCTATTCCTCATTAGCTTTGTGACCTTGTGCATACTACTTAACTTCCCTAAGCCTCATTTTCCTTATCTGTAAAAATAGGACTAATATTTGAACCCGTTTCAAACAATGAGGACTAAGATAACACATGAAAAGCAACAATTCGCACACATAATAATTCTGGAGTATTGCTCACAGTGGTGGGAGCTGACTATCTGTGGAGCAGCACATTGACCTCTTGGTTAGACTATGATGTCCTATACTTTTTGAGACTTGCAAGAGCAGCTACACCCGATATCTCAAGGTTTCAGTTTTGATAGTCGATGAGAAGTTATGAATGATAAGACAAGGATTAGTCAGCAGATGGAATTCTCCCCCTACAAGCCTGACATGTGCACATGGGCCCTTGACAGCATCTTCCCCTTTGCAAGTTACTCCTCCACTTTTCCCTTCTTACTCAGGACAATGGACATCTCAGGCAATGGCTCAGAAATGGAGGGGGAGGGGGATGGTGGGCAGCTCTGAACTTTGGGCAAAAACGATGATATCTCTATTGCTTGAAGGGTTCACGAGGTCTCATTGGGGCTTCTGGGTTCCCAGGAACAACTGGTCTCCCAGGTTCAAAAGGTAAGGAACATTTTCTCTTTTGATAAGAATTTCTTCAACAAAGTAGATTTCTACCAGCTAAGTCTACCAGACTTAGCTGGTAGAAATCTACTTGGGGCTGGAGGAGGGGGATGGAATAGAAGACAATTAATTGGTTTACATTTCCCCATTGACCAAACCCCACTCTGCAAGCCTTGTTCTTCCAATATGATGCAACAACCATGGATACCTACCAAGATCTTCAAGGTTTTTTGGTGACAAGGAAAAGGCTCTTCTTGGCTTTGATGTCTGATGTGTCTGCCTTCTAGTCTTAGCAGCAGAGAAGCTCAATTCCAGAGAGCCACTTCCTTATGAACACAGTCTACTAGGCAGGGGAATTTTCCATCACTGCAGACATCACTGTTCTGTTAATGATGTTTTAAGCTCCCCCCCTCCACCATCTTCTCACACATACTGAGCCTAGTGATGCATTTCCACTTGCTCCATGTAACAGCATTTCATTCCAGTAGTCTGATAGCATCCAAATTCCTACATAGTGACTGATTACCTTTTAGCTAATGAATGATTTTGTCAAACAGCATTTCTGACTGCATTGAATCATTAAAAATACATGTCAAAAGTTCTCTAAGGTTGAAAAATTGATCCCTACCTTATCCTGACCACCTGAACAATATCTTGATATCAGGAGATCAAGGCCAGACATTTGACATTTTTGGTAGCCCAGGACCCAAGGGAAAACCAGGCGATCCAGGTTTTAAAGGTAAGATGACTATTTTTTGTCTCATTCCCTCATGCATTGCTCAAAACAAGATGGGAAGTAATTTTTGAGGCTAACCCAAAGTTCTGCAACTTTAACCCAATGCAAAACAATTCTTATCTATATTTTCCCCAAGCAAGCATGCCTACTATCCCTTTGAGACTTACAGGCTGGGGATAATGACATCCCCCTTTAGTTTATAGAATTTTGCCTACACCATGCCTCTCAGGCATGTCAACCTATCACCCCTACTTTTGGAAGGCATTCAGAATGTCTACTCACTTCTCAATTGGGCAGTACTTATCAAATGTAAAGATAGATGCCATGGTCCTTCTCAGAATTTCTTCACTGAAGCAAGTTTTCCTCATCAATTCAAAATGTTTTCACATGTCTGTTTACCCTTTTGTGTGGATGAATACACTACCAGGAATGTGGCCTGACCAACAGCCTTTTTCTTGATTTTATAGGTATAAAAGGGAAAGATGGACTGATTGGTGATAAAGGCTTTCCAGGGCCCAAAGGTCAAGATGGAGAAGATGGTATTTCTGGAGATGCTGGCCTTCCTGGTTCCCCAGGTATCATGCCACATGACAACTTTCTTCTGAAAAAGTCAGGATTAGCTTCAAAGCACACTTCTTTCTGAACTGCTTTGGTTTCACATTTAGGACTTCCAGGAATTACAGGGATGAGAGGAGATCCAGGACTTCCAGGTTCCTCTGGTCATCCAGGGTCAACTGGGCTCCTGGGACCATCTGGCTTAATAGGACCTAAAGGTATGTGTATTTGAGAGCAGAAGTGGAAAACCTACCGTCAATAAAAGACAGCAACTACTTTATTTGAGAAGAAAGTAGTTAGGGTTAACCAATGTTTAGGCTAGGGAGAGGGGGTCACATGATTATTAAAAGGAAAATAGAAGGATGGTCTGCTAGAATGAATGGGAAAAGAACATTGGATCTATAAAGTTAACATTAGACTTCCTTTATTATAATGAAGTCCCTATTGGTTGGGTACTTATAAAGAAGCTTACTTACCTTACAAAGTTGAAAGTCCAAATAGCATGGCAGTGGCTTTAATGAGAGCTTCCTAGCTCTATGACTACATAGAGAATGCTATTAGGGCAGATTGCATAAAAGAGGAGGAGATTACATTGCAAGACAGGACACAGTGAGGAGTGGGGCCAATTCACTCTCACAAGAACTAATTCAAAGTCCTATATGAATGACCTTAATCCTTTCTGAGATCAGTTTCTCCAGTGACTTAACCAACTCCTACTAGGCCCTAATTCAGAAAGGTCTCTCTACCCCTTAGCCATACCACACTGGGGACCAAGCTTATCCAAGATGTAAGAGGAGGCTTTCACTGCAGCATGCATTGCTTTTTGCTTACTAAAACAATTATTCAAAAAGTCTCTGGAAACAGTTTGTCAAAGGTGAGAACTCCAGGTCCTGGCAATGTCACTCTTATATTCTTAAAGAAACCTAATGTGGTGGAGTGAAACTCTCAGCACATTGAAGACAGGAAGCATGGAGAGTTAGCGGAAGCACGTGACAAGATATAGTTCCAGTGGCACACCCTGAAGGATCCACTCCCTTCAACTAAATCCTACCTCTTAAGTTTCTATTGGCTCCCAGTAGCCCATCACATTATGGAGCTATCAATAGAGGGATGTTAGAGCCCTCATCAACACCACCTCTAAACACTGCTACATTAGGGACAAGTCTTCAATATATGAGCTTTTGAGAAGTTCTGAGGCTGTTTCAAATCCAAGCTGTAGCACCAAATTAGATGTCACCTTGCTATTCAAGATACTTTTTTTTTCCTGCCGGTTGTGGGGCCTGAATTCTAGGCCTAGGCACCGTCCCTCAGCTCTTCAGATCAAGTCTAGTGCTCTACCACTTGAGCCACAGTGCCGCTTCTGGCTTTTTCTGTTTATGTGGTGCTGAGGAATCGAACCCAGGGCCTCATGCATGCAAGGCAAGCACTCTACCACTGAGCTACCTGCCCAGCCCTATTGAAGCTATTTAGATATCTGATTATGAGTCATGAGAACTTCAGATATAGATTACAGGTTAGGGTGGACTATTCTCCATGAGATTATTAAGCAGTATCTCTAGAAAGACCAGGACTTGCAAATAAAGATCTTGCAATTCTTTTCTGGGTGAGTAATTACATCTTGTTGACTCTTTATGATTAACAATTGCTGTTTTCAACTTCTTTTCCACAGGATTCTCTGGGCTTCCTGGTTTACATGGACTGAATGGGCTTCCAGGAACCAAGGGTACTCATGGAACTCCAGGTAAGAAAGATCCTCAAGGGTGGAAAAGGACACCAACTCTTCCAGTAACCTGGCAGGGACTGATTGTGAGTCCTAGACTGTCGTATACCCCACATGAGTTCTCAACTATGGTATACCCTATGTCTTTGTACTCACAATCCTTCAATTGAATTTCTTAGATATGAGGAAGAAAGAGGGTAGGGATTGTCTCTCTTCTAGAATGAGCTCTTCTACTGGGCCACAGACAACTGAGCTAGGCATGAAGTTTCCACCTCCACTGACCTCTGTCCCTTTCCTCCAAATCTCCTCCTAGGATCCAGTATCACTGGTGTTCCTGGGCCTGCTGGCCTGCCTGGTCCAAAAGGAGAAAAAGGCATGCCAGGAATTGTCATTGGAGCTCCAGGGCAACCAGGTCCAAGAGGACAAAAAGGTGGTCGAGGTAAGTGGGCCCAAGTCAAGCCTTGTAAAAATTGTATGAGTCATTGGTTTGGGGTTCATCAGGGCCAGGTGGCTCTAATATTTGAGTTTTGCATGTTTTTGCATCTCTACATGTCGCATGAACCCACGGGACTGACTGCTGAAAAAGGGAGGATAGGCAGTGCCTGTAACTTCCCAGTGATGGGTGTTTAGGAAGCAGACCACTGAGTTCCCCTTCAGCTTTCAGATTCCTTCTAGCTCTTCCCTATTAACCTCAAGTCCTCTCTTGCACCTTGATCAGAGCTGGAATAATCAATCCTAAATGATAGGGCTTGTCCATTGTCTACTTAAGAGTTGGCCAGAATTTCCTATGGCAAGTATGAATGGTATCAACAGGGTCCTGAAACACACTGGCTTGCAGAAGAGCCCAAGACTGAGAGAATTAATGTCTCTTCCCATGAACAGGCCCACAGCCTGCACAATTAGGATTTGTCAATTTTACTAGAAAGCAAATTCCATCCTAATCTTAGCCCCTGGTCTCATCATGAAGCCTGAAGTCTTTCTGAGCCTCCCTTTCGCCACCATTCAAAAGTTAAGAATGAATCCCTAACCCGACTGCATTGTTGGTGGGAGTGTAAACCTGTTCAACTACTTTGGAAAGCAGTATGGAGGTTCCTCAAAAGACTACACATAGAGCTCCCCTTTGACCCAGCAATCCTACGTTTGGGCATTTACCCAAATGATCACAAACAAGGCCATACTAAAACTACCAGCACAACTATGCTTATCGGAGCATTATTCTCCATAGCTAAAATATGGAACCAACCCACATGCCCCTCAGTAGATGAATGGATCGAAAAAATGTGATATATATATATACATATATATACATACACACACACACAATGGAATTCTATGCCTCCATCAGAAAGAATGACACTGTCCCATTTGTTAGGAAATGGTAAGACTTGGGAAAACTTTATTAAGTGAAGTAAGCCAGACCCAAACAAACATAGGGCCCATGGTTTTCCTTATTTGCAATAACTAGTGTACATCTAGGACAAGCAGAAAAGGTCAAAAGCTATGTACATATGACCATATAAGATGATGCTAAGTGAAATGAACCCCAAGATAGGGACACAAAAGATTTTATCTTTGTTGCTGTTCTTTGTAATGTACTTATAATGTACTATGTGATTTGTTTTTGTTTCTTTTGCATGCTCTTCCCCCATGGTACAACCCCTGTTGTCACTGTATTTGATTCCGGTGTCCTGCATCTTGTATATACATTTTTCTAATTTGGAGAGGGGAAGGGAAATAACAAAATGCTGAAACAAGGGTACAGGTTGACCCATTGTAGCAATGAGATGTACAAGATACTATGTTGAAAACAAACTTTACAACTTGGGGAATGGAGTGAAGAATTGGGGAGGTGGGGAAGGAAGGGATGGTAGGGCAAAAACAAAGAAGGGTAACAATGCTCCATAGGAAATGTACTCATTACCTTACTCAACTAACTATAACCCCTCTGTACAGTGTCTTTACAATAAAAATATGTATTCAAAAACACAAATAAAACCATTCTCAAAAGAAAAAATATAATGCATCCTGTTTAAACTGTAAAAAAAAAAAGAATAAACACTCATATGCTTGCTCCATGGCAACCCCTCAAAAAATATTTCCTGGGAATTATATGTGAACTGATAATTACATATAAATTAACCTTAGATTTGGCTAACACTTTTATCTTTAAAATGATCCCAATGAACAAAAGATATGCCAGTTGGCTGGTTTACATTTTTACTGAAAATGTCTCTGATGGATATTATATTCTGTACAAGTGATTACTGTATTTAAACTGGTGGAATGCATGTACATTATCTAGGTTTATCTGTGTACATGTACATTCACGCATGCACAAGAAGGGTGCATAGTTTTCCTTCTCTAAATACTGAGGTAGTTTGCACTTTCTCTCTGGTATTTTCAGTAAGTCTTGTCTGCCAATAAAAGTTTTGAAAGTTATTTTTAATTGTAAAAATGCTGTACAGAGGGGTTATAGTTACATGAGCAAGGTAATCAGTACACTTCCTATTGAGCATTGTTGCTTCTTCCTTTGTTTTCCCCCTACCATCCCTTCCCTCCCAGAAAGTTATTTTTATAGTGTTAAATAAAAACCATTATAAAACCCACCTACCTTTACTCTGAAAAAAAAAAAAAAGAATGTATCCCTAGCCTTCGACTTTCCATAGAACTATTCTGAAGACACCTATCTCTACCACTCAGTATAAAGCAGTAAATGATTTCAGCAAAGCAGCACAGCTGAGAGGATATGGACTCTGGAGTCAGGCAACTCTGCTCAAATGCAAGCTTTGCCCCTCACTAACTATAGAAAGGACTTTGAACAATGAAGTCATTTGCCTCTCAATTTCCAATAAATCCTCAGTTTTCATTTTATCTAAAATGGATGTATAAAAGAACCACCTCATAGGTTTGAGATATCAATGAAGAATGAGATAATGTATATAAAACATTTAGTCGGGGTCTAACACACAGTAGGTTCTCAGGAAATGACGGCCATTGTTTTAATCTAGGGAAATCATATTTGCAAAATGTTTTATTCCTTCTAGCTCTAGTCTAGGGTCTCATTATGTTTATGTTTTTCTAATGTGCATATGTTACTCAGGAACTATATTCATACATTCATTTATTTCTGCTACACTTTGAATGGAAGCATCTGCTATTTCCATGTTTACTCTTTCCTTTGGTCTGCACAATCTGTTCTTTTCTGAAAGCCAGCATCTTCTGCAAAGGAAGGGCTCAAAGCAGGATTTGAGCCTGTAGGGCGAGTGGCTTCTTCCATAGCACATAGAGAAAACATGACAGAATAAAAGCACAGGACATTTCCTTTTCTGTCTGCAAATCTTGACTATGAAGCCTGGTCATTAAATTATCCATTTCCTTTAGCTATGGTCATAACAATTACAATACCAAATGGAGTAAACAGCACATGTCAACATGGATACATTTCAGGAACATAATGTTTAGTGGAGAAAAGCACATCACAATGGAATACATTTGGAATGACTCAGTTGATAAGCACTGGAAAATAAGCAAAACCAGCCAGTACATTGTTTAGTGATACAAATATTCATGGGCAAACTATGATGAGAAGAAAAGAAGTGATCAATACAAAATTCAGGAAGGTGTGCTCAGAGAGGTGGGGAAGGATGTGAAATTAGTAGAGAACAAACAAGAATGTCTAAGGTAATACCATCTATTTTTTTAATGAGATGGTTTGAAAACAAGTATGTTTGTCATATGTGGATTGTTCTTTACATGTTATTTATAAATATTCTATAGTATTCTCCCAAATATCTAGTAGAAACAGTTTGTTTAAAGTGAATATTTCATATGTCATCCTCCCTCCCTCAAAGAAGCTCATCTGTGATTTGATGGTAGAAGTCAGTATAAAACAAGGATTGAACCACAGGAGAAAAACCACAGCTTTCACATCCTTAACAGCTTTAGTTAAATGACTCTCCATCCCACTATTTCTTCCATATTTGCATTAGTTAGAGGCTGCATTTGTATATATAGTTTTTTAAGCTTTGGCAGCAGAGTAAGTTAGAAAAAAATAGGCCATTTTGCTTGCACAACTACTCACTTGAAGTGTTTTATTCTTAATCCAAAAATGTGAGCTCTTTCTACTACTTGAAATGACTAGTGTCTTTATTTAGGCTTTGAGATGACACCTTAATATCATTATAAAGAAACAAAAAGGGGTAAAGGATGCTTCAAAAATGGACATGGGAACATTTAGAGTCTGTGTGCTGTGGATACAGGGTATCTTAGTTTTACATAATTTAAGCTAATACAAATATGTAAGCTCTCCGTGTGTTTATATACCCACATGAAGCTATATTTTCAGGGAAAAGCATACAATGTCTTTACAGATATTTGCCTCTGTGAGAAAGGAAAATACCTTAGAAGCTCCCTGAGAAATAAATGACAATGTTATGAGTATGTGACTTTGCAACAAGGTTTCCATTTTGTGTTTATCTTTTCCTTTCTCAGATCTAAAATGATCAACAACCTTTTCCATAAAATTTATTTTTTCTCTCTAGATTTCTTAATGATTCAATTAACTAATGAACTATTTTAAATACCCAATTTAGCTAAGCTATCATTTTCTTTATGTTTACATGAATTTTATTTTTAGATGGATATAAAATGGGAAATTCAGTATGAATATATTTTTTGCCACCAAAACAACAAACAATAATTTAAGTTACTATAACAGTTTATTAACCAGTTTTAATTGATCTCACTTCATATGAATGTCTTCTAGAATATACCCAAGCAATGAATGAATTTCTCCCATGATCTATGTACAATAGCAATGCTTATACTTGTGTGTATAGCTTTTATGTGTTTTGCCATCAGGAGTTTAGTATGTGTATATTTGACATGTGACTCATAAACCATTTATGACCAGATGAAAGCTTTTCTTTGGAGCCTGTAATGGAAATTGTTCCACAGAAAACATGTAAATCAGTATTAAATTCTGAATAAACAAATATTAATTACTCTAATAAAAAGCTATTTGGCCAAAAAGGAGAGAGGAGGAACTTTAATACCAAGAAATTTATTCTATGGGCAATTAATCAATCATTCAGCTAGTAATATAAATTATCTATAAAAACTTTGGTGGGGGATACGGAGCGGAGGGAGATGGGAAGGGATGGAAAGGGGAAACAAAGGAGGAGGAAACTGTTTAATAAGAAATGTACTCATTAACTTGCCCATGTAATTGTAACCCAACTCTGTACGGTATTTTCACAATTAAAAAAAAAAGATCATTTCCCAGTTTGCCTACACATCCCAGAAGAAGCAGGTCCTCTGCCCACCTCTGTGCTGACTGGCTAGGGTCTGGGTTCTACCTGTATTTGTGACTTTTGGGTCCCATCAGACATAACTGGCTAAGTTAGGAACCTTTGTTTGTCTTGGAGGTGGTATTAAAAACACTTGGGGAATTTAAATTCCAGCTGGTCAGTCATGCCTTCTTTAATTTATCATTTGGAGGAAAACTGCCTAAAGTATTTCCATTACAAGTGAAATTGGGAAGGTAGAATATTCCATAGTTCCCTCCCAATGAAATGAACCTCCAGGTGGAAAGGGAAGTCTGAGCCTCCTTTACTTTTATTTGCAAACTAGAAAGGTAGAATAAGGGGAGTAGAATCTTCTTCTGGTATTCTCTGGCCTGGCAATTTTGTAACACTTCCATTTTGTGTGTGTGTTTGCACATCCATTTTCTCTGACAGCACTTGGCCCTTTCCTGGCCATGTGAAGTCACCCAGCCCCTTTGATTTATCCTTTACAGGATTCCCAGGTCTCCAAGGACCTGCTGGTCCTGCTGGAGCTCCAGGCATCTCCTTGCCCTCAGTCACAGCAGGACGGCCTGGTGACCCAGGTCCACCAGGCCTAGATGGAGAACGAGGTAAAGATAAGAAAGTCCAAAGAGGACTGGCTGCCCCATTTTGTGTTGTATTCTATGCAGCCTATGTACTTGTTGCTTGGCCTCACATTCTTCCCTTCAGCCAAAAGAAAAGGTATCTGGGAACTGGGATTTCACAGATTTGACAGAAACATTCTCTATCTTGGAAATGAATTTTGGCTTCCTATAGGTACTTATACTTTCAACAGTGGCCACACCCAACTCATATTCCCCTCATCCCTCTTTCAATCTTATCTCTAGGCCGTCCAGGCCTCCAAGGTTCCCCAGGTCCCCCTGGACCATCCTCAGATCAAGGTGACACTGGAGACCCTGGCTACCCTGGAATTCCTGGCCTTCAAGGGCCCAAGGGAGATCAAGGAATTTCAGGCTTCTCTGGTCTCCCTGGAAATCTAGGACTGAAAGGTAAGCCTGTTTGGGGGAGCTGCTGGGACTATCTCCAGTCCACAGGCCTGCAACCTTGGGAGAGAGGTCAGATGGCAGCTGTCTTCCTGCCTAGTCTCCATTCTATTACCACTAGGCCAAGACCTGACTTGCTTTCCTTTGGACTTTGTCAGGAGTACGAGGTGAGCCTGGCTTCATGGGGACTCCAGGCAAGATTGGGCCACAAGGAGACCCAGGATTTCCTGGCATGAAGGGGAAAGCAGGGCCAAGAGGTGAGTGGAAGTGACAGGCTGGGCTGAGTTCAGTGTGGTGGTAAGGTTTCAGCAGTCATTGCCCACTATACCAAAAAAGCAATTGGGTGGGGTGCCCACCCCGGGAGGTGGTTTTGCTACTTTTAGCAATCTCTGCCCCAGCAGCTCACAGGACTGAAAACTACTGCTTATGTGCCACAGTGGTTCCTGCTACTAAGCTCAGTCCATAAATGAAAAAAACCATTCCTCTAAATCCTTCACAAGAGCCCCAGTCACTCTTGGGTGTCTGAACCAATGGCATTCAGTTCACATGTCCTCCAAGGTCCAGTCCATCAACATTTTTCATACAGTATCCTTCTTCTCTCCGAATCATTTTTTTTACAAAGTAGCCTTGAAAACTCAAAAACACCCCATAGATATCAATGGCATAGAGATGAACTATGGCCCACAAAATCCTTAGGTGATGTCTTCCTTTCCATCATGCTGACCCTTTAATGTGTTCCTGCTACACTGGCCTCTTGAGTTATCAAAAATATAAGCTCTGGCCTACCACAGGACTGTTGTATATGTCAGTTTTGTTCTTAAGGTATTATTGCCCCTCTACTCTTCCAATAGCTAGCTCCTTCTTACATTTAAATGGTTTTAGCTCAATTGTAACTACTTATGAAAGGCTACTGGTTTCTGTCTAAAGTAAATCCCTCCAATCCATACCAACCAGTGCTCCCTCCCACTGTCACTGACTCATTCATTTCCTTCGTATAACTTCTCACAATTTGCATGAAGCTGAATGATATTTGTGAAAACATGCATTGTTCATCTTTACCACTGGACCATAATTTTCATAAAATTTTATCTTCTCATTACTCTAGTCTCAGCTTTTCCAGGACGCAGGCATATAGAAAGCACTCCAAAAAAGCACTTGTTCAATAAATTACTAACCAAGTTATTCTATTAGCAAAGTAGCCGAGTAGGGTTGGACTCCTAAGCTGTAATGTCAATAGAATTCCTGGGGTGAGATGCATCCTGTCTACCTCCTTGGGAAAAACTGCCTATACTACATATTCTTTGGACTATGTCCTGAGAAACAAAGATGAATGGGACCCAATCCCTGTCCCTAAGGAATTACCCAAACACTTGGAGGTATATGGGGAAACAGGGTAGTTTGTAAAGGGTGGCAAAAACTGTCCTAGAAGTATTCAATGGGCAGTTGGAGAACAAACAAGGCAAAAAACCAGTGGTTGACACAGAAAGGCAGCCTGGCCATTTGCCTTCTTTCTCTACCTCAACCTGAGGATGCCATTTCCCCACCTGCCCACAGGCTTTCCTGGTCCCCAAGGTGCTCCTGGACGAACACCAATTGCAGAAGTTATCCAGGCTCCTCCCGGACCCCTGGGTCTTCCAGGCCTCGAAGGCATCCCTGGCCTCACAGGGGACCCTGGGCTCCAAGGCCCTATTGGCCTCCAAGGTAATGGTGACAGTACTTTCTTAAGAAGCTGAGTGGTCTTGGCTAAGTCTTAAGCAACTCAGGGTTTTCCTGATTCCAAGGGTTTTCCTTCAATTGAGTGTTTCCTCTGATTCATCACAAGGCTCCCATGTTTCTTACTGGGGTATCAAAAGTCCAGCAGGGCCAGTGCAACAGTGGTGTTACTGTGCTGTGGAGAATGTGGGAGCAGAACATGGTCACTCCTTCAAATATCAGAGACAGTAGCTTCCCTGAACTACTGCATACAGATGGAGGGAGTGTGGTGGCAGAAAAAGGGCAGAACAAGGGCATGGAAAAAAACCAGATCAAGGGGCCAGGAGATTGGTTTTTAAGTCCTAGCTTTGCCCCAACTAGAGTTAAGTCAGAAGTCTCACTGGAACTCCATGCTAACAATGGCTCTTCATTCTACCCAGCATGGATGGATGGGAAGATGAGAGAGAGGAAGGGGGGGAGGCAGTAAGAAGGAGCTCAGAAGGACTAAATGGAGAGCAAGGAGCCTGAGCCAGGGCAGAAATGTCTCTGTAAAGAACTGGCTGGGCTGGCCCCAACTCCTGGGTAGGTCTCTACTCCTTGCCCAGGGTGACCACCAAGGGTTCAATTAGTGTGCCCTCTCCTGTTGACTTAGGAGAATGCACTCTCTCCTGGTCAGTCCCTTTTTCCAGAAAGGTATCCTCTATAACCCTGTACATTGAGTGCTCTAAACACACACACACACACACACACACACACACATTCAACTCACTCACTCCATCCTGGCTTTGTCTCCTGCAGGCCCCAAAGGTTCACCTGGTATTCCTGGAAAAGATGGTCCTAGTGGGCTTCCAGGCCCACCTGGGACACTCGGTGATCCTGGTCTCCCTGGATTACAAGGCCCTCCAGGATTTGAAGGTCTGGAGATGTCAACCTAGAGGGTAGAGGGCTTCTGCAAGGTTGAGATTTGGGGATGAGCCAGAATCTGAGGGATTCAAATACTGTGCTCTTGTCCATTCACTCCCTACTGCCTTGCAGTAAGTGAAGGGAAGCCCTACAAAGAACTATTTCAGATTATCTTCCTTCCCTCCTCTCTCTCTCCTCTCTTTCCATCTCTCCCTCCCCCCTCTCTCTCCCCCTATTACCTCCATGGAAGATTGAAACCAGGAAGCTACACTTGTATTTTTTTGGGGGGGGGGGTCCGGTCATGGGGCCTGAACTCTGGGCCTGGGCGCTGTCCGTCAGCTCTTCAGCTCAAGGCTAGCGCTCTACCACTTGAGCCACAGTACCACTTCTGGCTTTTTTCTTTTTGTTTATGTGGTGCTGAGGAATCGAACTCAGGGCCTCAGGCATGTAAGGCAAGCGCTCTACCACTGAGCCACCTTCCCAGCCCCCCTATTTTCTTCTTTCTATTTTGTTTTTGTAAGAACACATCTGTATACCTTTGCTTGGGCTGGCCTCAAACTCAGCATCTTCCTGCCTCTGCTTTCCCAGGAACTGGGGTTACAGGTATGCCCCACCATGCCTGGCCTGGATTCCAGCTTTTAAGTGTTACAACTCTACACTATAGCATAGCCACCTGCCACGCCCCTCCCCTTTGCTCTCCAGGGATTGTGATATGAATTGGGGGAAAGGGAGCTTAGAGGATAACATTTAAGGAAGATGTCTGCCTGTACCTCTGCTGCTTCCCTTCTTTTCACAATAAGAACAGAGAATCACTTGTCAGTAGATACCATTTCTGAGGCTCAGGGGGAAAGTGTTGCAATCCATTACCTACATCTGCCACAGACAGGAGAGGAGGGCAAAGCATTTTCCTGCTCATCCTGATTTCAGTGCTTCTGACTCAGCAGCTACTTACCTATGTCCTATGAGGCTCTTCAAGGATGGGCCTGAGAAAAATCCCTCTTCACTCATCCCATTGAAAGACAATCCAAAGACAGGTCGTTGGAAGAGGAAAGATAGATAATGTGCTTTTTATAATGGCAACTCTGTAGCCAGGTATGAACAACTTAGATTTCTGGGTCTCCCAAGACTTACCAGCTGTTTGTAGCTCTGAGTTTCAGTCTTCTCATCTACACATTGGGCTTATAATAGTACCATCTCCCAAGGTCATCATAAGGATCAAGTGGAATGATGTGTTTAAACAACATGCTTTACACAATGGGTGGTACCCAGTGAATAGCTGATATTATCATCTGCTGCACCAAGCTCACCTTTTCTGCTCTTTTCCCCATTAGGAGTTCCAGGGAAGCAAGGCCCCTTTGGGAGGCCTGGGATACCCGGGCCCAGTGTGCAAGTGGGCTACACATTGGTGAAACACAGTCAATCGGAGCAGGTGCCACAGTGCCCCATAGGGATGAGTCAACTGTGGGTGGGCTACAGTTTGCTGTTCGTGGAGGGACAGGAGAAGGCCCATAATCAGGACCTAGGTAAGTACCAGTTGTGACAGGCTGTCCTGACCTCCTGGCCTCATAGGACCAAGACTAAACTTTGCTTCTCTCAGCCCTTTGAATCCACTATTGGGTTATAGCACTAGCTCTGTAGTGAAGCCGACATGGGTTGTTAGCCATGTACCCCAATGATAGTACCATCTCTGAGCACTGTAGTAAGGGTCAAGTGAGATCTTCAAGTTATTCAACCTCTCTAAGCTTCTACTTCCTCTTTACTGGCACAAAGCTAATTCCAGTACCTAGCACATAGGGTGGCAGAAGGAGTTCATTAGTTACTCAATGTAAAATACTTAGAACAGTATTTGGCATATATGCTTCCATTAAGTGTCAGTGATTAGTAGTAACAACAATACATGAGCTTCACGGAAATGATGATTACTCAAGAATTAAATACAATAGATGCAGGCTTACTAAACCTTAAACATGGATTCCATCTATTAAATACTGATTTTACAAAGCCAGTATTCCAATTACTTAGTGATTGTTCCATTTATAAGAAGAGGCTTCCTGGTATCAAATTCCCTTGGTACATTTACAGCAAGATTTGATTTGCAGGCTTCAGTGTAGGGACAGTGTCATGGGACTGTAAGAGAGAGGTCAAGTACTTGACTATAAACCCACACTACCAGCTGGTCCAGTCCTGGTAGCCTTGAACCTAAGACAGATCTTCCCTCTCTTTGTCCACCTTGTCTCCAGGGTTTGCTGGCTCCTGCCTGCCCCGCTTCACCACCATGCCCTTTATCTACTGCAACATCAATGAAGTGTGCCACTATGCCAGGCGCAATGATAAATCCTACTGGCTCTCTACTACTGCCCCCATTCCCATGATGCCTGTCGGCCAGGCCCAGATTCCTCAGTACATCAGCCGCTGTTCTGTGTGTGAGGCACCCTCTCAAGCCATTGCTGTGCACAGCCAAGACATCACCATCCCTCAGTGCCCTCTGGGCTGGCGCAGCCTCTGGATCGGGTATTCCTTCCTCATGGTAAGGCACTGCACTTGACCTTCCCACAGGAAAGAAGCCAGAATGGGGAGCTCTGAGAAGATCCATAAGACTAGTTCCTAAGCTCAAGAGATGCTGAGTAGAAAGTAGAGTTTGAAAGAAAAAGAAATGTTTGGCCTGGCCTTGGCTCATGCCTGTAATTCCAGCAACTCAGGAGGTAGAGATCAGGAGGACTGCAGTTTGTGGCCAATCCAGGGGAAAAGTAAGGCTCCATGTCAACCAATAAGCTAGGCATAGTGGTCCACACCTGTAGTCCCAGGTGTGGTAGGCCAGGATCCTGGTCTGAGGCCTGATCGTGCAACAATGCAAAGCCTTTTCTGAAACATACCTAAAAGCAAAAGGGGCTAGAGGTGTGGCTTGTGGTAAAGCACCTGCCTTCACAAGACAAAGGTGCTTCAGTTCAAATCCAAATACTTCTAAGGGAAAAAAAAGCCATGGTAGTTGTAAGGGTGTAGTCAGTAGTTGGCATCCAGTGTTTCTGAAGTAAGTGACAGGCACAGATTCTATCATTGCTATACTTCCTTCACTAATGCACCACCAAAGAGAGAATGAACCACACTATGCAGTGAGAGAGATGCTGTCCTCACTCTGGGCCATGATGTATTTGCTCTAATCAAGCTGCACATAGATCTCTGCTCTCCCACTCACCTTCCCAGAGCCCTCTGTCCACAGCTGTCTCCCAAAAGGCTCACAAGAGAGTGTTTCTATGTCCTAACACACATTATTGCTGCCTTTCCATTTTTGTGGGAAGGCAGTGGACAGCTATGTATGCTGTGTCTGGATGGACAAGAACTCTCTTATACAGTAGCTGGTGAATACCTGGGAGATGTTTCATTCAACCAAGTCAGGTTTAGATCCAGAACAACTCCCCATGAAAAGCAGGTGTCACCATCTGAAGTGCTAAGTTTTGTGAAATCTCTTCTATGGGAAAAGAGATGGGCCAGAGGCAAGGTGGTGACGGAGGATCTAAAGAATTAGCTAATTAGTTGTGCTCTGTCCTTGAACATTGTACTTTATCCCAGTGTGAGAGAGTCACTTCACCTGTCATTCTGTCCTGTCCACCACCCAGACCAAGAAATAGGGAGAGATGGCCCCAACTTTCCACAGGAGCGTAACTCCTCTACTCTTCAATAAAGCATAGAGATGTGTTGTCTATTTCAGACAGTTTTCTATCCTGATGGTCAAAAAGAGGAAAACATGGATGCTTCAGTTACTATGAGGGGATCCCTTGAAAGGTCATTTGGTCATTTGGTGGCCCTCATCATCTCAAAGTACTAGGAAGTAAAGGGTTCCATTTGTTATCATTGGCCATTTGTTGTCATGAGTATGTGATGGCTCTTTCACCTCCATGGTCCACATGAAAAGCCAATCATGGTAAAGGGAGAAGGCCTGGGTGTGGAGAGGTGGGAGATACTGACTGGAGTACAGTATCCAGAGACTTAACTCATGAGTGCCCCTATGAAGTGAGGCCTGAGACATTTAGGCCTAATATAAATGGTTCCCCTGCCCTCTCCCTTTTACTCAGCAGGAAACAAGCACTGAAGATAGAAGTAGTTCTAATGGAGTTAGCTCTGTGGTAAGAGCTAATAATAGACAAGCTGCTAAGGGAAGGGCTGGGGTAGAAGCAATGTATGGAATCCTTAACACTCTTAGCATTCTTAGAGGATGGTGCACTGTAAACAAAAGGCCAATTGAGCTGTGATTCAGAATCCTACTGTTTACCTTTTTAATTTCATTATTGATCAGAGAGCCTCAGAAACTTGCTTTTCAAGTACTCTACCACTGGAAGCACACCCATAGCCCTTTCCTTTGTATTTGATTGCTGAGACAGTCTTGGTAACTTTGCCAGCAGTAGCTTCAAATATTGTATGTCAACAATCCCAGCTGCTAGTGAGTTATCCTTAATCCATTTTTATTTGTCCATGGAAATTGGTGAGGGGGGAGGGAAACATACCTATGAACTCAATGGGACAGGAGCAGTTTGAGAAACACAGGTTGAGACATGGTCACAATGTGCCTTTGTGAGGTCACCAAGCCTGTAGAAGGGAGAGGATGATGTAGGGGATGATAGGCAATTTCTTCCATTCAAGCTGGGTGGACCCAAGGACTGGTACTTATGAAAGGGGTGCATGTGCTCTCCTGTAGCCCCTGAATGGGCAGCATCCCCAGTGCTAGGCCCAGCCAGGTACAACTCCCACACATGCCTCCTGTCATTTCAGCACACTGCCGCTGGGGCTGAAGGTGGTGGCCAGTCCCTGGTTTCCCCAGGCTCGTGCCTCGAGGACTTCCGGGCTACACCTTTCATCGAATGCAACGGTGCCCTAGGCACCTGCCACTACTTTGCCAACAAGTACAGTTTCTGGCTGACCACAGTGGAGGAGAAGCAGCAGTTTAGGGAAGATCCTGTGTCTGAGACGCTGAAAACTGGGCAGCTACACACCCGGGTGAGCCGCTGCCAGGTGTGTATGAAAAGCCTGTAGGCTGGTGCCCACCATGCTGCCCCTGCCCTACCCTTCCATGCTCAGGGGTCACCTCACAAGCTTAACAATGCGAGGAAGGAAGGCCTGAGCTCTTGTGCCTACCTGTCAAATAGATTGGACTGAACATCCAGACCCTAATCACCCCAGCCCTCAAGCCCAATAGCTGGGCCTTACTGTCCTATCTCCAGCAACCTGGTGCTATTATTCCATTTGGATGTTTGCCTGTATATTCATGGATACCTCAGAAAGATTTGCTGGGTCAACATTTTCTTTTTTTCTTTTTTCTTTTTGGTGGCACTGTGATGCTGGACCAGTGCTCTGCCACTTGAGCCCTAGGGTCACAATTTTCCTTGATTGCTAGCTTTCTTCACTGCCCTGATCAGTAAGCTTTTCATTGTAGCTCTTATAGCCAGAGGTCTACTTTATATCCATATTATTTAGCTTAAGCCAGAACCTAACGTTTCCAGATTAAAGAAATATGTCCGGCTGAAAAATGTCTGGCTGAATGGTCATGGGATGGTTCAAGTCTACATTAGGCCAGCTGCCACTCCTCAAGGCCCTGTCTAAGCAGGTTACAGGGTTACTAGCCTGTAACCCTGATAAAGCTTTAACTCTTTCCAGAGTGAGCAAGATTGTTCTCCATATTGCATAAAGAGGTTAGAAGGGGCTGGGAAGGTGGCTCAGTGGTAGAGCGCTTGCCTTGCATGCATGAGGCCCTGGGTTTGATTCCCCAGTACTACATAAGCAAAAAGAAAAAAAGTCGGAAGTGGCAATGTGGCTCAAGTGGTAGAGCGCTAGCCTTGAGCTGTAGAGCTGAGAGACAGCATCCAGGCCCAGAGTTCAAGCCCCATGACTGGACCCCCACCCCCCCAAAAAAGGAGGTTAGAGGGCAGGAGCTGAGAAGGATCTGTTAACTTCATAGCCCCAGCCAAATCACCTCCACCTGATCAGCTCTCTACAGGCAGAGAACCTGCCTGGCCTGGCTGGTCCAAAGCATACAAGAGGATGCAACAAATGTGGCCAGGTCCATATATGCAAATAAGAAGCATTCATTTTTCTTGGCCAAGGAGAGAGGAGTGGATCTTGTCTTTGACTCCAGTAAAAGAAAGGAAAATCCCATTGCTCACAAGTCCCTGTGTATTCCAAATGCCGTCCAGATGTGTCCATGTGGCAAATCAAAGCTGCGGTGTGTTGGATCCTTTGCATTCTGAGGCTATTAGAAACTCCCTGTTCAAATGGTTATCTAGCTACTCTTTCACAAGTAGCCTTTCCAACTGTTTTAATATGTTTTTAAGACCTCATAAAAGTCTAGCACATACTTCTTGTTAACAGTCCTCAAGCATGGCCTGAGTTGGCTATTAAGTATATTGTATTGTGCTATGGGGGATTTGTTTTAATTGCCAGTTTCCCAGAACACTATGTTGACATAAGGCACTTCCTTCCAGGTGATTCTGTTTCCTTAAGTATTATGTGAACTGTGCCAACACAGACAAGGCATAATCAGTATAACCAAACTGTTGTCACTGTCACCTCTTAGCTAATAAACATGGTATAGGCTTTGTAAATAGCAAATAAAATGAATAAAATCTGAACTTTTGACTTGACCTTTTTTTCATACAACTTTCCTAATATCCATTGCACTAAACCCTAATGAACTATTGAGGCAAGAACAACTTTGAAAATGATCAAAGACAAAGGGAAGAATCCTCTGCTAGTCAGCAAACCTAGAGTGTGCATCAAGATAAGCCTTTAACTTCATCATTTGCTAGACTTCAAGAAAGGAGTTTCCTTACTTATGTTGCCTCAGGATCTTTTATAGATAAAAATAGGCAGTAAAGCAAGTGTGTGTATGCCTATTTTTAATATGTGTGAATATATTTAAATATATGCATATGTTTATACATGCATGCAACATATCTTCTGGAAGAATAAATAAATATTGGGAGCTTCAGAAAAGAAAGCTGACCTATTTGAGGGAAACACCTTACACTGAATAGTATTTTGCATCTTTTAAATATTGAATACCTGTAGTATGTTACCTACTAGAGAAAAAAACAAAAGATAGAACCTAAAGAAACAAGTGATGGCACTATGGCTCAAGTGGGAGAGTGCTTGCCTTGAGCTGAAGAGCTGTGGGACAGTGCCCAGGCCCAGAGTTCAAGCCCCACAACAGACCAAAAAAAAAAAGGTGTAGATCCAAGAAACAAGTGATTTGATCTGTGTTACCTTCCAAACTCTAGATATTAGCCTCCTGTGAAACACTGTTAGGGTGGTGGTGAAATGCAGACCCATGTGAAATCTGCAGTAAAGAGGGCAAGATAGAAAAACAGGAAGATCCTTTGGACATGAAGAACACATACTTCAAAACAGGAAAGTTTCTAGTCCTAAAATGGTTTGGAATTATGTTTAATCACAGATTAAATGTCACCACATGAATATTTTTTTACACAGAATATAATTCAAACAAGATTTATTTTAATTCCTCACACAAAATCAACAATTACAATGAGAGATTGGCAAAGCCAAGTCCAGCTTTCCACTTGTTTTTGTAAATAAAGTTTTATTGAATTACAGCCATGGTCAGTTGCATGCATATTGTTTATGGCTGCTTTTGCCCAGAGTTGAGTAGTTAAGACAGAGGCCACATGATTTGAAAAGTCTAAAATATTAACTATCTGACTTTTTACAGAAAAGAAGTTTTCTGACTTCTAATTTAAATGATCATGATTTGATTTAAGGACATGGTATTATCTGATAAAAGTGTCCATAAGGGTGGAGACTGTGACCTATCAAATACAAAGCTTCCTCCAAATAGGAAGACAATCAAGAAGTGTATGTTTGAAATAATTTTTGACAAATATTTTGATATAAATTATAATTACTCAAAATACATACTGAGATAATTTAAGAACATTTTTCTCCCTGATTCAGTTACTTTATTATTTGAGCAAGAGAACAGCTTGCTTCTTAGTATTTAGCTCCCAAGAGGTCACACCTAAAAGCATGAAGAAAGTCAACATGACCACCTCTCATCTGCTTCTGATGAAGCGAGATGGGAGCTGCTGTCTGATTTACAAACATTCTCATTTCAGTCATGGAAGACTTGTAGCCATGTATGACAAACTAGGAACAAATGGACTCCTCCTAATCTTTTTGCTCCTAGACTCCATGATTGTTCTATTTCTTTCTGGGAAGAATTGGTGTCATTTATTTGTTTGTTTGTTTTTCTGAGAACTGCTAGTTGGCTCAGTCATGATTGCTATTGAGTTTGTATGCTGTTGGCATATCAGGCACTTGCTGACTAGAAAAGTTTTATGTAACAAGTTTATGTTCCTGTGGTGCCAGATGGAAGACAGAACTTCAAATTGAGTTCCCACTATTCTACACGCTTAGAATCTCAAAATCTTCTTCCAGGTCAAAGTCCTCCAGTTGTTCAGTAGAATCAATGAATTCTATCAGAATACAGAAACAAGAAAGCAGCAAAGATTGACAGTTGGATCGATATGCTCAATCAATATTTTTCAGTCATTAAGATTACACATTTTAATCACTTTGCTAAGGAAAGGCCTTTTTTGTGGGTCAATGAACTCAGGGCCTGGGCATTGTCCTTGAGCTTTTCTTGTTGCTCAAGGCTAGCTACAACTTTGAGCCACAGCTCCACTTCCAGTTTTCTATTGGTTAATTGGAGATAAGAACCTCATGGACTTTCGTGTCCTGGCTGGCTTTGAACCATGTTATACAGATGTCAGCCTCCTGAGTAGCCAGGATTATCGGCACGAGCCACTAATGCCAGGTAAGAAAGGCCTTTTTCATGAGACTTAAAATTAGAACTACTATCAAGTATTAAAAATTGTCTATAAAGACTCAAAATATGCAGATCCAGTACATGCTCCTGGTCACAGTGATCTGAGATTGTAAGCCCTTACAAGTAACAAGTAACCTTGAGGGACTTTTTGGTTTATTTGTTGAGACAGGTTTTGCTATGTATCCCAGACTGCCATTAAATTTGTTATGCATCCCAGGCTGGTCTAGACTTGGATCCTCTTGTCTCACCTTTCCAAATGTTGGGATGATAGATATGTACCACTATGTCTTGCCTCTAGGTACCTTTTGAATAACCCATGCCCTCTAATTTGTCATTCTGAACCATAGCATTAAAAAAAAATTCAGTTTATCTTGATGTTGCATAGAACTTCTGCACTGAGCTCATGTTCTTTTTTATTAGTCTTTGAAATTGGCAAAAATCAGCTCATCAGAAACAGCATTCCTTCAGCCCAGCCAAGTAGAAATTTTGTTTTCCACAGAAAGCGTGAGCCATAGTTGCTTGTGTCTCAAAAACAATTGCTATATATAAATCTCCTGTCTGAGAGCCATCAAGTATCAGCTTACCTGCTCCAGTGGTTGTCACTTCTGGCTTGGTTGGAGGCACAAATGGAGGCCAGTGTGATGGATGTTTCTGAACTAATTCAAACATCCTTAAATTTTCCTTCAGAATTTCCTGTGGAGACACAGACATAGTTGTAAATACTGCAGTGCCTGGACAATTCTGTCCACTTGGCAATCTGTGAGCCCAAACCCTGGGAGTGGCCTAATGGTTGACAGGTGGAAAAATGCCCAATAAATACACCCATCCTCTCCTTGAACCACTGGAAGACCTCAGCTGACATTAGCTGATGGAACCCAGCATTCAGTGCCCGTATTCCATCCTGAGGCTCAGATAATCTGCCAGTTGCTAAGGCCCACTTCATTTGAGTTGTTCCTTAAGTACTGGTTCTAAAATACTGTCTGAATCAAATATGCCCCACGAGAATATTGGTACATATTAGTAGGTTTCAGTTATAGTCCAGCCTTTAAAGTATATGTTTTAATTTCAATGGCAGTCTTATAAAATTGTCATTTTGTTTTTAAATTTGATACCAATATAGTTTTGCTGCATTTTGGTGAAGAAGTATTACCTTTAAAAATAATCCTGTATTATATTCAGCAAATTGTTACCCAGGGTTTCAGATCTAACTAGGGATATTAATGTTAGTCATTCATTTACTGGTAAAGAAAAATCTTCCCTCCTTTTGTGTACAAGGCTCTGGGCTTTCATCTCTCCAAATCCTTCTGTTTTGGAGATAGGAGAACTTTAGGTCTCCTGCTACCCAACCCAAAGTTCTTTAAATTACTCTATGATCTCCTTTATTTTTTTTAAATATAGAACACTTCACAAATTTGCATGTCAACCTTGTGCAGGGACTGTGCTAATCTTCTTGTATCATTCCTTAGTATACGTGCTGTAAGTGTTTATCAGTATCTATCAACTACTGGGCATGTATTAAGGGCTGATAATGAGATAGACACATAAATCACCAGATTATTAAGCCAGTGAAATAGTTTCATTTCCACAAGACCACACAAAGAATACTTCTACATGAATTCTAAAAGTTGTGATCCTTTCAAGCTGTTGTCAATCTACATTTTACAGAAACAAAGCAGCTATAGAAAGGAAAGCCCTCAAAAGCATTTGATGATGAAATGTATTAATGGAAAAGGCCTACTAGACCCATAGAAAAATATATTAATTTCCTTAGCTATCTCATTTTATGAATAGAGAAAACAAGAATTTCCTTACTTTGCTGGGAAGTTTAATGCTGGTAATTTATGAGAAAATGATAGAGTATTACTAAACTATTTTATATGACTCATAGGCCTTAATGAGACAAAACATTAAATTCCATCACTAAGACTAACATTTGTCAGGCATCAAGCATGCTTAAAACAAAATATTTTATTAATATCCCCATGATATGCACAATTATTTTCATGTGATAGTTGCTTTGTTACTTTAATTTCATTTTCTTTTCTTGTGCTGGTACTGGGACTTGAATTCAGGGCCATGTGCTCTCACTTAGCTTTCCCACTCATGGGTATCATTAGTTTTTTTTTCTTACAGATAAATTCTCTCAGACCAAATTTATGTTACTATGTAAAACAATCTTTAAAAAGACTCACTGTCTGGCAGTAGCTCATGCTTGTAATCCTAGCTACTCAGGAGGCTGAGATCTGGGAATCACATTCCAAAGCCAACCTAAGCAGGAAAGTCTGTGAGACTCTTATCTCCAATTAACCACCAAAAAGCTACTAGTGGATCTGTAGCTCATTTGGTAAAGTGCCAGCCTTGAGCAAAAAAATCTAAGGGACAGCATCTAGGTCATGAATTCAAGTCCTAGTGCTAGCACACACACACACACAAAAACGAATCACTGCCAGGTGCTTATGGTTCATGCGTGTAATCCTAGCTACCCAGGGGGCTGAGATCTCAGGATTGTGGTTCGAAGCCAGCCTGTGCAGGAAAAGCCGTGAAATTCTTTATCTACAGTAAACCAGTAGAAAATTAGAAGTCGTGCTGTGGCTTAAGTGGTAGAGTGCTAGCCTTGAGCTGAAGAGCTCAGGGATAGCGCTCAGGCCCAGAGTTCAAGCTGCATGAATGACAAAACAAAAAACAAACAAAAAACTAAGTAGCTTTCATTTTTTTAAGACTAAGAAAATCATATGTCTTTACCTTCTGAACGAGGCTACACCAACTATCAAAGTCTTTTTCTTCTTTGCAGAAAAACCCCTTGAGGGAAAGCAAAAGAACATAATTTAGAATTTTCCTTTGTAGTGCATAGTAGAGCTGTTGCTCAGACTTAGGATGTGGGCCACTCTCTTTGGATGTATCTTCTCAGTGATAGAGGAAGACTAGCTGGCCTGCCTCACATGGACATACACATTGTCATTCACTAGCTCTTACTCTCATCCTCCGCCTGTCTCTCTGACTCATGCTGCCTGTCCTTCTCCCTTCCAGTCCCCTTTCCTTCATGCTGTGAGATTGTTGAATTTGGAGATCAGTTTCCACAGCAAGAGGTTAGTTCCACCATATTCTGTGCAAAAGAAACAAACCAATGGAGAACATTTTATTAAATGAGCAAAGGCCAAATAGTACTTTTTGCTAGAGGCAATACTTGACATAATGCCTTTGACCTTCAAAAAATTATCTATTAGGAGAGAGAGAACCAGTAGTTCCCTTTCTCATCCTTAGAACCATTTCATAGTTTAAAAGAAGAGGGGGACTCATCTCTGTCACAGCTCTATCTCTTCTCAATGCTGATAGTTGGGTCACATGGGAAGAGAAAATGCAGAGAGGCCTCAGAACCACTGGTTACATCACAGGCAGATGCCCAATCAATGTATGTTGATCATAGTCACACTTTTCGGGTACTTGGTCCTAAGTCTTTAACTCAGAGCCTGAGTACTGTCTCTAAGCTTTTCTTGTTCAAGGCTAGCACTCTACCACTTCAGCCACAGCCCCACTTATGGCTTTTGGTAGTTTATTGGAGATAGGAGTCACATAGAGTTTTCCTACTAGGGCTGGCTTTGAATTACAATCCTCAGATATCAGCCTTCTGGCTAGATAGGATTATGGGCATGTGCCACCAGTTTCTGGGTTAGATAGAATACTTAGAAAATAAGCCAGAGAGCAAAGAAAACAAGAACATTTCTGGTAAACCTTCTATTTAGAAATAATCACTGCTAATCACCTGGTACATTAATGTCCTTGGGGAAAAAAAGAAATGGGCACTGTCCTCCTATAGGGTTTTAACCCCTTCTCTCTCCCTACTCATGTCCTACCTTATTCCTGTGTGAGGCATAATTTGAGAACAAGAAGAAAAATGGGGAAAGAATGAACTAGTAGTAATAACATATATAGAATGATCACAATGTATCAGGTCCTGTGCCAGTACCTTACACAAACTAAACCCCGTGTACTCCTACTAGGAAGGAGCTATTGTTTCCTCATTTTAGAGATGAGAAGACAGAGGTCAGCAAGGTTAAATGACTCTCCCTAAGTCTACAACTAGAAAGTAGCAAACCGTAGCTCTAACTCATTTCCCATCCCTTTCCTTTTCTTTCTTTCCCTCCCCTATATCAATACACCATACAGCTTCTCACAGGGATGGTAAGCAAACACACACTTGTCAGGCTACCTTACAACTTGGAAAACTCCCAGGGAACCAATCTGTAACAGGGTGGCATATCTTCCAGTCCACCTAACCTTTAGCTACCTACCAGTGCCACAGAGGGATCCAAGTTGAGGATGTTCATTCGCTGTGGGGACTGCAGGCAATGAAAAGTCTGGTCATCAACAGTTCCATTCTCTTCAGTGTCAACAAAAGTCTGGGTTGTGTGAGGGTCCAAGAAGATGAGCTCATTACCTGATTGGATGAGATATGCTTAAACTTTGAAGCCCACTGGCCCTGTCCCACTGCTGTCCTGGTGAGGAGGCCCACTGCTTCTCCTAACCCTTTCCTGGTGACCATGAGAATGGGATGACAGGAAGCCTGAAGCCAAATGAGCATGCTTGAAAAAAATCTACTAATTCAAAGAGAAGATTTGCCCTAGCCCTTACATCTCCTCAAAGTCCAAGTCCAAAAGCAGAAAGTGACAGTTTGCAGAAAGGAGGGATGGGATACTGCAGATGACATGGCAGGCTCTGTGAGCAGCAGTAGCAAAGAGACGACAGTAGACATTAAGTTGTATACCTAAGTGCTAACCAGGGTACTATCTGCCTCTTTCAACATTGGAAAGCATCTCCATTCATATAATCAATGCTCAGAAATATGCTAAAGGAAAAGGCCTTGGCCTACAAAAGAAATTCTACCCACATGGAACAAGGATGCTAAGTTGCCAGACACAAAAATCCAATGAGTTGACTTCTGTTGTCAATTAGCAAGAAGATTATAGTCATGATAAGCAAGTTAGTCAATTCCTGTCACACAGCACTGCCTTTGTCACATTAACATCAGCACAGATGCACCTCATTGGGAGGGCTTACTGGAAAATGATTTTTTTTGTGGTACTAGGTTGGAACCCAGGGCCTTGCACATGCTAGGCAATTGCTCTACCACTGAGCTTCACCTCCAGTCTGGGATAACTGTCTTTTACATACAAGAGAACAGGCTTACTCCCAAATGTCCCAGAATGAGTTTAGAATAATAAAATTTCTACCTTGATCTCATAATTAAAGAGCTGAGAGTTCCCAATGCTTAGGGGGTAGAAATACCTAAGGGGGGCCCAATGTCACTCTTCAGGTCTGAGGTCATTTGATTGGGTCTCTGCATCCTCAACTAAGTCAAGAAAGAGACCTTCTCTGGAATGGCTCCCAGGAGGGCACATCTATTTTGCCAACATTGGTTCTGGTGGCAAAGAGTATGTTCCTGCTGTCTGATGAAAACTTTCCTGAAAGTCAAACCACTTAATTCACTCTTTGTCCTATGTTCTTGGTTTCAATTTGAGGTCATCACACCATTTCTTGGACAGGAACCCAAAATCTTAGCAACAACTCCAAATACTAGGTTTTTTATTTACAAAAGTAAAAGCCACTAGGCACTGGTGGCTCATGCCTATAATCTTAGCTACTCAGGAGGCTAAGATAAGGATCACTGTTCAAAGCCAGCCTGGGCAGAAAAACTCATGAAACTCTTTTTTTTTTTTTTTTTGGGGGGGGGGGTCTGGTCGTGGGGCCTGAACTCTGGGCCTGGGCGCTGTCCCTCAGCTCTTCAACTCAAGGCTAGCGCTCTACCACTTGAGCCACAGCGCCACTTCCAGCTTTTTTCTTTTTGCTTATGTGGTGCTGAGGAATCAAACCCAGGGCCTCAGGCATGCAAGGCAAGCGCTCTACCACTGAGCCACCTTCCCAGCCCTCATGAAACTCTTATCTCCAATAAACCACCAAAAAAAGCGCCAGAAGTGGATCTGTCTGTGGTGAAAGTGGTCAAACACCAGTCTGGAGCAAGAAAGGTCAAGGACAGCACCCAGGACCCTGAGTTCAAGTCCCAGGACTGGCACAAAAACAAAAATAAAAGTAAAAACTGCCCAAGGACTCCAGATATACCATTTAGCTGTAATTCTCATAGTCAGCCAATAGATGGCAGAAAAGGCAGCTGTATAGCAAGGAAAACCAATCCTGAAGACAGAAAGAATGAGGAAGGAAAAGCATTGGGTGGAGCCATCTTTTACTGAGTGTGTATTATATGCCTGGCTCTTTGTTAGACACTATGAGATGGCCTAATGGTAAGTTAGCTGTTAACCTATTTTACATAAGAGGATCTGAGACTGAAAGAGCTGATATTTTTTTCTGCAGCCACACCATTAGCAAGTGGGAGAGTGGTATATAAAGCCAGATATGTCTGTTGACATCACACCTCACACCCCTGAATCTCCAAAAGATAAACAGCCACTTACCATTTCCTTATAACTGCTCTAGCTCGCCTATCAAATCTATTGATGCTAATACCCTCCTTGGGACCCTGAGTCTCTGACCACTCCATTCCTACATGAGGTATCTGGTGCCAAATCTCCCTGGCCTCATCAATCCCTTGACTCATGCTCTTCAGCATGAACCAGGCATTCTCAAGGTGACGTCTATGTGCCAGCAGCATTAGCACCACCAAGTTAGAAAGGCAAATCTCAGCAGCATTCAGACCTGTTGAGTCTGCATTCTAATAGTCCTTCAAAGAGATGTATGCACAGAAAAGTTCAGGAAGACTGAGCTCCCTCACCATATGAAGGGCCTTAAATGTCTCTGGTCACTGCTAATGGGTAAGGTGGCTAGATTTCCAGAGCCACTACTCTATGCAGCGAATGGCAGGCTACTTAGGATCAAAAGGTTAGTGGTTCTTAGGCTTACACATTGCTAATGGGAAAGGGACAGTTCTATCTTTGCTTCCTCTCATTTCCAACCTATCACAGCTCTGAACAATGAACCAGTAGGCCTGGCCACAGAAGCATGGAAAGACAGAGGATGCTCCTAACCTGGTTGCTGAACTCCAAGAAGAAAGACATTAGCAAAGTCAAAGGACTCAACCCCATTGCCCAAGGCTCCCACAGGCAGGAGAAAGGTTCTGAAACAATACTTGAAGCTCATGGCCCAGCATCCTATCAAGGGGCAAGAAAGTGAAGGCACTAAAGGGACCTGCTTTCCTTCAGGAAACCTGACTCTTTATAGATCAGGTTGGAGATGAGAAAAACAACTAGACAAGAGGCTAGTTTCCTTGGACTTCACAGTGGCCCACTCAGTGGAACCACAAGGCCTCCTGGGCACACGTTCACCCCATACCCACCCCTCCCCATGATGACTTACTTGTGATTCATCCTTTCTTACCTAAGAATCCTATGAAATAATAGGCGTTATTTGGTTTTCCTCCTAATGCCCCTAAAGACTGTGGCATCTTAAAACACTCCTGGAGGGAAAGAGAATGCAAGATTCTCAACTCACTTGTGGACTGCTGCTCACGGATCTCTGTGCTGACATGGTGGTGTGATGGGCTGGGCAGGCAACAATGGGCTCAGGAAAAGGAATGACTTACTTTGAATGCATCGACATACACAGGATTGATTTGGTTTATGCCCAGACGAAGGGGCACAATGAGCAGCAGGGGTTTCCAGGCTGGGCAGAAGGCAGAGATGCCTTGACTCTGGTTAGAAGCAGTCACAAAATCAGGAGGATTCTCACCAGCTGCATTGGCACCCAGGGGAGGAACACAGCACATTTTTTCTAGAAACAAAAGGCCAAAGACCTGGGTGAGTCACAAGCATCTAGTGTAAGAAACCCCACTCTAAAGATAAAGTAAAGACAGACTTCATGCCACTTACCCTGTCTAGAAAGCCCTCCCCTCTGTCATCAGGGCCCGGCAAGCCTGACTTTCCACAGGAAGGACAGGCCATTCCTTCAGCCTCATGTTCTTCCTGCAGCCCAATGAGCACTGGCTTAGCTCCAAAGAGATAATCTGGGCTCATTATGAAAAGCTCGCTTCTCAACTAGCTGCACAGAACTTTGAGAAAGGAACTGTGTCTTTTGGCTTCCCTAAATGCAGTCAAGAGCCAGAGCACAGGACCTCTTGGAAGCATCTACTGGTGGCTTAACATAGTATACACACTTCCTGCATCCTGCTGGGAAAGAGAGTGATGCCTCCCAGAAGGACAACAAAGATTCTCTAAGGGTTTTCTACCTTTCAGAAAGCTGGAAGGGAAGAGAACCAGAGCTCTTACTCCTCTAGGCTCCCCTAACCTGGTGAGCAAGGCACAGATTGTTTACATTCCAGATTTCTGAATGGCAAAGTAGGAGCTCATCACCCACCAATCATAAAGGTAAATAGGCTGGAGACTCACTGATATCTTCAATGACCACTGTGTTATCCATTGAAACATAAACAGCCAAGGAATTCCATTCATCAAATAAAGCAAGTTTTCTGCAAAGCAATGTACAATGAAGTCACATTTAAGGTAAGGTGGAAATATCAGCAAGAAGCAAGACAGCTTGTTCCTAAGGTTAACAACTACTAACAGAGAAGCTGTGTTTAAGATAGTCTTGGCTTCTCCATCAGAATTCTGGGACTTTCCATGTTTCATGGACCTTGACAGTGACACAGGCACTATATCTCAACTTGAAAAAGAAGATTCTATTTCATAATGCTACTCCTACTGCCTGAGAAAAGTTATTGATGCATCTGTTCCCAAAATCAAGAGAAATTTTACTTCCTTAGGTAAATGATATTTTGAGTTATTGTTTTCTTTTCGTAAAAAAGAAAGAAAGAAAAAGAAAAGGAAAGCTATCACTAAAAATATGGATTTGTGACCAGGCATGGCTGTGCATGTTGTAATCCTAGCACTCAGGAGGCTGAGGCAGGACAATTGTGAGTATGAAGCCAGTCTTACTACATAGTGGATCTTGTCTTAAAAGCAAAAGGAATGTGTGTGTGTATATTACACATATAATATATATATATACATATACATATATATATATAATACACACATACACACATGGAGATTAATGGTAGCAGTGTTTGTGAGGCAGGTTCCATCCAAATAACCAATACCTAAAATTATATATACACTTGCATGCATGTATGTATGTATGTGTGTATTTAGGAGCATAGATAATATGGGAAATGAGCCACAGGAAAACAGAGCTCTTATTTCCCTCTATAGTTACACTTAGAGTACCACTCAAGGAGACTTATGTGATAGATGCCTGGGGTGTAAGGCCTTACAAGTCAGGAACTGAAGAGAGATAGCATGCCAAATTGCATGACTTCAAGGGAGATTAGAAAGAAAATTCTTTTTTTAAAAAATGATTGCTGGCAGGGTGCTGGTTTACAGGGTGCTAGGATTACACCTTTAATCCTAGCTATTCAGGAGGCTGAGATCTGAGGATTACAGTTCAAAGCCAGCCTAGGCAAGAAAGTCTATAAGACTGAGCTCCAACAAACAGCCAGAAAAGTGGAAGTGGCACTGTGACTCAAGCAGTGGAGTGCTCACTTTGAGCTGAAGAGCTGAGGGACAGTGCCCAGACCCAGAGTTCAAGCCCCATGACCGACAAAAAAAAGAAAAAGATTGCCTGAGGTCTAAGTAAAGCACCTACCTATTTATCCTTTAATTTCCTCTCTTACTAATTTGAGAGGACTTGTTTAACGTGTCTACTTCTGGAATATGTGGGTAAAGCCTAGTCCCATTAGCAAAAGAAAAAAAATTCTACCAAAGTAACTCTCAAGAAGAGGTTAATTATCATTACATTTATATTTCACTCATCTTAATGCACTATCCTTTAATAGTAGTAGTAGTAGTAGTAGTAGTAGTAGTAGTAGTAGTAGACAAGCCTTAACTCTTTGCCTTAAGACATTTTTGGTTTTCCAATAGTGCAAAAGCAAGCTATACTCAGCAGAAATCATACAGTGAATTTTAAACTTAGGTATTTTTTTCCTGATTATCAGTAAACAGAATCATACTCTCTAGCAATGCAGAGTGGCTCCATCAACAAGGGAAAGTCCATTCTCTAGGGTCAATTGTGTTTCTAAGCTAGAATCTAATTCAGTAGGTTAGGTATACTAAATACATTTTATTTATGATATTTTCAACTTGCAGTGGGCTTACCTAGATATAAGCTCATCATAAGTCAAGAAGTATTGGTATTGTTAGTAAACCATGATGACAAATCAGAGTCCCCTTAAATTCTTCAAGATTTAAATTTAGAAGAAAGGAGGAAATTCTAAGGAATATCATTTAAAAACTATTTGGAGCCAGATTTAGGGCTCAGCACACCATTCTAATCCTTTGCACTTCTTGCCCAGGGCTCGTTGCTACAGTGATGCCTGAAATACTGCCAGCTTCTCTTTCAAACATCAATGATGGCCCCAAAGCCCTCTGACTAAAGCAAGAAAGTGGTCTTTGGGAGCAAGGAGTAAAGTTAACAGAATTTTCCTTTGGTGCCCAGAAAATCCAGGCACACATACACTTCCAAAGAATGCTAGCTCACTAAAGATTGCCTGGTTACAGAAACAGGGCCCATCTGTACTTTACAAGTAGTAGATCTACCATAACATCTGGAGATTGAAACACACTACACCAGAGGAGGACTGATAATCTCAATCTTCTTGTCTGTAATGCTGGTCCTAGATTTTGCCTACCAATTTCATTTGTTCATCAGCATTTACTGAGTGCTTACATGTGCCAGGCAATTTATGTGCTAGTGATACAACACGAAGAAGACAAGTACAATCTCTACACTCAGGGAGTTTTTGTTTAGTGACAAGATGTCAGGAAGGAGAGAGTGACAACAGGTAAAGTGGCCTTCCAGTTGTAGGTGCTGAAGCTACTCACTTATTCACTTTCAAAAAGTTGGTCCTGACCTCTCTTCACATCTTGTAGTGGGGGGTGAATTATGAGATTGAACAGGACAGCTGCAAAAGTGTCAGGCTGGGGTACCTTGAACCTGCTATGAGAGGACAAACTGATTCCAAAACTCCCTTGGAGTTTGTCTCCTCCAACAGGTGGTAAATTCCTTGAGGTCAAGACTGTGTCTAGGTAATTTCTAAACTAGTACTTAACACAGTAAAGGTAACCAGTAAATGTTGAATGAATTAATGGGACTTCTAAATACCACATGGGGCCAGAGTCCATTTCTTAGGCTGGCTAAGCTTACATGCCTTAATGTAAACCTGCTAACTACAAAGGATCCTCAGGTATGTGAATATTCATTTATAGAATAAGATACCGAGCAAGTTCTAGAGTATAGCACATATACTGATGCTACTGAATACAACCCTGATGTACCAAGTTGGAGGTTTATACTTACACATTGCAAAGAATTATCTGAGCAAATTGGTATGGATATTTGATGGCTTGGAAGGAAAGATGGCTTTTTAGTGGGACTGAGACAATTCTTAGGCTGCATAAGAGGTTTAGTTGGCTAGGGAAGAAAGCATAGGAGATGGTAGAACTGGCAAATGCCAGACTCTTTTACTTACTTTAACACCTGTGCAACTGTATTTGGTCCAAACCATTCGCCAATTGATTTCCCTTCTCCTACACCCATTTGTGCTGTTTTTATGTGGAAAAAATTAACATGTTAGCAAAATATCTTCCAAAGAGCCACACACTCCTATTTTTTGCATAAATAATTAAGCAAATGATAATTTAGTGGAGCTCCATATAAAGCAGGGGAAGAAAAAGATCAGGTATAGGCATTGCTTTGAAACTATTAATTTATGATCTTACCCATTTGGTGGATAGAGTAACAACAGTCTTTTCTATCTAAGAAGCATTGTAGAATCCGTTGATATTCTTTGGGTTGTTCTTTTTGTTTCTGCCAGTTCCAGTCTTTTGAGGGAAAAAATGGGTTAAAATCATTTTAATTGTTGATGAACACTCAACATTCTTCTTGTAACTACTAATTACTAGAAAAAACAAAGGAGTTGCATCTAGAAGATAGGGACGATCAAGTGAGAATGCTCCCCCACCCCAGTATTTTTCACTTAGATAACAAAGACACCTGGAAACTGATTACTTTCAAAGATTAAGTAGGTATAAAACAAAGTCAGAACAAGAGGATGACCAAGGAATTGACTTGGCCCAAGGGCTGGAGCTGGATAAATATTACATAAAAACTAGGTCACAAAGGCCTTTCTGGGAAACTACTCTTTAAAGGTCACCACAAAAATCTGGCTATATATACATATAAAACCCAGATACAGGCTGGGAAGATAGCTTAGCGGTAGAGTGCTTGCCTTGCATGCATGAGGCCCTGGGTTCAATTCCTCAGTACCACATAAGCAGAAAAAGCTGGAAATGGCTCTGTGGCTCAAGTGGTAGAGCACTAGCCTTGAGCTGAAGAGCTGAGGGACAGCACCCAGGCCCAGAGTTCAAGCCCCATGACCGACAAAAAAAAATACCATAAAGTCTTATCTTTACACAGATAGAAATAGTGTTTATCCTTACATCTGGCAGTGTTGCCAAAAGGGTCTCATAGGGGAAGAGCTATTCTGACACACAATAGTTTATGGGGTTATAAGCAATTCATCACTAAGACCGCTTTTTAAAAATTGCATGCTGTCATGTTTCCACAACCTTTTTAATAATCCAAAGTAAGCTTTGGAAAAACAAATGCTTTTGCTATTATATGTTCAAGGTTTCCTCCAGATCAAAAAGCCCAGTCTACTCACCCCCGAGATCCTACAGTGGCCACTTATAACTCACTGAAGACAATTTTTTAAGAGAATAATCACATAATCACAAGACACATAACCTTCATTCTCTACACTCTGGGAATCTAGTCTAATGTGGCAAAATTCTGAGACTCAGTTTGCTTCCAAGTCAAAAACTTCTCTTCCCGAAGTTTTTAGAAAATGTGAACTAATGACTGAAACGCATTTGAAGCCAAAGGACATAATCTATAGACTCTTGAATTCTGTTGCTTCTAGTACCTCTGAAGTCAAAATCTTTTAACTTCAAACACAGCATGTTCTTCAGAAGGAGAACCACACACAACTTTCTTTTCACAAGCTGCTAAACTGTCTGTGTCTGGGGAAATCCTTAATAGCTGGCTGCTCAAGTATCTTTAAATATTCACTGATGCCAGGGCTAAATGAACACTCTATCTCAATTTTAATGACTGGAGAGGAAACAACCCAAAAGACTTTAAAAAATAGATCATCTAATTCATCATAATTACAACATCTATAACTGAATTCTTCCTGTCACTTGCTTTTATTGATTGAGACCAGACTGATGGCCTGGTGGCAGGTTGTGGGGAAAGGGGTGGATTTCAGTTTCTCTTCACTTCCAGGACTTGCTTTCAGAAAAGTCATCATGAAGTGTCTCATACACCAGAAAAATATTAAGTAGTATGAAGAGAACTGGAGATCATGTTAAATGAAAGAAAGTTTCACAATAAGTATGGCACATTTTCTCTCAATTGTAGAACTTAGGTGAGGTAAGACTGAAAATAAAAGGGGGACTAATATTGATATTGAAGGGGAGAAAGGGAAGGAGATAAGAAAGGATAATAAAGGGGATGAAAGTTATATGCATATATGGAAATGTCATAATGAAAAGGTAATGGACTGGGGGTGTAGAACAAGTACAAGGTCTTGAGTTCAAATAAGTACTGCATATATATATATATATATAACATACACATATATATAACATATATGTATAACATATATATATAATTTGTGCCAAAAAGTATGTGTAGAGAAATCACTGGATGAGTCAACGTGTCTATATTCTACTTTCATCTATACTTTCTTGCTATCTGACCCTGTGTAAATCAACTCACTTTCATAAGCCACAGTACCCGCAGACAGAGGACACAGGATATTCTATTCCCTAAAACTTTCCCAGCCTTTCCTTGATGCTCTGAAAATCACTGCAAGATCTGTGATTCTGCATAGTGGGGGAAGGGAAGTGACATTACCCTTCCTTAATCAGTAATGGCCAATTAGGTCAGCAACCTAACCTTGCACTCTCTCTTCCCCATGTCTAGTGGGACTGTCACCCTGTACCTGAGCAAACATCCAGCCAAGGTCCACCTGCAGATACTCACAGGAAAGCATGTACATGTCATAAAGAAAATGAGACTCAAGAGTTTCAATAATGATTTTGGGCAAGTTCCTAATCAACAAAGCAGCCTCTCATGGAAGCTAATTTAAGGATTCCTTCATCATCAAATGAATATCCTCAGAGAACCCAAACCAAAATAGAACAAATCCTTCATTAGGCACTTCCTTTAGGTCACCCACAGATATTTCAAATGCTCTCAAGAAAGCAAAGGGACTTACCACCACACCCTTCTTCCTGCTCCCTTTGTTATGTGGCATTTTTGAAAGACTTGCTCAAACAATAGCAAAGATGGAAATTATAAGTGCATACCTGCCTCAATGTTGAATTCTGCCTCAGGAAAATAACTCTCTTGCCTGGTGAGTCACAAGGAAATATCAGCTGTTTCCTTCTCATGGGAGGCTTTGTTAACTTGTCAATACCACATACTCAGAGCTTACACAGATCATTTCAGGACCTGCAGCTTTGTCACTGAGTGTTCCTAAAGTTCAGCACTAATGCTAAATCAACAGAAGCAAGGGGAACTACAGAGGCCCCTGAAGCCATTTTCAGAACAAATGGAACTCACCCCTTCCCAAATGTCTACAGATAAGAGCTTGAGCCAACATCATCTGTCCACAGCGTAGCATGCATCCCCAGCCAGCATCAGATGAAGGACCTGTTCCCCCTGTTAGAAAAATGGATGTGCATGAAATGAATTTCTTAAATCAACTTTTATTATAACATTACCATATTTAGGACTCACACAAGACAAGCAAACACACTTATTCTGGGAAACGAGGCAAGAGAAATATTCAGAAATCAAATAGGATTGGAGTGTAGGGTTGAGACTTACAAAGACAATGCTGAATTAATCAAAATGGATATTAGGGTCAAAGCCAAAAAAAGTGAACTAAGCTTGCTCCTTAGGTTTTCTGTTTAGATGCTTGTAGTTATGCAAGCAAATTTGATAAATGGACTCTGTCCATTCCATGCCATCACTTGCCTGACCAAATCTTATCTCGCACAGATCACTTGCATGACCCTGAACTACTCAGAGAGGCCAGTCTTACTTTGGTTAAAGAACAGATACTCAGAGATAGATATCAAAATAGTCAGAAGACATTTTGAAGACTCTCAACTGTTCTAAATATATATTATGAAGTTCTGAATAGCAAGGACAATGTAAAGTAGGGGAAAGAGCCCTAAAATAGGCATCTGAACAGCATTCCTTAGTTACACAGTCCAAGTCTTATTTATAGCACAAACTCTGCCTACTGTCAGGGGTGTTGTAGCAATTAAATGAGTGACTAGCTGTGAATATGGTCTGATGAGTATAGTCATAATATAAAATTCCACTAATAAATTGAGAAACATGTCACATCTCCACATCCCTAAAAGGTATAAAACCAGTCAATCAATGAAAGAAGGCCTCAGGTTTCATTTCAACAACACTTGAGGTAAAGAAAATTCCATATACATGCCTAGTATGAGCTCTATTAATAGCTTTTCCCAAGGCAGCAATGAAATCAAATAGCTTGGATGGCAGAGGGGACATTTTGCTTTAATTGACTTCCTTTCCCAATATGGAAATGGAGAAAGTATGCTATCAACATGGTCTCAGAAAACTAACTTTAAGGGAAAAAGGGATCATCATCCCTGTAAGATAAACAGGCCAAGGCAGTCACCCCTTTCCTTTTGTTGTGGAGACTGAAAAAAAGAGTTGCTAGAGCAATATGGAGAGGAGTGTGTAGATTTGTGAGATGGAAGAAGGTCCTTTTGCTATTGCTAGTAGTAGGAGTATAAGGCAGATTCATGTGGAAAAGGTACAGCGAGGTCCAGATAAACAGTTCATCTATTACCAAAATGCTACCAGAGTTTAATTGGAAATGTCTCCCAGCTTTTCAAAGAATTCCTTATCCATAGAACTTTAACAGTTTAGAACATCCATCTACTTAATATTGTTCTTCTGTGTTACTGTTGAATACTTTCTTGAAAGAGCAAATAAAATTGTGTGGCCAGGCGGTGGTGGCTCACGCCTGTAGTCCTAGCTACTCAGGAGACTGAGATTTGAGCATCATAGTTTAAAGCCAGCCTGGGCAGAAAAGGCCATGAGACTTTTATCTCCAATAAACCACCACCAGAAAACCGCAAGTGGCGCTGTAGCTCAAGTGGTAGAGTACTAGCCTTAAGCACAAAGAGCTGAGAGACAGTGCCCAGGCCCACAACGACCAAAAAAAAAAAAAAAAAATTGTGTGGTCTTCACTTCTGGCCCTTCACAGAAAGGCATATTTCACTCCAGTGATGAGGTCCAGTCCTGCAGCAAAATCAGTCACACAAGTTTCCTTTTAAAAGATTAGCTTCTGCCATTTTTATGACATTTGGTCTGTCTTGGTGTTTGAATTCTGGGCCTGGGTGCTCTTCAGCTCAAGGCTAGCACTCTACTACTTGAGCCACAGTACCACTTCTGGTTTTCTGGTGGTTAATTGGAGATAAGAGTCTCATGGACTTTCCTACTGGGGCTGGCTTTGAACCACACTCCTCAGATTTCAGCCTCCTGAGTAGCTAGGATTTCAGGCGTGAGCCACTGACTTTTTTTTTTTTTTAAACAGGGCTATGATATAGGAAGTAACCACTCTACTAGCAAACATTTTACCAATCTTCTGAGGACTGGCAAAACATTTAACAAATCTCTGGAAGGAATATATTCACATAACTAACAGAAATGTGTTTTGTTGTTTGCCTTGTTTCTTTGTATTGTTTTGTCTTCCTTACAGAAGTTTAGAACAAAGTACAATTAGTTCTAAGGAAAACTATGAAAATTTGTCTTCCAGCGTGAAGGTGTTTCACATTACACGGAAAAAAAAATCAAAGGAAGTATGCTCTTTCCTTTGAAACATAGTTTTCTTTAATATTCATGTAGTTCCACAAAGTGGTAACTTAATGGACTGTGCAATAACTAAAGGCTCATTAAATTTTTTGCCTACTCTCAAAAGTCAAACAAGTAATATTATGGTGCGCCTGAACACTTGGACATGGGTAGAAAATACAGTGGCATTATGTATCAACACCATGAAGCCATATGTTATGAGGAACTTCAAGAGTGAGGCTTCTGGATGAGGTGCAAGATTTACTATGTCCCTAAATCAAGTTCACTGACAAGTGAAGTGTTATCTATGAGGCAAGCTATCTACCAAGGAAGAAAACACAGAAGAACAAGTGATATACCTACCAATTGGTGAAAATTTCTTTCTGTATGTAAACCATAGACGAGCACTTATATCAGACAACAGCTTAGCTTTTTCTGTAATTAAATGTAAAATTAAAATTAACCATAGCCATCTAAATTGCTTGAGTTTGGCTTCTAAGCCAGTAACAAACGTATTTTTAAAATAAACACTCAACTCCATTTTTATGGGGCTAGAGAAATTAACAAGAAACACAATCTCCTTTTAAGCAAATAATTTCAAATTCTCCTCACCTGATTTGGCCAGACCCACTCCACTGGCCAATCCAACAATGTTGGGTAATTCCTATCTCTTGGTTAATCTCCAGGGTCTTGATAGCTACTAAATCTGGGGTCATGGTGAAAAGACAAAAAGTAGAAAAGCAAGGACCTTAAGGAACTTATTAATAATGAATCATCTGAACCATCTTGAATGATGATGGTTAGTTGTCTCTCTCATCAGCACCCATTGTCTGTTATCTCAGACAATGTGTGTTTATGTAAACGTTTATACACATGAATGTACATATGAATATGCATGCATTTACTTCTGCTGCTAAGCAAAATGGGAATAAAGTTATCTTATATAACTGGCATTTGTCACATAAGTGAATTATAACATCACTAGTTGTGTCTTTTTTTTGGGGGGGAGCGTCCGGTCATGGGGCCTGAACTCTGGGCCTGGGCACTGTCCCTCAGTTCCTCACCTCAAGGTTAGCGCTCTACCACTTGAGCCACAGTGCCAATTCCGGCTTTTTTCTTTTTGCCTATGTGGTGCTGAGGAATCGAACCCAGGGCCTCATGCATGCAAGGCAAGTGCTCCACCACTGAGCCACCTTCCCAGCCCCTAGTTGTGTCTTTTTTATTCAAAGCATGCTATCTTTTTAAAATTTGAGATAATTGATATAATTTTCAGAATCAATTTTCAGAATATCACAACTGAAAAAAATTATATAGTCCACCATTCTTTTTTGTGTGAATATTGTTTTTATAAAAAAACTGTCTGGAAAGATTTCTGCTTTTTGGCATGTATTTAATGATGCAAACTGACTTCAATGTCCACAAATAGAAATTCTTCATTTCCTCTCATACCTATACATGGTTATCTCTTTCCTAGTCATTTATCCCCCTTTTTCTTTTTTTTTAATTAATTTACCTTATTGTTATTATAGAGTGATATACAGAGGGATTACAATTCCATGAGTCAGGTAATGACTACATTTCCTTTCATACAGTGTCTTCATTTCTTTACTTTCTACCAGTCCCTCCCTCCTGTCTCCACCCACGAGTTGTATAGTTCACTTTCATCAATGTCCTGTGAGTTTTACTGTTGCACTTTCTCACCCCTTTTCCCTCATGTTCTATGCCTCCCCCCTCCCAAAGATATACATGTGAATACATCATACCTAAGAAGAAGACAAAAGAAGACAAAATCATCAAAAATCAAAAACTAAAAAAGTCTTGTTTCAACAACACACCCACATTTGTATTCTGTATAAAACTTATAGCCATTGTACTTTTTTTAAAAAAAAGGAAAATTCTATTTTAGCCAATAGTTGCTGTATTTCCTTCCTTTCCTTTGGAAAAGAAAGTTGAGCTATATGGATTTTCCTTTCTCTTTATGCCTGGAGTGCTTAGTACATTTTGGGAAGCAGGTGAATAATGGTTAACACTAAGATTTCTAGTAGAATTGGTGGCACTCTGGAGGCTAAGACAGTATGATCCAAAGTTCAAGATCAGCCTAGGCTATATAATAAGACTATCTAAAAAAAACAGAGTAAAATTTCTAAGCCATACTCTGCCTGGGTTTGCACCCTGACTATAACATTATTTATAGTTTTCTCATCTATAAACTGAGGAAATAAGAATAATAATATCTAGTGCATTGAATTCTGAGTATTCAACAAGATAATTTGTATAAAGTGCTTAGTGTCCGGTATTTAGTAAGCTGTGTCAAATATTAGTTATTATAGACCTGTCCTCCCAATTTTCCCACTACTCACTCCTGCCTTTACAATCTCTATGTCTGGCAGCTTGACTTTATACTGGAAAGGTCATGTAAGTATTTTAACAGTAATTTCACTTTACAATACAGCTACCCACTTAGTTTCTTTCTTTTTTGGGGGGGGGGGGGGTCCGGTCGTGGGGCCTGAACTCTGAGCCTGGGCGCTGAGAGCTGAGCCTGAGAGCCTCAACTCTTCAGCTCAAGGCTAGCACTCTACCACTTGAGCCACAGCACCACTTCCGGCTTTTTTCTTTTTGCTTATGTGGTGCTGAGGAATCGAACCCAGGGCCTCATGCATGCAAGGCAAGCGCTCTACCACTGAGCCACCTTCCCAGCCCCCCACTTAGTTTCTGAACACATTTAGCAAGCTGGGGTCTCCTGGAAAACAGAACTAGAAGAAGCCTTCTCCTGTCTCCTCATTTTAAGTCATGGGAAAGCAAGTTAAGATCCAGAAAGAAGTGACTTACCAGAGCTAGAAAAATCTGAATACACAAGGTCTCCTAACTGCTAGCACCAGACTTTCTCCACTGTTCTCAATTTTCTAATCAAAATAATGAAGCCTGGCAAAGGAGGAGTGAGGAAGACCTAACTTCTGTACATTTTGACCCTTACTCTGTGCTTCAAAACCTCTGACAAGGATTCCTCTTCAGAAAGGTTCCATTTTCAAAACTGTTTCTTCTCAAGCTCAACTTTCCTCTAGGTGCTGGGTCCTCAGCAATTTCATAGCACAAGGTCTTTCCCAGTCTATACAAATGTGAATTTCACTCAATCAAGAAGAAAATCAAATCTTTCTATCTTGGCTGCAGTGGCTAACAGGTTTATACAAAACCAGGATAAATGGAGATCATCTATTATCTAAAACAAATTATCTAAAACATAAATGCTTCTCATGCACGATATTGTTTTTTATAATCATGTTTTATCTAGATAAGCAAAGGATATGAAATGAAAAATATGTAGCACAGACACCAAAGAGTAGATACTGGTTAGTGACTCCAGAGTGGATCCTGTTTTTAGGAATCAAGGTTCATAGAATGTGGGGATTCTCCTTTAAGGAGAAATATAAAAATAGATTCCCTTTACACACTGTACTAAAACCTATAACCATCTAGGCAATGTTGGTGCACACCTGTATCCTTGTTACATAGGAGACTGAGAACTGAGGATCATGGTTCAAAGCCAGCTCAGGCAGGAAAGCCTGTAAGACTCCCATTTCCAAATAACCACCAAAAAGTCACAAGTGGAGCTGTGGATCAAGTAGTAGAATGCTAGCCTTGAGCAAAAGAGCTCCAGGACAGTACCCAGGCCCTCAATTCAAGACAAGTACCATAAATAAATAAAACCTATAACAAATTGTACACTCTTGGAAGAGAGACCTGTGCATCAAGCAAAGGGTCTGAAACTAAAACTGTTTCAACATGGTAAATCTTCTTCAGAGTAGCCTCAACATTGATCAAAGCAATTCTCTATCAACTCAAGAAAGAAAAGGTCATGGGTGGTGGTCTACACCTATAATCCTAGCTAATTATAGGCACAGATAGGAGGACTGCAGTTAATGGCCAGATTGGGCAAAAAGTTAGCCTGATCCTATATCAAATAACAAGCCAGGAATGGTAGCTCATGTATGTAATTCCAGCTATAAGGGAGGCAAAGGTCTGAGGCTGGCCTGAGCAATAAGTGTAAGACCCAAACAAAAAGGGATGGAAGAATGTCTCAAGTGGTAGAAAACATGAGGTCATGTGCTCAAACCCCAGTATTATTTTTTTAAGTAGGAGGAAAAGAACAGGACCTTAACCACAGGTGCCTACCTCAATTGGGTTCTTAAAGACCAATACTGACAGACCTTACCCGTTTTAAGGAGATGCTGCTTCCCCAGGATCCACACCAGTTCATCTGTATCTGGAAATTCTTCTAGGTAGTCAGTGAATATAGTAATCTGGTTTTCATACTTGGATAAAACTAAAAGAATAAAATAAAATAAATATGCATAAAGTTTAATACAAAGGACTTACTGCTGTTGTTTACTGACTGATAATTACCTTGGACACTTATTCCAGCTTCTCCTTGAGAGAATGCATCAAGTTAAAACAGTAATGCCTGCATACCTGCCTCCTGCCCAGGTGATAGCAAATCTGACAAGGTTTGTCTGGTGCCATTTCTAGAAGTTAATAGCCTAGAAGGGACTGTGGAAAGCCTGAAAGATTGTACAATTATAAAAGTAGTAAGATTGTAGCTGGAGAACAAGATATTTTTATTTGTCACTTTATTCATACATACACATTCATACATTTATTCTACAAAGAAGGTTCTTAAGTATGTTACTGAATATAACTTGTAGGAAGTGGATGAGGTGGGACAGATGAAGGCAGAATGATGGAAGGGGTAACATTGATCAAGATGTAGTCAAGATCAAGTCAGTCATAAACTGACTCATTAAAATTAAATATCTTTAAAATGATCATTTTTTAATGTAGTGAAGCTGTTTCTCCGACTTGAAATACTTGGCCTCCTTTTCCAGAACTTTCCCTCTCCTTCCCCTCTATATCCACTCACCACCATCACCACAACTGCCTCAACAGAAGCCAAGATGGTGCTTTGTGATGTATAAGCTCCTCCCTGGTCAGGGATTGGCTGGCTGGAGAGAAGCTTGCTGCCAAAACAATAGTTAGGGGCGTGGCCACTCTGTCCAAGGTGGGCATATAGGTGAGTGTCCCAAGGTCTGGAGGTCAGACGGCTCCAGGTGAGGGAAGTAGAAAGGATGACTAGAACCATTATTACAAGGAGTAGGGCTGCAGCTGCTGCTGTTGCTGCTGCTGCCCTGGTCCACAAGGGAACCTCACTTGTGCGAGGAAGATCAAACAAACCTGGGAAGAGAATCAAGCCTCTGTCAAGACCCATATCCAAAGGAAAGGTGAGGTGACCCACCCAAGATTTTCCCCTTGTTCCTATTGACCCTCCCTGGCTCCAAGATTCTCCTCTGGCCCCTCCTGGAACAAAATGTTCCTAGACCTCACCCCTTCCAATGAAGCCCCTTTTCCCTTCTCTCCATCCAATGCCTTTCTAAGAGATCCTTGTTGTCCTTCCCGGTCCAGAAAACAGCTGTGGTGGGTCTCAGGCGCGGCAAACAGCAAAGCGAGTGGAACAGAAAGGGAACAACCAGATCTGCTGCTCTACCTACTTCCAAGAAAGGAACAGGGCCAGCGCCAACCTGTGGTCGCCTCCTTAATAAGCAGCTGCATAAACCTGAGCCAGCAAAGGACCAGAACAAGAAAGGTCCATCATCTAGGCAGCCACTAAATCGAGAGCCAGGCCAGGGACAGTCCTCGGGGCCATCTCCGAGGTGTCTATAGCCTTAGCCACTGACAGATGGTCTGCTGTGTCACAGCACATGTTATCCCAATGGGGACATAAGACGTTGAAATAAAATACAACGAGATGGTCTCATATGCATTTCTGTGTGCTCTGTGATGATGGGGAGGGAGAGGAAAAGAGTAAAAAGGGGTGAATGGGAAGGGAGGGAGGTGAGTCCTCTGGGGGTGGCTGTCCAATTGACATGTCCAGACATGGAGGAATAGGGCCCATAAGAGAGGGAAAGGATGCTCCGTGTGTGTGTGTGTGTGTGTGTGTGTGTGTGTAGTGAAATCCAGGTCAGAGCTATTAGAGGTCTGATGGTAGTGTTCTTCCCCAAATGGGGGAAAATCTGATTAAAATACTATTATAGTTGTGAATGCAATGGTGAAACATTTAGAGTTAACATACATAAAGTTGAAACTGGTCCTGTCTGGGATGTGGGTACTATTAGGAAGGGAAAAGACAAAGGTTAAAATAGGGTGACTATGACCTGGAGGGTGACTATGACCTGAATACTTTATGTACATGTGTGAAAATGGAACAATGAAACCTGATTAGATTGGTTTGGAAGGGAGGAGGGTCAAGAGAGAGTGACAGCTGGGGTGACCCTGATCAAGACACATCTTTTTTTTTCTGCTTATATGGTGCTGAGGAATCGAACCCAGGGCCTCATGCATGCAAGGCAAGCGCTCTACCACTGAGCCAACTTCCCAGCCCAAGACACATCTTTATATATGCACAGCATATATATGAGCAGCAAATGTTCTGTGTATGGTGGTGGTATGTGGGTGGAAAGTATGTTAGGGAGATGAGGTGTGTGTGGTGGTGGTATCCCTCCATGAAACAATATACAAGGAAATTGTCCTAAGGACACCTGCCTCATACTACTATTCATTACATCCCAGGCAATGAGATAAGCAACTAAAAGCCCCCAAAAGGACCCAGAGTGTCAGAGAAGTGGGGAGTCAACTTCAAGGGGAAGGAGGATAGATAAATGAGAGGTAGGAAAATATGGTCTTTTCAACCATGTAATTTTTAGGGTATGGATGAAGTTGGGAAAGATGGGGGAGAATGATGGGATGTATAACATTGATCAAGATACACTGTATTTGTAACTGACAAGGTAAATTAAAACTCCTTCATACCAGCAAAAGATAACTTAAAAAGAAAATTAAAACTGAATATAACATGTGCTGGGAATGTGGAAAGCATAAGGCTCTGATTTCATTCTCAATTTTTTTTTTTATTTTGGGTCGGGAAGTGGGCCTGGGCAATGTCCCTCAGCTCTTCAGCTCAAGGCTAGTGCTCGACCACTTGAGCCACAGTGCCACTTCCAGCTTTTTTCTTTTTGCTTATGTGGTGCTGAGGAATGGAACCCAAGGCCTCAGGCATGCAAGGCAAGCACTCTACCACTGAGCCACCTTCCCAGCCCCTAAGGCTCTGATTTCAAACTCATACAAAAAATGAAATAAGTACAACTCATTCTTAGAAGTGACAAATAACTTGTGATGTTGTAACACAATAAAGTTACATATTTGATCGCTCTCCCTGTTTTCTGCACAGAGCTCCTAAAACCTGTGTTAGTGTATTTTCTGAGCACTGGAGATGTCAGGTGTATTTTTTGTACTGATATTTGCTGTTTGACCCTTGTTCCACACACAGAGTTCCTCATGCCTTGGAACTGTCTGGGTAATAAGATCTTTTGTTCTAATAAGATGACTTTTTGTGGGTTCTTAGATGGGAGCTATTTACCTAAAAGATCAAGCAAAGAGTAGAAACTTGGAAGTTTCAGCCACACCATACCCCCACCCCTAGGAAAAAGTGAGAGGATGGAGAACCAGTGAAATAGATCATATCTACATGGTGAAGTCTCCATAAAAAAATCTCTGAACTCTGGCATTTGGACAGCATCCATGTTGCTGCCCAACCATGTGAAAGTACCCGGAGGGCACTGTGCCTGAAGAAACAAAGAACCCCTTCTTACCCACATGTCCCACCACCCACATCTCTGTCTGCCACTTTGTGGTTTGCCTCTATGTAATGCCATTTGTATTAAGTAGGTAACCATAATTAAAGAGTTTCCTTGCATTTGATGAACCCTCCTTACAAATTATTGAACCCCAAAAGAGGAACAAAGGAATCCTGACTTAACAACCAGTTGATCAGAAACACAGGTCTTTACTGGGCATTCACAATACACAACAGTCTGGTAAGGCTGAGCCCTTAAACTCTGGGCTCTGATTCCAATTCCACTCATGTCAAAATTCAATCAAATCCCAGGACACACTTGAGGTGTCTGATGGAGAATTGCTTGATATACAGGGGAAACCCTCCACATATTTGGTTTTCCAGCTATTGAGTGGTAAATATGAAAGAAGCAAAACCACTGTTTATCTTATGGATATCTCTCAAGATAAAAAAAAGAAAAGTGAACTTCATTAGTTCACAGGCCACACTTCCACAACTTATTCCCTTGCAATAGGAGAAGAGTTAAAATATTTCATTGTGCACTATTTATGAGGAGCAGTTCTACTGAAAGACTCTCAAGATTGGCTCATGAAGAAAGACTGCTTCCAAATTCTTTGGAAGTTATTTTTAAAGGAAATAATACTGTAGGTAGTAAATAAGTTACTAAGTCAGCCCACACAAAAAAATCCTACTTTAATCTGTAACCAGAAAAATTAAATTGATTTCCCAGTTTATGGTGCTATTTATGTGAGAAAAAAAATTCCAAGCTCAAGGCTAACACATGCCATCCATCCATTTTTGAAGGCTCCCTGGCCTCTGTGGAAAGGGGAGCTCATAGAGAGCAGAGGCTGTTAGTGAAGCTACAAGTGGCTGCAGAGACTCTCTGAAAGTAGTCCCTATGCATCCTATAGACGCAGTTTCTTGTGTAGATGGCATTCTGTATTGTCTAACTCCCTACAAAGGACAGTGTTTGCCCCCCACCATCAAGGCAGTGTGCTATCCTGACAGAAACAAATGTTCCTAAATATAAACAAGTCTTTTTGATCATGAAACCAGGTTCATCTGCTCAAAATACTTTGCTGGAAGTTGAAGTTATAATCTGCAAAGCATTTTAGAAACACAGCTAATCAGGGGTGTTGTCTTTCTTGAAGCATAGTGCAAGCTTTTAGGAATTGAAGTAGCATTTCTCTTTAGTATGTTTTAATTAAGAGTAGAGTCTATAGTATTTCAACCCTTAAAATAGTTAGAAATGAAAGCGCTATCTCATTCCCCAGTGAAAATTCATCACTGTCAAATCTGCCAGGAAACCTGTGCCCTCTTAACCTCTGTGCTGCTGGCCTCAGCTCCTGGCCCTTGTTCAGGAAATACCAGGCTAAAAATGATCATCCAGGTCAGACCATCCCCAGAAAGTGGTAGACACAGATGGATAGATCATACTTAAAATCTTCACATCCCACCCTCTACCTTGCACAGATAGGAGAAATCAGGTGGGAATGAATATCCAGTGTAACTTAGGAAGAAAATGAACATAAAAAAAGATGTAACTTGAGAATAGGGCAGCCTCTGTGTCACATGGTAGGGGTGATGAAGGGTGGCAATGGATCAATGTACAGCATGTATGCATATAAGCCATGGGTCTGTTTTTAGTACTGGCTGCAAAAATCATTTCTCTATCTCCAACCCTGTCTCAGTGAGTCATTGCCCAGCTATCTGGTCAAATGAGTACAGCCCATTAAAGCCCATGACAACTGTTCTGCTTCATTTGGGATGACTCTGAGCAAAATGGTAGCCAAAGAATTTGACTCTGGCTCTTCACCCCCTCTCAGGACTAGCTAGGCCAGCATGAAGGTCATTATAGTCTCTATTCTTCTTGATTTTTCTCTTACAAGATAGAATGTTAGAGTTCACTGTATCTAGCCACAGTCAGCCCTTAGTCAAAGTGACGTGTATGGAACAATTCATTTGAATAAGATGAGATTAACAGAAGTAGAGAGAAGTGGATTCAGGAGATTATATATAAGGAGCCTCAGAAAGAGAGAACACATTCTACATAAGAACTCAGATAACACAGGCTGGGAAGATGGCTCAATGGTAGAGTGATTGCTTTGCATGCATGAGGCTCTGGGTTCCATTCCTCAGCACCACATAAGCAGAAAAAGCCAGAAGTGGCATTATGGTTCAAGTGGTAGAGCACTAGCCTTGAGCTGAAGAGGTGAGGGACAGCGCCCAGAGTTCAGGCCCCATGACCGGCCAAAAAAAAAAAAAAAAAAGAACTCAGATAACAAAGCTATCTCAGAAGTGGTTAAAATCCAATTTCCATGGGAAAACTACTGTGGTAAAAATTGGATGGAAGTGCATTACATGTATATATTAAAAGTTCATAGACAGGAGCTGGTGACTCACACCTGTAATCTTAACTACTCAGGAGACTGAGATCTAAGAATCATGAGTTGAAGCCAGCCAGGGCAGAAAAGAATCATGAGTTGAAGCCAGCCAGGGCAGGAAAGTCGATGAGACTCTTATCTCCAACTAACCACCAAAATCCCAGAAGTAGTGCTGTGGCTCAAGAATGCTAGCCTTGAGCAAAAAAGCTTAAGGAAAGTACTCAGTCCCTGATTTCAAGCCCCAGGTCCACCACACACACACACACATCATGAAGAAGCCCATATAAAATTCTGTAAAAGGGACTGCAGGGGGGAAGGCAGGAGTGCCTATGATCCTAGCTACTTGAGAGACTTGAGACAGAGGATGGCAGTTCCAGGGCAACCTGAGAAAAATGTCCATAAGATCTCATCTCACAGAACAAGTTGGTATGATAGTATGTCATTCCAGTTTGGTGGGAAGCTTAAATAGGACACTTACTGTCCAAACTGGTCAAGGCAAAAGGTGAGACCCTATTTCAAAAATAACTAGAGCCAAAAAGGGCTGGTGGTATGGCTCAAGAGGTAGAGTACCTGCCTAACAAGTGTGAAGCTCTGAGTTCAAATCAAAGTACTTCCCCAAAAAATAAACAGAAAAAAGAAAAATAGAGGGATGGATATGATCAAATCACATTATATGCATTTATGGAAACATCACAACAAACCCATTATTTTTGCACAATATACAATGCGAAGACAATTACTTCCCATTTCTAAACAATTACTTCTAATAGCAAACCCCCTTAAATTGTTTTTCACAAACTATTTTTGTCTTGCTTTCCAAACTGAACAAGGCAAGTATCAACCTGGTGGTGAGTTCCGGCTCTTTTTAGAGAGACATGGGTCTATACAGACAGAAGTATATACACTCAGCTCAGCAGAACAAGAATTCACTCCTACAAGGACTAAAGGGCAATAGGCTTCATCCCATTGTATTTTTATAATAATTATTAAGCTGAAGTCTCTGCTGGGTTATATTAGTGGTTAGCTAATAAATGGACAAAGTTTCCTTTTCTTTTATGGAACCAAAAAGTTCCAATCTTGACCAAGGGGCTCTAAGTACATGTCGGGGCATGTCACTGGCATTCAACCAGGAAGGAGATAACTCTGCCTTCTTTCTGCTTAGATTAGCCAGAATGAGAGCTTAAGATATATTCAGGTCTTTCCTGAGCATGTGCCCAGTTCTGGAAATGCCCAGCATTCTCTATGCATACATTCACTCTTCTAGCTTCCCAGGAATCTACACAAGCTTTTGAGAGTTGCCAAGAATCTTATTTCTCAGATTTTCCTTTTAGGCTTCCTGGTTAGCTGGAAATGTTTCCCACTTCTTCAGGCTTCTGAGAAGTTAATCAATTGCTTCTAATGGTTTTCAGGGGGAAAAGGACCCTTGGTAGAAGCCTTCTTAATCCCCCAGTCAGGTCAAATAAACAGTCTTGGAGGTGGGGTGTTCCAGAGAACTATCAGACAGAGTGAATAAGTTCAATTCTCTAGAAATGTAACTATTAAAGGCTCTACCACTCCGTTTTATCTTCAGTAGCTGCCAGGCTGCGGGTTGTATGATGGCTGCTGATTTCAAGGCTATGGCAGAGCAGTGGAGCAGGGGAGCAAGGGGTCAGAGCAAGTAAAAACATCCTAAAGCTCATTCTTCTTACTCAAAGACAGTTGGCTCTCTTGAGTAAATGTTCCCTGAATTACTGCAAGCTTTTACTGTATTTTTCTCAAAAATATTGATTCTGACAAGTGCTGTAAGTTTCTGCATTGCTATTATGGAGAGAATTTTCAAAGGTTCTACCTCTGCCATTTTTGCTGAGTTCTTACTTTTTCTAGTGATTACATTTCTAGGAGTAATCTTAAAAAACTGCAAGTAAATGAAAGAATCACCTTGAAGAATTTTTTTTCCTATAAATTAACAAAGATACTTTGTACACCAAGGCTTCTAAATTCTGTGAAGCTAGAAAAATTAAAACACCACAAATTCCTAGGGTCAAAGGCCACAGAATCACATGGCCAGGAAGAGCTTGATATATAGGGTAAGTTCCTTTTAGATCACTCATTCTAAAAGCATGTCATGTGGCTGCTAGTTCTCAAACAGCCTTCACAGCAGCACATATTTACCATACTGTCTCATCACATTCACAGAAACATGTGGTAATGACCAAATATTCATCCACATTTCATTCCACAAGCTTTAGAGGATAAAACATCAATGGGATATAGCCTCCATCCTCCAAAGGAAGATGTAGAAACAATTAAAACCAGGGAGGAAAGGAAAGGAAAGTGAAAGGGTATGAAAGACAGGGAGAGGAAAGGAAATGTAATTCCAACTGGGGCATGAATGAGCCTTCCCTAACTTAGAAAGGCACCATCCAAGCTGAGCCTTAATTGCAATAATAATAAAGTGGTAAGGGGGACGGCAGGAAATGCTTGAGGTAAAGGACTGGGCTAGCAGCTAAGTGTGGAAGAGCAAGACAGATGGGGAGATGGAAAGAGAGAGAGACAGACAGAGACAGAGACAGAGGGAGACAGAGAGAGACAGAGACAGAGAGACAGAGACAGAGAAACAGAGAGAGAGATTACAGTTTTCATGTGCAAGTGAATAAGCTTGTTCTAGCCAGAGCACATTGGATGCATGGATATGATTAGTAAAAGGAGAAGAGGCTTTAAAAAGTGAGAAGGAAGTCCTTTTTTTAAAGAGAGACATGGTAAAGGGTAGGTTGAATAGTAGGGCCTCAGAAACGGAAAGTTAATCCAGAAAACCAAATCTCTGGTACAGTCTAAAGTGGGCCTACACCCTTCTTCCTGGTTCCTCTTACAACCCTGCTTTTCCACAACTGGCCACTGTTCCTCCAAATTGTTGCCTCTTTTTGCTTTTGCTAAGATTACTACTCTCATAGACAGATAACATGTTTTTCACAAAAATAAAGAGATTAGCCTTGCAAAGAGAACCATATGCTTTGTGACAAAACAAAACCCAAAACAAAATAAACCAGTGCTGCTTAAAGATGCCACCATCTTTGTTAACAAGGCATATCCAATGGTAGCACAATGGATCCATAGATGAAGAAAAATACTTGGCTAGCTATAATATTTAAGACTTCAGGCACAACAGAGATAAGAAACATCGTGATTCTTCATCAGCAAGTTTTCTTGTTTTTAAGAATTCATGTGTTAGTCACATGTCACTGAGTCACTGAAGGAATGCACAACTATATAACACTTGGAGGATAACTTTGCATTAGTGTCACTGCCAGGTCATGGAAAAGGTCAAAAGTAAGCGTCCATAGTATTGTGTCTAAAAAGCAGTAACATTCAAATACTGAGCACATAGTTCACGTAGGAATAAAGAAGCTGTGACAATACTTAGTCCAAATGGAGAGTGTTTCCATTGATTTTTCTCTCTGATTTTCCCATACCGTCAGTGTGAGGAAGAGGAAGAGAAGGAATCATCTCTCACCCCTGTTATAACTCCAAAATGAAGATTCTAGTGCTACACTGCCACTTAACTTGCTCTATGACCTTGGGAAACCTACTGTACTTATTTGGACCTTAACGTTTCCATCTATAAAATATATGGTGAATTGTTCAAACAGCAAATTGTAATTCTCGGATGAGTTATGAAATCTATATAGTAAGCTGAAGTCAGCACTTTTGAAAAAATGAAATTGAATAGAACAGAAAATATTACAGTAATTGCACACAGTAATAAGTATTATTGTTGTAAGACACGTTTTTATAAACCAGGTTGACATGTAGGATGAATTTTATGTTTTTTTACCAAACACACATGCTTTTTTTTTTGTAAGTGTGGGATTTGAACTCAGGGCCTTGTGCTTGCAATACAGGGAAGAACTCTACCACTTCAGTCATGTCCACATAAAATGTATTTTCATTGTGTTATTGTAATTAAAAAAAATCAGAAAGCTACTTTTCTAAACCTACATTGCCCAACATACTACTCACTAGCAACATATAGCTTTTAAAATCTATTAAAATAAAAACAATAGAAAATTTAGAGGGGATTGGAGTGTAGCTCAGTGGTAAAGTATGTACCTAGCATGTTCAAAGTCCTGGATTCCATCTCAAGCACTCATAAAAAAATTAGTTCATAACATTTTACTAGCCACAGATGGCTGATATCTACCACATCAGACAGCATAGATATAGAACAGTTCCATCATTTCAGAAAGTTCTACTAGACAGTTTCTAGTCTAAACGCTTTTTTAATGGTTCTGTGGGAAGTCTAGTTAGGATGAGTTGTTATGAGGAGTATTCTAGGACTGGGAAGCCTAGTTAGGATGAGTTGCTATGAGGAATATTCCAGGACCTGAAAAGAGAGGATGAGTTTATCTGTATCTCTCTTAAGAGAGATTATCTGTGAATTTCTACATAAATCAAACAACATTCATTGAGTTTGGTTCTATGAGAAATATAGAGGAAACGTCCTCATAAACGTTAACTGAAATATTAAGGGAACCAGGTAAGCATCACAAAGTCATAATCTAGTTATATATTAACTTTATTATAATAGTTAATATTAAAAAGTAATGTACAGGGCTGGGATGTAGCTCAGTGGCAAAGTGCTTGCCTAGCAAGTGCAACATCCTGGGTTCGATCCCCAGTGCCAAGAAAGAAAAGACAAAAAATACAATAAAAAATAAACAAAAAGCAATGTACAAGCAAAATGTTGACAATAATAGACTGCTGTCAAAATTCAGAAAAGAAAGATATCGATGAGCCCTGGAGTAATCAGGTAAGATTTCAAGAAAGAGATTATATTTGAACTGGTTTAAATTATTGCTTGAATTTTGTTGAGCAGAGATAGCAGAATAGTCCAGATGAAGGGAACAATATTAAGTATGAATGCATTGGAGAGTGGGGAATATTGAAAAAGAGAATAAAGAGGGGACATGGTACTAGATTATGGAAAGTGCAATGCCAGTCAATGTAGTCCAACTCCTAGTAAAGCCAAGATAATTTTCAGAGCATTTTTATATGATTCTAGAAGTAGCCCCTTAAGACAAACAGAGCAGGAACCATTATTTGCATTTTAGACTTCACAGATTTAAGTCTCAGGAGAGGTAATATGACTGTTGAAGGTCATATAGCTAACGAGTAGTATAACAAGAATTCAAACCAAGCAAAATTTATTCTCGATCCAGTATTCTTCCCACTATATATTGGTGATATAGTGATAGCTGGATTAAAAACGCTGATGATCTGGAGCACGATGAGAAAGTTTTTGCAATAATACAGGCATAAAGCATTGCAGACCTCACCTAAAGTGATAAGAAACCAGATGCTCTGGTTATATAACATACCATAAAACAAACTGACAATTCAAAACCCACTGTTTAAAGGGGGAGTAAAAGTAGACAGTCTGCAGTTAGAAGAACATAGTTATATTTAACTGGAAATGATCTAAAACTACCTCATAGAAATAAATATTAACACTATAATTCATATACTATGTCAAGATTTTTCCAGATGGCTAACAGCAATGTTTTGACACAGTTCCTAAGCAAACAGCACTTTATATGTCTATGCATTTTTATAAAGCATTTTGTCTTGGTTGTGCTTCTTTCCCTTTTCTATTTCAATGTTTATTTCTCAGAAAAAATTGGTCATATGATCTGTTACCTCATTTCGATTTCCAGTGAGAAAAGACTGGTGCAAAAAGGTCAAGGACCAAAGGCCTTGGGACATTTCCATAAAACTGTGGGTTTGGGAGTTAATTTCTCAATACAGAATTATTAATAAAGTGAATAAGTAGGTCATTGTCATATTAGTTTTAAGGGATCTCTCAGTGTTACTAAACTGCTAAAAACCTTCCATCTTCTTCCAGAACAAAAATAAAATGCAAATGCATTTTCCTTGGCATTCAAGGGCTGCTCCAATAAGGCCACTTCTGACATTTCCAGTTTTTCCTACTGCTCATCATTCCTTCTGGTTATCTGCTCTTTTTCACTCTATGTGTTGCTCATAAGGCTTGAACTTGGGGCCTGGGTGTTGCCCCTTAGTTTTTTCCGTCAAAGCTAGCACTCCACCACTTGAGCCACAGCTCAACTTCTAGCTTTTTGGTGGTTAATTGGGAGTAAAAGTCTTGTGGATTTTCCTGCCCCAGTGGCAAGCATCTAATGTTTCAGTGAAAATGACCCACAAGATATATTGGAGATTCTTATCTCTGTTTATTCTTGTCCTACTTACCCTATTCAAATACAACATGCTCCATGAATACTTTTTCCTCATTTTCTCACTAAGAAGCTGAAAAAAGCTCCTTCTGGATTCACAATCCTTTATTTATATGTCCTTTATATCATTGAGTTTTTTGTATTTTAAATTATTCCTATTTTCTGGTATGTCATCTTAGTGCACATAGCAATCATCTCTGCATCTCCAGTGCTTTTGGACGTAGTATCTTGCAGTAACTCATCTTATCTCTCAGAGTTCAAATGTTTACTGAATGGATCAGTGCATTGAAAATATCTAAAAGCTTGTTGATATGTCCATCTAAATATCAAGGTTACAATCCTTTACTGCATATAAACTGTGTGTCTGGCCCTGTGTTAAGCCCCAAGGACCTTGCCAATTCCCTGTCTGATGGGAAGAGACAGAGAAGAGTTCAGTTTAATATAAAACTATGTGTGTGAACACAGGAGACTAAGGGAAATTAGAAGAGGATCATCTAAGCCAATGTGGTGCCCTAAAGAGGCCTTGGAAAGAAAGTAACAGTAACAAAATAGAAGTTTAAGCAAATAGGCAATGAAAGGATGGTATGGGCCAAGAAAGCTTGTACTAAAATACTGAGGGCATAGAGTCTGCAAGAGTTATGCTGTGAGGGAACTGGCAAGGTTTAGTCTGAGAAGCAATTGGTGCCAGAAGATACCAGTCCTGGCAGCTGTGGTAAAGATTCTGGACTTAATGAATGTAGGCTCATGGAAACCCCAGAGAGTTTCGAATGCTTCTAGAACTAAGCCTAAGAATTCTGCAATTTACAGAATAGAAGCTGTGCATTAAGTCATTGCCTATAGAAGAAATACTCCGCTATTTGTCTTCAAATTTAATTCTATTTTTAAAAAGCAAAGATTGGATCTTCCTCCAAGGAGTAAGGCAGGCCTCTCTCTGGTAGTATGTTGTGTGTTCCACTACCTTAGAAGACTTAGTCCATTCCAGAAACTTTAAGCTTCATTTAGAGCACTTTTCCAGTTTTCTTCTCCGTTTATGACCACCTCACTCCCTTCCCAGACCACAGGAATTTTCCCCATACCCTTTCAACATCACACTTCATTAGTAAATGTTGCCAGAAGACATAGAATGTTTGAAAATAATTTGCCTCCAAAGTAATGTAAAACTATCTTGCCAGTTAAGTTTTCAGATTACTGAAAATTACATATGTACCTTTACTTTCAAAATACTAGGTGAATTCCATATTAATCCTAAGGCAAATTTTTGTAAAGTGAATTTGAGTTTCCTGTCAATTGAACCATGTTGCCAAAGAAAAGACAATTTGAGCCTATCTTTAAAAAAAGATAGCATTTGCAATTAAATGGCCTCTCATTCCTGATGTGCACTCTATGTACCACCCAGAAAATTAATGTCTACCCACAAGCATGAAAAGACTCAGCCCAGTGACCAAAGCAAAAGATGTTCTATAAGCATCAAAGACCCAGCTCAGCGATCAAAGCACAACTTAAAAAAAAATATCTCTCAAGCATGGAATCTTAACTTACTAATCAAAACACAAACTAATTGTCATCCAACTGTGACTTTATAATGTTTTTCCTTACAGGATGTTCTGACATCAGTGCTTTCATTTAGATTTTTCTAGTTCAAAAAGCTTTTATTGCACATGTTCCAGTGGTTCCACTCCTACACTAATATTGAAGAAAAGGAGTACTTATGTCCATTAAAATGTGGCTAAAATGTCCTCAGTAGCTACATTCATAGAAACAACATAAAATTCATCAACAGGAGAATGGAGGTTTAATCATAGTACACCATACATGGGGATGTTACACAGCAATCAAAAAGAACAGAATATCATAGATATTATGTTAAATAAAAAAGCCAAGCACAAAGAATACACATTGTATCTTTCTATCAATATAAACTTTGAAATTAGATATGCCTATATCTTGATCTTCATAGAATTAATACATTTAGAAATCTTCCTTGAAGCCAGATCTGGTGGCTCATGGCTATAATCCTAGCTACTTAGTAGGCTGAGATCTGAGGAACAGAGTTCCAAGCATACCCTGGCAGGAAAGTCTGTGTAAATCTAATCTTCAATTAACCAGTAGAAAAGCCCAAAGTGAAGATGAAGGTCAAGTGGCAAAGCACTAGCCATTTGCAAAAAAGTTCAGGGACAGTACCTGAGTTCAAGCCCAAGGATTGACATTAAAAAAAAAAACCCTTTATATTGAATTGAACATTTAAGGTTTATACAAAATACTATCTTTATATTTTTATTAAAGATTAAAAAGTTTAGTCTCTATACCAGATTCATTTCTGATACAAACTGGCAATAGAGTTTAACAATATGGTTTTTCATTATCAGAAGTAGAAATACAATAAATTTATTCTACACTTCTGTATATACACACAAACACACATAGACTCCAGATTTAAATTTAAACCAAGCATCTAAGGACTTTACATATTATCAATAAGGCTAATATATTAGATTTTTTTCAATTTATATCATTCTAAAATGCTAGCTATATTTATAAACTCAGACTACAAATTCACAAATTCATTCATTGTTTTTTCCTATTATAGCATTAGTAGTCTTCATCAGTGAAATGTACTTTTTTTTTTTTACAAAGGAAAATCTTGTTTCCATTTCCTGGAAATCATTTTTTAAGGCCAGTATGGGGTGGGGGGATTAGGCTAAGGTGGTTCTAGTGCCTTTGATTCCTATTTAAACAAACCAATATCCAACTAAGTGTAAACAGAAAATGGAACAAGTTTAACCAATAATAAACTGTGGACTAATGTCAAACTAGTGAACCTGCCAATCAGAAACAACAAAGTAATCGCTAAGGATTCTCTATTTTAATAAATCAGATATTTTCTTTGTCTTATTTCTTTTTTAAAATATATATTTTATTGTAAAGTATTGTACAAAGGGCTTACAGTTACATGAGTAAGGTGATGAGTACATTTCCTATCGAGCATTGTTACCCCCTCCTTTGTTTTTCCCCTACCCTTCCCTCCTGACCTCCCCAACTTCTCCCTCCCCTCCCAAGCTGTAAAGTTTGTTTTCAACATAGTGTCTTGTACTCTTTGCCTTATTTCTGCAATTACTTTTTTAAAATTTCCTTTCTAGTGAATCCAAACTGCTTAAAGTTCAGGACTACCTAATTCATGAATTATTGTGTTTAAATATTCTTTAAAATTTTAATGTGCCCAAGTTTACAAATTTGCCTCTTAAATCTTACTGAAAAAAAATATATCGTACACTGGAGCCAGCCACCACTGGCTCATGCCTGTAAGTATAGCTACTCAAGAAGCTGAAATATGAGGATCACAGTTCAAAGCTACCTCAGGCAGGAAAGTCCATGAGACTCTTTTCTCCAATTAACCAGCAAAAATATGAAAGTGGAGCTACAGCTCACATGGTAGAGTGCCAGCCTTAAGCAAAAAAAAAAAAAAAAAAAAAGCTCTGCGCTCAAGCACAGTACCAGCACCAGAAAAAAATATAATTCTAGCCTATGAATTAAGAGAATTAGGTTTTATTTCTCCCCTGATTTTTATGGTCAAGTTATCATGGCCAGTTTTGAAAGCTAAGATGAGGAAACTCATCCATAAATTAAAGATAATACTTTCCCCCATGGGCTTGTTGAGTAAATAGAAAATTGATACATAAAGGGCTTAGTAAACACTAAAGAAATGCTAATGTGCCCCAAACTAAGTGTTTAATAAGAGGTCAAACTTGTACTTAAATTTCAAAGCTTCTACGCTGGCTTTTAATATATTACACTGCACCAGAGTCAGGATTAGAAAGCATAGTCAAATTCTACCAGTTCTGAGAAGTTCAAACAATTCCATTATAATATGTACTGAAAATAGATGTGTGAAAGGAAGCACAATTGATAACTTCCTTCCTTGTCTTTCCCAGTTTAGTGTTTTCAGTGCATTTTAGCCATGGAGTATCCACAATATTCAGTTCAAACAATAAAAACTTTGAACTGCTTTTACAACACCCACACAGCATACAGTGCTATAATGCCCAAGTAATCTCCAGGGATTTAAAAACATGCCTCTAAAAGTCTCTCCCAGTTCTACCTTCTACCATTCATCATGACCCCTATAATGGAATTTAAAAATACTTCTCACCCTAAACTCTTTGTCAGTAATCTAAATGCTCTTTGCCAGAACCTCAAAATGAAGATTCCATACTTTGTCACCTTTTCAAGTTTGTTTCTCTGAAGACAGGAAGTGATACATTCTCTAGTTACCTCAAAATACTTCCTGTTACCAACTGTTCTTTCCAGCATCCTCAGCTAGCAACTTCCAATTGGAAAGCCCGATAGTGTGGGTGGAACATGAACGAAGGAAAATTGAGGTGATGTGGCTTGAAGGGGTTCCAGTAGCTCCTGTTTCTGGTGATTTAGATCTTAGACACACAGTGAAGTTCTCCAAACTAGACCAAACTTGAACATAAACAAATAAAATGGACTAGAGAAGGTAAATCCTGAACCCCTCACATCTTCTGGAGAAGCAGTCCCTTCAGCCATCCAGTCCCATCAAGCATCCTTTGATAACCCTACCTAGCTGAGATCATGGGGACAATCTTACAAAAGCAGTCAGAAGAGTCAAATGACATGGAAAGAAATAGAACACCATTAAAACCAAATATAGGTTCGGGAAGTTGGCTCAGTGGTAGAGTGCTTGCCTCGCATGCATGAGTCCCTGGGTTCAATTCCTCAGCACCACATAAGCAGAAAAAAGCTAGAAGTGGCGCTGTGGCTCAAGTGGCAGGGCACTAGCCTTGAGCTGAAGAGCTGAAGGACAGCGCCCAGGTCCAGAGTTTGGCCCCCACGACCAACAAAAAAATATTGAGTTATGCACACATGTGCGTGCACACACACACACACACACACACACACACACACACACACACACACACTGAGAGAATGTTTGGGGACCACTTAGTACAAAAGTAAATACTAAAAGAACTATTTCCATATTCCTTAGAATATCATTATCCTAATAATAAAGCAATATTCTATAATACATTGTTATCCTGTAATACAACAAATGATTCTTTTTATGGTGTATTCATGAGTATATCTTCAGGAGGATCAAGGGAAGGTACAAAACTGTAGGGAAAAAGGGTAAAAAAGTGCAGCAGTGAAGTTCACTGGAAACGGATGAAAGTGAACTATACAACTTATGGGTAGAGATGGGTAGAAGGGACTGGGAAAGAGTGAGGGATCAGAAGACACTGTACAAAATGAAATGTACTCATTACCTGACTCATGTAATTGTACTCCCTCTGTACATCACCTTTATAATAAAAATAAAGAAAATAATAAAAAAACAGATGAGCATTAAATAATAAACATTAATTTTTAAAAGATTATGTTTTTCTTTGGAAAACAATTTGTTATTAAAAGTATATTTTTCCCCAAAAGAGGCAAGTAACTGAGATTTAGTCTAGTTGGTCAAACAAGATGAATGTCATGGTAGAAACAAATATTGTAGGAGACCAGATAAAGGAGGTAACCATGGGTAAACACAGTCAGAGAAGGCCTCATGGAGGAAGAAAAGGTCAGGATTAGGGTTAGCTTGACTCTCCATCCATAGCCTAGTGCAGCTGTCTGTTTAGATTGTCAGCTTTAGGCAGTCCTGCCAGTATCTCAGGTTCAGTCATTAAAACTAGTTCTTAGGGAAGTTTCATGATAATGAATAAAGAGAAAGATGGGATGTAGTCCCTCGTACCATTCTACTATAGTATAAAGGAGCCAGGTAAGGCTCTAATAATTCAGTAAACAGAGCCTTTGGTATAGGTAGTAATTTACTAAAGAACAAAGAACTTAGACTGATGAAAAGCACTCTATCCATAGTTACATGGCTTGCTAGTATTGAAAAAGAAGTCCAAATGTCAGGTGCTCAGGCTTATTAATCCTAACTAGCAACATACCTTTAAATAACCCATTATTCGAAAAGGAAATCTTAGGGAAAGTAAAAAAGACAGTGAACTGAATGAAAATGAAAAGACTACATATCAAAATATTTCACATAGGAACAAGCTGGAAGCATAGAAGGAGAAAAACATTAGTAGTTGTCAGATGTTTTGAATGGTGAGAGTTGGTGATGGGTATGACTCTAAAGAAGTAGCACATGAGAAATTTCGGAAATGATGGAATCTTTCTTGATTGTGGTGATGGTTAAATAAATCTGTACATGTCAAAATAATACAGAAATGTTCACACACTATGGTCTATGTGTTAGCATTCCATTTCTGTGACAAATATATGAGAAAAAACAACTTAAGTAAGGAAGACTTATTTTAGTTAACATTTGCATAGGTTTCATTCAGTTCATGGTCAGTTGGATTCAGTGCTTTTGACCTGGAGTGTGCCTGAAACATCATGGTGGTAGGGCAAGGTGGATGGGAGGAGCTGCTTACTTAATAGCAGCCAGGAAGCAGAGAGACAGGAATAGGCCAGGCAGAGATAAAACATACCTTTCGTAGGCATATCCAACCAGGCCTCACCTCCTAATGAAGAGGCCCATTCTTTATGAACTTGTCAACAGATAAATTCACTGAAAAAGTTAGCACCCTTATGATCCAATCACCTCTCCATACTGCCAAAGGACTGAACTTTCAACTCATGAGCCTTTGGGGAGAAATAGTATATCAAACCTCAACATTTCAATATTAATTTTATTGTGATATTACATTATAATTAGGTAATATATATATATGTATATATGTATATATATATATATATAAAATGATGGAAGTGAACTCAATGAAGATTATATAGAGTCTGTGCTTTTTTTTCCAACTTCCTGTGGATCTTTTACTATTCATCAGTAGCTCTAAAGAAACAATTTATAAAGCAAATAATTCAGAAACAAGAATGTGAAAGCTAAAACTCAGGGATTCAATAGTGTTTTATTATAATAGCCTGTAACAGTATTCCAGTTTTATAAAAGGATGGATTTTAAATAGGCATGGTTTGTATAGCCCAGTGACATACAACACCAAGGACATTAAAAACTGTGACTTAAAAATATTTGAGCACACATTCAAACATCTCATCTTAAGCTGGTTGGTGGTAGTTCTCTCCTGTAATTCTAGCTACTCAGGAGGATCACCGTATGACGCCAGTCAAGGCAAAAATAAAGTCCTTGAGATTACATCTCCAATTAACTAGAAAAAAATTTGAGATTGAGTAGTATTCTGGCTCAAATAATAGTGTGCCAAATCAAACCTTGGTACTGCCAAAATATACCTCCCCAAAAAACCAAATCATTTTAAACCAGATCACTGGAATTTGTGAAATTCTGGAAATAAGCCACATAAATTGAATATAAAAACAGTGAAAAACAATTGCAAAGAATTTTCAGGCTACCTGTTCAAACTGCCCAACCTACTCAGCAGTTCGAATGAAGGAGTTTCATGCTAGTTAATACAGAGCCTTTTCCTGTAACTGTCAAGCAATTGTATAGTGCTCCAGGCTGCTTGTCAAATTGTATGGTGCTTCAGGCTGCTTGTTGTTTGTCACTATAGAAAATATTCATTCCTAGTTGTACTATGGAAAGACTACTTACATTGAGTGACATATTAGTGATATTATTGATAGAAAGGAAGAAGGGAAATTACCTCTTTCCATAGTCCAAAATGATGACCACTAGCAATATGAAGCTGATTAAATTTAAGATAATTAAAATTATATAAAATTAAAACAGTTTGAAACAAATTGTAAGTACTTGATACATATGGCTCTGGACATAAACCATAGTGCTCTAGAGCATGAAAAATTTATTACTTCCCCCACTATCAGGCAGAATTACCACCCAAAGAACTCTGACAGTAATTAGTATGGCATTATATGGGGTATGAATTTACACACCATCCTCTCTTCAGCAATATTTAGCAATATGTTACAGTAGATATAATGGTGGAAATGTAAAGGACTGACTTTCTATTTTACCTACGAATTATACTAGGTATGTTATTTCACTTCTCTGTGCATTTTTGCTCATTTAAAAAAGATATGGGCTAATCTACCTTTTAGGGTTGTTGTAAGGATTACATGGTCTAAGCTCAATATCTAATACAGGTGATGCATAAATGCTAGTTATCCTTTATGTCTAGAAGGTTAATTTGGCTGGTTCTAGGACCTAGAATCTAGCTGACCAGTAAAAAAGGGGGCAATAGGGAGCATTTAATCAAATGAGCAACAGTCAGACCCTAACAACACCCAAGACCCTAACAGAACCCCCTTTGTCCCTTGATGGACATAAACAGCAATCACATTGTTCCTTCACAACTTGGGGCCAGCAACAAAAAAGACAAAGTGTTCTCCAGTAAGATCTATTTATCTTTTCTCTTTCAAAAACAGAGCCTTGAGGGGGGCTCAGAATTAAAAGTTAACCATCATGTCCATCAAATCAAATCAAAGCACATTATACCATCTATGAAAAACCATGATTCAAACAAATCACTCAGTAGGAGATACATTTGGAGTTCTTTATCCATAAGATTTTTTAGCAATCAGATCCAATACCCTGATGTATTATTATGGTGAAATGTCACTATATCCAGTTCATTTTGAATACAATACTACAAGCATACTATACTTCAATAAAAAAAACTCTATAAACTAGATAAACATTTACCAAACATGAACTATATACAGGGCACTTTTGCTCTACTCCAGTAATTGGCAAATTTCATCCAGAAGGCTAAACTCATCCCTTCTCCGGTTGTACAAGTCAAGAATGACTTTTACATTTTAAAATGTAAGAAGAACTGCCTTTAGCCAATATTATTGAACATTTGCTTGGAAATTGAGTTTTGGTGCAGGCTTGATGATGTTCCTGACTTATTTCAACCTAAAATTACAAGGTAGAATAAATTCATATATGAAGCTTGTACTGTAGTAAAGTTATTTTAATAGCTAATATTGCTTGAATTATGAGTAATGGCAAGATGTTTTATATGCTTCCTATGCTATGACAAATCAAACAATAAAACAATAATGAGATATATCTGCATACTCTGCATACCCTCTACAATTGTTATAATAAAAAAGAAAGTTATTAATAAGTATTGGTAAAGATGTAGAGAAATTGGATCCTATTATATTACTGATGGGAAGATAAAATGGTATAGTCACTTCGTTAGAGTTCAATCTGTCTCTCTCTCAACAAGTTAACTATAGTGTTTTCATGTGACCTAGTAATTCTACTTCTAGATGTATATGCAAAACCATTGAAAATATGCCTGCATAGAAACTTCTATTCAAATGTTTATAGCAGCAATATTTACAACAATGAAAAGTTAATAAAGGACAACTTAAACACCCATAAATGCCAAAAGACAATTATGTGTACACTTGATAGTGTATGAAAATGACATTTTATCTCTGTAGACTTCCTCTAAAAGATATAACACAACTATGAAAATCAGACACACAGGACTGGGAAGTTGGCTCAGTGGTAGAGTGCTTGCCTGGCATGCATAAGGCCCTGGGTTTGATTCCTAAGCACCACATAAGCAGAAAAAAGCCAGAAGTGGTGCCGTGGCTCAAGTGGTAGGGCACTAGCCTTGAGCTGAAGAGCTGAGGGACAGCGCCCAGGCCCAGAGTTCAACCCTCACAACTGGCAAAAAAAAGAAAAGAAAAGAAAATCAGACACACAAAAGGCAAACTGAAGTTGAGGAATTCCCTACAAAATACTTCACAAGTATGCTTCAAAGTATCAATGTGATCAAAATTTTAAAAAAGTCTCAGAAACTGTCACTACTAAAATATGCTAAAGAAACAATGGCTGAATGGAATACGGCTGTGAGAAACTATTGGAGCTAGAATAAATTTGGTGTAGTTAAGAGTAAAATATCAATATAGGTTTATCATCTGTGACAAAAATAGGATAGTAGGTTCAGCAAAAGTGCCAAAACAATTGGGATATCCACATGGAAATATATAAACAGAAATAAGCTCAACTAAGACCGCACACAAAAATTAATTCAAAATGCATTATAGCGTTAAATGAAAGAAATAAGACATAAAACCACTAAAAGAAAATTGTTGAAATCTAAGATTAAGCTATCAATTGTTAGCATAATGCTAAAAGAATTGCCCATACAAGAAACACAATTGATTAATTGGACCGCATAAAAATCAAAACACTTTTTACTTCAAAAGAAACTGTTAGGAAAATGGAAATGGGCCTAACATGGTGGAACACACCTGTAATCCCAATACTCAAGAAATAAAGGCAGGAGAAACAAAAGTTTAAAGTCATTCTGTCGAGATCTGTATTTTTTAAACAAAGTCCACAAGGGGAAAGTATTTTTATATCCCATACCTGGCAAAGCCTCGTATCTAAAACATAGAAACACTTCTTAAAATTTAACAATTAAATAAAACTCAATTTTAAAATGGAAAAATGACAAACTTCACTACACAAAATATACACATGGTTAATACGCACATGAAAAGATGCTCATCATCCTTAGACATAAAAGAAATACAAATTTGACCACAATGAGATATCTCTTCCCACCCACTCAGAATGGCTGTAATAAAAAAAAAATAGTCAAGGCTGAGGGCGTGGTGGCATACATTTGTAATCCTAGCACTCAGGAGGCTCTATGGCAGGAGAAAGAGGATCATCATGTGTTTGAGGCCAGCCTGGGCTACACACAGAAACCTTGTCTCAAAAAACAAAACAACCTCCCCCAAAAAACAAAGCAACACAAAACAACAACAAATGCTTCTTAGGTTGTGGAGAAACTGAAACCCTCCTACATTCCTAGTGCAAATAAAAAATAGTGCTGCCAATTTGGAAAAGTTTTGCAGTTTCTTGAAAAGTTAAACATAAATTTCTCCTATGACTTATTAATTATCTTAGGTATCTACTCAACAGAAATTAAAGCATATGTCCATACAAAGACTAACACATGAATGTTCTAGGAGCATTAATCCTAATAGCCAACAACTGGAAACAACCTAAAGTTTTATTACCTAGTAAGTAGACGGACAAAAATGTTGCCCATAAAGCGAAATATTATTCAGCAATGAAAGTAAGGAAGTGTGGGTGTACACCTGCTACAGTCTGGTTAACTTAAAAATATTATTTTAAGTAAAAGAAGCCAGACACAAAAGATCACATATTGTATGATTTCATTTACATGAAATGTGTAGAATAGGGAAATTTATGAAAACAAAAAGTAAGTTAGTCATTTCCTGGACTAGGACTAGGAATGAGGATTAACTGAAAATCACGTGTTTTAAAACTAATTTCTACTGATAGCCACAACCGTCTGTAAATATATGAATAGTCATGCAATCACACACTTGAAAAAGCTAAAATTGCCCCACAGTTTTATTAGCACCCATTAGTTGCATAAGGGGATTTCATTCTGACGTAAATTTTATTTTTTGTTTATTGGTTGCAATGCTGGGGATTGAACTGAGTCTCCCGCATGCCGGACAAGCACTTGACCACTGAGCTACATCTCCAGTCCTCGGTGAATTATTTATATGTTAAAATATATGTATTAGTGTCAAAATAGAAAAACAGAAGGGGAACCTGAGTGAGGTATATATGGAAATTCTGTACTATCTTTGCAACTTTTCTATAAAAAGTATTCTGAATTTTCTTTAAAGAACAATTTACTCAAATAAAAGCAGAATTTAAGAAATATAAGTTCATGGATTGGTATTAGTATTTGGCCATGTATATCTGTGTAAAAATACATTTCCAGAAAGAAAATTAACAAATGAGCATTAGGAATAATTAATTTTGATGATTGGCATTGCTAATTTTGAGACATAATTAAGCAAAACGTTCTTCCCCCCACAAAGAATTCCATTCCTCTCTTTAGTAATAGTCTTACCAAGGAAGTACTAAATATTGTTACACTTTGAATTTCATCCATAAACATTTGTTGAATCTTGTTCCTGTTGTCATATAAGAACATAAAATATCCTAGATTTTACCTTCTGGTTTGAAAATATTTACTATCTGGCTTTTACAACCCGTTTGTCAAGCCTTCTTGTACATCATAATATGATAAACATAATCATAGCATCTTTCTTGAATGTACTCTTATTATTACCTAATGTTGGCAAAATGCCCTGTGGATATGCCTGATAAAGGAGATAGTTTCACATCTCTCTGCTCTGGCACTATTTGGCATTTTTATAAAAGCTACACTATTAGCTTAATAGTTCTAGCAAAGACTCACGATCATCGTCTTTATAGTGATGATAAAGTACCAACAACATACAGCAGGATCACAAGATTATTAAAATGACCCTCATTTAGTGGTGCTGTAATCAGGCTACAGACGCATTGAGTTTCCTTAGCTGTCAAGTGGCGCCCGAGGCATCACACCCAGCCTTTGGCATCACCCTGGCACATCATCTTACTATGGTGTCATATGCCATCAGTGCTGTGGCTCAATTGTGCTCTGATGCCCCTTTGCTGAGATGTGAGATAACTAATTCCTAACTTGTTTCCTCTCCCTGGGCAGTAGCTAGGAGGGGGAGGGTAGCCACAGTCACTGGTTCGGACTCAGGCGGCAGTACTCAGCGACAACTGTTGTCCCTTCCGCCTGCCACTTCAGGTCAGGGCCCCGAGGGACAAGACCTGTAGGCTCCATGACTCTCCTTGCCCTTGAATCTGTTATATGTGGCCGACTTAATGGCCCAACAGCGATCGCCCACCCCACTCTTTCACACAATTCCACAAGAAGCCGCCTTCCGTACCTGACTCCATTCTCCAGCTGTCATCCTCGGCCAATTCCACCGGCTACTTGACTACAGAGTTCCCAAGGGCCTCTGGGACTTGTAGTTCTTCCTGGCCAGGGGCCGAGTCCAAAAGGAGAGCACACACGCCCTCCCTCTCCCGTCCCGGAACTGCCCTCAAACGGCAGCTCCCGGAAGCGGCACTCTGTGAAAAAAGCAACACGGCAACAACAAAGGCCGGTGATTGGTAGACCGCTCGTGCTTTCGATTGGCCATCGAAGCTAACCACGCAAAGTAGACGTTACTGGGGTTTCTTAGCCATCTAGGGGAAACGAAATGGAGGGGTGTGTGTCTAACCTAACGGTGTGTAACCTGGCCTACAACGGGAAGCTGGAGGAGTTAAAGGAGAGCATCCAGTTCGATAAGTCCTTGGCTACTAGAACTGACCAGGTAAAGCCCACCCCAGCCTGTTTGCAGCCGATGGCGTCAGCGAAGTCCTACGTGGCTTCCCAGGCCCGGCCCAAGCGAGGCCACTGGTGCGAGGGGGCAGATCCCCGCCCTCGCTTCCCATCCAGACTCCGGGGTCACGTCAGGACTCGCAGCGGCGGTCCGGATGCTGTAGCCACCACGCTCTCTCTCTCTCTCTCTCTCTCTCTCTCTCTCTCTCTCTCTCTCTCTCTCTCTCTCCCTCTCTCTCCCTCTCTCTCCCTCTCTCTCCCTCTCTCTCTCTCTCTCTCTCTCTCTCTCTCTCTCTCACACACACACACACACACACACACTCACTGTAGACTCCCCCCTCCCCCCGTGTTTAGCTCCTAAGTTTTGGGCATTTCTAGCTAGCCTAATTCTCAGTAATTTCTAGTCTTTGACGGAGATATTCACGAAAAGGAAAGCATTTTTTATGGATTTTTTCTCCCTTTTTTGCGTAAAACTTTTTTATTGTGATACGTTCAGATACCATGGATGTCGTTACCTGTGCTAGTAATTGTGTTTGATGAATCACGTGAGACGATCGTCTCTTCGGTGCTTTACACTTTGCGAGGAGCTGGAGACAAGATCAAGTGGAAACACAGACATTCATAAAATAATTACAAAACATATGTCCATTGACTGGCAAATTGTAAACACTTGACAGGTATTTATATGGTGCTTTCAGAATATGTAATAGGAGGACCTGTTGCAAATATTGTGTTAGTGAGAAACGATTTTACAAAGAAGGGGAGATTAGTAAAAATTTTAACAAAGAGCAAGTGGCGCTTTGGCTCAAGTGATAGAGCGCTCGCCTTGAGCTGAAGAGCGCAGAGCCAGCATCCAAGCCCAGAGTTCAAGCCCCACGACCGACAAAAAAAAAAATTTAACAAGGAGGATGAGTGAACGGACATTTCTAAGTTTCTTTCTCCTCAAGAAAACCCTCATGCATGTAGAAAATTGAAAATGCCCCCAGTAAGCCAAGAAATATGTGTAGATGACCTAAGCATTAGCAACATGCTCCATACTTACATACTTCCATTTTGTTTCCTTTGGAAGATAATTCAAAATCAGGAAACTACTTCCTGTTTTCTGGAATTTTCCTTTATTACTCATCCTGAAAACGCCTCACCTTTAGGTTCTTTACCTTTGTTATGGTCTGGTAATGTTTAACAATTTAAATTTAATGTAATAAAATTAGGCACAATTTAATAAATATCCATTCAAAATTTAACCATTCTCTAATCAAATCAATAGCAGGAAAAATGCAAATTATGGACTAAGTGTAAATCCTAATTTTAAAAATCTACGAAAGGACAGGAAACAATTGAAGAAATCTGAGTAAGACTATGAGATGTTGTAAAGAAGCTAATGTTAATTTTGTTTAGGGGGGGTTTTCTTGAGGCAGGGTCGCGCTATAAATTCCACACTGTCCCTAAACTCATGATCCTTTGCACCAGCCTCCCCACATCTGGAAGGTGTGTACCACACCTAGCCAATATTTTACCTACATTATTATTGAATAATGGTCTTGAAACTATGTAAGAAAGAAATCTTTTTTTAGATGCTGAAGTACTTATGAATAAAAGTCATATTATATTTCTTTTTAAACCTCAGCAATGAAAAAAATAGATGGTGAAAATATAGACATATATTGATAAATCTAAGTTATAGACATGTGAGTCTTTATCATAGTCTATTTTATGTGAGTTTGGACTTTTGAAACAAAGTTTATAAATTACCACTTCTCTAGGCTGGACCTATAGCTCAATCAATAGAGAATGCCTAGCATATAGAACCTCTAGGTTCAATTGCCAGCACTCCAAAAAACGATAACAAAAACCACTTTCTATTACACAGGGATAAGAAATACATGAATCACCATCTCTTTCTGAAAGATATGGTGATTCATGTATTTCTTTATTATTTTTTAAGACAGCAATTTTGTGGTACTCTAATTGTGTGTGTTCATGCCTTTAAATGGATATATATATATATATATATATATATCAATGTAGTTCATTTCATTAGCATTTTTCACCTATGTCCATGTGTTATTTAGTTAAGTAGTGGACATTTCAGAGTCTAGTAGACATTCAATAAGTTGTGTGACCTTGGCCCAAGCTGCTTACTCTAAGGATTAGTCTTCATAAAATTGGGATAATTCCAACTGTATAGGATGGTGAGGTTGAATGAGATTAACAAGCGTATAATATTCCTAGGAGATTATGGGTACTTAAGTAATGGAATAGTAAAATGTCAAAGTTACATTTGTGTCAAAACATTGGAATCAATACTTTCATCACTGTTCTTCCCAAAATTCCTTGTACTCACTGATGTTATTCACCCCATGCCACTGAAAGAAACCTTGGTGGTCTAAGGTTACCTACTTGGGGATCCAGTGCTCTCCATTTCTTTGTTCACATTGTAGATTTGCCAGCACCCATATGTTATTCTGCTTTTTTGCCTTCTATATCTCTTCAAGAATGTTGATCACTGTTTGTTTCCCATGTAGGACAGCAGAACTGCATTGCATTGGGCATGCTCAGCTGGACATACAGAAATTGTTGAATTCTTGCTGCAACTTGGAGTGCCAGTGAATGATAAAGATGATGTGAGTACTTGGCCAAATTGATAAATTCCCAATTATCTTCAGATTCCATGCTGGTCTTTACTAAAGTAAAGAGTGTTAAGGTGCAAAATAAAATTACAGCCCTTAGAATTACTATGTAGTCCTGGTGATCAAACATGACACTACTGACTTATTTTACAATGAATCATAATCTATTATTCAGGGTAAAAATACAGGACATACTATTGTGAATCCCAAAATACTACCAACACTTTTTATGGTGTTGACATTTTTTTGGTGAATATTGCTCAGATGAGGGCCTTCATATGTATTTGTTATACCAAGAGATTTAGTCTAATGATATTAGGTTATATTGAGATTAGTTTTGTGAAAAAAAATAAGAATAGAACGTTTTTGTAGGCAGGATTACTTTCAAATATGTTTGCTGAAATACTTATAGAAAAGAAATAAAAAACAGGTTTTTTTTTTGTTTGTTTTTTGTTTTTTGGGTCCGGTCATAGGGCCTGAACTCTGGGCCTGGCGCTGTCCCTCAGCTCTTCAGCTCAAGGCTAGCGCTCTACCACTTGAGCCACAGCACCACTTCCGGCTTTTTTTTCTTTTTGCTTATGTGGTGCTGAGGAATCGAACCCAGGGCCTGAGGCATGCAAGGCAAGCGCTCTACCACTGAGCCACCTTCCCAGCCCGAAAAAACAGTTTTGATAGAGAATGGTTGAATAGAGTAGTGCAAATTCATTTAAAATAATATGCCACAATAAAGTTACAATTCCAAAGAATAACATAGAAAAATTCTCACAGTGTAAATGAAAAATGTGGAGAATGTAGTTTACAGAAATTTATATCTTCTGATCCCACATCTGGCTTAAAATATTATATGAAAGAAAACACATTAGAATTATATTTATATATCATTATCTTGGTGCTATAGGACTGTGGGTTGGGGTTTTTTGGGGGGGAGGTGTTGGTTGATTGGAGATTTTTAGTGATACTAGGCATTGAAATCAGGACCTTGCATTTGCTCTGCAAGCGCTTGGCCACTTGAGCAACACCTTACTCCTTTTGCTTTTAGTTTGTTTTTCATATAGGGTCTCACACCTTTTACTAGGTCACCTAATTAGCAGAATTACAACCATGCACCACCATGGCTGGCTTGTGTTTTAGTGCCAGTGCTGGGGCTTTGTAGGCGGGGTGGGGGGTGGGGGGGAAGGGAGGGGGAAGGGGGAAGGTGGGAGGGGGGCCGCCACAGTCCTCAAGGCCTAGGTGCTGTTTCTGAGCTTTTTTGGTCAAAACTAGCACTCTACCACTTGAGCCAGAGCTCTAGGTTGGGCTGTTTTGGATGCTTAATTGAAGATAATAGTCTCACAGATTTTCTTGTCCAAGCTGTCTTTGAACCACAATCCTCAGATCTCAGCCTGTTGAATAGCTAACATTATAGGCATGAGCCACCAGCACCCAGCTGACTGACTTGTTTTTTTGAAATAGAGTTTTACTAACTTTTGTCTAAGCTGACATTGAATCTCAATGCTGTCTCCTGAGTTTTTTCTGTTATACATTCTTATTTCCAAATTTTCTGCAGTCTTTAGTAAGGGAGACAAGGAACATTTTAAAATTATTCACACACAACTCAGTAAATCCAGCATAAATGTTACACTAGTCCCTGTGCCTTTTTTGCCCTGACTTTTATATAACTCATTATACCACTCATTTCTTTTACAGGCAGGTTGGTCTCCTCTTCATATTGCTGCTTCTGCTGGCCGGGATGAGATTGTAAAAGCCCTTCTGGGAAAAGGTGCCCAAGTGAATGCTATCAATCAGAATGGCTGTACTCCCCTGCATTATGCAGCTTCAAAAAATAGACATGAGGTATGGTGTGTCTGGGCTACTTTTGTTGAGTTCTAAATGTGTTCCCAACCACAGATGTTGTGCACTGTTTCCTTTTCTATACTTTCAGATTGCTGTCATGTTATTAGAAGGTGGGGCGAATCCAGATGCTAAGGACCATTATGAAGCTACTGCAATGCACCGGGCAGCAGCCAAGGGTAACTTGAAGATGATTCATATCCTTCTGTACTACAAAGCATCCACAAACATCCAAGACACTGAGGGTAACACTCCCCTGTAAGTGACAAGAAGCAACCATTCATATTCTACCTATTAGCCCTCTAAAAGTAATTTGTACACATCATTTCTTTTACTATTCTGCTTATAAATGCGACAACTGTTAATGGCAAAGAATTGGTGAAAGTATGCCAAAGCATAAAGACAAAAGGAAAAATTGTGTATAATTTTGCCACCCAAAAATAGCCGCTGATAACATATTTGGCTGTTTCTTCCTGTCTTTTCTATGCAAATATGTATACTTCATACATATATTTTAACAAGATTGGGGTCCTACTGTATATATAGTTTTATAACTTCTCACTTCAAACTATGTCGTGGGCATTTTCCAATGTCATTAAATACCTTTAAAACATTTGTAATGACCATATACAATTCCAGTTTGTGGATGTGCCATAATTTAATCATACCTTTGTTGCTATGTGCTAGCCAGTGAAAATCAACGTCAGAAGTATGTCACAGGTAGTAGAGTGATAGCCAAGCAAGCTTGAGGCCCTCAGTTTAAATCTTATTATCACTAGGCAAAGACAAAAATACAAATATTGCTTTGGTAATTCTTAGTTTTCAAAAAATCTTTCTATGTTCTGAGTAACTATTTAGAAAGATCTGCATCCCAGTGATCTGCATCACTAACATAATCTGCAGCAAATGTAGGAGTTAAATAACTTAATTTTTTCATCTGTAATATTACAATAGTAATTTCTTCCTCACCAGATTATTTTGAAATTTAACTAAAATAGTATGTAAAGTACCTTATACTGTGACTGGCAAACTATAAATCCCTGACAAAAGTTAGTTTCCTTTCCTTGATAATAACTTGATAGATTATGAGGCAAATTTCTGGATCAAAGAAGATAAAATCTTCTCAATTGCATTTCTAAAATTTAAGTTCCAATAAAAAACTAGTAATACATAATGAATTGAAGCTTTTTATAACCCTGAATTATTTTATATTGTGTTTGGAGTAAACGATTACTAATACCCAGAAAATTAGAAAGCATTTAGATTCATTCATCTATTTAGGCGAATGATTTGGGAATTAATAAGACTATTTTGTGGATTTCAACTTATAAGCAGTCTTTCTTATAGAAATTGATTTCCCTTCCTTTATTAAATAAGTTTCCAGCACTCCCACTGCCTGATGATAGACACATTACAGTACCTAGAAGGAAATCTTAACATTCCATAGTACTGATACTATGATGAATTGGTCTTTGTGGTCTCAATTGCAGACACCTAGCCTGTGATGAGGAGAGAATGGAAGAAGCAAAACTGCTGGTGTCACAAGGAGCAAGCATTTACATTGAGAATAAAGAAGAAAAGACACCCCTGCAAGTGGCAAAGGGTGGCTTGGGTTTAATACTTAAGAGAATGGTGGAAGGTTAAACAGTTTGGATCTATTCTTATTTTGTAAGTTTTGTCATGCCCATTGTTCTGGAACCTAATGTTGTGCACAAGGTATTATGTATGAATAGTGACATTTTCTCACTTTTAAAATCTTAGAAACTTATGTTGGATTGGTCCTGCTGAGGTACTTGTTCTAATCTTTGAACCTGCTTTCCAAGCATTGAATAACTGTTGAGGTTGTTCTGTTGTCATATAGTATACCGTATTGGATTTTGGGTCATTTTGAGTGAGTGTGGCTGTCATTTTTTGGCTATTGTGAGTCTTGTGTTATCTTCCAAGCACCTTCTTGCCCTCTGTGAAGCAGAACAACCCCAAGAGCATTCTAATTGGCCATCCTGTGTTCCACCCTTAAAACATCCTTACTTGTCTTCATGCTTGCTCAGAGGCCTGTGCCAAATATTTCTGTATTTTCACCCATGAAGCTTACTTTATTTTTGTTACAGGAGGAATACTTACATATTTTAATGGACCAAATTGTAGAGGGTATGTTTTAAAAGAATGTGGAACAATAGCCTGTATACCCACGTATCTTTTTAATGAGCTGGTTTGCCAGAAACAAGTTGTATCACTTTTTAAAGGAAAATTTAAAAAATATCTGTATGTAATCACCTTTTATTGAAAAGAAGGTTAAGCTTGTTAAACAGTGGCAATATAACAAATGTATTTTCATTTGTATTTCAAAAAATAAAATATTGGAAGAATCCCCCAATTTTTCTTTCCATCAGTTAGACATTGAGTAAAGACATATTTTTCAGTTTGAGGTAGCTCTACAGTCAATAAAATTATTAACAGAGCTTGAACTGCAACTAAGATCTTCAAAAATGGTAGTCTTTTGAATTGTAAAGAACAACAGGAAAACAAAGGAGGAGGCTACAATGTTTGATAAGAAATGTACTCATTATCTTGCCCATGTAATTGTAACCCCTCTGTACAGTATTTTCACAATTAAAAAAAAGAACAACAGGAAATTAGTAAGTAAATTTGAGCTCAATTTAGAGAAGCTGGGCTGGGAAGGTGGCTCAGTGGTAGAGCGCTTGCCTTGCATGCATGAGGCCCTAGGTTTGATTCCTCGGCACCACATAAGCAAAAAGAAAAAAGCCGGAAGTGACACTGTGGCTCAAGTGGTAGAGCTCTAGCCTTGAGCTGAAGAGCTGAGGGACAGCGCCCAGGCCCAGAGTTCAGGCCCCACAACCGGACCAAAAAAAAAAAAATTTAGAGAAGCTTCTTAAATGATTCTTAGTCAAGACATCTAATGAAGTCTAAGTGACTATTTTTTAATTTGAATTTTATGCTAAAAACATTCCCTGAAGTGATCCAGGTGAGCTCACAAACTTGCATTAAACCTAATGACCAGTAATTAAAATAACTTTTGAAAACATGAAATTTAAGATTGACTACATAAACATTTTGAGAACTGATACTTTTAATCCTTGTCAGGTAAGCTTCTTGCCTGAGAAATGAAGACCTGAATATGTCAATAGGCTAATAATAGTGGGAGAATCCTGTGTACATGGCGAGGTGAATAAGTTACGACAAATGCCAGGAAGGGAACTAAAAGGAACAATCCAAAGGCACCACTTCATATTAACATACTTGTTTCCCAACCTTGTCCACCTAGGAAAACATACTCTATATTTTAAAATCCAGACGCCCATTCCTTCCAATCCACAGAATCATTATGTGGAATACATTATGTGGATTTCAGCTTAGCTCTCAAGCTACCAATGATCTGTTATAACTCCCCACCCGCCTCTGCCACATAAGGAGCAAGTCATCCACAAATTTGTAAATGTGTCTTCTGTGTTTTAACCTAAGTCACTATTCTTTTTTTCCTAGTAATGGGATCTTGAACTCAGGCCCTGGGTGCTATCCCTTTGCTTTCTTCATTCAAGGCTGGTGCTCTATTACTGGAGCCACCTTTCTACTTCTGGGTTTTTACTAGTTGATTGGAGATAAGAGTCTCATGGACTTTCCAGCTCAGACTGGCTTCAAACCTTTATCCTCTAATTTCAACTTCTTGAGTTTCTAGGATTACAGGCATGAGCCACCAGCACATAGCTAGGTCATTATTCTTAATCTTGGGTTCAAGAAGTATATAAATCATCTAAAACTGTATGTGACACTAATTTATGTATAAGGCATTTTTAAATGGTGAGGAGATCCAGCGTTTTCAACAGATTCTCAGAGTGATCTGCGACCTCAATAGCTAAGTATTGATCCCACTATCCCACAGTATTTTGAACAAGATAGTGTTAATAAGGAAGGTCAGTACTCTTTAAAGCTCTAGTAGAGCCTTCTTTCCAGCACTGACACACCAGAATTTGGGGGATATGTTTAATGACTTTATCATGTCACTGCATTTTCTTGTGACATTCCTCCATCATAAAAGTGGAAGGGAAAATGAATTTCAGCTACTTGGGCATTTTAGTAATTGAGATTTTTTTACTAATGGGCTTTAATTTTCAATCTCAAAGTATTAGGTCATTGTTAAGACCCTTTTCATTTTGTTTCCTGTAGCCATCAGACACTATATTATCATAGTATTTCATCTCTGAATGAATGCTTCAAAAATCCCTGAGTTTGGCAGAAATTTAACACACCAGAGAAAAATACCAAAGTAAAAGCTTGCTTGGACATGTAATTAACATTAATTTCCATTCACCTTAGAACCTACAAAGAGTATCTCAAGTGCCATATAAATATGATCTATAGAAAAAATTCTCTACATGAAAAACTGTATGTGATATGTTAGAGGTTCATTATCTTCTTTGAAAAGCATCTAGCACAGAAGGAAAAGACAGAAAGTATAATACTCTATGTCCCATTAGAATAAATGCCAGGGGGCTGGAATGTAGCTCAGTGGCAAAGCGCTTGCCTAGCAAGTGCAACGTCCTGGGTTCGATCCCCAGTACCAAAAAAGAAAAGAAAAAAAAGAATAAATGCCAGGGAAAGGCAAAACTAATTTCTAGTGATGGAGAACATATTGGTGGTTGTCTAGGTCCATGACACAATGAGATTTTACAGAGGCTCATTTCAGGCTGATGGATATGGTTTATGTCTAGATGAATATGTTGGCTTCATGGGTGTGCAAAACTGTCAAAACTTTAAATTGTACACTTAAAGTGGGTACACTTTATACTGCATAAATTACATGTTGATAAAGTTTGTTAAAAGATTTTATCTTAGGAGTCATTAAAATGCATTTTTATTGAGCCTTAAGATGTATGATTGGTTACATAAGTAAAAGAGTAAGTCTACTTATAAATTTCTCCTAGGTAGGATATTAGTCAAATATGAAAATGCTTTTCAGCAGATAAAAACTGAGATTAATGCATTTTAGGTAATATTTAGCATTTATACAAGAATGCTATGCATCTTATTCATGCAGGCTATATGAACAGTAAAAGAGATTACTTGAAGAATTAGTTGAAATTATCTAAAAGCCATCTAATCATTTATTTATTAACACTCTTCTTAATCTGCCCCTTAGCATCAGACACTATGGTAGTACAACTTGGCTTATTCAAAGCTAAATAGCACATCCATCTATCATACAAACACTTTATATTTACCAAAGGAAGATTACATTTAAAATTGTTTGCCTATATTTTATTTGGTATCTAAGAATTGAGTTGCCCCCAGATGGCCCATGTTCTGGACCAGTGCATAATAATTCTTTATCATACTTATAGAGCCCTCTCCCCATGTCAAAATGAACTGTGAAGAGCAAAGAGAATCAAGTGCTTTTGCACAAATGGACAACCATTGTACATTGGATGAACCATGTGAAAAGACACCACAAGAGGAGATACTCAGTTTCACACTACCCAGTAACCCAACCCTATTGAAAAGATCCAAAGTCCTGACAGTTTCCATACAATGTCCTTATCCAGTTGCCTCCCTCGCTCACTGAGAGATACTTTTGCTTTGCTAATAAATCACTCTTTACTATTTAAAACAACTGAGTTGTAATCAAAACATAACACTTTGACACCAGAGTAACTTTTGGGAAATTTAACATGATAAATTGAAAAGCTTGACCTCAAAGTTATGTTCCAAATAATACATACCCTTATATTTTCTTCTCTGTTGTTTTGGAGAAATTTTTTCCCTAATCTATGAACTAATGCTATTGAACTGTTTTCTTAGTGGAAAATATAAAAGTGAACAGAGAGGCCTGACAACTTATCCTAGAAATGCTATAGAGTTTATGTCAATTTGCTACATGTGTAAGTGACCATAATGACGAGTAGAGGAAAAACAAATAGAAAATAAGATTTTCTGCAATATAACTAGAGTTGTTGCAAAAGCCTTTTAACTGAGTTAGGAATCACTTACCCTACATTCTTTAGTATTCTGTTCTGATAATGCAGGAACCCTCGCATTTAGTTAGCAGTGAGCATTAACCCATTTGTTTTGGATTTATGTTAAGCCCGAGCACCTTGTTAGAAGAGGGTTAGTCAGAATTGAAGGAGGGGATGGAAGCTCATTAGGTCAACTGAATTCCAAACACCAGTAATGGGATCCTTGGTGATAATTCTGCATATAGGGGTCAAGTTATATCTTAACCATTTCCTTTTCCTCATCACCCTGGGGTTCAACTGTAACCTCAGGCTCTGGCTCTGCCTCTGCCTCTGCCTCTGCCTCTGCCTCTGCCTCTGCCACAGGCTCTGCCTCTGCCACAGGCTCGGACTCAGGCACTGGCTCTACCTGAATCTCAACCTCTGACATAGGCTCTGGCCCTAGGAAAGGATCAGGGATGGCATCCAGCTGTGATTTAGGCTCAGAAATTGGTTCCAGGACAGTATTAGGGTCAACCACATGAATGGAGGGTGGCAGAGATGCTTCTATCTTGGCAGCGTCTTCAGTTGGCATTCCTTCAACCTCTCTGGTTTGGTTTATGTTTGTCATTGGCCTACAAGAAAGCAGACCCAGACAAGAACAAGAAAACGCTAACTTCATTCTCACATACATACATTGAATATTATGACTGAATTTACCCACCATTCCTCTCTCCATTCATCTGCCCTCTCATCCCTTAACCTTCCCTATACAACACATATTTGAGCTTCCTCATATTCACTTTGTTAAACTGTGTTAGTTGTTCAAAAGAGTTACACCATTGCAATACCCCCCTGCATATACCATACCTTGGTCAAAATGTTAGTGTTTGTGTTTGTGTGTGTGTGTGTGTGTGTGTGTGTGTGTATACCCATGAACCTGTATATGTTTTCATATACGTTTATAACTTAGATCAAACTCCTATGTATGAGAGAAACATGAGCCTTTTGTCTCTCTCAAACTTACTTCATTCACTTAACATAATTTTTCCATGTTCTTCCATCCAGAACCATGTTATTTATTCTTTCTGATTATTCTTTCTGATTATTCTCTGATTTTTCTGATTATTCTCATTATTCTTTCTGATAGATTAGTAAAATTACATTGTGTGTGTGTGTGTGTGTGTGTGTGTGTGTGTGTGTGTGTGTGTGTGTGTGTGTGTGTGTGTGTGACATTTTATTAATCCACTCATCTACTATACGGCATCTGGGCTATTTCCATAACATAGCTATTGTGAATAATGGAGCAATGAACATGTGTGTGCAAAAGTCTTTATTGCATCCTGGCTTATAATCTTTTGGAGAAATGCCCAAGAGTGGTATCACTGAATCATAAGGTAGTTCTATGTTTTTTGAGGAATATCCTAACTGCCTTCCTTGGTGGTTACACTAGTTTACATTACCATCAGCAGTTTGATAGGCTTCCTTTTCCCCATCATCCAAGCTAGCATTTGCTGTTGTTTGTATTCTGATGATAGACATTTTGAATGGAGTGGAATGGAATCTTAATGTTGTAGATGGAAGCATTGACAAATGAATGTATATGGCCTACACTACACAAGAAACAGGAGAGTGATTAGAACATAGGCTGTGGGCCTAGACACATTCTGATTTTTGTGAACTCTATCACTTTGGGCCTCTAGTTCCATAAAAATATTCAAAATTACTTTTATTGCTGTATGTTAACATTATATCATAAAACTGTGGGGGAATCTAAAAGTATTGTTGTGATGATTAAATGAGTTGATAAATATGAAGTGCTTACAGAAGAATCTGGCACAATAGATTTAGTAAATGGTAGCCAACATCATTCTTTGAATAAATCCAGTGAGAGACCAGAAAAACATTTGAATATCTTATGCTAAAAGAAATATTGAGGTATTTCTGACTAAAGAAATATACCTAAGAAATTTTTTCACTCTCAAAATGATGTGTGAATTGAAGTAAAGGACTTACTCCAGTTCTGTGGTGGTGCTGGAATCCCTCTTCCTTTGCTTTGCCTTTGCCTTGCTTTTTGCAAAGTACACGGCAAAGATAATAATGGCTGCACCTACCAGGGCACCAACCAAGGCTCCAATGATGATTCCAGCTTCTGGATCTGGAGGACCAAAGCAGCCAGTTAGTAAAGTAGAACATATTGTCATATCCTACATGTATACTGATGCATGAGGGAGAATATTTGGAACATTCACATAGCAGGGGAGTGATGTGGGGAATAGCAGGGGGAATAGGAACCCCTAGATTTCTACCAGTGAGATTCACAGTGGATGAAGAAAGATATGTATGTTAACTGTGCGACATAACCACTAACACTGACACATGCAACTATGGTCAAAGCCAAGTTGCTTTCAAACTGAGATTTGGAGGTAAGTCTCATAGGCTTTCCTGCCCAAGGTGGCTTTGAACCATGATCCTCAGATCTCAGCTTCCTGAGTAGCTAGGATTACAAGTATAAGCCATTGGTGCCCTGCTCTTTTTGTTTTTTTGAATCAGTTTGTCACTGTTGTTCAAACTGGCCTGGAAAGTCACTACATAACCAAGCTGGCCTTAAACTCATGATCCTCCTGCCTTTGTGACTTGAGTGCTAGAATTATAGGCATAAGCCACCAGATTCAGCTGAGAATATTGATGCTGTTTTGTTGTTGATTTTGTTGTTATTGTCATTATTATTGGCAAATTCTAACAGAGTATTATTTTTGTGGTTGTGTGGCTTGAACTCAGGGCCTGGGCATGGTCCCTGAGCTCTTTAGCTCAAAGCTAGCGCTCTACCACTTTAAGCCATAGTACCACTTCTGGTTTTCTGGTGATTAGAGATAAGAGTCTCACTGGACTTGCCTGCATGGGCTGGCTTTGAACTGTGATCCGATCCACAGTTCTCAGCCTCTGAGTAGCTAGGATTAAAAGCCTGAGCCACCAGCACCCAGTCCTAACAGAGTATTTAAGAACTGAAAAGTCTGTCAACTGTATGTATAAAAAAGTCACCTGGGTTTATAAACAGCATCCTAAAGAGAAATCTAGCCTGATATGACTATTGTCTTATCATATATTAGTATCTACTCCCTAGAGAACAAATTGCATTTTCTAAAGGATTTAGGGAACATACTAATAGAATACAAGCGTGAAATATAATGGTATACCTCCTATTACTCTATTAATAAGGTACTCAAGCATCTGGAGAGGCAAGAAAGACTAACCAAATATTCTAATTAATGTGCTTGGCTGACAGGCCTAGTCAAAAAGAGAAACAGTAAAAGCCACAAGGTCAACTCACGTGAAGAGGTTAGATCAATTTCACAGGAACTATTGCCCAGGCTGTTGATGGCAATGCACTGGTAATAACCTTGCTTATAATTGGTCAGATTTCCAATAACCAAAATCCCATTGGCTGAGCCTATCAAAACCAGAAAATAGAATTTAATGTTGTATTGGGTACCAGTCATGTTAGAGTATCACACCATCCAGTGCCCACGGACTTCCTCACAATGGCTCCCTTTCTGGAGATATCCAGGGTCCAACTAGAGCTCTGTTAGTAAGAGCTAGTAGCCCCTCTAGGGCCATGCCTGTTTCCACCATACTCACCTGGATTCATTGTCAGCTGGATTCTAATCATTGGGGAGCACACATAGCAAATCATCATGTTGGCAGGCAATTTTTTTAAAATCTCTTAGACAGGCGCTGGTGGCTCATGCCTGTAATCCTAATTACTCAGGAGGCTGAGATCTGAGGATCACAATTCAAAGCCAGCCTAGGCAAGAAAGTCCGTGAGACTCTTGTCTCCAATAAACCACCCCAAAACCGGCAGTGGTGCTGTGCCTAAACTGGTAGAATGCTCAGCTTGAGCTGAAGAGTCCAGGGACAGGGCTGGGAAGGTGGCTCGGTGGTAGAGCACTTGCCTTGCATGCATGAGGCTCTGGGTTCGATTCCTTAACACCACATAAGCAAAAAGAAGAAAGCCGGAAGTGGTGCTGTAGCTCAAGTGGTAGAGCGCTAGCCTTGAGCTGAAGAGCTGAGGGACAGCGCCCAGACCCAGAGTTCAGGCCCCATGACCGGACCCCCCCCCCCAAAAAATAATAATTTAATGAGCTTCATTCTGTTTTCATATATGCAGATAATGTAATTCAATAATATACAACCCATCACTCTCTCCTTTAACTTTCCACCTCTTGCTATTGTTTATAGAAACAATTTCTTAGGGAGCTGGGAAGATGGCTCAGTGGTAGAGCGCTTGCCTTGCATGCATGAGGCCCTGGGTTCGATTCCTCAGCACCACATAAGCAAAAAGAAAAAAGCTGGAAGTGGTGCTGTGGCTCAAGTGGTAGAGTGCTAGCCTTGAGCTGAAGAGCTGAGGGACAGCGCCCAGGCACAGAGTTCAGGCCCCACGACCGGACCCCCCCCCCAAAAAAAGAGTTCAGGGACAGTGCCCAGACCCAGAGTTCAAGCCCCACAACCAAAAAATAAATAAATAAACTCTTCCCCTACCAAGAAAAGAATATTAGACACTAAGGACAGGCAGCCATCCACACACACATGCAGTCAGCCAACCCCACTGCCCAGGCCTTACCATGCACTGCCAAAGATAACACTTACTAGAGCTTTCTTTCACTGACATGATGTTTTTTCCCTCAAGCTTGTTCCAGTAGTACGTAGGAGATGGTGATCCAATCTCAGAATGGCAACTCAGGGAAATAGGTTGACCTCTTTCTGGTCTTCCTTGGACACTACAAAAGGGCTTAGATGGTTTGACTGTAAAGCAATGACAAAGAGTAAAACTCATGCAGAATGAATGACAACCTGTAATAATTGTAGTCATTTCATTTTACAAAATATATGTCTATTTTTAAATCTCAAAAAAATATATTTGGACAGTTTTCTGGATGTACCACCAGATGGGAGTAGAGCACTTCAGAACCAGGACCTACTAGTCAGTAGGCCATTTAAATTCAAATAGTGTCTCTCTGTCTCCTCTGTCTGCCTCTTGCCTAGATTTATAGCAGTAAATTTCTGCATTGTGTCCTAAAATATGCTTTTATTAAAACAGCCAAATGTAAGCAAACATTAAATGACTTTGAGCATAGTTCATACTTTAAAACCAATTCCCAATGAAAATAGAACCCCTTAAATACTTTGGAATAATTTCATTTTTATACTTGGTTAAAAATATTTCATTGGTACTGTGTTTTTCCATTCCTTTACATGTTTTTTTTTCTATTTATTCATTGATGGGTGACAAAGGAGAGCTAAAGGACTAGAATTTGCCTGTGACTCGCATCAATACTCAAGCCATTATTCATCCTGCACGGAACTAGACACTGGGGATTTGGGGATTTAATGTTAGCCCAGATCTAAATTTGGATAGAAGAAAGATAATAGATGGGTTTAGACACTGGTAGGAGGCCTATCTTAGAAGGCTTGTAGTCTATGTATTTTATACAAGAACAAGGTAACCATGGAAGGAGTTTAAACAGGGTAGTGAGGATGGTCATTTTAACATTTTACATTGATCTCTGTGACACTAGGGGTGCCTGAATCAAGGAAAAGGAGGAGGCAGATTTGAGAAGTATTAACAAAGTAGAGTGCAGCTAGGCTCCAGTGAATCACACCTGTAATCCTGAGGCTGAGATCCAAAGAATCATGGTTTCAAGCCTGCCCTAACAGAAAAGTCCTCAACACTCCCTCTCTAAAATAAAAAAAGCTCAGCTGGAGATACGAAGAGTGGTAGAGCATGAGCCAAAAAAGCCAGTGAGTGGACCAAGAGGGCTTGAGTTCAAACATCAGTAATGTCAAAAAGAAAATATGTGTGCCACAGGATTTGTTAACCAACTGGATATGGAGGATGAAGAAGAGGGATGAATGCAAGGTGATTCCCAGACTTCTGATTGGACAGTAAAGCTCATGATCATGCATTCATCTTTGATAAAGAATGCAGGTAGAGGAGCAAGTTTCAGGGGAAGGGGTGATTAGGAGAAAGGAGCAGAGAAGTTCTAAAAGGAGCTGGGCATCAGGAGCACCCCTTTCTCTTTACTTTGTATTGCTTTATTCTATCCTTAATCACACATACACAAACAATGATTTCAAGTTCTATATATTCTAATTCATCCTCATTTTCTTTCTTTCTTTATCTTTCTATTCTTTCTATCTGCCCTCCTTCTTTCTTTCCTCCTTTCCTTTTTTGTCTCCTTCCTTCCTTTGTTCCTTCCTTCCTTCATTCCTTTGCTCCTTCCTTCCTTCCATTTTCTTTCTGCTAGTACTGAGGTTTGAATTTAGAGTCTCATGCTTGGTATTCTGGATTGCTAGGCTGGTGCTCTACCATTTGAGTCATACCAACAGCCTTGCTTTTTGCTGGTGATTTTGGCGATGGAGTCTCTCAGTCTTTTCTGCCAGAACTGGCTTTGATTTTTGATCCTCCTGATCTCAGCCTTCTGAGTAGCTAGGATTATAGGTGTGAGCCACCAGCACCTAGCTTTATGACCTTAATTTGAATGTAAAACTCACCAAAGGTTGAGATGCTTTAAGTCATACCTTAAATGCTTCTAACCACTCAACCGTCCAGTTTTTCCCTGGAACACAATAATGAGCTCAGTTCTGGACACACACAGAATACTAGCTCTGCAACTTTATCTTGGATGTGTCTAGACAAGTTACCTAACTTAAACCTCAGTTGGCTCATCTGCACAAAGTGAATAAGTGATTATCTAGACTCTGGCATATCTAGAGATTACATTTAAAAACTATCCTTGCACTTGGAATTGCTCTTCGCCATGGACAAATCTAATCCTGCTACTAAAGTTAATCTTCCATGGACTTTTGCTCTCCTCAGCCATGTCAAAGTTGTTAGTAAGAAAGCATGCATAAAATTGGTCAGTCACTTGTAGAAAACTAAAGCTAGATCCTTATATACCACCCTGCACCCGAATGAACTCCAAATTGATCAAAGAGCTGGGAGTCAAAGCAGACACCCTGAAAATATACAGGAGGGCTGGGAAGGTGGCTCAGTGGTAGAGTGCTTGCATTGCATGCATGAGGCCCTGGGTTTGATTCCTCAGCACCACATAAGCAGAAAAATCCAGAAGTGGTGCTGTGGCTCAAGTGGTAGAGCACTAGGCTTGAGCTGAAGAGCTGAGGGGCAGTGCCCAGGTCCAGAGTTGAAGCTCCACAACCATCAAAAAAAAGAAAAAGAAAAAGAAAATATTACAGGACAGAATAGGAGAAACCCTAGGTCTCCTTGGCACAGGCTGAAAGGTTAGACAAATGGGATTGAATGAAATTGCAGAGCTTCTGCATGGTAAAGGACATAGCTAGAAAGATCAATAGAAAGTCTACAGATTGGGAGAAGATATTCACTAGCCATACAAGCGACAAGGGTTTCATGCCTAAAATATACCTGGAACTCAAAAAATTAAATTTCACAACAACAAATCTTCAAAAAAACAACGGCCCAATAAATAAGTGGGCTAAAGACTTAAAGAGAAACTTCTCTGAAGAGGAAAGAAGGATGGTCAAAAGACACATGAAGAAATGCTCAACCTCCCTAGTCATAAAAGAAATGCAAATCAAAACACCACTGAGATACCACCTCATCCCATTTAGAATGGCTATAATCAAGAACTCTAATAACAACAGATGCTGGAGGGGATGTGGACAGAAGGGAACCCTACTGCATTGTTGGTGGGACTGTAAACTTGTTCAACCACTTTGGAAAGTAGTATAGAGGTTCCTCAAAAGACTTCACATAGAGCTCCCCTATGACCCAGCAATCCCACTTTTGGGCATTTACCCAAACAAGACCATACTAAAGCTACCAGCACAACTATGTTTATTGCAGCGTTATTTGCCATAGCTAAGATATGGATCCAACCCAGAGGCCCCTCAGTAGATAAATGGATCAAGAAAATGTGGTATATATACACAATGGAATTCTATGCCTCCATCAGAAAGAATGACATTGCCCCATTTGTTAGGAAATGGGAAGACTTGGAAAAAATTATATTAAGTGAAGTAAGCCAGGCCCAAAGAAACAGGTCCCATGGTTTCCCTTATTTGCAATAATAATATATGTCTGAGACAAGCAGAACGGTCAGATAAGTCGATGTTAGGTGAAATGAACCCCAAGATAAGGACTCAAATGGTTTTTCTTTCTGGCTATTGTTTCTAACGTATTTATAAGATGATTTCTTTGTTGCTTTGTATGTCCCTCCCCCACAGTATAACCCCTTTTTTCACTGTATTTGATGTTGGTATAATTTGTGGAGTGGAAGGGAAAAAACAAATCATTTAAATAGGGATACAGGTGGACCTATTGCACCAATGAGATGTACAAGATGTTATGTCGAAAAACAAACTCTACAACTTTGGCGCGGGGTGGGGGAATGGGGGGTGGGGGGATAGGGTGATGGGGGTGATGAGAAGGGATGGGAATGGGAAACGGAGGAGGAGGCAAGAATGCTTGATAAGAAATATACTCATTACCTTGCTTATGTAATTGTAAGCCCTCTGTATGATATTTTCACAATAAAAAAAAAAAAGAAAGAAAGAAAGCGTGCATATAGCTATAGCTCTCTGAAACATACAATGATCTCTATCTTAAAATTAAGCATTAAAGCATTTTTCTATTTTGCTTGTGACTCTCTGTTGTTTGACAATGACTTTCTCATATGGATACAACTTGATTTGCCTATCCTAAACTACGCTATTTAACTAGGAGTCCACTGCAGCTGTTATTAGATTCAGATACTGCCTTATTTTAGAGACAGGGATTTTATAGCCTTTATGGCAGAATGCAATTTTGAATAGAAAATTAAATGTGAGTGTTTTATCATAAAAATCAGACACTATGTCTTGAACTAAATTATGGACAGTAGCCTAGAAATTTGTTTTCATTTCAAACCTATGTAGGCTTTTGGATGATAAACACATTTTTCTTCTCTTATTTTTCATTAACAAAACACTAATTGAATCACTTTGATCCAAACCTCAAAACTATATATGTATTCCAAAAGTACTGAATCAGAACTGAACTGACATTTCATGCAGTTAAAGTTCCCAGTAAAACTTAGATGTTTTACTGGCAAAGCCATTGATCTCCCTTTAACTTTATTGCTTTCAACAAAAATGAGGTGGGAGGCAAGCTCAGATCTGGAACTAAGTGAAAATGCTTCCATGTGTTCTCAAACCTTCTCTAAATTAATCATTTTATTTTCATGTGCCAAGCTGCAGAAAGAAAATGATGCACATTTCAAATGCTCACAAAATAAATAGTCAAACTCAATCTGGATATTTTTCAGAGATTGATTTTTTCCAAGGATGTCATAAGTAATGGAAATCTCTCAAATAAATGGCCATCCAAACCTTACCTGGCTCTTTACTCACTGCTGTTTCCGTCACCAAAATTGTGTCCTGTCTCCCAAGCCCTACTCTTCCTGACATACTCTCACACATTCATCAATAGCCTCAGCCAGCACAAAACCACTTTCCTTGATAAACCTTCTCTGCTTTCCCTTCTGTAGCCATTCCCCTGGGTCCTAATAGCTCTTCTTCCATACCTCCCACTGAAAGCTTGTATTTTATATTATCTGTCCCTGTCACTTGATTGAACTTTTGGAGGGTGGAGCCTGTCTTTTACATCCTCCCATCTCTATTGTTTATCATGGAAACCAACATGAGCTCATGCTTTGTTGAATGAATTCATGAATGCACATGGAATCCATGTTCATTGCCGAGTAATGAAAAGTCTCTGAAAGACGTATTGCTAAGAAAACTCATCTCTAAGGCAACAGCAATACCTCTCTCTGCTCACAATTGGTCTTTCTTATTTCTCACATAATTCTGCACCTTATCCCATTTCCAGTCAAGGCAAGCTGGTACTCCTAATGCAATGGAATTTAACAACCTTGCACATGCTAGCCAAGTGCTTTACCAGTGAGCTACATCACCAACAAGAACATTAATCTTTTTGTCTAGCTTAATTTCAGGGCTATTCCAAATCCTTCTCTGTTTAGAATGGTTCTGCTCAAAACATCCTGGAGCCAGGGACCAACAGAAAATTAGCAGTCTCATAATTTCCAAAAGAGTCTAAATTTACAAAATGTATTTGTTCTTTGGAAAATTAATAAAGATGGAATTCTTAAGAGTTTGTGTGTGTGTGTATGTGTGTGTGTGTATGTACATGTGCATGTGCACGCACGGTTCCACCTCTGGCTTTTTAGTGGTTAATTGGTAATAAAAATCTCACAGACTTTTCTGCCTGGGCTGGTTTCAAACTATAATCCTCAGATACCAGCCTCCTAAGTAGCTAGAATTATTGGAATGAGCCACCAGTGCCCAGCCAAATCTTTGAGTTCTTGAGAAAGGAAATCACAGACTCCAGCCTCCTTATGTAGTTTGGATCCTGGCTGCCTAAGCTAAGGCCATATACAGTCCAGTCAGGTCTGACCACTGACCCAAAGACTCATGGGAAAGAATAAGTCAGAAAGAAAGTGAATCTTGAGTTCTTATGGAAATCAATTTGGAATACTCAGAAATTGAAATTTAAGAACATTGGCCTTTATTATTTTTTGGAAGGGTCTTGCACATGCTAGCCAAGTGTTCTACCACTGAGCTACATCACTAACAAGAACATTAACCTTTTTGTCTAGCTTAATTTCAGGGCTATTCCAAAACCATCTGTGTTTAGATCACTTCTGCTCAAAACATCCTGGAGCCAGGGAACAACAGAAAATAGAGGATTTAATGCTTCAACGGATTTGAAAATGTAAGGTTCTTGAGTCTTCAATATTTTATTTGATCCTCATAACAAACCAGGAAAGAAGACAAAGGACTGGAGATGCAGCTCAGTAGTAGAACTTTTGCCTGGCATGCAGAAGACCCACCATTTAAAAAAATGAGGAGGAGAAGCAATAACAACGAAGGAGAGAATTTCCAGAATGTTGTACAGATTTTGGAATAATACCATAAAAAGAAAAAATGAATACAGGTTTTAAACTGTAAAGTGGAAAGATATATAGACATGTTTTAAATAGTAAAATAAATATGAGCCAGGAAGTATGTTAAATATTAGTAAGGATAGGAGAAAGATTTGCATCCTTTTATGAAGTATTTCCAGTTTTGAATTATGTGTATATATTGCCAAAATTTATAAACTATGAAACATAGGATAAATATGAATAGTACAAACTTGCTATGAGAATATTATTTTCAGATTACTTCACATGATATCCTTATGAAATGATATGCCAAAATTGGATTTTCATTTGTTTTCTGAATATGATTAATGTCTTGTTTTGGATTATATTTAGAAAAAAAAGACAAGGGTAGCAATTACAATCCATCTAGCCAAAGAATGGTAGACTGATTTGCATGAAGTCATTGAGCACAGAATAAGGCCTACTCTGAGCTTGTTGTTTTGGGATTTAAACCATATCATTTTGTTCTTATGTATATGACTGGTCTTCCAAACTACAGTATAAACTCTCTCAGGAAGTGTTGGAGTAATATTTCCCATGTGTGCCATTACACCTCAATGTCTAAGGACTCAATACAATAAAATACAATGGGTTGAACTAAGCCACTCATGTGTGTGTGTGTGTGTGTGTGTGTGTGTGTGTGTGTGTATGCATGCTAGTCCTAGGGCTTGAACTCAGGGCCTGGGCACTGTCCCTAAGCTTTTGTGCTCAAAGCTAGTACTCTACCACTGGAGCCACACCTCTACTTCTGGCTTTTTAATGGTTAATTGGAGATGAGTCTCGTGGACTTCCCTGCTGTGGCTGGTTTCAAACCATGATCCTCAGATCCCAGCCTCCTGAATATCTAGGATTGTAGGCATGAGCCACAAGCACCTGACTCTAACTCACTTTTTTTTTTCTTTTGGTCATGGGTCTTGAACTCTGGGCCTGGGTGCTGTCCCTCAGCTTTTCAGCTCAAGGCAAGCACTGTACTACTTAAGCCACAGTGCCACTTCCGTATTTTCCTGTTTTCCAGTGATTCATTGGAGATAAGAGTCTCATGGACTTTCCTACCTGGACTGACTTTGAACTGCAGTGCTCAGAACTCAACCTCTTAAGTAGCTAGGATTACAGGCGTGAGCAACCAGCTCCCGGCTCTAAGTCACCCTTAAACGTTAGTTCTTGAGCACCAGTCCCTTCTTCTATGTGGGTAGCTGCAATGGAAAACCTCGTAGTAAACACAAGCTAGTTCCTTTTGGGCATCCATCTTGGTAGCAAGCCAATATAATTATAAATCGTTTTCCTGCCTTTCTAAGTGACTCAACTGTCTAGTCACTGATTTGATCTAGTTCCCTCTTTTCTGTGATGCGAATACATAGGTTGAGAGGATAATAACTAGATCAGTCGTCCCAACCTAACCATGTTTAATGAACTGGTTAGTCAATACAAGTTGAGCCCTTTTCCCCTCCTTTTTGTACTTCCCAGCCCCAGGACCTGCAGACAGGTGCTAAGACCCCATTTCCTTCTCAGACATTGGAAGAACCCCTGCTCCAAAAGCAGAAACCATACCTTCCTCATTACAAATTTTATTTCTCCTGGCACAAAGTAGACACTCAACAAATACCCAACAAAGGAACTGCTCCAAACTCATTTTAAGAGAAGATATGATTTACCCAATGTTACAAAATGAATATACAGATTACTTAATTCTCAACAATGGGTGTGGGCCCCTTTCCTAAATAGTACTAGCATTTTAGGGGAGTTGAACTCCCGTACTTTCCTGCTTGAACCCTTTGGCTAGTCCAGCATTAGCACTTTTAAGTACCCTCCTGCTTCCATTTGAAAGAATGACTTAATGGTAGGTAAAGGAAACAAATTGACAGCTCCTCTAGCTAAGTGGCTATAACTGGAAGTTCCCCCTAGAAGTTACTAGTGATTATTTATTGGGACAGTGGGTTGGTTATCTCATTGTAACATTCAGACATAGGGACACCTGGTAGTTAGATCATCTACTGTTGTAATTTTGGCAGTATTATTGCTTTGGCAATTATTTCTATATGTTTCATGAGTGATTTACCTTGTAGGTAAATAGGACATGTCTCTATTTCCTAATAATAAAAGAAGACGAAAGATATTTATTCCCAAAGACTTATTTGGCATAGTTCACTCAAGTGTTCTAAGCTGTTCTAAGGAGGGGTGGAGAAGGCAGGAAAAAAATGTTCATACCTAACACAGTCACGTTGATGATGCCTTGGTTTATGCCGACAAAATCTGGTGGGTTGTTAACATCGCAGATATAAATTCCACTGTCTGATGCCTGCATATCCGAGATAGTAATAGACGCATTACCTGGATCAGTGGACCCTACAATTCGATCTTTAAATCGCCCCATGGCTGAAGCTTGTCCACCTTCAGAATAGTAAATCTAAGACAGAAAAAAAAAATAACAGAAATGAGAAGTGGAGAGTATCCAGAACAAGAATAAGCTACCTGAAATTTCCTTCTGTTCACATTACCTTTAATAAGAAGCAGTATATTTCCTCCACACCAAACAGTTTCCTGAGGCCAAGATTCAATTCAGTAGGACATTTAATTTTTGTACCATTATTCTCAGACATTACCTCATTTGCCTCCAGGCAGCTCTGTGATGTCATCAGGGCAGGGATTGGTATGCCAATCCCTTCAAATTTACTCCCTTCACTTTACAGAACAAACTGAAGCCCAGAAAAATGTTTGAAATGCACACAAAATGAATAGTTGAGATAGGAGTGTAACGCAGCTCACCTCATTCTTCGTCCAGTGTTACTTTCTTAATTGGCCAGTTAAAGATAGAAAATAATCAGAACTAAACGCATTGCCTAGACAAATTCAAATGTCTACAGGAGGGGACAACTAGAGCTGAGAGAAGCTCCTAAACTTGGGTCAGGAGATTAAGATGCTCCCTCTTGAGTCTACATGGGGGAAACTCTTCATATAGAACACAGATGTCCAATGGGCAATTCATCTTGTTGTTGGTGGTGATGGTCATGGGGTTTGAACTCTGGGCCTGGGCACTGTCCCTGCACTCTTCAGCTCAAGGCGAGTGGTCTACCGCTTGAGCCACAGTGCCACTTCCAGATTTCTGGTGGTTAATTGGAGATAAGAGTTTCATGGACTTTTCTGCCTTGGGCTGGCTTTGAACCACGATCCTCAGGTCTTGCCTCCTGCATAGGTAGGATTACAGGCATGAGCCACCGGTGCCCGGCTTCAATTCATCATTTTTTAAACTATTTTATAAGCTGGTTATTCGAATTAATATAACTTACTGAGACCATCTGGTTTTCCAAAAGTTAAAACCCATATGTTCTTTAGGCAAGCAAACTTGGATTTATTCTGTTTGAACTATATGGTTTCACAGCAGAAACTTCTCTGTGAAATCACCAGGTGCCATCCTCTCTTAGTGGTGTTGTGAGGAAGGAACATGACCCAGCAACAATGTAGGAGGTCCTTAGTCAATCTTTCTCCCCATGTCAAATAAGAGAATTTAGACCCTAAGAGACTGAATAACTTATCTGAAGCCATAAATATTCATTTGATATTATTGTTAGAATTTACTACACTTAAGAAAGATCTGGATTCTGGGCTGGGAAGGTGGCTCAGTGGTAGAGCGCTTGCCTTGCATGCCTGAGGCCCTGGGTTCGATTCCTCAGCACCACATAAGCAAAAAGAAAAAAAGCTGGAAGTGGCGCTGTGGCTCAAGTGGTAGAGCGCTAGCCTTGAGCTGAAGAGCTGAGGGACAGTGCCCAGGCCCAGAGTTCAGGCCCCACGACCGGACCCAAAAAAAAAAGAAAGAAAGAAAGAAAGAAAGTTCTGGATTCTAATCCTATCTCCATTAAAGAACCTTAGATCTTAATGGCAACTGTGAGAACAGCATGATATGATAGAAAGTGACCTCATCTAGGAGTCAAATGACCTGGGTTTTGGCCATAACTCTGTCTCTGACTGTAACAGGTGTCCTCTAGTCATGCCTCCATGGTAACCTGCTTTGTGATAAGAAACAAAGATATTTAATCTCTCTAACCTTTAGTTTTCACGTATGAACAAGGAACCAGAACAATGTTTCCCAAAGTATGAAAATGCCTTTAGGTGGTATCTAAAATCAAACCTATTAATTTTAATATATTTTAGAGAGATGTATCTAGAACAAAAAAATGTGGCTTCATGAATAAGTATTGCTTACATGAGACTGCATTGTTGGTAGGAGTGTAAACTGGTTCAACCACTTTGGAAAGTAATATGGAGGTTCCTCAAAAGACTTCACATAGAGCTCCCTTATGACCCAGCAATCCCACTTTTGGGCATTTACCCGAATGATCACAAACAAGACCATACTAAAGCTACCAGCACAACTATGTTTATTGAAGCATTATTTACCATAGCTAAGATATGGAACCAACCCAGATGCCCCTCAGTATATGAATGGATCAAGAAAACATGGTATGTATATACAATGGAATTCTATGCCTCCATCAGAAAGAATGACATTGCCCCATTTGTTAAATGGGAAGACTTGGAAAAAATTATATTAAGTGAAGTAAGCCAGGCCCAAAGAAACAGGTCCCTTATTTGCAATAAGTAGTATATGTCTGAGACAAGCAGAAATGGTCAGATAACTTGATGCTAAGCTCAGGTTAGCTCTCTTTTATTCTGATTTTTAATGACATCACAGTAAGATGCATGGGCCATACCAGAGATCCACATAAATCCCAGGGGATTCAGATGGAAAGACCTTTTTTCTACAAAGATCAAAGGACAATGAATGTGTTTTGGACCAGGAGTAGGATATGATATGCAAGACAATCTCTTTATTAAGAGTTAATCAAGTAAAATTAACAAATATGCAGTGAGACTCTGACCCTATAACTTTACCCATGGAAAGAACTTCACCACTTTTTACCCCTGCTTGCTACACTTCACTTGAATCAATTTTCCTTCTCATAAGTGACACTAAGAGGGTAAAGAAGGATTGCAATGGAAACATAAAAGAGAAAGGCTTTATTCCCAGAGTGCTCTATGTGAAGGAAAGTCCCCAGTGCTACAAGCAGCCAGACACATCAATGGAGGGGATTTCTTTTTTTTCTTTTTGGTCCGGTCCTGGGGCCTGAACTCTGGGCCTGGGCGTTATCCCTCAGCTCTTCAGCTCAAGGCTAGCGCTCCACCACTTGAGCCACATCACCACTTCCGGCTTTTTTCTTTTTGCTTATGTGGTGCTGAGGAATCGAACCCAGGCCCTCAGGCATGCAAGGCAAGCGCTCTACTACTGAGCCAACTTCCCAGCCCAAATGGAGGGGATTTCTGTTAGGGGAAGTTCATTTTGTTGTACTGTCCTTGTAAAGAAAAAAACAACACAGGGCTGGGAAGGTGGCTCAGTGATAGAGTGCTTGCCTTGCATGCATGAGGCCCTGGGTTCGATTCCTCAGCACCACATAAGCAAAAAGAAAAAAGCCAGAAGTGGTGCTGTGGCTCAAGTGGTAGAGCGCTAGCCTTGAGCTGAAGAGCTGAGGGACAGCGCCCAAGCCCAGAGTTCAGGTCCACGACAGGACCCCCCCCCAAAAAAATAAGAAAAGAAAAAGAAAAAAGCAACACAGAACTATTTCCCTGAAACTGCTTATCAAGTTACAGAGGAAGGACTCCAACTGGGTTCCATTTCACACAAAATAATAATTCTTAAAAATTCAAAACTGAACAATGGCTACGGTCCAATCTATAATAGATAGTGTATATACTTTTCAAAAACAATCATGTCAATGTAGAGATCAAAGAGAGTAAAGGCCAGGAAAAGTTGAGATGTTCAATAGGCTATATCACAAGTTGAGATGAGTACAGTGCTGCTTTAAGAAAATCCATGCAAATCTTCCCTTAAGAAGTACTTAATCCCCCCTACACACACACACTTACCCCTGTTTACTCCCAATGCTCTCTCTGCCACCCTCTTGGTAATGTTAGAGGCTGATGAGTAGAGTCACAAAAGCACATTAATTATAAGAGTCTCTTCACAATCATTTTATAGTTCAGGATTTCTAGGGTTAAGGAGCCTTCTGAAATCAGATGGATATTAGAAATATGGGAAATGGCTGAGAAGGATTAGTGAGGAGTGATAGCTTCCTAAGTGGTAGTGGGAACCATGGTGATCTGGAGCCAGTCCAACCCAGGGAAATAAACAAAATGCTAGGCTGGCCAACCAAAATGCATCCACTGGCCAAATCCAACCAAGAGGTTTCCAATTTGAAAACTGATTCATTCTTGTCTACCACAGAGAAGGACAATGAGGCCCCAATGAGGAAGTGATTTTTCCCAAGGCCAAACAATTGACCTTGGAAAATTGATGAGACCTGGATTCCAGGTCTCCAGGTCTCCTTATTTCCACAGAACATGTTAAGAGAGCATTCTTGGTCCTGAGACAATGAGGATAGCATTCCTTCTATTTGGGGCCCTTCCATCCCCTGTTTTATTCTGACCATCCTCCTGTTAATTGCCTGATTCTCCCCATGCTGAGCAGGTTTACCACATGATGCTCCTGACACTTGCCAGCTGCACTGCAGGCTCCCAGGCTCTTTTGCAGAGCAGCCTCTTCCCTCCTACCATGCCAAGTTCCTAGTCACACAAGGCTGTGCAGCTGGGAGCCAGATTTTTCCTAAAACATTGTTTCCTCAGCTTTCTGCCACTGCTCCCAACTAGAGGCTTGGTGCATAAAAAAAAAAAAAAAAAAAGAAGAAGAGTTGGAAGAATTTCATCTGCTTTCAATTTGACTGGGAATTGGAGATACAAAATGTTTTTAGCTTCCAGAAGAGCTTCTTGGATCCCTTTGGGAGATGTAGAAGGCATGGAAGTCCATAGCAAACTACCTATTCTTTCCCTTCCAGCTTCTTGTTTTCTGGTGCTGCTCATAAAGGATCTAGCCATGGGGTAAAAGGTGGCACAGATAATGAAACCTATATTCCCTGGTCCATACTATGACAGCTGAATTGCACATGGAAGGAGCAGAATATCATGAGAAATGTTCTGTCCACAAAGCACCCTCTGACCAGCCTGCCATTTGACAGTGCTACCCACTATCTCAGTTTCTAGTTTGTACTACTTTTGGTTGAAGTAACGGAAGACCCATGCTTAAGTGCATTTCTTTGGAAGAGAACAAGATAGACTATTGCCACTCCCTTACATTGGGTTAATTTTTACCAGAGTTAGCAAGTATAGACAATTGTGAGGATGGGACACAGAAATGATATGCTTAGGGGGAGAGGGAATAATTAGTCTTTCTCAACAAAGGTGAGTAACACTGGCATTTAGGCTAGACAATTTGTTATATGGGTCTGCTGTGTGTATCACAGGGCATTCAGCATCTCTAGCCAGCACACACTAAATGTCAGTAAGGGCACCTAGTCTCAGAAATCAAATATCTCCATTTTCAAATGTTGCTCAAGTGATGAACCACTCAACACAGACATGTGTTTAACATAAAAAGGGTATAGACCAAGTTGGAAAATCTAAGATATCAGGGAGCATGAAGACACTAGACCATGGAGAAGAAGTTGTACAAATTATGTGTGTGTTAGGGATAACGAAGAAAAGACTAACACTAGACAAGGTCAATGTATGTCCTCTTCATGAGCAAGTGAAATCTCTGTAGTTTTACCAATAACAGAGTGGGTAGAAGAAGGGGCATTTGTGTGACTAGAAGAGCACCAGACAACTATACCACCCAAACCTCAAGTACACTGGAGATTCCTTGCTGAGAAACTGGGTGTCTGAAGCAGTTCCTATTTCCTGAGAGGGAAATTTATCTGAGAAAAGGGTCATGCTAGTGATGATCTTGACCTCACCCTCAGAAGACTTGTGAGATACTTCTGTGGTCTACATTCACCCTAGGAGAGTACATTCAACATAACGTATCATCTGCCCAGAGAACTGAAAAACATCCAAGCCTAAGAGTCAATTGCAACTTTAACACAATAATTGTGGGAGGAACTATGTGGAACTGGTCACTGCCCTAATCAGAGCAGCAGCAGCAGGGCTCTGTATCATTGCTAGGAGGCTAAAAGAGTTCCAGACCTGGACATGAGAAAATAAACACAAAATCTTCCAAAATCTTTTGCTAGATGTATTGCCATACACATATAATTCTAGCACTTCTAGGGAGTGTAATTCTCCATCTAGGGAGATGGAGTCAAGAGACTGTAAGTTGGAAGCCAGCCTGTGCTACCTAGTAAGATCCTGTCTCAAGAAAACCAAACCAAATCAAACGAAAAACAAACCAAACTTTCCCTACTTTGTCAAGAGTTTATGCCAATCTATCCCCTTCCTATAGCTACTTCCAGTCTCCTAAAGACTGCAAACAGTGAAGGAGTCTAGTACCCCAATCAGTGTTCTTACCTGAGAAGTCCAGCTACATCTTCCCCGAGCGTCTCTTGCATGCGCCATTTTTAGACACTGACTGACTGTCTTTTCCTCCATACCCTCAGTACTGAGGCACGGGCCATGCTGTGTTTGAGCAGAAATGGGTGGATCTGAGAGCCAAACACTACATGGTATACTGCCACATCAACCCAGGAGTTGAATTGAATCACTCAGTGGTCTGCCTGGCAACATCTTACTCCCATAAATCACAGAATTGTCTATCAACACAGCAGTCTCTTGAACATTCTCAAAATGTCCCACCAGCAATCCCTAGATTAATGCACAATATGCTCTACAGACTTTGAGGGCACAGAAATGCTAAAAGAGAGAACAAGCTTAAAATACAAGGCGAATCGTGGTTTGAAAAAAAATAATATAACTGAGCATGTGTGCCACCCATTGGCAAAGCAGGCTCTGTTCCAGAGATGAGAAGTAATAGAGAAAAGATATGGGCTCCCCCTCCAGCCATAGAGACCTGGCAGGCAGTGGAATTAGAAGCCAAACTTTGGCCAGGCAAGTCCTAAAGAGCTTGATCTCAGCTGTTCAGTTAAACTGTATGTATCTTATTGGGCTGAGTTCCCTAGTACACATAATTCAATTCCTCTGGTATAGCAGGAGCGTGAGTGGGATAAGAATTTTGAAAAACCACATTTTGTGAGTGGTGATGCTCATTATACTAGCTCATATTCACTGAATGCTTACAAAGTCAAAGGCTTCCTAGTCCTTCACAATCATGATTTCATTATTTCATTAAAATTATGAGATAGGTGAGTGTTTTTATTTTCCATATAGGAAAACAGAACCTCTAAATAATTTTAGTAACTTGTCTAAGGCCGTCAAGCCAGAACTAGTATCCATCCAGAGGTTTCCACTAGGGCTACCAAACTGAAGCACATGCCTGCAGGTTATGGGGAAAGAGGGGAAGGAATCTGGTTATCTAGACATAGAGACCTAAAGAGGATTGTAATAGCGGTCTAGGTAAGATTAAGCACCAGAGTAAAGCAGGAGGAGGAGAAACTCTGTCTTTTGAGAGTTATTTTTATAGGCTGTTTTCAAGCCAAGAGAAGGTCCTACTTTGCTATGTCATCCATGTGGCCAAGATACAGGCAAAGCACAGGTCTCATTCAGCTGGAACATGTTCTACATGAGACAGTAGCTCAGTGCAGAGGCCTTCAAATGATTTGGACAACCCAAAAGAGTAACTATCTGTATCCAACATTCTGAAGAAATAAGCAAATAGCAAGTAAAACAAGACATTCATTTATCATTATTTGTAAGTCAAGTTTTCCTTCTAAATCTTTTCAAGAGAAGTCCTGAGCTGAAGCCACACTCAATTCAATCCATTCTACTTCTTCCCAGACAATCCTAAGTCTAGTAAAAGCTTTTTGTTGGTTACAAAATCTTCCCACCCTGCAGCTCCCTCCCAATCCTTTGCTAGCTATAGAGTTAAACCAGGAGATGGCCCTGGATATTGGTATCAAAGGAGGTATATATAAGAATTTATTCCTTATGAACTCAGACTGGCTTTGCCTGACCTCCAGGAAGTTGAGCACATCTTGATCTGAATTTCAGGCATAAGACATTTCGGTATATGTTGGAAAGGTCTTTTTAGATTCATGTGCTACTGGAAGAAATGAGAAGGATTTCAGAGCTATAGATAAAGAATGTGTCAAAGACACTAATCAGGAAATCAAAATTTTGAAAGAATGAGAGATCATGTGATTATTGCCATCCACCCTCAAAAGTGATCATTTCATGCAAGGCCTTGGGTCAGGACATTTTGAGTAATGGAATCTGATAGAATTCTTCTAGTAATTGTTACTGGTGTTACCAATGCTACTGTTGGTCTAATGGTTTTTACATGGATAAAATTTACAGGGATTTATATTCTTAATGTTTTCACATGTGTATGCCAATTGATTCCCCACGTCATTCTACTGTATTTTAAATAGGTACAGAGTGATTCAAATATTTGTCAAAGAAAATCAGCAGTGAGCAAAACTGTTTAACTTTGATGAAAGATTAGCATCAATAGAGTCTCCCTCAAATGATGTTTCCCACTAACCAGATGTTCAAAATCTCCCATAAAGAGAGGACTCAGTACCTGGAAAGGGCCAGTGAGAGGTAAAATAACGCTATCCAAGGTGTGACTCCTCCAAGCTAATGCTTTCATTGTCCTTCACCTCTGTTTCTAGGCCTCCTGAATCCCATTCAGCTTGTTCTCCCTTTCTTTCTACTAACCTTTTCTTTCCTTCAAAGTTCAAGTCAGTTATATCTGACTCTCCCAGCCACACTGATTGGTCTCTTTTCAAAACTCCATTTGGGATCAGGTATCATTTTGAGAATCTGATATAAGCTTTAGGCCTTTTACCTCAAGGGATGTGTATAGGCAAGCATATTGTATATGCTCACATACATATGTGAAGGCATCCACACACACGCTTTTAAGGAATCATAGGGTTAATTCATAGAAAGAATTACCCTCAATGTCAGAAGATGGCAGCCTTTCTTTGGGATCCTTTTACCCTTCTATCCTTCTCCCACTTTCTTCTATCAAACTCTTTCCCCAGACACTTTGCTAACACACCCCATCATCTCACCTCTAACTTCACTACCGTAGTCCCTCTCTGTCAGTCTGGGAAATTCTATTCAGGACTCCTTCTGGCACAATAAGTCAGTTAACTTGACAAGCAGATGCCAAAAATTGTTAGACCAGATCAGTTAGGACTAACATTTAAACTGGAGTCATCTGGAAATAAGGAGCCAACTGTAATGGGAGTTCTTTCAGAACTACTTTTTATTTCACTATGAAAAGGGACACTTCTATCTACTCTGGAATACATAAACTACATAATGCTGACCTACATGGAATTGAGACAACAGGTATAAATAAATATGAAGAGAACACAATGGCCAAGTCAGTAAGCTGATGGCCTTCACTAAATACCTGTCTTCAAACTCTATAATTCGGGTTTTGTAACTGTTCACTATCATACCATTCCTTCACACACTTACCTCAATAGTTTTCAGTTAGAACTACCAAAGAGGAAGAGTTTAGGAACAAAATTCTTACAGAAATTGGCTGCATCTCCTTCTGATGGAAGAAAGACCACTGGATGGAGAGCTTGTCCCGAGAGGCTACAGTGGTGGTGTAGATGCAGATGAGAGTGACATCCGCTCCAATAGTCACATTCACATAAGCATCTGGGATGGTCACTTGTACCATACTGGCTTGACCTGAAAAGATAATCATCAGAAAACAATGGTACACATTCACATTTTGATAACATTAATTTATTTTACCACAAAACACTTCCAGAGATATTACTTGAGAGAATCCGTGGTGATGAGGAGATGGTAGAATGAAAAATACAGAAAACCTGAGCAGGCAATAGGTGCAGGAAGAGAAATTTCAAACAAGTTACAATGTGGAGATACAAATCCTAGGTGAGATAATAGCTCTAAATTGGAGATTCCTTCTGTATAAAGTCCTTACACACAGGTTCTTAGAGTCTTGTCTATCAACAACAAAGATCGATGATGTAGAGAAAAACCAGTTCTTCTCAGGAACAAGAAGGTTCCTTGAATGTGTGACCTATGGTTTTAAAACTGTCTCTTCTGCTTGTCCTAGACATATACTAATTATTGCAGATAAGGGAAACCATGGGACTTATGTTTCTTTGGGTCTGGCTTACTTCACTTAATATAATTTTTTCCAAGTCTTTCCATTTCCTAACAAATGGAGTGGTGTCATTCTTTCTGATGGAGGCATGGAATTCCATTTATATATATATATATGTATATATATATATATATATATATCACATTTTCTTGAGAGCTATGTACATATGACCATATAAGCTGATGTTAAACAAAATGAGCCACAAGATAGGGGCACAAGAGATTTTATCTTTCTTGCTGTTCGTTTTAATGTACTTATAATGTACTATGTAATTTTTTTTGTTTCTTTGTATGTTCTTCCCCCGTGGTATAACCCCTGTTTTCACTGTATTTGATTCCTGTGCTCTGCATGTTGTATATACATTTTTCTAATTTGAGAAGGGAAGGGAAATAACAAAATGCTGAAATAAAGATACAGATGACCCATTGTAACAATGAGATGTACAAGACACTATGTTGAAAATGAACTTTACACCCTTGGGGGAGTAGGAGTTGGAGAGGTGGGGACGAAAAGGATGGTAGGGGAAAAATAAAGGAGAGGGTAACAATGTTCAATAGAAAATGGACTCATTATCTTGCTCATGTAACTCTAACCCCTCTGTACAGTATCTTTTATATATATATATAGTGTATATATATATATATATATATACATATATATATATATATATATATATATATATATAAACTAATTCTCAAAATAGTTTTCTCTGGCTTTCAGGGCTGAAACAAGGAAAATCTCAGGCAAACTGGGGTGATCTGATCTCTAACACCATGCATGGGGTGGGACATTGAAAGATCAACATTATATTCATAAAAAATAATAGCCCCACATTAATTTTCTTTTGCACTCTCATCCTCTAATGAGGATACATGAGTATACAAAATCGACATGACTAATAGTAATGTCAGTCCTCTTTCTAATGTTTAATACAATATATTCTTATATACATTTTTAACTTTTTTCCATTTTAATTTCCCAGTAAATATAGCTAGAAATAACGCACATACAGGAAATGTTTGTGAGATGCTTAATAATTTTTTGGTCTGTGCTAGATTGAACATAAGGCCTTGTGCATGCTACGCAAGCTCCCTAACACTAGGCTCTATTGCCACCCCTCTGTTACTGATTTCTAGTTTGATCCAATTACGATCAGAGAACATATTTCTTATTATTTCAATTATGTTTCACTTTAATTAACTATATTAATTACATTTTAATTTTAATTATTTTCAATTATATTTAATTTTCTTGGGTTTTATGGCCAAGCTCAAGGTCTTTTTGTGTTAACATTCTATAGTAGCTTGGCATGTTCATAGGTGACATGTTCTATAACAAGAGACAGGATTTTAAAACAATGTGACTAAGCCAATAGAGATGCTATTCACAATAGTTCACTTTCTTTTGATATTCTGTCTAATAGAGTTATTAGTTTCTGAGTTTTTGATATTCTTTACTATATCTGTGGATTTTCCTCTTTCTCATTTTAACCCTACCAGTTTTGTTTGAATCTGCTGTTTTATGTGGTCACATGAAGAATCATTAGGCTCTCCTGTTGGATTGAGTCTTTTATCTTTAGGGAATGTGTATGCAGTGTGTGTGTGTGTGTGTGTGTGTGTGTGTGTGTGTGTGTGTGTGTTGTAGTAGTAGTAGTAGTAGTAGTAGTAGTAGTAGTAGTAGTAGTAGTTTCCTTTGTTCTTAAATCTACTTTATCAGATATATAGCTACCCTAGGTTTTAGAAAAATGTTTATACAGTATATATTTTTCAATCCTTTTTACATTCAGTCTACTTATATTTTTAAATTTAATGTGAATTTCTTTGGATCTATATAATTGTAGTTATAGCCAATGTGACTGCATTTAATAAGTAATTATTGGAAGGTTAATTCCTAAGTATGCCATTTTATTATTTGTTTTCCATTTGTTTCCTTTGGTTCCTGCCTTCTTATTGGTCACTTGAACATTTTTATGCCAACAATATTCATCTATGTATTAATATAAGTATCTTTGTGTAGCTTTCATAGTGGTTGCTCTGGGCTTTACAATATTAATATGAGTCATAACAGTCTATCAGTATCACTATTTCACCACTTTGAGAAAAGTATACAAATCTTTCTTTCATTTAAGTCCATTTACCTTCTCTACTTCTAATTTTTATTCTTCTGAATATAAGAATGCTATTGGAGCTGGGAAGTTGGCTCAGTGGTAGAGTGCTTGCCTTGCATGCATGAGGCCCTAAGTTCGATTCCTCAGCACCACATAAGCAGAAAAAGCTGGAAGTGGTGCTGTGGCTCAAGTGGTAGAGCGCTAGCCTTGAGCTGAAGAGCTGAGGGACAGTGCCCAGGCCCAGAGTTCAGGCCCATGACCTGCAAAAAAAAAAAAAAAAAGAATGCTATTGGGATTTTCTGGTATTGTTTTTGTTTTGTGGTGGTCCTGGGACTTGAACTGAGGGCCTAGGCATTATCTCTGAGCTTTGTTTTGCTCAAGACTACTGCTCTACCACTTGAGCTCCATTTCCAGTTTTTTGTTTTTGTTTTTGTTTTTTGGTTAATTGGAGATAAGTCTCAGGTCTCTGACTTCAAATCACGACCCTCAAATCTCAGCTTCCTGAATATCTAAGATTACAGTTGTGAGCCACCATTGCCCAGCTAGAATGATATAGTTTTTGTTTCAATCCTCACATGATTTGTGAAAAAAAAAAGTGAAAAATATGTTGATGAACTCAGTCACAGAACAAAAATGACAAAAAATGGAATTTATATCTGGTGAAACTATTCTTTGAGAATTAAAAAAAACAGATTCCCCATCAACAGAAAACAAAAGGATTTGTAACTTACTAAAATACACTTAAGGAATTACATCAAACATAAAGGAAATTACTAGATAAGCTCACCTAACCCTGTAACATTACCTACTTCGGAGGCAGGTGTTAGGGGATCACAGTCCCCGGCCAGCCTGGGCAAAAAAATGGTCACGAGACTCCATATCAGCCAAAGGCTTGGTTATAGTGAGCACCTGTTATCCTAGCTACAAGGGAAGCACAATAGCGAGGCATAGTGACACATACCTATCATCCCAGAAATAAGGGGAAGCACAAGTAGAAGGATTGTAGCCCAGGTGGGCTTGGGCATAAAGTGAGATCCTACCTTGAAAACTAAGGCATGACTCAAGTGGTATAGTGCTTGTCTAGCAAGTACAAGGCCAGTTCAATCCCCAGTACTACACAGACATACAGATAGATGATAGATGGATAGATGATAAAGTAAATGATAGAATAAAGGTTCTTGTAGCATGAGGAATACAGAAGGAAAAGATGACTATATACTATAGACAATGTTGAAGAAGCCAGACACCATCTCTACCTGCCATATCAATAACTAGAGAAATAATACAATGATGAGGAAGCCAGACACTATCTCTGCCTGCCATATTAATGCACCGGGAAGCCATTTATAGCACAGACCAAAATGGAGGGAAATGATAATCAACAACTTGAGAATGACAACTGGTTCAAATGTTTTCCATTATATTTTAAAATAACATTTTATTTTAAAATTAAAACATACATGGGCTGGGAAGGTGGCTCAGTGGTAGAGCACTTGCCTTGCATGCATGAGGCCCTGGGTTTGATTCCTCAGCTCCACATAAGCAAAAAGAAAAAAGCCGGAAGTGGCGCTGTGGCTCAAGTGGTAGAGCGCTAGCCTTGAGCTGAAGAGCTGAGGGACAGCACCCAGGCCCAGAGTTCAGGACCCACAACCAGACCCAAAAATAAATAAAAATTAAATTAAATTAAATTAAAACATACAAATGTATTAACTAATTTGAGATCTGCAAACTTAGTAATATCACATTAGATTTCAAATTGGAACTTCAAATTTTAAAGTGAGACAACATATATTTTTAGCTATTCTTTTCCTGCTCAAATTCCCAATACTCATCTATAATTCATTCTTTTTTTTGTATATGTGTGCCAATCTTGGGGCTTGAACTCAAGGCTTAGATACTGTCCCGGAGCTTTTTTGCTCAAAGCTAGTGCTCTATCACTTAAGCCACAGCTCAACTTCCAGGTTTTTTTGGTGGTTAATCGGTGCTGTGTCTCACAGTCATTTCTACACAAACTTGCTTTGAAATGTGATCCTCTTATCTCAGCCTCTTGAGTAGCTAGGATTACAGGTGTGAGCCACTGGTGCCCAGCTTATAATTGATCCTTCATTATAATATATTTGGTTACTGTAGCAGTAGTTAATATTGAACTCAGGGCCTTGTGCCTGTTAGGCAGGAACTGTACCACTTATAGGGTCTCACTACATTGAAAACCGTGGTTTCAAAATATATTACTTTCAAATGCACAGTATGTACATAAACAATATTAATGTATTTTTCCAAAAGGTAATGACTACATATTAAAAGTGCAATTTTGCAAAAGGATTTTTGTTTAAATTACTTTTCCTGAATAAGAGTTTAAACTATGACCTCTAAGCAGTCATTGAAAACATTTTCACTAAAATATAAAATTCCACCAGGCATTGGTGATTCATGCCTATAGTCTTAGCTACTGAGGTTCTAAGCCAACCCAGGCAGGAAAAGTCTGTGAGACTCTTATCTCCAATTAACCACCAGAAAACTAGAAGTAGAGCTGTGTAGTAGAACACTAGCCTTGAACATAAAGAGCTATCACGCGTGTAATCCTAGCTACTCAGGAGGCTGAGATGTGAGGATCGCAGTTCAAAGCCAGCCCGGGCAGGAGAGACCGTGAGACTCCTATCTCCAATAAACCACCAGAAAACCGGAAATGGCACTGTAGCTCAAGTGGTAGAGCGCTCGCCTTGAGCTGAAGAGCTGAGGGACAGCGCCCAGGCCCAGAGTTCAAGACCCATGGCCGACAAAAAAAAAAAAAAAAAAAGAACAGAGCTCCGGGTCCTGAGTTTCATGACATACATACATACATACATACACACACATGCATACATACATATATAATTCTTTTCTTGGTTTAATCTTAAACATATATACAAAGCTCATTTCTTGATGTCAACACACATTTACTATGTGTCCACCATGTGCCAGGCAGCACGTGTGACACCACTTTACTTTCTCTTTAAAACAAGTACAGATGCAGTATCAAAGTGTACACTGAAAGAAACACTATAAGTTTTTCCACAGCATTACTTGGATCAACTAGGGTCTCCTGAATCACTGAAGTGATCTGATAACTGTAAATGGCAGATATAGCTTACCCAAATCTTCCCTTCTCTGACTTCTCTGCATTTGTAAGCACAGAAGCTGGCAATATATTATAGCCTATTCCCATTCCATCTGCTGGCTTTACACATTTAGATATACAGCATATTTTACACATCAAGAAAAACAGTAGTTTCACCAGATATTCAAAAGTATTGGGTACTCTGATTGGGTCTTGTTTTACAAGTCATATGTAAGAACTCAACAGTATATCATTATTTTTTATTATAAAAATTGCATAAAACTTGTAATCTCCATTTTTAATGTAATAGACTTGCAGAGGAAAACTGTTAAGAAATTCACCCAAATTGAAGTAGTGGTAGGATTTTGGGGAAATTTTATTTTCTTACTTATATATTTTCATGTTTGCAACCTTTCTACAATGATCATTTATTATGTGTGCCTAATCAGCCAGTAAAATTTTTACATAGGCTAATTATTTTTAAAATTATCCTAGTCAGCCACTAGTGGCTCATGTCTAAAATCTTAGCTACTCAGCAGGCTAAGATCTGAGGGTCATGGTTCGAAGCCAGCATAAACAGGAAAGTCCATGTGACTCATCTTCAATTAACCAACAAAAAGCCAGAAGTGTAGCTGTAGCTCAAGTGATAGAACGTAACCTTGAGGGGAAATAAAAACACTCAGGGATAGCACCCAGGCCCTGAGTTAAAGCCATAGGACTGGCATACACATGTTAAAAAAATTACCCTTGCCCACATTCCAAACCCTGTGTCTAACAAAGGCCAGCTTAAGGCTCATTCAAGGAAATAGGTGTTGACTATAGGTATGGTTCCTGAGAGCTGGGGACAAAGCCTGGGCTTAACCCAATTGGCTAAGGATTGGAAGAAGAGACAAAGACTTTAACTACTAAAATTACATTTAAATGAATATTCTATGGGGTAAGAAAAATAGTAATGACCTAAACGTTTTGTTTAGGTCATGAGATGAATGCAATATTGGCTTCTGATGACTTGACTCCTCCCAATACCTGAGTTTAGAAATTAGAAATGAATGTTCAAACAATTGTTACCAACCACAACATAGTTTTGAAAATGAACATTTTTTTCTAATTGTAAAAAATGTATGGGCTCTGGGTTTGATACCCAACACTGAAAAAAATCAATATACAACATTCCTTTATAAAAACAGGAAATTTTGGGACAGAATATCAAAATCATGTAGAAATCTATTGTCTAGAAGTAACCACCATTTGCACATTATCTTTTATTAATTTATTATAGCTGTTTGCGTATCCCACTTTTTCATAATACTTTATCCTAAGCATATTCTTATTCTTATTTCATTAAATATGCTAGTCAATCTCATTTAGGAATATCTATAATTACTGATAACTTAAAATATCCTCTGTGTGTGTGTGTGTGTGTGTGTGCACACGTGCGTGTGTGTGTGTGTGTGTGTGTGTGTGTGTGTGTGTGCCAGTCCTGGGGCTTGAATTCACAGCCTGGGTGCTAGTGCACTACCACTGAGCCACAGCTTCACTTTTGGATTTTTTTGGTGTTTAACTTGAGGCGTGAGAGTCTCACTGAATTTCCTGCCACAGGCTAGCTTTGATCCATGATCCTCAGATGTCAAACTCCTGAGAAGCTAAGATTACACACACTAGCCACCAATTCCCAGCATTAAAATATTCTCCTTTTTTCCGTGCAAGGATAATATTTGTGCCTCTACTTCTAGCTTCCTGGCTGGAATAGAACTTCAGTCCTCTGATCTCAGCGAGAAGCTAGGATTACAGGTGTGAGACATGGATGCCTGGCTTAAAATAGCTTGACAAACACTATTATTGTATCTATCATAGACATAGCCTTATCATAAGGAGAGATTGGTATTTGAAAAAAAAGGCCAAAGATTTTCTGTATTAATCATCTCTCCTGAGTGTAATGTTGGGATTTTAAATTAAAAAAAAATTTATTCTTTGCACATTCTCTACAACCACCCATATTATACACATTGATAAAAAAAAACTCACAAAATATAAAATATAATCTTAGTTTGGAAAAGCACAACTCTCAAGAAATATAATACAATAAAACACTTCACAAATCTCTGTTCTTCCCACATTTATGTCTGGCTCGAACGCAGGCTCTACCTGATGTAACAACAGAATACAATAATCACAAAGAGCTTAGAAGAAACACTGAAGTAAAACAGAAACCTCCCTTGCTGAGAAAATGCATTTGTTCCCCTTTGAAACAACACAATATTATTACAGTCTTGCCTCCCAAATATCAGTATGACACAATTCGCTAAGCAAGAATTCTACAAATGACTCAATATACTAGTCACGAGTCCTTTTAAGCCTAGGAGAGAAAAAAAATTCTATGTAAGAGTTTGTTATTTCAGTCTAAAACAAAACTCCATTTCCAGTTTAAAGTTTCTTTTCTTACCTATAAGGCAGCTTAGGATGAGGAAGAATTTCCAAAATGCAAACACCATCATGTAGAGTTTTTAGTGGAGAGCAACAAGTGCCTGTGTCTCGCCTCGACTAAGTCAAGTCTCCAACTGGCTTCTTCAATCACACCGAGGTTTGCCAGGCTTATCTTCTGGGCATCACGGAGCAAATATGCTTCCTCAGGCTTACTTATTGGGTACAGAGCTTTCTCAGAGCTGCTTTGTGTTTCTTTGCAACAGTTTTCAAGGGGTGTGTCTCTGATATATTTGCTACTGTGTTAATAATAAACCCATGTATTTAAATTCTTCAAGCTCTTTATACACAGATTCTCTGAGTCTCATTGTTTCAACTCAATCTTTTAAAAAATTTTACAAGGAGGGTGAAGACACAGTGTGAATAAAATGCAAATAAAGGCTGACAATGCTAATTAATTTCAAATATTTCCATGAAAATCTTGTAACTGATTTACCTCTTTTCACTAATTAGGCTAGTAAATTGATGATACGATGTTTCCTGGGGAGATGGGGTTTTCAGGAGGGGCACAGGGGATTTGAAGCAAATAAAAAGGATTCATTTCTACACAAACAAAACTGAATATGTCACTTTCTGATTTGAAGACCTGACAATTGTCACTAATCTCCACAAAAATTGACAATAGAATGAATTGCATGCTTTTGTTTCCCAAGTTAGAAACTTTATAACACTTATACCCTACCCTGATTTTATAAAATGATATTAGTAAATAAATGCTTCAAAACTTCCATTAGATTAGTCTGAATTTTTTTTTCAAAATAAGCTCCCTTAGTAGATGGGATAGGGTTTCCTTAGAAGTGGAGGTTTACTAGGAGGGTGGAGAAGACTGCATAGGTGGGGAGCCTTCCTGAGTTCCTCTCAAAATCCAGTTAATGTGAGCAACTTAAAGGCCTTTGATTATTCCCAATCTCTAGATCCTGTTGTTTCCATGTCAACACTCACTCTCACATGGGTCCCTTCCTCAATCTTCTTCTTCCATTGTGATCCAGATACTCAGCACCTCACCTCTGGCTTAACTATAACCGCTTCCTAAATGGTCTACCTGACTTCCTCCTTCATCTTGTGTATCAGTCACAGACCAATATTCTAATTAAATATTCTAAATAAATTAAATTAAATAAATAATATTCTAACAGACCAATGTTCTAATTAAACTTTTTTTCAATAACATCCATTATAGACTTTTCCCAGCAAGTCCAAACTCCTACATCTGCATTCTCAGCCTCCCATGATCTGGTCCTCTCCATGTTTAAACTTTAGCCACATTCAGTTATCCACTTGAAAAATGTTGCCGAGGTTTATCACTCAGTCTTTAGTCACAGGAAATCACACATTTCAAATGATGTGCTTTAATGTACAGGAAATTTTCATTTCTTTTAAATTAAGAACCCACCTTAATGAAGAGAAGCTAATTTCCTCTTGATTGTCTTTTTCACAATGTCTCAAACAAATCCCGACATTCTATAACACTTAAGCAAAATACCTAAACTGCCTCTATGCAAAACCTATCAGGGACAGGAGGGATTCCATTATAACAAATTCTAAGAGATCACCTGAATTTTGATATTAATTGACTGTTTCTTTAAAGAAGTAGGTAATTAACTGGCACATGAAATATGGACCTTTATAGTTTTAGAAGGCTTTATACTTTTTAAAAACTATTTTTCTATTTTACCTTCATCACTGTCCAATAAAATAAATAGCACAGGTATAATCTATGTTTTCTCTGTAAGAAAACTAAAGTCAGAAATGTCCTTTTCCCAAGGCCACAAGGCACACATTGGAAACTTTATAGTGTCACAGTGTGATTGGAGTGCAACAAATAAGCTACAGCCTCCAAGATTCTCCCTTGGGAACTTTCAGAAATACATGACATTTGATTTCTTCTTCTTTTTTTAACACCTAAAAATTACAAAATTAATACAATTGTAAGGCAAAAAGATTTCATAGAACTAAGAAGTATTTAGAGGGGAGAAAAAGTCCAACATTATAGTTTGATTTTCCTGTTAAAAAGCATTTCTGTTATTCTGTCATATCCAACAACATTTGCAGTTCCACCCTATTTTAAAGCTGCATATTATTTCATAACATGATAAAATAGTGTGACTTATTTAACCATTCTCCTTTGGTGAGTTATTAAATTGTTTCCAGTTTTCACTATTATAAATATCTTTCTGTCTAGATCTCATATCATTTGTGCAGTTAGTTTTCTAGTTGGGTCCCTAGAAATAGAATTGATGGATCAAAGGACATGAATATTTAAATTTTTAGTAGACTGAAAAATTGTTCATCAGAAATTCTTTATGAATCTGCAGCTTTATTAAGAGTATGTGAGAATGCTGTTTCTCCACAGGCTTGCTAACAATGAAAGTTTCAAGACTTGGACTGAGAGCATGGCTCAAGTAGCAGAGCACTTGCCTAGCAAGCACAAGGCCCTTAATTTAAAACTAAGTACCAGACTCCATGCCCCCTGTGTCTCTGTGGTTGTGTCCAGTGTCCTGTCTCAGCTCCAGTCATCATGGAGTCCCAATTCAGGTCTCCATTGGAGCTGAATTGGCTTGTTGGTATTGTTTTTGTTATTTCTTTCCTCTTTAGCATGTTTCCTGGCTGTGTTATGTGTATTTGCATGCTGTAGGCCTTTGTAACAACTGGCGGCCTGCAGGCTGTTAACTGTATAATAAAGGCTCCAATATTCTATATTTAAAAAAAAAAAAAACTAAGTACCACAAAAAATGATGTCTCATAGAATGAGCACTGAGACATTTAGTATACTCAGCACAGTACCAAGGTACATTTAAAAAGGAAAACTGTAAGCAATAATTTTTACTAGTGTCATAAACTGAGCCTCTTTTCACAGGTGTACTAGCCTAACTGGTATTCTTTTGCCATAGCCTGTTTTCCATTGGTCATCTGTCTTTTAAGATTGTAGAAGAACTTTGCACATATCGTGAATCTAATTCTGGGATTTGTGTCTATAATCTTTTTTTTTCTTCATACATCACTTTTCAGTTTTATGCCTCTCACTATAAAAAGTTTGTTTCATTTTGTCAATTTTTTCTTTTTTTTGTCGGTTGTGGGACTTGAACTCTGGGCTTGGGCGCTGTCCCTCAGCTCTTCAGCTCAAGGCAAGTGCTCTACTGCTTAAGCCACAGCACCACTTCCGGTTTTCTAGTGGTTTTTTGGAGATAAGAGTCTCACAGAATTTCCTGCCCGGGCTGGCTTTAAATTGTGATTCTCAGATTTCAGCCTCCTGAGTAGCTAGGATTACAGGTGTGAGCCACCAGCGCCCAGCTATCATTTTGTCAATTTTTTCTTTGTAGCTTCTGAGTTTTGTAATTTCTCAAACTCAAGACTACAGAAGTATTTTTCCATGGTATTATTGAATAACATACAACATTAGCTATGCTTCTAATGCTTCTATAAGCTTGATTGTAGCCATCTCAGTTATAGCAACCCTATCCTTCCAGTTGCTCAGAACATAAGCATTGAGTCCTCCTCTTCCTTATACCATATCCAATGCATTAGCAATTTTTTCCCATGTTCAAAAGCTCTCCAAATTCTGACAACTTTCTCTACCTTCACTGCCCACATCCTGGCCTGAGTTTCCATCACCAATTGCCTAGACCACTGCAATAGCTTCTTAACTAGTCTATTTGCCTTTATTGTTTCCCCTCTATCTATTCTCCTCATATATGCCATAAGGATCTTTTTAACGTGTAAATTAGATCAAGTCTTGCCTTTGCCCAACTCTGCTGCAAGTTACCAATAACTCTGACAGTAAAAACTAAGGCCTATTTATAGGTTAGGTTAGAAATTCATAGTTTATGTGTTAAGTGTCTTTCTTTCTTTCTTTTTTTTTTGCTTCCCACCCCAACCCAAGTGTCTTGTTTAACACCTTCTACATGGTAAATAGAGGGTAAGTATAAGCTCCTAAGCTTGCGAAAGTCAGTTCTAGCACCCTTACTATTTCTCCTAGGGTCGTGAAGACCTTTCTACACAATCTGGCATACAGTTCTCCAGATCTCAACCTCTTAAGTAGCTAGGATTACTGAAATAAGCCACCAGTACCTACCTCATTTTTAAACTACAAAAACAGCATCCCTGAATTTGATCATCTAGCATATGAATTAGAATTATTTTCAAAGTAAAAGAATCTTAGTTAAAGAGTAATAATTTGTACTATATAGGATATTAGCACATTTAGAATGTCATTTCACCATATCTCAAACAATACAGAAAAATAAATTTCAAATGGGTTAAATGCAGATTTACAAATTCATCTACTTAAGAATTAGTACTTACCGGATACTGGTGAATCATAACTGTAATTCTACTTCCTTGGGAGACTAAGACCCGGAGAACTGTGTTATAAATCTTATCAAGACCAAAAAGTCTGTGAAATTCTGTCTCTGATTTGCCAACAAAGTGATGGACTGGAGGCATGGCTCATAGAGTGCCAGCCATAAGCAAGCAAGCTAAAGCAAGAGCATTAGGACCTTAGTTCAAGCCCCAATGCCAACCCACACAAAAGAGGGGGGAAAAGAAATAAAATGCAATTATAAAGAGATTACTTTGTGTGACTTGGGAGCTGGCTCAGAAGGATATCTAGGTTCTAGAAGAGACCAATATCATTATTGTGGCACCAACATGAGACAGAAACAGAGTCAGAGTCAAAAAGAATGAGAGAGTCAGAAGATCTGGAACTAGAAGCTTTCCATATATGTTTTTTGATTATCAAAATAGTCTTTGTGGAAAACTGCAGCTTATTGGACTTCTTTATGTACATTTTGTAGTTTAGTATGATGTTAAAAGTCTTAAATTACACATGAATGGGCACCATCTAACCAGTATTCAGTATCTAAATATTTTGTTTCTGTTATGATGGTTCCAAAGAGGATTCAAAATGCCTTAAGAGAATCACAGCACCAATCCTTTTTCCAACATCCTGCGAGGATTATCTTTTGATCAACCCTACCAGCTCTTCAAACTCTTAACTCATATATATCACTGTCTGTTTCCAAACTTGTGCTCCTTACCTAGCATTGTTGCTCATGCCTCCATTATAAGTTTCCATTGGGACATTCTTTATTTTCCCTTCATTCCAACTCTTTTGAGAATAGTTCTGAAACCTCTCTTCAGTCCATCTTCTTACCATCGCCTATGCATACTCTCTAGTTCAGCCTCCAATATCTCTCATTTAGATTGACTCTACCTTCCTAGCCTATCTCCTAGCCTCTAATAACCACTTCCCCTCTCTCAAATCTGTCCTTTGTAACCCTATCAGACCATTTCTCCGAAAGTCCAATTTGGACATTCTTTTGTTCAAAAATCTTCCACAACCCCATCACCTTTAGCAATAGATATGAGCATTTTATCTGGCATTCAAGTGATAGACTGCTTTTTCTGTTCTACTTGCTAATTATTTGCAACAAGGAATGTCTGAGCTGGCAAAAGTCTTACAAGTGATTTCCAGACAAAACTGAATCGTCGCCTTAACGTAGACCTCAGTTTTCTACCCCTGTGCTTCTGCATCTATCTGCTATTTTCTTCTCGATCACATACCAACCAAGTCTAATTGTTAACAAATATATACATCTTATTTGCTGCTCACAAATACTAATATCTCTATGGATTCTTTATGGAGCCTTACCCAATGTGCTCTCACGTTTGTAGACTCAGTTATGATCTTTCACATGGTTCTTAAAGTATATCTTAGCCAAGCACCAGTGGCTCATACCTGTAATCTTAGCTACTCAGGAGGCTGAGATCCGAGGACTGTAGTTTGAAACCAACCTGAGCAGGAAGAGACTGTGAGACTCTTACTCCAATTATCTATCCAAAAAATCCAGGCATGGAGCTGTGGCTTATGTGGTAGAGCACTAGCCTGAGCACAAAAGCTCAGGGACAGAGCCCAGCTGCTGAGTTCAAGCCCCAGAACTAGCACAAAAATGTATGCCTTATCTTTTGTAGACTTGTCCTCTTTATGTCTCCAAGACTGAAAGCTTCTAAGGAGGAAGGAGGGGATGAGGACTGGGTGATTTTATGCACTTACATGCTTTTTTTTTTTAACTGTATTTTTTTGTCTTTTCTTTTTTGGTACTGGGGAACAAACCCAGGACATTGCACTTGCTAGGCAAGCACTTTGCCACTGAGCTACATCCCAGCCCAGCACTTACATGCTTGTTTGAGTGAGGCATTGTGCTAAGAGTTTTACACATTATCCAACTTAATATTCCTCACAGCCTGGTGAGGTAGGTAGTGTTATTGTTCTCCTTTTGTAATTAAGGAAATTGAACTACAGAACAATTAAGCAATTTGCACAAATGCACAATAGGTGGACTCAGGACTCATATTTTCACCCTTCTTAGCCTATCTCAGATATCCCTATTATATCACTTGTTGTCTTACTTCATATGCACACTTAGTGTTCTATACTCCTTAGAGAACACCAAATGTTGTACCTTTCAGTTTTCTATTCCTATTCTTTACTGTATAAGGCTAGTGAGCAGCTATTTTTTAGTCTTGTGTTACCAGTCCCCTGTTGTAAAAGGACTCCCAGTCATCCTTTCCGAATATGGCTGCTATTGATTAAAACTTTAGTCCCCCAGTAGCCATCTTCTTGCTAAAACTGAGGCACAGAAAAATATTTAGATTATATGAACACCAGAGCCAGGACCTCCGGAGCATATGCTCTTAACTTAAGGCTAACTTACTGCTGCTTTAAGAACCCGGTAAGTGCTGAACAAATGTTTGGTTAATCCACTTTTCACACTCATGGCATCTATTTTGTATGCTAGCAGTCATTTACATGCATACAGTCATATATTTGTTGAAAAACAAACCTAAACCATATTACCAATATTAATAATAACAACCAAAATCTTCCTTATCCAAGGTTAATACTGAGCTGCCTTGAAAAAAAATAGAAAAGAGAAGCAGTCCATATTTCTACAATTCTCTAAAGAGCTGGAAGCTACTTTAAAAAGTGGAATCCTCCAGTGAATTCTCTGTTGGTAAGCATGGCAGTACTCCCATTGTCCTGCATACCCACATATAAAGACTAGAGTTTCTCTCAGCAGTGAACTGTTATGCACATGCATCCTTAAATAAGGCTTCTACATATCTTATTAAAAGTCTTCCAGAAGCTTCTAGCAAAATGCCAGAAGGGGTCTCAGTAGGTCTATTGAAGCAGGGGCATTTTAGGAGTATATTTAAGGAAGACCAAGAAGGGTCTTCTCCACTTGAATTTGGGAAATCCTTCTTCCTTGTCCTAAAGAGAAGAACCATGAAGAAACTTCTCCTTTGGTAAATCAAGTTTTAACAATAAGTATGAGTCAGCTTTCATTGAGTAGCCTGGGATTGCTTACCTAGTGATAGTAGCAAGGCTGGAAAGGGTTAGTACCAGGAACTCCATGTTAACTGATAGTGTGACTCAACTTGCTGTGTACATTAAAGTGTTTGGGGAAGCCTACTCCTAGGCAATTTGTGTTGACGCACTGTACAAACACATGTCATAAAGTCTGCTTTGAAAAACTTCACATGTATGGGCAGTTACACAGCGCCCATGTGTACACACACACACACACACACACACACACACACACACAACACACACACACACATGCACACACATTTCTATTCAACCCAAAGACATCCTAGGTCCTCCAGCTCCTTCCATTCAGGAGATGTCAAACTTGACCTAAACTATGCGAAATCACACTCTATTACATTATTCTAGGGCCCTGTTTTTTATGGGTTGCATCCAACATTCACTAAAAATATACCTGAGAGAAATTAGCCCTAAAAACCAGAGATTTTGATACTAAAGTTGAGAGATGAAGCATTTCATACCTGCCCTTACTGGCCAATGTTACCTGTGACATAGTGAAGCTGAAAACTTACCAAATGACAGGCCCTGGATTAAATATTTTGCAATAATCCTATGAAAGATATATTAGTTATATTCATTTATGGATGCAGAAAAGGAAGTTCATGAGGCAAATGGCTTGCTATGGTCTCATAGCTTTTAATTGTCAGAACCAGGACTTAGATGTAAGCTCCAAAATCTATATCAAGATGTAAGAAGACCTCCTGGCATTGGCCAAAAGATGGTAAAATGCATAGTCAACACATACCAACTTTCCAGGCTCATGCTCTTTCTGAGAAATCAAGAAAATACAAAACAAAAATTAAGAAAGAATCTAGGATTGTGAAAGACTGTATTAGGTGATATAGACAACAAATAAATGCAAGTACAAGCTGGGCACTGGTGGCTCATGCCTGTGATTCTAGCTACTCAGGAGGCTGGTATCTGAGTATCACAGTTCAAAGCTAGCCCAGGCAGAAAAGTCCATGTGACTCTTATCTTCAATTAACTACCGGAAAACTGCAAGTGGCACTATGGCTCGAAGTGCTAGAGCTCTAGCCTTGAGCAAAGAGCTTACAGATAGTGCCCATGTTCCAAGTTCAAGCCCCATGCCTAACAAAAGAAAGGAAGAAAGAGAAGGAAAGAAGGGAGGAAGGAAGGAAGGAAGAAAGGAAGGAAGGAAGGAAGGAAGGAAGGAAGGCAGGAAGGCAGGAAAAAGAAAGGAAGAAAAAAAGACATGCAAGTACAAATAAATTCTCTTTACTGGGTGAATTCATTGGGGCCTATTAGAAGCAGAAAGAAATGCTAATAGGATTTGAGCAAGATTTCATAAAATGATTCGTAATAATTGTACATATTTATGATGTACAATTGCTATTTGTATCTATGGATTCAATATGTAATGATCCAAGCAGAGCTGGGTTTTTAAAGGTGAAGATTTAGAATGGAAAGAGACAGGTGGCATATCAGAGGGCAATAATGACAGAAAAGCATAGAACTAGATTGTTTGTAAGGAAAGGCCAGATGGAAACCATCATTGATACTATCTTAATAGGAAAGAGTTTGTTAAGATGTGAGTTAGACATGAAGGAAGTCACAAAATGTAGGCAGGGAGACAAGGAGAACACACTGAAGTCAAATTCTATTGGATTTGGTTTAAATCAGACAAAGCAAACAAAAACCTTGGTTTAGGGTTTGTTTTGGTTTAATTTTTTAAAATTTTGCTTGTTTGTGTATATATTTGTTGTTAGCACTGTGTGTACTTTGCTTTTCCTAACTTTGATTTGCTCTTGTAATTGTTCCTTTTCCTTCATTCTTCCATCCTTTCCTTCTTCCTTTCTTCCTTCCATCCTTCTTTCCTTCCTTTCAGCCTTTCTTTTCATCTTTTTTTTTAGTACTGGGGTTTGAACCCAGGACTTCATGATCATTAGGCAGGTACTCTGTTGTTTGAGTCACACCTCCAGCCCTTTTTGTTCTGGCTATTTTTGGGATAGTGTTTTGCCTTTTTGCTCAGGCTTGTCTGGACCAAAATCTTTTTATTTATACTTTTACAGTAGCTGAAATGACAGGCACACACTACCATGCCAAGTTTTTTGTGTGTGTTGAGATGGAGTTTATAAACATTTTGCCCAGACTAACTGGGAACTATGTTCCTCTCAATCTCAACCCGTTATATAGCTGGGATGACAGCTACATATCACTACATTCAGCTATTGGTTGAAATGGGAGTCACACATTTTTTTTCACCAGATGGGCCTTGAACTGTGATCCTCATAAGTTTTGTTTTCTTTTTCTTTTTTTTTCTTGCCAGTCATGGGGCCTGGGCACTGTCCCTCAGCTCTTCAGCTCAAAGCTAGTGCTTTACCATTTGAGCCACCACACCACTTCTGGCTTTTTCTGCTTACATGGTGCTGAGGAATTGAACTCAGGGCCTCATGCATGCAAGGCAAGCACTCTACCACTGAGCCACCTTCCCATCCCCTCAGAAGCTATTAATTACAAAATACCAATATCAAAATATGGGAAAATTTTAATATTTGGTCTTATAAAGATCTGTCTACCTTGAGCTACATCCACAGCCTGAGATCTTTTTCCTAAAAGAAAAAAAATGATCCTTTCTTAATGGAGTTATCCATGCAGAATACAGTCTGACAGTGAGTGAGGATAGCTGGGAGGTAGCTACTACATTCAGAAGGGGACAGGCCCTTTGCTCCACAGATCCCACCTCTCTCTACTGCTTATATGTAACCAGCCCATGCTTTGTAATTTTGAGAGTCCTGGCTTCAAGTAAAATGAACTTCCTGGTTTTTACTATGTCTCTATACATACAAAGAATGCTCAAAAGAAGCGATCTAACCCTAGAACTCTGTCCAGGTTGTTTATAGGCTGTTGTAATCCTTAGAAGGTAAGAGAAAGCTCTGTCCAACTCCCTCAGCTGAGTTCCCTCCTTCACCTCAAGTAGTAAGCCTCCCTACCCCCAAAGTTTCGTTTATGATCTCCCGGCTTCATGTCCAGTTCAGTACTTCAGATGAGTTGCCAGCCCCACATACACCAGGGCAGGGGGATTTAGGATTCCCACAATCCTTTGCAGGGCACTGCCATGGACACTGAAGGAATCTTAGAGCTGAGATCAGCAGAATAAGAACCTGCAGCCTTCTTCTAAGTTGCTGGGCCTTGACAAGTTATATCCTCTTCCTTATACTTGTTTAGTAAATTAAACTGTGCCTCATGGTCCAAAACTTCCACAGCTCATTAATCACAGTTAGTTCTAGTCTAAGTTATAGGACCCTCCAAGTTTGTTTTTAGAGCCACTAACTTTTTATTTATTTTTGTGAACATACTGTACAGAGGGTTTACAATTACATGGGCAGGATAATGCGTACATTTCTTATCAAGCATTGCAGCCTCCTCCTTTGTTTACCCTTCACATCCCTTCCCAGCCTCTTCCCCCACCCCCCAACCCAATCCTCCCCCTAGAGCCACTAACTTTTAACATGTTCCTAGGCAGTGAACTTTCTATCCCCTGAATATGTCTCCTCAGTTTTTCAAGGATACTCAGTAGTGACTCCTACTCTGAAAAAAATCCTTCGTGTGTGTGTGTGTGTGTGTGTGTGCGCGCGCGTGTGTGCGCGTGCACACACACACACACACACACACACACACACACACACACACCAGTCCTGAGGCTTGAACCCAGGGCCTGGGCACTGTCCCTGAGCTTTTGTGCTTATGGCTAGTCCTCTACCACTTGAACCAAAGCTCTACATCTGGTGTTTTGGGTAGTTAGTTGGAGAAAAGAGTCTCCTGGACTTTCCTGCCCTACGCTGGCTTCGAACTGTGATCCTCCAATTTCATCCCCTGAGTAGCTAGGAGGCATAAGCCACTGGTGTCTGGACAAAGAAGTCCTTCTTTTTTGCTCTCTAGGAAGATGAATGAATGTAGGTGGTGTGGGCACACACCTGGCTCCTAGGTGTTACCCCTGGATATGGTGTCTACCTTTGTGAAAAATGGCTAACAATGGGAATGTCAGGAGATGCAGGAGAGAAACCATGGAGGGGAAAGGTTAGGAGAAAAGATTCTGAGGTCCAGTAAAATGCCACCATCTGTTCTGCTATTGAACAAGCAGCCCCCGCTATGCTTACCCATGGGTGGAGCAGAACCAGGAGGGACACAAAAGGCCCCCTTCTGGGCTTGGACATCAGGGGCACATTGTGCAGAAAGAGTTGAGCTGATAGCACTAGAACACAGAGTCCAGCTCCTTTGTTTCCCAACAGCCTGAGCTTGCCCTAGGTCTCTAGCAATTGAGTAGGATGTGATCTCTTGACTTGCTGTAACTTTCTGTGAAAGGGAGAGGTGTAGTGGTGGGAAACTTGAGACTTGTTCTACACAGCAGCGTATGGGATGAGTAAGAGCTTCAGAGCCCTTTCCAACTGGGTGGAGGTGTGCAGCCTGTTCCAAGCCCCAACCAGCAGGAAAGAACTTTGGCCAATCTCCATGAGCTCATGATCCTCCCAAGGCAAATAATCCCTGCTCTGCTATGGGATCTACATCTGAGAGCCTATGGAAAGAGTTCTGAGTAAGGAGACAGCTAAGGGAAGTGCATCTATAAAAAAGATGTTTAAACCTATACATATCTCCCCAGAGTGGTAACTATTCACCCCCAAAAAGGATGAAAGCCCTTCTGTCATTATTCAGTGAGCCTATGTGTTTTATCGCAGGTAGGTTGAAGAACTTCATGGTCTGGCCCTCAATGGAGACTCTCTGATCAAATTTCCTACCTCTCTTCTTTTCCTCACTCTTTTGAAGCCACTCTGCCCTCTTTGCTATTCCTCAAACATGAAAAGAATAATCCAATCTCAGGACCCTTCGTATTTGGTGTTCCTTCTACCTGGTATGTTCTTCTGAAGCTATCTTTATGCTGTGCTTCTTTCGTTCCCTCAAGTCTTCACTCAAATGACACTGTCTCAGAGATTCCTACCCCAATTATCCTCTCAGAAAGTGTGCCTGTCAATTCCTAGTCTTCTATCCAGGTACTATTTTCTCCTTGTAACCATGATTGCCATTTTACATCATATTGCATATTGTACTTAGTATCTTCCTGCACTAATGTATGAGTCTGTGAGGGTAGGAAACTTTGGCATGATTCATCCTGTATCTCACCCAGAACAGTCCCCAGTACATAATGGGTACTCAATAAATATTTACAGAATAAATGGATGAATGGATAGAGAAGGGGGTTTCCATATATTTTAGTGCTTCTTTACAAATAGCATATGATCCATATATTCAATTTTTTTTTCATTTTTCCAAATATTTCTTTCATGCTCTTATGACTCAGGTTCTCTACTTAGTTCAATAGAAAAGAAAAATGAGTAAATACAAAATTACAAAAAAAGTACAGTAAGCACTAACCAAGCTTTCTGGAAATAATTAGAGAAGGGTTTTCAAAGGTGATGGCCCATGAAGAATAGAAGATGCTTATTAAGAGAGGAAATTCAAAGGATGAAGAGAACAAAACTTGAAGCAGAAAGAACATGTGCAAGGACATGGTTCATCTGGCCAACAGCTTTGCCATGTTGAGCCACTGAACAGCGAAGAAGCAGAGATGTAGATAGAAACATAGCTGGAGTCCAAGCAAAGACCTTTGTTTGAGAGCCTGGCCTGCAGCTCTTACCCATGAAGTATACATTCCAAGACCTCCAATGGGGGCATGAAACCATGGATAATAGTGACTTTTACTGTTGTGGTTTGGATAGGAAGTGTCTTGCATGTGTAAGTGGCTTATTATCAACAGTGTTAGAGACTTAGTAGATCCCATTGTCGACAGGTGACTAGATCATGAAGGCTCTAGCCTAAAGAATAGATTAAGTCCTTTGGTGGATTCATAATTTTATGGCATTTGGGAGAGATGAGAAAACAGATAAGACCCAGATGGAGAAAGTAAGTCACTAGCAGAATGCATTCATTGAAAGAATTTATCTTGTCCTTGGCCTTTCCTGTTCAGCTCTCTGCTTCCTGGCTGCCCTTAGGTAAGCAGTTTTCCTCCACCATGCCCTTCCAACATAGGTATTGCTATACTACATGCTCAGAAACACAGAGCCAAGTGAATATGGATTATAACATCTAAAACCATGAGCCAAACTAAATCTTGCTGTAACCATGAACTCTATAGCCAGAGCCCTAACTCTAGGGATTTCAAAATGTCAAGGCAATAACTTGCCCCAGCACACCAAATAAAGAGACAAATAGTGGTGACAGGCAAAGATTTATTATGGCCATGGATGTACTATGGGAAGAAGCAAATGAGGCATTTCATTCCATCTTCAGGGTACAGACATAAGCTTTAGGTTTAAATAGAGGGGAACTGGGATAGGGGTGGGGGAGATGTATACACAACTGAAGAATTTCAGACATAAAAAATGTGACCTGGGCTCTGTTGATTGCTCTCTCTGTGCTGGGTCTACAAATGATTTCAGAGAAATTGTTAATACTGTCATCAGTTGAGGGAAGCAATTTGCTTTCAGTAAGATGATTCTTCCTGCTCCAGCTCATAGTCTTATCATTATAAGTAATTGTCTTCATTTGGGGAATGTCTTGTGAGGCTCTACTATTCCTTAGGGGTAGTTTGCAACTCACATCTTAAAGATGTTGATCAGTCCTGTCCTTCTTAGAACAGGTGATTACAGAGGGGTACAGTTATATAAGTCAGATAAAAAGAGTACATTTCTGTTTGGACAATCCCTTCCCTCACTTTCTTCCAGTTTTTCCCTCCTATGCCCTCCTATGTATTGTTCATTTTCAGCATAGTGTCCAGTGAGTACCACTGTTGCATTTGTTCATTCTTTGTCCCTCCATTTCTGTGCCCCCCTTACCAAAACAGATCAATGAACAAACAAGACAAAAGGAAAAGAAAACAAAAACAGCAACAAAGAAAAAAAAACCTCATTTCCATTTTTTGGAGTTCATTTTGATAATTATTATTTCATATGATCAGATGCATATAGGTATTGCATCTTTTTGTTCCTCTCCTAAGAATATCCTCCTTTTGTCTCACTGTGTGTGAATGCCTAGAGACCTACAAAATTTAACACAAACTTTTTTTGGCTGGGCTGGCTTTGATTCGCCATCCTCAGATCAATCTCAGCCTCCTGAGTAACTAGGATTACAGCCATGAGTGACCAATGCATGGGAGTAGCTAGTATTTTAAAAAGTGAAATAGTTCATATAAATTTCAGAATTCCAGCTTTCCTTAAAATTCCAGAATACCATACCAGGCTAGACCTTCCTGGATGTAATTGCCCTCATATGCAGGAGTTCTCCCTATTAAACAAGAATTTTGCTCTCCATTTTGTCACTGTCCACCCAACTTATCTCACTAATTATAACTAATACCCAACACTAGGTACAGCAGAAAGTAGCAAGGCTAGGGATTTGATTCTTTCTCCTTAAAGCTCACTCTCAAGTCCATGAGAAAATCAACACCTGGCACAAAGAAGGCACTTCATAACACTCTGCAGAGTAAACATGTATATATACGTGTATATATATATATATATATATATATATATATATATATATATATATATATATATGCCATTGTCTCCTACCACCTGTCTCTCTGCTGGTAAATCTTGCCTTTCAAAGCTCAGCTCAGATAACTTCTTCCTCTGTGACGCCTTTCCCAGTTCCATGTTTCCCTCTAGAGCTGACCTCTTCTGTAGCTATGGTGTGCTGGATATGAGGTAAATGGAACTGAGAGAAGCACTGGAATTGTTCCAGCTGGACTGTAGGTGAAGAATAACATCTGAAGTTTGAACTTTGGAATTTGTGCCTATAAGTAGAGACTTCACAAATGGTGGAAGCTGGTAAGAATGTAAAATCTTTCTTCTTTGCTCTTTTCCTTTCTCCCTTCTTTTTTTTCAATCCCCTCATTCCTTGTACCTTCACTGGCCTTAGACGGTTGATAGATAATCTTTTGAAAGAATACTTTTGACAGCAGCTCAAGTGAGATTATACCAATGATCCTAAGGGGAAAACTCATGAAAAATCCAGACTTATTACCTATAAAAACCTCAACTGTACTTTGGCTCAAGGAGTCACCTAATGTTGAGGTGCTCATTCTATCATGCACAGAAACTGAATGTACCCTATAACCTCTATTTGAGTCATTTTAACTATTTGCACTTTTCACATCTTGGGTGCTGTGACTCACATTGAGTCTGGAAAGGCCTTGAAGCCAACTGAAATTTCAGGGAAGGCCAGAACAAGCTGAGAAACCACCCTCCCTTTGGAGGCCCTGATTAACCCCCACTTTTGTGCTTTGATAATATTTTTGTTGCAGCACAGAAGTTGCAGATTTTGAAACTTTGAAAGAGTTAAGCTATTGTCTAACTGAAACCATTACCTCTGTTGTCTTGTCTCTTGGGGGTTTTCCAGCATTTCAGATGCTTGGGAATACAGAATTAGATAACTGCAAAATAGGACATGGCCTTTCTCCATTCTTCCTGTGTTGCATCTTGTTTGTAGTGAGCTAAAAGGCATGACTTTGAGGATAGCCATTTTGAACTGCAGTGGTTTATTTGAGAGTTTTTGAGTATATCAAAGCTCATTCACTTACTCACGGGGACTTAGAAAAAAAGGAAATAAGGTAGTTGATTTATAATGTGGAGCTACTTTACATTGGTATACAATTCAGAAAGATTCAATATGTTCAGTCCTCTCTTAAAACTACCTCAGTCTTCTCTCTCCTCGAAGACCTCTTACATGGTACTCCATGCTGGCCTTTTTTCTGTTCTTTCTCCTCTTCTTTTCCTTTCTTAGCTTCCTCTCACTTCTTTTGTCTGTGTCCTAGTCTTGGGACTTGAACTCAGGGCCTAGGCACTATCCTAGAGCTTTTTTTTTGGGGGGGGGGGGTCCGGTCATGGGGCCTGAACTCTGGGCCTGGGCGCTGTCTCTCAGCTCTTCAGCTCAAAGCTAGTGCTCTACCACTTGAGCCACAGCGCCACTTCCAGGTTTTTTTTCTTTTTGCTTATGCTGAGGAATCGAACCCAGGGCCTCAGGCATGCAAGGCAAGTGCTCTACCACTGAGCCACCTTCCCAGCTCTCCTAGAGCTTTTTTGCATGAGGCTAGCCCTCTGCCACTTAAGCCATATCCTCATTTCTGGCTTTTTGGTTGGAGATAAGAGTATCACATACGTTCCTGCCTGGGCTGCCTTTGAACTGCATCCCTCATATCTCAGCTACCTGATTAGCTAGGATTACAGGTGTGAGCCACTGGTGCCTTGTCTCCTCTTACCTTTTGAAACTTACTTTCACCCTCTCTCAATATGCAAGTGCCATAGAAATACAGCAAGATGATCTCTGAAGGGATCTTCTCTTTCATTAGCTGAGGAAAACTCCAAACCTGTCAAGCAAGGATGCTAAATATATTTCTAAATTTATGGATCACTTTATTTTTTTTTTTTAGTCCAGTCATGGGGCCTGAACTCTGGGCCTGGGCACTGTCCCTCAGCTCTTCAGCTCAAGGCTAGCGCTCTACCACTTGAGCCACAGCACCACTTCCGGCTTTTTTCTTTTTGCTTATGTGGTGCTGAGGAATCGAACTCAGGGCCTCAGGCATGCAAGGCAAGCACTCTACCACTGAGCCACCTTCCCAGCCCCTATGGGTCACTTTGAAACAAATTCTTAGCTATAGTCAAGTTTGAGCACTAATGTTAGTACTCTGACAACAATAAGCATATTTATCGATGACATTAAATCTGAAATAGCAAAAGCTATTCAAGAAGCATAAAACAGGCTGCCAGACCACACTCCTTGCTTTTTTACAAAACATTGAGTACAACATCCTCTAGTAGGTCATTTCGTAAAGAGTATAGAAAGCAAATAGAAAAAAACCTGCAACATTATGTCCTTAGAACCAATAGAAAGAAAACAAAAGCCCCTAAACAAATACTACACAGATGCAGGTCCATGTGGAGTGAAAGTAACTGGTCCTACAACTATTCTGCTCTGACATGGAAGCATGACACACAGTGGATTTAACAAACGAAAATAAAAGAATTTCAGATAAACAAATAATATTTTAGCATGTATATGTCCAGTGCAATATTTAGTACACATTTACCTAACAGAAGTTTTGTTGTGAACTTTTTTGGACTTCAGTGTACTAGGGTTTGAATTCAAGGCTTCACCATTGTGAGGCAGGCCTCTCTACCACTGAAATCACACCCTAGCCCTGGTTTTATATTTTTTTCCTGGTGAGAATAATGTTCTATTTTTAGCAAGAGGGAATAATATTGACCTTAAATTTCTACACCCAGAAAAACTATGTATTTGGGTATTTTTGTTTTCTTTAAGTAGTTGTACAAATGAGCTGCCATTCACCAAATCAGTTCGTGAATACACTGCATCTTGATCAATGTCAACATTCTCACCTACCCCCTCCCAAAGTACCCCTTCTGTTACTTAATTTTAGGTTATATGTGTGTGTGTGTGTGTGTGTGTATGCCCTTTAACAAAGCAGTTTAGGTGTACAATGCATCTTAATCTGTCATCACTTCAAAATCTTTACCCCCCTTTGACTCATCCCTTCTTTTATATTTCTCAATTTTGTGGAAAATACAATGAATTCTTGCCTGCATTCTCTCCCTCTTCTCCACTTCATCTCTCTCTCTCTCCCCCCTTGGCTCTACCCTCCCCTCTTGCAAGCATCTATTTCCTGGTAATTATTTTGTTGAGATTCTACTCATCAGTCAGAAAGAATGATATTGTAACATTCATAAGAAATGGAAAGGCTTGGGAAAAAATATATTAGGTGAAGTAAGCCAGATCCAGAGAAACATAGATTACATGGTTTTCCTTTGTGGTAGCTAGAATGTGACTATAAATCCACCCAGTATGTTTACTGTGTGAGCAAGTGGTTACAAATGAATTAACTCTAATAATATAGACTCTATGGAGAGTGCAAATAGTGTTATTCGTTTTCTAAAAAGACCTAATTCAAAGCCATTCTAGGCTCTTGAACTTGCCACCTCCTTCTGTAAATCTCTGGGTCCATGTTTATTATTATTTGGATGTCCCCTACAAGAATGTCAGAGCTGGATTTTTGAAGATTACTTGTATCAGATTATCTCAATCTTAGAAATACTGACTTTTAGGGTAATGTAATTTGTGTGTGTATGTATGTATGTATGTATTCATGCATGCATGTAAGTGAGGTGTCTTGTGCATCTGTCCTCAACTCATACGATGTCGCTAGCAACCTTGCAGTAATGACAGTCAAAATAATTCTAGGAAGTGGCGCTCTGGCTCAAGCGGTAGAGTGCTTGCCTTGATCTGAAGAGCGCAGGGACAGCGCCCAAGCTCAGAGTTCAAGCCCCACGACCGACAAAACAAACAAACAAACAAACCAGGAAAATAATTCTACATATTACCAAGTATCTCCACGGGAAACAAAATGGCCCCTTGTTGTTAACCACAGGTCTATAAAATCTCCCAAGCTCTGAAATCTAAGTAGCCATGAATTTTAGGCCAGCAGAAAGGTCTAGGACTCAGGACAAAGGTGTAAATAAGGGTAAATATTTTACATTTATCAGCCTATGGTGGAAGTTGAAGCTACGACTGTGAATGGGATCACCCATAGACAGTACTAGAAGAAAAAATAAAATAGAACAGAATCCCAGAGAGCAATGACTTCTCAAGGGAAGCTGAAAAGATAATCCAAAGAACTAGGAACAATAATACATCTACTAATTAGCATAACTTACTTTCACTTGCCATGTGACCCTGACTAAATTGCTGAACAGTGTCATCTGATTTAAACAAAACTTTATGAATTGGGTATTACCATACTCATTATAGTAAAGAAGAAACTGAGGATTAGAGATAACCTGTTCAAGTTTATACTGTTGGTTGATGACAGAGACAGGATTTGAATTCAGATTTGTCTTTGAAGTTCACGTGCTTCTTGACAAGAAACCTACAGAAGAATAATTCTGGGAGCCTAGGGAGTATGAGAAAGACAGTGACCCATAGGACAGTATCAATCTAAGTCCAGTAGTGCGGACAGGTCAGATAAGTACAGAAAAATACACGGTAAATTAACAACAAGCATCTCATGAGAAACCTTGGTGAAGTTTCCATGGGTGATAGGAGCACTGGGAATGACAGAAGAGAAAACAGTCGAGATTCTGCACAGAATTTAGATTGGGAGAGAGAGGAGAGGGGTAACTTCAGGAAATGAAAGAATAAACTGCATCTAAGGAGATTCTTTTTTTAATTTTTTTTTTTTTGGGTCTGGTCGTGGGGCCTGAACTCTGGGGCTGGGCGCTGTCCCTCAGCTCTTCAGCTCAAGGCTAGCACTCTACCACTTGAGCCACAGCGCCACTTCCGGCTTTTTTCTTTTTGCTTATGTGGTGCTGAGGAATAGAACCCAGGGCCTCATGCATTCAAGGCAAGCGATCTACCACTGAGCCACCTTCCCAGCCCCGGGAGATATTTTTTTATTACAAACATTGCATCTTTGTAATAAGATTTGTAAGACAATGGTGAATTCACACAAATAAGAAGTAATTGTAGTTCACATTTTTGGCATTTTTGTCTCTCTCTCTCTCTCTCTCTCTCTTTCTCTCTCTCTCTCTCTATATATATATATATACTTATATGTGCAATATATATACTTACATATATATATATATATATATATATATATGTTGCACATGTTTATACAAAAAAATGAAGCCAAGCCAAGCACCATTGGCTCACTCCTATAACCCTGCTACCCAGTAGGCTGAGAGCTGAGGATCACGGTTCAAAGTCAGCTCGGGCAGGAAAGTCTGTGAGACACTGCGTTAAAAAAGCCAGACGTGGAGCTGTGGCTCAAGTGGTAGAGTGCTAGTCTTGAGCAGACACAGCTCAGGGACAGAACTCAGATTTTGAGTTCAATCTCCAGAATTGTCACACAAAAAAATCAAAGCCAAAACACAAACACTATTTTGTAACTTGTTTTGCACATATTGTAAACACTTTGGTGTGCTGATAAATGTGCTGTGCAAGCATCGTGATAATGATCACTGGATATTCCTATGAGCTGTACTGAAATATTTCTTTAGTTTTCAGCATCTCTCTGTTCTTTTTCCTCCTCCTCCCTCTTCCGTTCCCTTCTTCCCACTCCTTCGCTTTTCTACTTTTCCCTTTATTCTCTGTCATCTCTCTACAAGCAATTATACAGTACAGGTATAATTACTGTAGTAAAAATAGACTTAATAATGAATGAAGAAAAACATCAGAGAAAGACTTTTTGAACGAAAAAAATCATTTATTAAAGTTGAATGATAATTTAACATATTTATACCTAGGAGAGACAGAGAGATAGAGAGACAGAGAGCATGCTGATATCAGAAGTTGACTCAGGGGCTTATGCTCTAGCTTAGCTTTTTGCTTATGGTGAGGGCTCTAGTATTTGAGCCATGCCTCTAGTTCCAGCATTTTTCTGGTTAAATGAAGATAAGAGTCTAGTGGATTTTTCTGCCCAGGCTGCCTTCAAACCATGATCCTCAGATCTCATCCTTTGTAGTAACTAGGATTATAGAAGTGAACTGCCAGTGCCCAGCCTATCATTCTTTTTTTTTTTTTTTTTTTTTTTTTGGTTCGTCCTGGACTTGAACTTTGAGCCTGGGCGCTGTCCCTCAGCTCTTCAACTCAAGGTAAGTGCTCTACCACTTGAGCCACAGTGCCACTTCCGGTTTTCTGGTGGTTAATGGGAGATAAGTGTCTCAAGGGCTTTCCTACCCAGGCTGGCTTTGAACTGCAACCCTCAGATCTCAGCTTCCTGAGTAGCTAAGATTACAGGTGTGAGCCACTGGTGCCCGGCTTCCAGCCTATCATTCATTTTTAAGATCTAGATTCTGTCTATGAGAGAGAAGATGCAAAAGTCATCTTTTTCAATCTGATGTAAATCAGTTAATTTCATCTCCAGTTCCATCTATTTTCCTGAACATGGTGTAATCTCATTCTTCTTTATGGCTATTTTTGAGGTATTATGCTGCCTTGTTTTATCATATTTCTTGTGGTTTTGGCATTGAAATTTACTCATTTGTTGCCAAGCGATTGCTTGAAGGTTTAGTTGAATTGTCCTCTATAATCTAGAAATACTGATGTGCTTCTTCTCATAAATAACCCAAGGATATAACTCAGCAATAATGAATTGACAAATTCAAAACCAAGCCAGATGCTTACATAATGGAAAAAATTGTATATATCATCCATACCCCAATAACTTTATATATAAAAGGAACTAGGGTTCTTATATCATATGCTAGCAGTATAGAAAAATGTAGAAGCTATAGATGCAGGATTTTTAAATTAAGTAGTAAAAATAAGGGAGGGGTGAGGAAAAGAAGATGGAGAAAAATGGAATGAAGGATGCAGATAAAGGTAAACAAAATAGTTGTGTGTGGGGATAGTAATGTAATTGTTGTGGAGAAATGCCCTAGCCAAGGATTGCAAAAATATAGACCAATTATGAAATTTTTTAAAAGATAGAAAAAAAGCCAGGCACCAGTGGCTCATGTCTGTAATCCTAGCTACTCAGGAGGCTGAGATCTGAGGATCAAGGTTCAAAGCCAGCCAGGGCAGAAAAATACATGAGACACTTATCTCCAATCAACCACTAGAAAACCAGAAGTGGCATTGTGGCTCAAGTGGTAGTACTAGTCTTGAACTGAAGAGCTCATGGACAGCACCCAAGCTGAATTCAAGCCCCATGACCAACTAAGAAAAAAAAAAGAGAAAAATAAAACAAAAGGTAGAATAAACTAGCAAAGAAAAATTTATAAAAGAGATATAGATTCAATAAAAGTCAATATTTCTTCCTTGCTGAAGAGGAAAGGGTATGGCAGCTGAACTCCTTCAGTGCAATACATGTTCTTATATCTGGCCCTCAGTGTTCTATCAGCAGTCGTCCCGTTGTGCTTACTCTCATATCCCCTTTGTGTCCAGGATTGTCTGAGATTCCCCTCTAGGTAAATCATGAGTATGATATTCTCTGGCCAGTTACAGTTGTGCACCACAGCCGGTTCTAGTGGCTCACACATGTAATTCTCACTACTCAGGAGGCCAAGATCAGAGGATTATGCAAGAAAATCCATGAGACTCATATCTCCAATCAAATATCAAAAAGCTGGAAGTGGAGCTCAAGTGGTACAGCACTAGCCTTGAGCAAAAAGCTCAGGGACAGTGCTCAAGTCAAGTTCAAGCCCCAGAGCCAGCACAAAAAAAGAATGCTGGTGGGGACGGTAAATATCAAGCAAGTGTAGTATCATTTGAAGGGGGCCAGGCTTGGCACAGTTATTAGATCAGTAAGGACTCTGCCAAGTATGCACACAATTGCAGCCTATGCCTCGACCTGTACTGAGGGGCCAGTGATAGTTCAGGCTTATACATAGCAAGCTTTTTCCTTTTTGACCTAGGCCATAGTTTGATGTTCCATTTGAAGAATGATAACAGCTCTGTCATCACGTGTGTGTGTGTGTGTATGTGTGTGTGTGTGTGTGTGTGTGTGTGTGTGTGTGTGTGATACACATACATGCATTCACATTATATAAGTATGTTACATATAACATATAAATTAAATAGCATATGTATTATATATAGTAGATAGATAGTAAAAGGCGAAAGATTTATATGATCTGAAGAGAAACTAGAGTATTATAGTAGATAGATAGATAGTTACATATAGATATATACTCTGAGCGAAGCAGTGGGTTTAGGGTTGTAGCCATTTAGGGTGAATTCTGCCAGATTCAATCATTTCTGTGCCCACCTTATTCCCTAGGTGGGGTCACACATTCACTGATTGGCTTCTGTCTGGCCTATGTTGACATGACTCTTGCCACAAATACGCTACTCTACAGATTGATCAGACCAGGTCCTACTTCTGTGGGGTTGCTCTGGGCTCCACCAAAGCAAAGTTTTCTCTTTGTTTCTTTTATAAAGTCGTAGGCTTATTCCCCTTATTTTCTCTAGCCACTGGCTGATTATACTTTTACCAGTGTCCTCTCCTGGCTTACTAACTTGTCTATATTTTTTTTTGGTCATGGGTCTTGAATTGTCTGCCTGGGTACTGTCCCTTAGCTCTTCAGCTCAAAGCAAGTACTCTACCACTTGAGCCACAGTGCCACTTCTGGTTTTCTGGTAGTTAATTGGTGCTAAGAGTCTCATGGATGTTCCTGCAGAGGATGGCTTTGAACCACGATCCTCAGATCTCAGTCTCCTGAGTAGCTAGGATTACAGACATGAGCCACCAGCACCCAGCTACTTGTCTACTTTTTGTCATAGCAGCATAACAGGTTTTATTTCTGGTTCATGCAGACAGACATAGGAATGTAATGGGACTCATCAACTTACCATCATAAGCCCCCCCCCCAAATCTAGTATAAATATATTTAAGTGTTAGCATGAAAAAACAAACAAGCCAGGCTCTGGTGCTCACAACTGTAATCCTAGCTACTCAGGAGACTGAGATCTGAGGATTACTGTTTCAAAGTCAGCCCAGGCAGGAAAGTCTGTGAGACTCTTATCTCTAATAAATTACCCTCAAAAAATCTAGAAGTAGAGTTGTAGCTCAAGTGGTAGAGTGCTCACTAGCCTTGAGCAAAAGAAGCTCAGGGACCATGCCTAGGCCCTGAGTTCAAACCCCAGAAACAGTACAAAAACAAGTCAATCATGATGGCAGAAGCCTGTATCCAGTACTCTGAATGCTGAGGCAGAAGAATCATGATGTTGGGAGCCAGCCTAGGCTATGTAGGGAGACATTATCCCAAGAGGGAAAAAAAGCAAAACTTGATAAACTGCATACTTCACTCAAAACATAATACCATTCTTTGCTTTACATTTGTGTGTGTGTGTGTGTGTGTGTGTGTGTGTGTGTGTGTGTGTGAGAGAGAGAGAGAGAGAGAGAGAGAGAGAGAGAGAGAGAGAGAGAGAGAGGGAGGGAGGGAGAGAGAGAGAGAGATTGAGAACCTGGGACTTGCTCTCAGGATCTGGTCACTATCCCTGAGGTCTTTTGTTCAAAGTTAGTGCTCTACCACTTGAGCCACAACTCCACTTCTAGCTTTTTGTGGTTAATTGGAAATAAAAGTCTCAGACATTTCCTGTCTGGGATGGCTTGGAACCATGATCCTCAGATCTCAGCCTCCTGTGTAGCCAAGATTACAGGTGTGAGCCACTGGCACCATGCTGCATTTAAGTTTCTTTAAAAAAAAAGAAAAAAGAAAAAAAGTTGTTGCTGGGTGCCAATGGCTCACGCTTGTAATCTTAGCTATGCAAGAGGTTGAGATCTGAGGATCACGGTTCAAAGCCAGCCCTGACAGGAAACTGTGAGACTCTTATCTACAATTAACCACCAGAAAACTAGAAGTGGCACTGTGGCTCAAGGGATAGAGCACTTGCCTTGAGTTGAAGAGCTCAGGAACAGTGCCCAGGCTGAAAGTTCAAGCCCTGTGACCTACAAAAAAAAGTTGTCTTTTGTTTGCTGTCATTTCTTTACATCTTAATTATACCACAGTCTACTTCTAATTGTTTTTTTAATTAGATTTCTTCTACCATGGAAAATAGCTCTTGCTTGGGTCATAGTGACATGCATATTGTAAAACCTATTCAAAAATTTTCATCTTACATAATTTGGAGGCTACTTCATTGATCTACACAGGTCTAGAAAGCAACCATAAAAGAGAACAACTTAATTGAAGCAAGTAAGTGTCATTGGTTTTTAAGAAGTCACGAACTGTTCCGTTTTCAAAGGTTTGGATGAGTAAACTAGATAAGCATTAATTCCATCCCCCAGGACAACTACATGAAATGTTAGCAAGGATGGCTATGTGTTAAAAGCCAAAAGGTCTATATTACTTCAAGTGCATGACCAGTGACTAGGCAACAGACATGAGGTATCCTAAGTGATTGATTGGGTTGACATGGAAGCTGACTCAAAAAAAATTAAGATGTAAGGTCTTCCTCCAGACCCTGAGCATCTTCACTTGCCAATATTCCATCAGGAGTATCCTTGGGGAAATGTCATAGTCAGTTAGTAAAAGATAAAAGTCACATGCAGTGACAAAGATAAGCACACAAGAAAACTTCTTTCGCACACAAGAAAGGATCTAGGAAACACAGTGGAAATATCTGTGACAAAATGGAACCACAGCTGGGAGCTGGTGACTCATGCCTATAGTCCTCATGCCTATAGCTACTCAGCTGAGAACTGAAGGTCATGGTTCAAAGCTGGCCTGGCCAGGGAAGTCTGTAAGACTCTTATCTCCAATTAACCAGCAAAAAGCTAGAAGTGCCTGTGGCTCAAGTGGTACGCACCAACCTAGAATGATAAAGCTAAGGGGTATTATGTAGGCACTGACTACAAGCCTTCATACAGGTTCACACAAGAAAGGAAGGAAGGAAGAAAGAAAGAAAGAAAGAAAAAGAGAGAGAGAAAAAAAGAAAGAGAGAGAAAGAGAAAGAGAAAGAAAGAGAGAGAGGAAGAAGAAAAAGAAGAAGAAGAAGAAGAGGAAGAAGAAGAAGAAGAAAGAAGAAGGAGGAGGAGGAGGAGGAAGAAGGCAGGCAGGCGAGCAAAAGAAAAGAAAAAAGGAATGAAGAAACAAAGAAAAAAGAAGGAAGGAGCAAGCACACAATAGTATGAGAATGTAAAATGATTGAGGTAAGGCTACTTTCCAAAATTATGCTGAAGTGGCAATAAGCTGGTGTAGTTGGAAACAAGGCACTGTTGCCTCATAATAGAGCTTCAAAACCTTTTTGTATTTTACAATAAAAATATGTATGAAAACTGAAAGCAGACCAAAAATAACCCTTTTTGTAGAAAGCCCATTTTTGTAACTATGCAGTATATTTCATCTCTTATAATGAATGTTTTGTTTATTGTAATAGAAAACACATAGCATAAATTTGTCATTTTAATCATTTTAAAGTATACCATCAATGACACTGAGTACATTGCTATTGTGTAAATGGTTCCAAATGAACAAGCATGGTAGTGATGGTTGGCGTTTGTGGTAGCATAGTAGTTCCAAATCAAATAGAAGTTGGATGTGCAACTGTTTCAGATTTAGTGCTAGTCTACTAAAGATGATATGGAAGCTGCTTCTGGTTCTGGTTTATTGTCACTGAATTACATTAAGATACTCTTCAGTTCCCTCAAAATGGAAGCTCAAGTGATAATGGGTCCAGCTCTCTTTACTTCTTCCAAAGAGCCAAGTAACAGTATTCTGAGCCACAGAACTTAATTAATGCTCCATCACTAGTCTTGTTTACATTTATCTGAAGTGGATTAATAGTGTCAGGATTGTAATAAAGGTTAAATATATGTAGAATGCATAATGTATAATGTATTGTATGTTCTCAATAAGTGGTAGCTATTGCCACTATTGTTACAGAACTTGGCCATCTCTCTTGTCTGAGTAATCTCAGTAATGGCAGAAACTGTACACAGCATCTTTTTATGCTCTATCAGCCCAGTAAATAGTAGGAAATATATATGCATTTGCCAAATGGAATAATTCTTTGATAGTCACTCCTTCCTGGACTCCTCACTGGCATACACATGGAGATGTAGGATTGTTGAGAGCTTGGGTATTTTAATCAGGAATTGGCTTCGATTTTGGTTCTGCTAACTGCTAACCTGTATGGCCTTTAGAAAATTACCTGATAGTGCTGGGTCACACATATATCATTAAAAATTAAAAATGTTGCCGGGCATCAGTGGCTGACATCTGTAATCCTAGCTACTCAGGAGGCTGAGATCTGAGGATCATGGTTCAAAGCCAGCCCGGGCAGGAAAGTCGGTAACACTCTTATCTCCAATAAATAACTTAGAAAACCGGAAGTGGCACTGTGGCTCAAGTGGTAGAGTGCTAGCCTTGAGCTGAAGAGTTCAGGGACAGCGCCAAGGCCCAGAGTTCAAGCAAAACGTTTACTTTAGCTGGGCACTGGTGGCTCATACCTAGCTAGCTACTCAGGAGACTAGGATCTGAGGATCGTGGTTCAAAGCCAGACCAGGCAGGAAAGATTGTGAGACCCTTATCTCCAATTAACCACCAGAAAATGGGATGTGGTGCTGTGGCTCAAGTGGTAGAGTGCTTGCCTTGAGCTAAAGAGTTCAGGGACAGCACCCAGGCCTACAGCTCAAGTCCCACAAACAACAAAAAACATACATACATACATACATACAAAAGAAAATTACCTATCAGTCACATATATGATATCATTAAAAAATGTTTATTTTTGCCAGGCACTGGTGGCTCATACCTAGCTAGCTACTCAGGAGACTGGGATCTGAGGATCACGGTTTGAAGCTAGCTCAGGCAAGAAAGTCTGTGACTCTTAACTCTAGTCAGGCACCAAAAAAGCCAGGCATGAAGCTGTGGCTCAAGTGTTATAGGGCTAGCCTTGAGCAAAAAAGCTCAAGGACAACACTCAGTAATAGTAATAGTTCCTATTGCTATTATGATCATGATTATTATTAAAATGTGCTTCTTTTGGAAATGGAGGCATATCCCCAGCTCATTGTGATGAGGATTTAGGAGTGGCTTGGTAAGATAGAGAATGACATATTCACATTGGAAAATTCACATATCACTGCATTTATGAAATGCTTTGGGAAATATGCCTTAGAGTTGGAAATGGAAGGAAAAGACAAATGAACAACAATAATGAATTAATCATGAATGTAGTTAACATTTATCTGCAGTTCTCCCTATTTGTCCAGGTCATTATCTCTCTAATTTAGGCACTTGTGTGCATAGAGCAGGCATGTTTTCTACTGATGCTCTAGGATCTTCTCTTTCTTTCCTTATCTTCTTACCTCCCAAATTCACTTGCTTTTTTTTTCCCCAGGGCTGAGGACCGAACCCAGGGCCTTGCGCGCCGGGTGGGCGCCCTTCCGCTGGGCTAAACCCCCAGCCCCAAACTCACTTGCTTTATATGTTCTAGCCTTCAAAGAGACAACCAAAAACTAGTTTGCCAAGCTAATCAAAGGTCAGGTATTAGCAGGCTATTAAAAGTTTCTGTTTTTTTTTAACATGGTGATTTTGAGCACCTTTTCTTCTGGTTGTGTGTGTGTGTGTGTGTGTGTGTGTGTGTGTGTGTGTGTGTGTGTGTGTGTGTGTGTGTGTGTGTGCTGTGTGTGTGTGTGTGTGCTGGAGATCAAACCCTGGGCCTCATCCAAGTTTGGCAATCATTCTAGCATTGAACTACATGCTCAGCTTTTCTTTTTGTTTTTTAACAATACTGAGGTTTGAACTCAGGACTTTGTACATGCTGGCAGGCACTCTCATTTGAGCCACTCCATCAATCAGGTGGCTTTAATAATTTTTCAGAGCTAGCCTGGACTATGATCCTCCTATTTGTAGTTTACATATAACTGGGATAACAGGTATATAATACCAGGGTCAGATTTTTTTATTTGTTGAGATGGGATTTCATTTTTTCTCTCAGGCTGTCTTTGAACCACATTTCTCCTATATCTGTCTCCCGAGTAGCTAGAATTATAGGCATAAGCATTGCTCCTGGCTTTATTTAGAAACTTACATTCCTGCTGCGTTAGTCTTCTGAATAGTTAGGATTTCAGGCATTGTACCCAACACCTTAACACATGAGAGATACTGGTGGGGAGAATCAAAGACTTGAGAATAAGCTAAGAAGAAGGTCTATGGGTAGGGGAAACTTGATCATGCTGTGGAGGCCCTTTGGTAGAGTGAGCCTTGAAGGAAAGAAAAGCAAAATGAAATCAATTGTGTTGGTGTCTTCAAAGTGGTAACAACCAGAACAATTATATAGATATAGATATAGATATAGATTTCATGCCATAACAATCATGGTATTCAGCCATTTAGTGTTCACAAGTTCAGGTGTTGAGTAGGGTTGGGACAGGTGGGGGAAGAACGATGGAAGGAGTGACGTTCATCACAATGCGTTGTACTCATAAACTGACATGTTGAATTGAAACCCCTTTGCACAACTACTTACAGATATATTTTAATGGAAAAAGTTTTGAGGTTTAGTCTGCCCAAGCTGGCTTTGAACCTTGATTCTCATATATCAAAACTCCTGAGTAGTGAGGACTTAGGCATGAGCTGTCAATGTCCAGCTACAAATGGTGTTCGAAAGTGACTCAGTCATGTTTGTGATAATGTGCATCAGTGTTTATAGCTCTATTGAGTTATAATTGACATTCAACAAACTAGACACATTTAAAGCGCACAATTTGACAAATTTTAACTGAAATCACCAAAACTCAAGATAATGAACATACTTATCATTTCAACTTGTTTCCCTTTAGTATGTATCTCTTTCTCTTCACATCCCTACTCCTGGGTAACCCCTGACCTATTGTAGAAAATACATTTTCAGTTTCTACAAGTTTATAAAAATGGAAACCATCTGGCATGTACCCTTTTAATTGCTTTTTCAGCTAGTATATTTATTTGAGACATCCATATTTCTGCCTCAACTGTTATTTTACTTTACTCCATTGTATGGGTATAGCACACGCTATCCATTTTGATCCATGTTTATTGGCATATCAGGTTTTCCCAAATGTCACACACAAATAGCATTGCTATGAGCTTTCATGTATAAGTCATTGTGTAGACAGAGCTTTCATTTTTCGTAGGTAAATACATGGGAATGAAATGGCTTGTTGATAAGTAGTATATTTAACATTGTGAGCAACTGAAAAAATTTTGCTCCAAAGTGGTTGTATGATTTAACACTCTTAAGCAGCATTTCAAAGTTCATCATTGTAAATATTGATATGGTCTATCCTTTTTTTGGGGGGGGGTCTGGTCGTGGGCCTCAACTCTGGGCCTGGGCGCTGTCCCTCAGCTCTTCAGCTCAAGGCTAGCACTCTACCACTTGAGCCACAGCGCCACTTCCAGCTTTTTTTTTCCTGCTTATGTGGTGCTGAGGAATCGAACCCAGGGCCTCATGCATGCAAGGCAAGCACTCTACCACTGAGCCACCTTCCCAGCCCTGGTCTATCCTTTTAAGTCATTCTTGTGAGTGTGTAGTGCTATCTTAGTGAAGTGTAAATGTTCATTGTAAAGACTAACATTAAATGTCTTTTCATTTGCTCATTTAAGTGTGTCTTTTAGTTGAGTCCTCAGATTCTTGACATTTCAGAAATTGAGTTGATAATCTTTTAATTATAGTTTTTTGTGGTATGAGGGACTGTATTTAGGGCTTCGCAATAGACAATCAATCTACCATTTAAGCCATGTCTCTAGTCCCTCTGAGTTAGTTTTTAAGTTCCTAAGAGTGCTTAGCTAGCAAGATGAAAATCCTTTAGTTACAAGCCTGAGTACCACAAAAAAGTTAAATATTGTAGATACAAGTATTTTTTATCAGATATACATTGATAGCTATATTTCAAATATTAACTCCTGGTCCTTTGCTTGTATTTTTATCTTTAGAACAGGCCCCTTTGAAGAGCATGTTGTGAAAGATTTTCAGTTTTAAATTTTGATAAAGTCCAAATCTATTGGCTTCTTTCCTTTTGTAGTTCACAGAATTCACATTAAATATTTTCAAAACCAATTTGTCTCAAAAAAGGTTTTGTGACAATTATTTCTAGAAGCTTGACCATAACTATTAATTTCAGTATCTAAGCCATTTTAATATTTATGTACAATGAGATAAGTTGAGAAACATTCTTTTGCAAATGGCTAGCCAATTGTTACAGAACTATTTGTTGAAAATGATATTCAGTAGGATTTACCTTGGAACCTTTATAAAAAAAACTACTATCAATGTGTGGACTTCTAGACTCTGCTGCTTTATTGTTCACACTTGTATCCTCTGTAGTGCTTTTTTGAAGACTTGCTGTTAGGGTGTGTTTTCTAATTTGGTTATTTTTCTAAGTTATATGGTAAAGAAACACACACACACACACACACACACACACACAAATATTATTGAGCCATAATGAAATTATGAAATTGGAGATCAAAATAGGCAAGACTAGGCACAAATATCATGCTTTCAGATATGTGGGATCTAGACTGGAAACAAACAGCATGAATGTACAGTAGGGCTTTTTGGGGAAGGAGTACCAATGGGAAAAAAAGGTAAGTTATTGAGGGAACAATTATATTTCAAGTATTTTATAAGCACATATGAAATAGAATGATGAAAATGACTAAAACTCATTTTAAAATGGAGATCTAGGACAAGAAGTAAGAAAAGGGAAGCTGGATGCTGGTAGCTCACACCTATAATCCTAGCTACCTAGGAGGCTAAGATCTGAGGCTGAGTTTAAAGCTAGATCAAGACTCTTATCTCCAATTAACTATCAAAACATCCCAAAGTGGAGCTGTGGTTCAAGTGGTGATGCAGTCTCTAAGTTCAAATCCCAGGACTGGCACAAAAAAGGGAGGTGGGGAAGTTCAATGAAAAGTACATTATATGCATGCGTGGAAAAATCACAATGAAACTAATTCCTTTGTACAACTAATACTCTAAAAATGTAGTAAACTTTTGTTTGAACAATTCCAGGTTATAGTTACATATGAACTTGAGATTTAGATTTTATCTCTAAATTTATTTGTTAGAAAGTAAAATGGACTGTTGGAGGGGTACCTGCAGAAGTGGGGAGGGCTAAGAGACTGAATGAGGGTGAATATGGCTAAAGTATTTGTGTGTGTATGTGCCAATACTGTGTCTTGAACTTGGTGTGGGTGCTGTTCCTTAGCTTGTTTATTCAAGGTTAGCACTCTGCCACACTTCTTTCAGTATATTTGCTTTAAAAACAATCTGTAAAACTAGCACTTACAAGACTGAGGCAAGAGGATCACAAGTCTGGGGCCAGCATGGGATCCATAATGAGACCCTGCCTGCCCTCCAAAAATCTAGGTACCAGGGGTTTACACCTGTTATTGTAGTTGCTAGAGAGGCTGAGATACAGAGGATCACAGTTCAAAGCAAGCACAGGCAGAAAAGTTTACTAGATTCCATCTCCAAAATAACCATCAAATAGTTGGGCTGGAGGCCCGGCTCAAATGGTAGAGCAAAAGCCATACAAGGCTAAGTAAGTGCAAGGCTGAGTTCAAATCCCAATACTGCCAAAAAAGAAAAAAATAACTCCAATTTTTTTTAAGTTTATTATTTTTTCCAATACTGGAGATTTAAACCAGACAATTGCTGTACATACCACTGACCTAGATCCCCAGCCCTGCATTTTATTTTCAACATCAAGTCAACTAATTATAAAAGTAACCCATGCACAAGATAAAAACATGAAGTAGAAAACAGAGGACCATAGATGAAAGTCCCTTTCCTTTTCTCCCTATATCCTCAGCCCTGAGGTGTTTTGTTTTTTAATAGTCCAGTGGTCTTTTTTTTTCTTTTCTTTTCTTTTTTTTTTTTTTACATTTCTTATGCCATGAATTCAAAGGGAATAGGTCCCAAGAGTTCAAGCTCATCCTCATTGGTTCTCACGAAGTGTGCTTCTCTGAGTGGAGCAGGCAGGAGCTTCAGTAAAAACCAGCTTCTTTTCTCTTTGGCTTCCTTCTTTTTCTGGCTGTTTTCCTTGACACAATTCAGGAAACTAGCTCTTAAGCATGCTTCATATGCTCAATACACACATTAATCCTCCTGGCAAGAATCTTGCCCTTTCTTGTTCTCAACAATCCCAACAGTACGCTGGGTAACATTATAGGTGCTTCCAGTTTTGCTATGGTAACATCTAGGGGCATGCCTTTCTAAACAGGGCCCCCTACCTCGAAAGGCCTAGAGAACATGTATTGGGTACCTCTCCTCTTTCCTTTTGTATTCATCGTTTTGACAAATTTTTGGAAGATGGTAGTTCCAAGCCAAAAGAAAGCCTGAGTTTTATTTTTAACATAAATTCAACTAATTATAAAAGTAACATAATATGTACATGGTGAAATTATGAAGTAGAAAATGGAGGACCATAGATGAAAGTTCCTTTCCTTTTCTCCCTACTACTCTGCTCGCCAAATTCCCCTAGTCAGAAGTAATCACTGTTACCAGCTCCTTGTATGTATTTTCTGGATACATGTACATATGATTATACATTCTTTTGTAAGCAAACCAGATGTGCATACCCTTATATACACATAGCTCTCCATTTCCCATTTAATTTTTACCATCAAGGGTTTGGTTTTTTAGGGTGGTACTCAAGTTTGAACTCAGGGCTTCATGTTTGATAGACAGGCACTCTATCACTTGAGCCATGCCTCTAGCCCTGCCTGTATCTTTTGAGTTCCTAATGTGACTGAGTTTTAACAGATTTTTACCGCACAGACAGGGACTAGGTTAGTCAGAGATCATGGTAGGGGAAGTATCAAGAAAAGGTATGTTCATCTCTGTAAATCCAAAACATGACACAAAACCTAGCACACAATAAATGTCCAATAAATACATGATAAATACCTAAAGGCAACAAAGCACTTAAAACAAAACGGGAAATTCTATCTTGACTCTTCTTAGAACAGATCCTGGGTTCTTACTGAGTTAGCATTTCCCAGGGTAATGAGGACCAGGGAAGGTGGAGATAGATAGTGACGGATGATGCATTCTAACAATCACTCACATAGAATAACTTCTCACTCTGATCTCTTCCCCCAGTGGATTCTCTGCCTCCAAAACACACACACACACACACACACACACACACACACACACACACGCACGCACGCACGCACGCACGCACACACACACAGTTCAAATGCAGTTAACGATGATGACAATGGCAAGAAAATCTGTGTTCAACGACTACACTACAGTACAGTTATACACTAAACATCCACACTCATACAAACAGGCATAATTAAGTAGTGCCTACTGTGAAATTGGGAGCATGTTGGGAAAGAGCCCTGGTAAGACTAATGTCAACGTATCCCTAATTTATAGATAGGAAAACTAAGGTATCAGGAATCCAAGTGACTTAATTCAGGGTCACACAGCTTATCAAATAATTTCCAGTGAAAATTCTACACTTTAATAAGGTTAGCCTGCTTTCTGCTATTTCCATAGTACATTTGCTCCTGCTTCACTGACTTTGTGCTATTTTCTTTCTCCCTACTTGTCTCATCCACTGTTTGGGAGAAACTGGGCAGATGTGGAAATGGTACTGGGCTGAGCAAGATGCTGTTAGAAATGAGGAGTCAGTCAGTCCTGGGAACTATGAAGACATAACAACACATTTGGGAGATACTAGATGTTCAGAAATGAAGTTGAAACTGGAAACTGGATTTTGTGGCAGCTTGCAAAATTCTGATGCAAACATTTTTTTCCCCTAGGCTGTTCTGGTGAGCTGCACACAAACACAGCCTTGTAAGCAGGCAGACTTAAAGGCACTGGCCATTATCTCTGCCTATCTGAAATCTATTCATTCTTCAAGGCTCACATAAAGTCTCACTCCCTCCATGAAATAAGTCACTGCCTCTCCCATTCATTAATTAAAATGTAGCTTAAATCTACAGCAGGAATACCCAGCTGGACTCAAGTCTGTATGCTCCTATTAATGAACTGTGTGACATAAGCCTAGTCACAATTTCTCTGAACCTTGGTCTTCTCACCTTAAAGGATTTTCATAACAGTACAGTAAACACAATAACACAATATATGAATGTAAAGAATTATTGCTGAAAACACTTTGAACTAAGGTGCATCTGCCATTTACATTCTACTTAGTGGATGCTTTTATGGAAGAAACAGCAATCCCTGCTGCTTGTTTCTTAGCATCTTCAGCAAAGGTGAAAGGATTTGGGAAAATAATACTGAACAGTTTTTAAACGTGGTACTCTAGGGGGAGGGAGGTATGTGCAATCTGCTCAGGCATTGTCCTTGGAAACTACCAGGTGATTCCAGGGTTGCTTATTTTTAAAAGCTCCATCCTTCTCATTGTTTCTTCACATAAATAATCTGTATCAATACTGTAAAAAAAAAAAAGGAAAAGAATTTTGCACAAAGTCAGAACATCTGATGTCTGCAGTCCTTTTCCTATTTCTAAGGGTAAGATGCCCTTCACACTTGCTCCATGGCACCACTCAGTTATCTAACTCCTCCCCAAGCCTTAACTCCTTGCCATGAGTGAATTTTCTCTTTCATCTCTTCACTCCTATACCCTCAGTTTTGTCCAAGGCTCTGTTCCATTAGCTTCCACCCCTGTAACTGCAACTTTTCCCTCTCTATGGACTCCTATTTCTTACTCTACAAATATATCTATCTGAAAACAAGGGTTTTTTAAAGAACAGGAATAAGCTCTACTCTCTCTCCAACCACACAACTCTCTCCATCTATGAATTCACACATCATTTTTTTTTTTGGTTAGTCATGGGGCTTGAACTCTGGGCCTGGGTGCTGTCCCACAGCTCTTCAGCTCAAGGCACTCTACCACTTGAACCACAGTGCCATTTCTGGTTCTCTAGTGGTTAATTGGAGTGTCATGGATTTTCCTGCCTGGGCTGGCTTTGAACCATGGTCCTCAGATCTCAGCCTCCTGAGTAGCTAGGATTACAGGTGTGAGCCATGAGTGCCCAGCTTCACATATCTTTTTGCTGTGCTGGTACCGGGGCTTAAACTCAAGAGCCTTGAGCTCTCACTCAGCTATTTTGCTCACAACTAGTACTCTACCAATTGAGCTTCACCTCTACTTACGTCTTTCTGTTGGTTAACTGAAGGTAAGATTTGTCTGCTAGGGCTGGCTTCAAATCACCATTTTCATGTATCAGCCTCCTGAATGGCTGGAATTATAGGTGCAGTCCACTGGTACCCACCCCTCACCTCTTCTTTTTATAAACTTCCTTATAATCTACCTCTTCAAGTCATTGCAAAATGGTTTACAGCCCCACCACACCATTCAGTCAGCCTTATTAAGGCTACTTACAATCTAATTGCTAAATCCAATGGACATTTTCAGGACTCAATACCATTGATCATTTTGCCTTCCAAGTTCACTTTTTCCTTAGATTTCAGAACATGATTCTCTCTATGGACTTCCTTTTCAAACCCTCATGGCCTATCTCACAAAGAAGATTCTTCAGGGGCTTTTCTCACTCTTTCTAACATTATATTCACTGTCATAGCTTCAGTTATCATGTCTTCAAAGGTGATCACTTCCAAGTACACATTTTCACATCCAACTGCCTACCTATTAAAAAGCTTTCCCCAAGTGGAACACAGGTACTTCAAACTCAGTATATATATCCTGACTACTTCCAAGTATGCAGTATAGTTCCTAGGGTTTGTTTAGGGATTTTTTTTAGGGGGGAGGGGCTGGTTCCGGAGGTGGAATTCAGGCCTGAGCTCTGTCCCTGAGCTTCTTTGTCAAGGCTAATGTTCTAGCATTTGAGCATAGCTCCACTTGTGGGTATTTTGGTGAATACTTGGAGACAAGAGTCTCATAGATTTTTTTGCCAGTACTGGGGCTTGAACTCAGGGCTTTGGCAATGTCCCTGAGCTTCTTTTGCTCAAGGCTAGCACTCTACCACCTGAGCCACAGGGCCCCTTCTGGCTTTTTTCTGTTCATGTGGTACTGAGGAATCAAACCCAGGGTTTCATGCATGCCAGGCAGGCACTAAGCCACATTTGCCTAGACAAAGATCCTCAGACATCAGCCTCCTAAATTCAAATTAGGAAACAATGGAAGGGGGGCACACCCTAGTTTTTTTTGTTTTTTTGTTTTTGTCAGCTGTGTGGCTTGATCTCTGGGCCTGGGCACTGTCCCGGAGCTCTTCAGCTCAAGGCAAGTGCTCTACCACTTGAGCCACAGCACCACTTCCAGTTTTCTGGAGGTTATTTATAGATAGGAGTCTCACACCCCTCAGTAGATGAATGGATCAAGAAAATGTGGCATATATACACAATGGAATTCTATGCCTCCATCAGAAAGAATGACATTTCCCCATTTGTTAGGAAAAGGAAAGACTTGGAAAAAAATTATATTAAGTGAAGTAAGCCAGGCGCAAAAAAAAAAAAAAAACAAAAAAAAAAACATAGGTCCTGTGGTTTCCCTTATTAGCAATAACTAGTATATGTCTGAGTCAAGCAGAAAAGGTCAGATAAGATGATGTTAAGTGAAATGAACCCCAAGATAAGGACACAAGTGGGTTTTTTTCTTTCTTGCTATTGTTTCTAACGTATTTATAAGATGATTTTTTTGTTGCTTTGTATGTCCCTCCCCTACGGTATAACCCCTAATTTTCACTGTATTTGATGTTGGTATAATTTGGGGAGCGGAAGGAAAAAAATAAATTGCTTAAATAGGGATACAGGTTGACCCATTGCAACAATGAAATGTACAAGACGCTATGTCGAAAAATGAACTTTACAATTTGGGGGGCAGGAATGTAGTTGAGATGGGAGGGAAGGGATGGTAGGGGAAAAACAAAGGAGGAGGCAACAATGCTTAATAAGAAATGTACTCATTACCTTGCTCATGTGATTGTAACTCCTCTGTGCAGTATTTTCACAATAAAAAAACTTACTCAAAAAAGTCTCAGTGTTTTGGGCCTGGGCTGGCTTTGAACTGTGATCCTCAGATCTCAGCCTTCTGAGTAGCTAGGATTACAGGCAAGAGCCAGCGCCAGGAACACCCTAGTTTTTTTAAATGCATACAAAGCAAGTTTATTTGAAAGTGAAAGGAAAGTAGTAAGACTCTCCAAAGAGAAGGGCTCCAAAAAGTAAAGTCTCTAGTTCCTACTTCTTAATGGAAAAAAGCTAATCTTTATCTAGCAAAGTGGAAGTAAGTATCTTAGTTATTTACATAATGCTATGTGGCAAATTTTTTTTTCCCAGAGCTGAGGACTGAACTCAGGGCCTCGCACTCGCCAGGCGGGCGCTCTTCCGCTGAGCTAAACCCCCAGCCCCTATGTGGCAATTTAATGCTATAAAAGTGTAATAAAATCTTTTTTACTTTTTTTGAGGAACATAACAAAAGGTACCTTCTCCCTTCATATAAATGAGTATATGAATTATATTGGGGGAGTTGGGCCAATTTTCTTGGTAAGCTCAGACATCTGAGAGTTAAGATATCAGTTACTTTCAACCTCTTATTTCAAAATTTAGAATTAGGAACACATAGCAGGATAAGCTAATGAGTTTTATCCCAGGCTCAGTCAGTACATGAAAAAAGTACCAGGTCTTCTAAAATAAAATGACCTTGTAGATGTGGGTTACCAGTCAGTGGCTCTTGCCTGTAACCCTAGCTACTCAGAAGACTGAGGTCTGAGGATAGAGGTTCAAGACCAGCCCAGTCAGAAAAGTCTGAGACTCTAATTAACAAGCAAAAAAGCCAAGCAAGAGCATAAGGCCCTAAATTCAAGTTCTAATACTGGCCGGCAGGCAGGCCGTGCGCACCCACAGCCACACACCCACACAGAGAGAACTACCTTAAAAAGGAAGGTTCCACTGTCTTCACTGGCTCAAGCTAGAGCCTTTGTGAGCATAGCCTTTGCCAGCATATTGCTGACCACTAGAATTCTGCACCCAGCCTCCTAAACACAAAGGGCACTTTACCTAACAATCACTGCACTTTTTTATTTTTTTGGTGGGGGGGTCCTGTCATGGGCCTGAACTCTGGGCCTAGGCGCTGTCCCTCAGCTCTTCAGCTCAAGGCTAGTGCTCTACCACTTGAGCACAGCGCCATTTCCGGCTTTTTTCCTTTTTGCTTATGTGGTGCTGGAAAATCGAACCCAGGGCCTCATGCATGCAAGAGCGCTCTACCACTGAGCCACCTTCCCAGCCCAATCACTGCACTTTTTGTGTAGACTAACCTATCTGTAATCTTGGAGTGCAAATAGAATGTCACTACAGGGCACAGGGATCTTGTTTAAGTCAAGGTATGAATGTCCAGTCAACAAGCTTTGGTTGTCCTATGTAAGGAAAGTCCTTAAGATCAAGCACATACAGAAGCAAGAAGTAGCAAAAACAGTTGATCAACATCCCATCTAGCTTTGGAAGAAAAAACTGGCCCCATCTTTGGGGTCAGTTGTGGAAAAGAAAGTGAGATTAAGGAGAAAACTCTACTACTAGAACATGTAAGAACTGGAGAAATGACTGACTTTTCACTAGGATTTCGTCCAACAGGTATTATTCACTGGTACACATGGCATATGAGATCCTGATTACCTCCTAGTCTCATTTATTAACATTTGTTGATACTCTGCTTTGCTCTTGATTGTCTGTAATACTAAACTTCCTGAAGATTCCTTACCCTTATTCTCATTCAATATCATAAACCATGTTTGTCTGTCTGGGTGCCTTTGCTCATATCACCACTTACGCTTGGCTTATCTTTTTCCATTCTTCCATCTATCTTCTCTGATTGAACTGACTGAGGTTGTGTCTCCTCTAAGAAGCTTCCCTGAGACCCTTGAGCAAGGCTGGTTTTATTGTGTCGTGGTTTCTTAAGTACCCTAGGACTGGTCATTTCACTGCCTTATTCAGTAAATTTGCCTCTCTCTACTATTGCCCCTGAAGCACAGAACGTGTCTCAAATTTTATTGTTTCTATAGCACTTGACACATATGACATGGTCAGGAAGTACTTGTGGAATAACTGAGGGTGAATTTTGTCACTTTAAGAACACCATCTAGGGGCTGGGAAGATGGCTCGGTGGTAGAGTGCTTGCCTCATATCCATGAAGCCCTGGGTTCAATTCCTTAGCACCACATAAACAGAAGCCCTGGGTTCGATTCCTTAGCACCACATAAACAGAAACGGCCAGAAGTGGTGCTGTGGCTCATGTGGTAAGAGTACTAGCCTTGAGCTGAAGAGCTGAGGGACAGCACTGAGGCCTTGAGTTCAGGCCCCACAACCAATAACAACAACAAAAAAAATCTCTTCCTGTCCTTTGTCCTGACTATCATAGACACCCAGCCTTCATTGAACTACCATTTCTACAAGAGGACTCCTTCTAGGAGGTTCTCCTGGATTGACTCCTCTCCATCTCACATTAAATAATCTTCATCTTCCTTATATCTTACTTGAATAAATATACATTTCTGTTGATTTCAGTTTTGTCTTATATACATCCTAACAGCAAAATGTATTTGAGATCCTCAAATTGTGACTACTCTGTAAGCCCTTTATTTTTAATTCCATGTTCTTTTGGTACACTGCTACCAACTTACCTGATAGATAAATTATAGGGATGAGAATGCTGGTCTGAAAATACAACAGAAGCATGCTGGGTTAAAAGACAAAGCACCAAAGAAAAGGAAAATAGAGCCACAATTTATAAGGACAAAAGAAATAATGAGCCAGAGATTGTTGGCTCATGTCTGTAATCCTAGCCACTCAGGAGGCTGAGATCTGATGATTGTGATTTGAAGCCAGCCCAGGCAGAAAGTCCATGAGACTCAAATTAACCAGCAATTTAAAAAATGTGTTAGTAGGGGTGTGGCTCAAATGGTAAAGGGCCAGCCTTGAGTGAAAAAGCTAAGCCACAGTTCCCAGGCCTACTGTGAATTCAAGCCCCAGTGCTAGCACACAAAATAGTAATAATGGTCTGCCATCCCATTTCCCAACAGATATTCTCCTTGCTGTTATTTAGAACTTTCACTACACACACAAACTGTGAGGAATTACCAATGTTAAATGATTCTGAGTTTATTTTAAATCTCTTGACAATAAAGCTGTATCTACATCTTTCTACGAAAGATGCACTGGAGGTCTAACCTAGACCTTTTCATGTTATACATAATTCTGCCTTCTTGGGCAGCAATCGCCACACTCTTAAGCTTCTGAAACTAACAAACTTCGCTTTGCTAGCCAAACCAAGCTTCTGTTTGAGCCAGACTTGGAATCAGGCCTTTATACTGTTTTCATTTACGCTTCAATCTATCAGATTGGTTTTGGAAGGTGAAATTTTTGCACATGGCCTTTACTTTCCATTATGTGTTTCAGTTCTGAATGCCAGAAACAAATGGCCCTTTAGCCACTGGTTAGCTGCCAATAGAGCAAAGTTGTATTGTAATTAAGAATACTCTGTGTGTCATGCCAGCTTGCTGAGCTGGCAGCTGGGCATTTATCAAAGAGAGGGATAAGATCTCCACCTTCTGAAACTTTACCGTTATGGCTTTACCACCTTGAGATGTGAATACTCTTGAAATGTACATACTAGGGCTGGGAAGGTGGCTCAGTGGTAGAGCACTTGCCTTGCATGCTCGAGGCCCTGGGTTTGATTCCTCAGCACCACATAAGAAAAAAGCCAGAAGTGGCGCTGTGGCTCAAGTGGTAGAGTGCTAGCCTTGAGCTGAAGAGCTGAGGGACAGCACCCAGGCCCAGAGTTCAGGCCCCACGACCGGACCAAAAAAAAAAAAAAAAAGAAATGCACATACTAACTGTAACCCCTCTATATATCACCTTTATAGTAACAATAGAAATATTTTTAAACCACCAAAAGATAATAAAATTATGGTTTAAAAAAAAAAACATGCATACATGAAACCCTCTGGCAGGTATTAGTAGAAATGGAAAGACCTAATTTTATGGAGTATTTCTGATGTACTAAAGGATTGTACTAACTAGATACAATTGCTGTCTCAGTTCAATCCCCATGTTTGCCTCAACCAGTCAAGTGTCAGCACTGACTGCAGCACTAGCTCCATTTTAAAAGCAAGTATACTGGCGTTCAGAGAGATGAAGTATGCATAGTCACCTATCTAGTAGATGTTATAGACCTGTGAGCCAGGCCAAACAAATCTAGATTTTATATTCTTTCTTCCTTTACTCTGCTGCTACTCCAACAATGAGGTAGAGGTTACCTGTTTCCTGCTTTTCCCCATGCCCAACAGGTTTCCCCATGTTCAACTGGTCTACTGATAATAGCACTTACTTTACTATTATGCTAGGCTTGCCGGCCCCCAACTTTTCTTCTCTTTCAATACAATGGGCTATGAGCAATTCCAATGCACCTGTTTCAAGCCCCTCTCCTTTCCTACTTCCCCCACCACAGTAACTTACTAGAATGTCTTAAGATTAGATCTTGAATGAATCAATGAATCACACATCATTTGTATTCCAAAATCTGTGAAGTTATTTCCACTTAAGTCTAGCAATACCAACGTCGAGTTTCTGTTGAGGACAGAGGAGAGAGCTCCAGAGCACTCATCTGTTAGATGACATTCTGCTATCCTGGAAGGAACAAAAGATTAAAAAGTGAAATCAGCTTCATTCCAAGTTCCCCTCGGCCCTCAATTTTATATACATACTGGAATAAAAAAAGACACTACATAAAGAGTTTCCATGCATTTACCACAAGGTCTGTAGTTTGCAGGAAGGGTGTTCTAATCCTTCACACAGAACCTTTATGCCCTCATCCCCTAAGGCATTGTCGCTGAGGTCAAGGTCTGTCAGGTGTTCATTGGTATACAATGCATTGCACAAATCCTGGCAACATGCTGCAGTTAGGTGACAGGTCCACAACCTGTGGTTAAGTAAGGTAGAGAAGGCAGACATCATTTCATCTGGTTCACTTTAGAAATTGTTTGCCCATTAGAAAATCAGAGTATCAGTCAGACACTGGTGGCTCATGCCTGTAATCCTACCTACTCAGGAGGCTGAGTCCTGAAGAAGATCATGGTTCAAAGCCAGCCTGGGCAGAAAGACCTTGAGATGCTTATCTCCAATTAACCACCAGAAAACTTAAAGTGGAGCTATGGTTCAAAGTGGTAGAATACTAGCCTTAAGCAAAAGAGCTCAGGGACAGCGCCCAGGCCCTGAGCTCAGTCTCCATGATTGACAAAAAAAGAAAAGAGAATAAGAGAAGAAAAGACAATATGAGAAGAGAAGGGGGGAGGGGAGGAGAGGGGAAGGGAGGGGAGGGGAAGAAAGGAGAGGAGGAGGAGGAGGAGGAGGAGGAGGAGGAAGAGGAGGAGGTGGTGGTGGTAGAGGTGGAGGTGGTGGTGGAGGTGGTGGTGGAGGTGGTAGAGGTGGTAGAAGTCAGAGTGTCATGGGAAAAAAAATCCTTGGGCCCTGGCTAGCGAAACAGAGATTGTGGAGAAAGGATTACTATACCCTCTATAAATTATTTGGATCTTCATTTATCGTTTCCTTGGAGACTGAATTACCAGGCCAAGAAATACTCATTTAGTTTTAGGAATTACTTAAACATTAGGATATTCTGCCAGTGCCTACTGTCCATGATACTCACGCCAGATCCTTTAACTGACAGTCAGGACGTTTTAATCCTTCACACAGCAATTTCAGTCCCAAATCTCCAATTTTGTTATTAATTAGAAGCAGTTTTGTCAGGCTCTTGTTGAAACAAAGGACTTGGGCGAGGGTCTCACAACAAGCTGCAGAGAGGGAACATTCAGAAAGCCTGGAAGGACAAAAATCATCAAGGTGGCTATTAACCACAGCAGCAGCAACTCCCACTGACCCCCAAATGCCAATGTCTGTGAGAAGGACAAGGATCAGCAGAGACTTACACAAGATTTTCAATTATGCTGTTTGTATGCAGCACACCTTCACAGAGATGCTGTACTCCTGTGTCCCCCAGGACATTGGCAAACACAAATAATTCTTTTAAAGTCAGACTCCTTCTCAAGAAGGAAGAAAGGTCCACACAGCTAGCATCTGTGAGGCAACATTTGCTCAAGCTACCCAGGAAAAAAGAGAAGAAAAATCAGCTTCTGCCATCACTTTGGCTTCCTGGTATTCTTCTATCCTGTCTCCTCGTTTGAGTTCCAGCTCCTCTCCCACATCCTTCACACAACTTCCTTGTGAGGTCATCAGCCTATAGTGACCTCTTTTTTCCTTGGGCTCATCTGATGCCTTTAAATGATTCCACGGTATTGAGTTCAAATCTGCACATCCTTAAGGGCAGCTCTGTGATATGAAGAACTTCTTGTACCTTTTATATCCGCAGCTAGCTCCACATCTATTAGGGATGCATAGCAGGTATTTTTCATATAGTTAATATTTAATAATGTCATCCCAATAAATGCTAAGCTGTAGTATACTGGAAATACGAGAAGATACAATAGTGATTTTTGTAGTCCTGTGACGATTACACCACTTAGCTGTGTAGTGCTGGACAGGTCACTTCTTTCCCCATCCTGTTTCTTCACATGGACAGGGGTGATAAGAAAATCCATCTTGGGCTGGAAGTATGGCTCATGTGATAGAGAACATGCCTAGCCATTATGAGGTACAGAATATAAGCCCCTGTAATTGAACCTTACCTTTTTCGTAAGTAATGAGTAAAATAAGATGACCTCTGGCAAGCAACAAGAACATAGCAGTCACTGAACAACTTAGATAGTATCAAATACTTCTAAGAAACTTACTCTAGTTTTTCCACTTTACAGTTGTAATTTCTGAGACCTGCACAAAGATATTTCACCCCTTTGTCCCCCAGGGGATTTTCACTCAGGTCCAACTCAGTGATGTATTGGTTGTAAATAAAAACAGAAGCAAGATACTGGCAAATGATCTCTGAGCTTTCTGGCAGAAGGCTACCACACAACCTACAGAAAAAATGCAGAGAAAAATTGGCCACTTAAGTAAATTGCTCATTTCCACAATGATACCTAAGTAGAGAAAATCAGGATCCACAGATACATGACCCCAGTCTTGAGCATGTCCCAGCTCCTTACTCACCACAGCAAGGACTTGAAAAATGCTTCCAAAACAATGTGTCCTACAGTGGGAACTCAAAAAAAATACTGACTGCTTGAAAAAGGATCAGGAGGGAATACTGATCATTTAATATCATTTAAAATTCTTATACTAATATAGTATTCTATAAGATAGCACTCTATCTCAATCTTCTTTTAAATCACAAGAAAAAAATTCTATAATCATCCTTAGTAAATTTTATAGTCAGATCTTTTTTCCCTCTTATCTAAATGTTTACTACTAATTACTTTGCCATCCTTAAAAGAGACCCCGACCATTATCACCCATATAGAATCCCTTTTCTTGGTATGAAGAGTGACAATATTTTCACTGACTACTCTATCTTCTCATTCTATGTTTCTACATATTAAATGGTGAAATTCCTTCAGCCATTTCTCCTCAACTGCAAAAGATTCTAGATATACCACAACCTTTGAATCCTTCATTTCTTAACATGTTCTAACCTCAAGTTGTATTCATAATCTACCTAATTTTTTTGTGGTACTAGGATCTGTACTGAAGGCCTCACACTTGCTAAGCAGGTGCTCTTACCACTGAGCCACACCTCCAGTATGGCTATTGTTTAGACAGGGTTACTTCCTTGTTTAGGTGTATACCTGGGCACAATCCACCTATTAGGTGCATACCATCAATTCCAACTTTTCCTTCACAATTGGTTTGGACTTTTTTCTGGTTGGCCTTAACCATGATCCTAACAATATCAGTCTCCCAGGGAGCCAGAATCACAGGAATGAGCTACTGGCATTTTGCAATTTTTTTTGTCACTTGTAGAACTTGAACACAGAGCCTCGTCACTCTCCCTGAGCTCTTTTGCTCAAGGCTAGCCCTCTAGAGCTCCACTTCCATTTTTCTGGTGGTTAATTGGAGTCTCACAGCCTTTCCTGTGTAGGCTGGCTTTGACCCGTGATCCTCAGATCTCAGCCTCCTAAGTAGCTATGATTACAGGTATGAACCACCGTGTCTGGCTATAATTTAACAACTTTAAATAGAATATTTTGAATAAAATGAGTTTTCATCTTTAGGAAGCTTTAGTGCTGAAAAGCCTGCTTTACAAAAAAAAAAAAAGAAGAAGGAAAAAAACACAACACTGAATGCTAGTTATAATCCTAGTTATTCAGGAGACAGATCTGAGGATCACCATTTGAAGCTAGCCCCTTGCAGGAAAATCCATGAGGCTCTTATCTCAAATTAGCCACCAGAAAACTGGAAGTGGCTCGGTGGCTCAAAGTGGTACAGCACTAGCCTTGAGGAAAAGAGCTCAGGGATAGTGCCCACAACCACCACCACCACCACCACCAAAGAAGCAGAAAGTAGAGGTATAGGCCAAATTATATAGTGCTAGACTTGCCTGAAAAAGCTAAGAGACAGTACCCACGTCCTGGTTCAATCCCTTGAATCGGAGCTGGTGTGTGCATACACATGCATGCACATACATGGGTATTGCTATTTCTTTTTTTTTTTCAAACAAAGATTGTGAGGATTACTTTTATATGTCAACTTAGCTAGGGTACAGTTCCTAGATATTTGGTTAAGCATTATTCTATATGTTGCTGTGAGGTTATGTTTCAAACTGAAGTTAGCATTTAATCAGTAGACTTCGAATAAAATAATATGGGCCTTGTCTAATCTATTGGAAGCCTTAACAGAAAAACCTGACTTCCTCCTCAGAAGACATTTCTTCAGCAGCCAGCTTCTGAACTTGAACTGCAACATGGGCTCTTTCCTAAGTCTCCAGCCTACCCTGCAGGTTTTTGACCTGCCTGCCTCCATAATCACATAAGCCAATCTTTTGAAATTAATATACTTGGGGCTGGGAATATGGCTTAGTGGTAGAGTGATTGCCTAGCATGCATGAAGCCCTGGACTTGATTCCTCAGTACCACATAAAGAGAAAAGCCAGAAATGGCACTGTGGCTCTAGTGATAGAGCACTAGCCTTGAGCAAAAGAAGCTCAGGGACAGTGCTCAGGACCAGCAAAAAAAAAAAAAATAATAATAATATATTAATACTGTTCCCTTACCACTACTCTACTGATTCTTTATCTGGACAACCCTAAGATATACATAACAAATTACTAAAAACATCATGGACTTTGAAGTCAGATACACTGGGGTTTTGAATTGTCTTTAACAAGTTTCTTCAGCCTAATGAGGTTGCGCTTCAATTTTTTCCTCTGCTAAAATTAAAATAATAATTTGGATCCATTAGAGTTCTTCTGCACATTAAAAGAAATTAAACAAAGCATTCACCATAGTGTTTAGTACATAGAAATAGCTCAAAAATGTGAGCTATTAATATTCTTATAATAAAAACATAATAAACTATAATAAAAATTCTCATCTTAAGCTTGTTTACCTAGAGACAATTTTAGGGACTGTCACTTTTATCCTTCCTAAGACTCCTTGAATTGTATTTTGGTAACAAGTTATCAGTATTAAATTGTATATTTTTTAAAATTACTGAGTAATGAAAAATAGTTACTTGAGCTTCTGTACTTTGCAGTTTGGATGTTTTAAGCCATCACAGAGCAACTTCAAAGCTGAGGCTTCTAGTTTTGTCTCATTAAATTCTAGCTCAGTGAGGCACTGATTGGTAGTAAGAACAGCAGCTAGTGCTCCACAAGAATCAGAAGAAATAAGGCACCGGTACAACCTGCAGAGAACAGAAGAATAATCCAATTACCATACTCGTGCTCTACACCCACAAAAACAGAAACTATCCAAAAAAACATGATATGAGCACAAACAACAAACTATCCAGTTAACAGTTACCTCAAAGTCTGCAGCATACAGTGTGGGTGTTTTAATCCATGACAAAAATGCTTCATTCCTGAATCTTCCAGGGTATTCTTTACAAATTCCAACTCTGTCAGACACTGGCTGGTTTCAAAAACTGAGGAGAGGTCTCTACCACAAGAAGCTGTGAGGTGGCAGAAAATCAATCTGCATGAAGAAAAAAATTCAGGAAAGAAAATATGGTTCTCTTTTAAGGTACTTGTATAAAAGAAATAAATTCTTTGAACTCATTTAACAATTATCTTATTGGGTACTTACCACTGTGCTTCAAGTTTAAAACAGAGTTGCTTAAGATAAACTATGCCCTCAAGTAATACCCACTACAAGAAAAGATTAGCAAACTAAGAACTTACAATCGAGTGTGAAAAGTATTACAGAGAAAGCCAGGTGCCTAATCCTAGCTACTTGGGAGGTTGAGATTAGAAGAATCACAGTTTGGGTCTAGCTTGAGCATATACTTAAGACCCCTTGTCAATCAACAGCTGAGTACAGTGATACAACACACTAGCTCATGCATAGGGGAGCCTAGGTAGGAAAGTCTGATAAACTTGATCTAGATGGCAGAAGCTATGAATGGTGGTACGCACTGGGCATTCCAGTTACCATGGGGAGCAAAAAATTAACAGGCTCACAAGACACTGGTGGCACCTATCAACCTAGCTACAAAGGAGGCTGAGATCTGAAGACAGGCTCAAAATCAACAAAGACAATAAAGCTGAAGACAAATCTGTCACAAGTCAGCTGGAACTAGAGTCATAGCCCAAGTAGCTGAGTGCCAACCATGAACAAAACAAATCAAGTGAGAGTGTGAGGCTTTGAATTCATTCAAGTACAGTTCTTGGAAGTGGCACTGTGGCTCAAGTGGTAGAGCACTAGCCTTGAGCTGAAGAGCTGAGGGACAGCGCCCAGGCCCAGAGTTCAGACCCCACGACCGGCCCCCCCCCCCCAAAAAAATAAAATAACCAGTGGAAGAAAGGGCTGGAAATGTAGCTCATTAGTAGAGTACTTGCCTAGCAATCATGAATCCCTGAGTTCAAATGCCAGCACTGATAAAAAAAAAAATGGTATGGTGAAAAGGTATGTAAAGTGGCATAATTCAACCCTAATTCAAAATGGGGTTTGGAAGATCAAGAAATACCTTTGAAAGGAAGAAATGCTTGAGTGCCTATGTAAGAGAAAGAGAAATTGAATAGGCTTTAGGTGGATAAAGAGATAGTTGTGGAGAGAATAGGAAAGACAGGGAAACTCACACATGGGTCAGCTTACACAAAGGCCAGTAGGTGAAGTAAAAGAAAAACTGAAAATTGCTGGGGTTTGCGTAAGTTCAACCCTCAGTACAGAGGGAACTAGGGGAAGAGAGAGGGAGGGAAGGTGGGAGGGAAATTTAAAAGACCAGTTCTCACACATACACACACACACACACACACACACACACACACACACACACACACACATGTCAATGGTTCTCTAAAGTTGGATTATAATATGTGCCTTGTAGGAACTGAAGAATGATTTTAAATGATCAGATGGTATTGGCCTAAAGTTGTTTGTTTTTGTTTTTTTTAAGTCCTGGTTTGAACTGAGGACTTTGCACTTTAAAGCAAGCTCTACTACTTGGACCACACTCACAGATATTTTCTGCTTTGTTTTTTGGTTTTTGTTTTGGTAAGTCTCTCATCTTTGCCAATGGCATCCTCAGACAGTAATCCTCCTAACCATGCCTCCAAAGCAGCTGGAATTACAGGCATATGTACCACCAAGTCCCAGCTCATTGCTTGAGATAGGATCCTCACTAACTTGTTGCATGGGTTGGCCTAAAATTTAGATCCTCTCAAATCTCTGCCTATAGACTAGTGTGAGCCACCATGGGTCACTGTTTTTGTTTTTTAGTTTTGCAAACAATACATACTTAATCTGAACATTTTTACAAGGAAAATATATATATATATATATATATATATATATATAATTTTTCAAAAATCCTAAATTCGTACTGCCCCCTATCACTATTAAAACAGGGGTATGTAAATGTTGAATGTAGTATATATCCTCCCCTTTATGGTTCTGCAGATTATAGAAACGTATGGAAACAGGAATACACATACTCCCTTACATATTTTATTTTAAAAAAGGGATCATAGGAAACATCTCAACTTTACATGCATTGTCATGCATTTAGGCCTCATTGTACATTCACAAGTTAAAACTGAGACTTGGCATGGCATAAAGTCAAATAAGTGGCAAAATAGGACTCAACCTGTGGTCTACCTAGTTTAATCTGCAGATATTAAAGTGGGGGTGAGAGACATGATCAGGCTGGGAGATGCTGGCTCACATCTGTAATCCTTGCTCCTCAGAAGGCTGAGATCTCAGGATCACAGTTTGAAGCCTGTCCAGGCAGAGAAGACCCCTTGAGACTCTTTTGTCCAATTAGCCACCAACAAAATCCAGAAATGGAGTTTTGGCTCAAGTTGTAGAATGCTATCCTTAGGAGAAAAAGCTCAGGGACAGCTCCCAAGCCCGGAGTTCAAGCCCTAAGAATGCCATCAAAAGGAAAAAAAAGTAGGTCACGCCTGTAATCCTAGCTACTCAGGAGGCTGAGATCTGAGCATCGCAGTTCAAAGCCAGCACAGGCAGGAAAGTCTGTGAGACTCTTATCTCCAATAAACCACTAGAAAACTGGAAGTGAGGCTGTGGCTCAAGTGGTAGAGCGCTTGCCTTGAGCTGAAGAGCTGAGGGACAGTGCCCAAGCCAAGTTCAGGCCCCATGACCAAACCAAAATAAAATTTTTTAAATAAAAAACAGATTGATTGCATCTTTTTCTAAAGAAATGGTAGGCTGGAGACCTTATGTCAGAGGACCACAGTGGTTAACAAAAGAAATAAGTTTGACTAGGAATGGGGTCCATCAGGAAAAATAAATTTAAAACACATTTCGGAGATCAAAATGGTTGCACCTTATCCCTACTTAGGGTAGCTAGTGTTCCTTCTGAAAGCAGTGGGGGATGGAGCCGTTCCTTGACTTTCTTTAAGCTGGGATGCAACTGCAAGTTTGTATCTGTCTTGTGCTCTAGAACATTTTGTCCATTCGGTCCTACCGCCATCTCCAGTGGGTATGGGGCAAACCATTATGGTGGGGATTGGAGTTTTTGGAGTGGTTTAAAAGAACTTCATTTTCTTCTTAAGTCTTTTTGGATCAGTCCCGCTTCTTTTCACATTCAACAAATTGTAACCAAGGTAGGTTTCCTTACTTCCCAGAAAGGGGGCTGATGGTTGTTCCTCTGGGGCATCCCACCTCACCCCTCAAAATCTGGAAGTTTGGAACAGTCCCAGAGTATAAAGCGCCAGGCCTGGGGGGTCGTTCTTCCCTTTCCCCGGAGCAATCAGAAAGGCAGCAGGTACTCTTTTGGAGAAGCTGTAGGAGACTTTGGTAGCCTGTACTACCTTTGGTCCCACCAGCCAGGTAAGGCCTGGTGGGAGGCATGTCCTAGAAGGGGTGTGTCTAAGGCAAGAGGAGGTTCTAGGGTGGGTGGAGGCGTTTTCTAGAATCTTGGGGAGGGAAGAGGTCACTGAAGCAGAATGGACACGAAGGGATGCCCACGAAGCGAATGCCCACTAACGGTTCAATCCGGGTTCTCTCAGGCAGAGCCAAAGCCAAAGGGTCCCTTCACCGTCATGGCCATGAGACCGGATGACCCCACTAGTGGCTTTCACCATGACAACGTCTTGGCTTTTATCAACGAGCAGATGGCAAGGCACCCTAAAGGGCCCGAGTTCTATCATGAAAACCTGTCTTTGTCTTGGGAAGAGATAGAGGACAAATTCAGGGCCATCTTAGAGGATCGCACGGTGCCCAGAGAGGTCCAGGAAGCCTGTGCCTGGAGCAGCCTGGCCTTGGGCGTGCGCTTCGCTCGCAGGCAGGGTTATTTACATGGGCGCCGGGTGCAGTGGCTGCACAACTTTGCTAGACTGCACAAGTCGGCAGCCAACGCCTTGGCCTCAGACCTGAAGCAGCTCTCCGAGCAACAAGATATGGAGCGCAGAGAGGCCGCATTCCAGCTGCGAGTGATACAGACCAAACTGGCAGAGGTGCAGAAAGAACGTGACATGCTGAGGTGGAAGCTCCTCCGAGCAGTAAGATCACCTTTGCCCCTCCCCCATCACCCGATCTCTTACTACTCATCTCTATTCTCCCCCCCCCCACCCAGCTTTTTACAAGTCTACTTCCCCCCAGGAACTTAATGCCCTCCCGATGGCTGAGAGGCCCACCCAACCCCTTACTAGTCGTCCCTATCTCCCACAACACCTCGCACAGCTTTTTAACAAGTCTACTTCTCCCCAGGAACTGAGTGCACTCCCAATGGCAGAGGGGCCAGGCCTGGGCAATACCAAGACCATGGCCATGGCTGCTGCCTCTGTCATTGGTGGAGGGGATGGAACCTTTATACATCCAGCAAATGAGAAGGAAGAGATGGCAGTGATGGAAATTCCTAGGACAAATGTTCAGGAACCAAAAGCAGGCGATGCACCAGCAATGATGGTGGCAACAGACGCCACACAGGAGCCAGAAGGAAGCTTCCAGCAGCTACTGGGAGCTATGGAGTGGAAAAATTACTCTCTGGGTGGGCAGAGGGAGGGAATTGTCAAATCCCCTGAAAAAGCTACCTTTTCTCACCTGGGAACCCAACAGGGCACAGCCTCCCCTGAGCTCCTTTCCGTCCAGCTCCCTGACTCATTCACATACTCCTATGAATGCCCCTTCCCAGTCATGTCCACCCCATCTCCTCCATCAACCAGGGGCATAGTACCTTTACCTCCAGTGCCTTCCTATTGCCTGACTTCTGATTTTAATCTGCTTTCTGATGTGGGGGCTACAGGAATTGACATTCAAGAACTCCAAAAGGACAAGACAGACAATGAAACCCAGGAAGAGCGAAAACTTCCCCTATTTCACCAGCCTGGGGACTGGGATTGTCCATGGTGTAAAGCAGTGAATTTTTCAGAGAGAGAAAGCTGCATCCGCTGTGGGAAGGGCATCTGGCTGCAAAGCCCTTAGTGTATTTCTTTCTGCAACATGAATTAAAAGCACATGCATACAGCAAATGAGAGATTTTCTTTTGTGTGAGGAGATGGGAGGCCTGGGTGGAGCTGGGGGAGGGGTCAAAGGAGTGGAAGGGAGAGGTCCATGGGGGAGGATGTAGATGGGTGGAGGCATGTTTTGAAGACTCCCTCTGTGTTCTAGAGCATTAGCATACAATATTCCATAACTACTCCAGCTTCTGTGGAGCAGTTCTAGTGTACATTTCCCCACACTGCTGTCAGGTGAACCCTGATATACAAAATCCCACCTTCATCCTACACATGGGCCTTAGGTGATCCAGGCAGGAGTGGTTACTGCACCCATTCTGAGCCAAACTTATCCGCAGGGTTGAGAATCTGAAGGGCAAGGCAGATTCTGGTCAGGATTGAGTTGGGTCATGACACGGTGAGTCACTTGGGAGTTGGGGCCAGGGTCACAACCAAGCACAGTGAGGACGGACACCTGGCCCTGGCTGTAGGGAAGCAAAATCGGTTGCCTTACAGAATGCATCATTTAGAGGACACCAGTATGAGATTCCAGGAAGCAGATAAACAAAAGCTCAGGTGTCAATGCAGTGACTCCAGAAAGTTGGAGGATGGTGGTAATTCAGCTACTTTTCACTTCTTCCAACTGTGCTATGTGAAGACCCACTTATCTATACCTCCTTTTGTTTAACCTAACTTGAGTGGGTTCCTATTCAGGGCAAGCAGATCATTAGTATCAGAGCATTTTTTGTCATGTTGGAGTTTGAGCCATACCTCCAGTTCTGCTTTTTGCCAGTTGTTTTGGAGATTTGAGACTACTGGACTTTTGGGCCTAGAATAGCCTCAAATCACCATCTTCTAGGTTTTAGCCTCCTGATAACTAGGATTATAAATGGTGTGAGCCACACCTGGCTCACTGCTTTGGTTATTTTTGTTTTTTGGTTTTTTTTTTTAGTATTTTATTGTAAAGATGCTGTGCAGAGGGGTCACAGTAACACGAATAAGGTAATGAGCACATTTCTTGTCGAGCATTGTTACCCCCCCTCTGTGCTTTGGTTATTTTTGAGATAGACTTTCACTATTTGCCTAGGCCATCCTGAACCATGTATGATCCTGTTTATAACATAGCTAACTAGGGTGACAGGTGTGAACCACCATGTGTAGATTTTTCTGTTGAGACCCTGGGGTCTTGTGAAATTTTTGCCCAGCTTGTTCTGGAAGAGTGATCCTCCCCAACTTCTGCCTACTACAGCTACAATTACAGGTATGGGCCAACTGGTTTCCAGTCAATCAAAACACCATCAAAAGACACCTGACAAGTAGAAAGAAAGCTATATTAGGGTTAGGGCAAGCCATGGGGATTCCTGCATCTCAAGAGTCCCCAAGAATGAACTGGATAGCTGACTCTTTAGGGGCAAGTTATATAACCAAAACAGGGGCTGGGAAAGTGGCTCAGTGATAGAGTGCTTGCCTTGTATTCATGAGGCCCTGGGTTTGATTCCTCAGCACCACATAAGCAGAAAAGGCCGGAAGTGGTGCTGTGGCTCAAGTGGTAGAACTCTAGCCTTGAGCTGAAGAGCTGAAGAACAGCGCCCAGGCCCAGAGTTCAGGCCCCATGACCGACAAAAAAAAAAAAAAAGAACCAAAACAGGCCTGACCCAAGTGAACATGGCAGAGACTTGCCACCTCTAAGCAGAGGCTGTGAACAGAGGATGGCAGCACCTGCTGCAAGGGAGGAGTGCTGGGGCTGTCCAGCCTCACCAGGGAACTCACACCATGGCCAGGGTGAGTCAGCAAGTGGGAGTGCCCAGCTTTTGCTGGTCAAAGCATGGTGCATTCCTCTGGGATTCTCTCCTCCTTCCCACTATCATGCTGAATGTGGATAAACAACCATAAGGATTTGGGGGAGGGTGAGAACCCCAGCCTGCATTTTCCAGCCATGTCATTGGGCCTGTATATCCCCCTGTAGGACAGGATTTCTGAACCTCAGTATACTTGACCTGAGGTGTTGGAGATTTCTTTGCCGCAGGGGGTCAGGGGCTGTCTGAGCACTGCAGGATGTTCAGCACAATGTCAACACTCTACTCAGTAGATGCCAGTGCTGCTCACTCCCCACTCCCTCAGTTAGTGACACCCAAAAATGTCTCCAGATATTTCCACATGCACACTTGAGGACGAGATCATCCCCCCACACTAGGAGCCACGAAGGAAATAAGGGACTTAAATCTGAAATAGTCAGGAATCAAAAGAGAAGGTCAGCTGGCACTGGTGGAGGCTGAGATCTGAGATTTGAGATTCAAAGCCAGTTGGGGGAGGCAGGAAAGTCCATGAGATTTTTTTTTCTTTGTCAGTCGGGGGGCTTGAACTCAGGGCCTGGGTGCTATCCCTGAACTTTTTCGCACAAGGGTAGCACGTTACCACTTTGAGCCACAGCTCCACTTTTGGTTTTCTGGTGGTTTATTGGAGGTAAAAGTCTCATGGACTTTCCTGCCTAGGCTGGCATCAAACCATGATTTCAGATCTCAGCCTTCTGAGTAGCTAGGATTACAGGTCTAAGCCACTGAAGCCCAATTAAAGATAATTGTGTGTGTGTGTGTGTGTGTGTGTGTGTGTGTGTGTGTGTGTGTGTGTGTGTGTGTGTGTGTGTGTGTGTTTGCTAGTAATCCTGGGGCTTGAACTTAGGGCTGAGGCACTGTTCCTGAGCATTTTTGCTAAAGGTCAGTACTCTACCACTTGAGCCATAGCTCTACATAATGAGATTCTGATCTTTAAATAAACTACTCAGAAAAAAATGCTGGAAGTACAGCTGTGGCTAAGTGGTCAAGTACCATCCTTGAGCAAAAAGAAGCTCAGGGACAGTGCCCATGTCTTGAGTTCAAGTCCCAGGACTGGCACAAAAAAATTGAGAAGGTCTCAAAGGCTGAGGGGCCCTGTGTGGCAGGAAAGTAAAGTCAGTGAGTGGTTCTGGCATTTACTTAGGCTCTTCAAGCAAATTCAGAGCAATGACAGGGTAGAAGCCAAAGGGCCAGGACTGAGGAGCGATAAGTGAGGAAGTGGGGCCCCCAGGGGGCGCTCTTCTTCTAGGGCCTGGCTGTGAAGAGTAGGAAGTAAAGGAGTTGCATGGTTGACAGAGGGAACACTGAACATCAGAGAAACCTGAGCTGGAGGAGACAGTAGAAGGGTGGAGGGTACAAGAAATGAACACTGCATTAGAGGTGTGGCTGTTCTATCGCTACACTTTTTTAAGTCATACAAGGTCACTTGTTTTGTACATGTGCCTGTCCTTGGGTTTGAACTCTGGGCTTGGGTGCTGTATTTATGTCTAATTATTTTTTGCTCAAGTGTAGCCACCTACCACATGAGGCTTCACTTCCAACCATTTTGCTTGTTAATTGGAGATAAGAATGTCATGGACTTTCTTGCCCCAGCTAGTTTCAAACTGTGATCTTCAGATCTCAGTCTGAGTATCTAGGATTACAGGAGTGAGCCACTGGTGCCCAGCATTCACTTAAAAAATCCCTTTAAAATAAATTCTCTACAAAAATATATATACATACAAAGATGTGTGTTTGTAGAACTATGTATATGTACAGGAAAGGTATAGAGGGTACATGTTTAGCAAATACAGGATTAACCTTGAGAGAGTAGGTTCAAAGGCAGGATAAGAGGCAATATGGTACCAGAGTATGGGGTGGTAGGTGGTGTGGGGGTGGAATAGAGCCCTTTACTACTTTTACACACTTTTGTAAAATAAAATGATAAAATACTCACAAAAGTTAAAAAAATAAATGTGAATTTATTTTCTGGGATGAATTTAGAAAGATTATTTGTTCTTCTGGGACAGAGAAGAGAGAGGTTATCAATTATGTGTCTAGAATGTGGGAAAGCAAGGGGGAGGTCCTGCCTGCACTTGGATGATAGACAAGGCACCTAAAAGTGAGCCATGGTAGAAGATTAAATGCTGACTTCTGAGGAATGATAAACTTGAAGTAACTGTGGAAATGTGTTTGAGAAATAGGGTAGGTGAAGGAAAGGATCATGAAACTGAATAAAAGACCCTATTCAAATAAGGACCAACTGAAACAAACCCCTTTGGTTTGGGATAGGAGTAGGGGTCCAGGAAGGTACACTGGAAAGGGAGATTGGTAGTCCCAGGAGGGATACTCTAATGCTATAAAATATAGATATAGATAGATAGATAGACAGACAGACAGACAGACAGACAGACATTTTTTGCCAGTACTAGAGCTTAAACGCAGAGGCCTCCAATTTTCTTGGCTTGCTGGCACTCTACCAGTTGGGCCAGCCCAGGATGTCTTTGAACTCCAATCCTCCCAATCTCAGCCTAGGATTACAGATGTGAACCACTTGTACTTGGCAACAAGATCACTTTTGTTTCATGTAAAACAAAGCCACCAAAAGTTCTTTCTAAATGTCCCTAAAGGTACCATACATATACTTTTACTTGCCTTACATTAGAAATTCATATTTGGGTACAAACAGGAAAATCTCTCTGAAGACATTTAGTAAACAAGGTGTTATCCAGGGATGGGGGTTGCAGCACTGGGAGGTGGGGTGGAATACAGGGCAATATTGCATAAGTAATATTAATGTCCACAAAAATCCACTATGGGACTGGGACTGTGGCTTAGTGGTAGAGTGTTTGCCTAGCATGCATGAAGCCCTGGGTTTGATTCCTCAGTACCACATAAACAAAAAAAGCCAGAAGTGGTGCTATAGCTCAAGTGGTAGAGCACTAGCCTTGAGCATACAATAGCTTAGGGACAGTGCCCAGGCCCTGAGTTTAAGCCCCAGGACCAGCAAAAAAAATCCACTAAGGCAATGAATTTACTCATTTGAGTGGGTTTGGAAAGGGTATTGCTTCCTCTAGGTTAGGAAGGACAAGGACATAGACATGACTGTGTATGGAAATGGAATAGGAAGCCAAAGGAACCCCTGGTTTTGTGACTGTGAAGTGGGACAAAGACTTGAAAGTGAGGACACAGGGCAGGGCCAGGGGGTGGGGTGGGAGCTTCTTTGGTCACTTACAGAAATAACTGTGAGGGTAGAGGATGGGAAGTGGAGAGGAAAGGATCTACATACTGCATGGAGTAAGGTAAGAACCAATTAAAGTCTCAATGCCTATGTGCCTCTAATCATATAAAATAATATTTATCAAAATGAATTCCAGGAAATGGAAACAATTTTTTTCTCCAGTGTTGTTTTATTTTCTTTTTGTATTGGTTGTATTTATCTGTCTTTGGGTGGGTAAGAGGAGCAGAGAAATGCAGGGGAAAAGAATAAACAAATACAGCAGTGGTACTCCCTAGACATGATGTTGAAAATGAACCATATAACTTGTAGGTGGGGACAGGAGAGGAAAATTGGGAGAGTGAGGGGTTATATTGTCCAAAAAGAAATGTACTCTTGCCTGGCATCAGTGGCTGATGCCTGTAATCCTAGCTACTCAGGAGGCTGAGATCTGAGGATCAAGCTTCAATGACAGCTAGAGCAGGAAAGTCTGAGACTTTTATCTCTACTTAGCCACCAGAAAATTGGAAGTGGCACTGTGGCTCAAAGTGGTAGCTTTGAGAAAAAAGCACAGGGACAATGCCCAGACCAGTTCAATGCCCAGTTCAAACCCCCATGACCGACTTAAGAAAAAAAAAAGAAATGTACTCCTTACTTGACTTATGTAACTGAAACTGCTCTGTATAGAAGCTTTATAATAATAATTAAAAATTATTTTTTTAAAAAAGGAGTCCTCATGCCTATAATCCTAGCTACTCAGGAAGCTGAGATCTGAGGATCATGGTTCAAAGCCAGTCCAGGCAAAAACATCCAAGAAACTCCGTGAAACTCTTATCTCCAATAAACCATTCAGAAAACTGGAAGTGGTGCTGTGGCTCAAGTGGTAGAGCACTAGCCTTGAGCTAAAAAGCTCAGGGACAGTACCCAGGCCAGAGTTCAAGCCCCACGACTGACAAAAAAGAAAAAGAAAAAAAAAAGGATTCCTCTTGTAATACCCAAATGTGAGAAAGTCTTTCAGGGTTACAAGCAGCCACCAATCATTACAGAATTACATGTATTAAGGCAGGAAAGGCAGTAGGGATGAGCAGAAATGTGTGACTGACTCCTTCCTTACATCCTTTTCTGGACTTATAACATCTTTTCATTTACTCTCTCAGTGTAAGGACAAGCTAACATTAGTTATACTTAGTTATCAGCTCTAGTCAGTTGAGAGGGTGTTTTCTAGCGACCTAGTTTTTACCTTCACTACTATAAATTATAAAGCCAAATTCAACTTACTTCAGGTCTTTAATTTTACAGGCTGGATCACGCAGTGCTTGGCAGAGGAAATGTAGCTGAGACGAATACTGATTATGCAGCAGAAAGGAGCTAAAAGAGATAAGAAAACAGAATTTAGAACAAAACTTGAAATAAAAGCTTCCTTTTAGCTTTTTGTCATACTAGTACTAATTTATAACTTAAAACTTGAAGAAGTATAAAGTTATGCTCTTTCCTATATGCTAGGTAGGCACAATGACATGTATTGAAATCACTATTGCCCAGATGGTCTTCGAGGTCATAACTTTCCTAAGCAACCTTCACTATGTAACTTATTTTTTGTCTGTACTAACAGAAGTAATGACTATACTTGAAAACCAGGTAAGATCAATAGTAAAATCTCACTTAGCCAGCACACTTGGGAAAGGGGTGTTTTAAGTAAATTTTTTGGCAGGCATTTAAGCTCTTCCATGAAGACATTAAGATGTAGGGCTGGGAAAAGGGCACTGGTGGCTCACACCTGTAATCCTAGTTACTCAGAAGGCTTCTGAGGGTAATGATTTAAAGCCAGCCTTGACAGGAAAATCTGTGAGACTCTTATTTCCAATTAATTAAAAAAAAGTGGGAAGCAGAACTGTACCTAAAATGGTAGAGCACTAGCCCTCAGCACAAAAGCTCAGGAACAGTGTCCAACCTCTGAATTCAAGCCCCTGGACTGGCACTTAAAAAATAAAAATGAAATAATTTTTTACATCATTTTAAGGGGAGATAGGGGGTACTTTATCTTAAGCTAGCTTTCCAAAAACAGAGAATAAGAAAACACTTGTTTTCATCAATATTTTAATTTTCCCATTATTTTGCTTGGCAATAGACAGGTGAATTGAAGCTGTCTTTATGTTGAAGAGACCTTTGTAATTCAACCTCTCTAACCCATTTCCCCTCCAATTCTGTTCCATCTCCATTTCCTTCCATATTCCGTTAAACACACTTATACAACTACAGGACAGACATGGGTTTGCATACTCCACAAGTAGAGCCTTTTCGCAGTACTCAGGGCCTTGCGATCCTAGGCAAGTACCCTAATATTTCAGCTATGCCCCTAAACCTTTTTGTTTTAGAGAGAGAGAGAGAGAGAGAAAGTGAGTGTGTGTGTGTGTGTGTGTGTGTGTGTGTGTGTGTGTGTGTGGAGAAATAGGGTTGCATTAACTTTATCATGCTGGACTTGAAGTAGCCATTCTCCTGCCTCCACCTCCAGAGTAGTTAGGATTACAGACATATGCCATCATAACTAGTGTCATTCTCCTACCTGGCCCTACAACTAAGAGAGAGGCATTTCCCATCTTAACTCAGATACTGAGGATAGACAGGTTAATAAGATTTCTTTGTGGATTTTGTCAGTAAGTCAGTAGCATATTATTTTACAGAATCTATGGGGTACATATTATAAAAGTGGTTTACTTAAGTCTCTTTGAACTTCAGACTTGTCCCTCTTAGAAGGTTTCATGGACAGAACCCAGACTTTCCAGTAGATATACATAGAAAAATGGAGCTGAAGCTCAAATAATAGGAGTGTTAGGCATGAGCACAAAAGCTCGGGACAAAATCCATGTTCTAAATTCAAATCACAGGACAGGCACCAAAAAAGGTATACAGAAATATAACTCTACCTTTACTAACAAGGAGCTATTTGAGGCTATTTACATCTATTTCAGTAGATGTAAAGAAAAATCACAACCAATCTGATGTTAGGTATACTATCTTTTCCAGAACAGTCATCTACACCAAAATAACTGAGTGCTCACTGACATCCTTGACGACTTTAAATGCTCACAACACTTGATAATTATATAGCACATTCACAGAGTGGCAATGAAGACTTCATACACATACACACAGACCTGTGCAGGCATGCGCATTTAATGGTGGCCAGTTCAAGTGTGTGGTGTAAGTGCTCAAAAATGTTAGCTTCCTTCATGGTCTGTGTAGGCCAGTGATGAATGCATGATAATCAATAAATGCTTATTGTACTGACAGAAAATAGAGAAACCTGAAACCACTCTTTATTGCCAATGCTAGGTGTTATATTACATAAACAAGTGGCCCCCTGTTTATAAAGGCCAACAATGAGGAAAAGCCATGAATATACTCACTGATTAAATGATACATTTGATGCTGTTGGCATGGATGGTGGCATGAATAGTGACGTATGTATTTCTTCTTCAAACCCAAGAAGGTGCTGACACTTGAGAGACATTGACAGGTCACGGTGACTATTTTTGACACAAAATGACATAGCCAAGGTGTCCATTTTTGTATAGGTAGCTTGGAGCAGCACAAGTGACTCTAAATGATCAACTATCTTCCCTGCATATTCTGTGTTCTGCATCTCATACAAACAGTGAAACAAGTCAACTGGCTCTATCTGTAACCGGGCAGTTTTATCCTTCATTTCTGTCTCAGTCCATTTCAACAACTCTTCTTCAAGTTCTTGACAGATTTGTCTTCCAAAAATATTTTTTACAACCATTTCCTTCCCTTTATGTATGAGTCCAAATAGGAATTGTATGGTTGGTGAGGAAAAACCTTTTCCAACTTGTTGGAATATTTCTTGCCATGTTTTCCCAACTTGATTAAAAGCTACCCAGCAGTCATCATTCTTCAGGACATAGTACACAGCAGTTAAGAACTCTTGGAAACTGAAGTGAAGGAAGGTATAGATATTAACATCCCCTTCCACTTTTTTCAAGAAGTGATTGAGAAAATCACAACTGGCATCATTAATTCCTATCCCGTGTCTTTGGAGGTCACTGACTGTAAACAGAACCTGACGGTTCTGCAGTCCCTCTGCAGCCAGAGAGCAAAGACCCTGCAGACAACTCTGTCCCATCCACATCGGGATGCCTCTAAGGTTTCGGAGGCACTTCAAAAAATAGAACAGATACACACCAGTCATCGTATGCAGTGACCTCATAAGATTCTTATCTTCGTCATCCTGTGACTGCAGGACTCTGCACAACATCCAGGAAACAATGGGCAGTGAGGATATAATGTCAAGGTGTTCATTGTCTCGCAAGTCATAAAAGACACTCATTGCTCTATTAGCACCTGATATCTGACTCAAGAAATATGCTCGCTTTTCAGCATCTCGAAACCACAGGATCTCTACCTCGATAGGTTGTTTTAACAAAGAGTGGAGCTTCTTCATGGCTGTAAGACGGGCAGTTATCAGGAGAGAAGATTCAGGAAATAGTGTTTTCTTCACGAAACTACACAGAAGAGACTCCACTGGCTTCTTCTCCTGGGGATTATCACTCAGATCATCTTCATGCTCACAGAAAATGTATGGCAGCTCAGGAAACCCATCAAGAATGAACAGAAGCTTCTCTGGATATTCAATGATAATATCCAGGATTGGTTCTTTTATATCTTGAAAAGTGTTGGTGATCAAATCAATAGCACTAATAGGAGCAGTATGGCTTATTTCTCTGCAGTTGACATAGATGAGATAGTCAAATCTGCCTGGAGTAACCATTCCTGCTGCCCAATCAAACATGAACTTGTGCACCATCGCTGTTTTCCCACTCCCTGGGCATCCCTGAAGCACCACTGTTTTGGAGGAGTTGCAGCCTGGTTCATCAGGATCAAACATGTGTTCCATCTCAAGAAAACAATCTTGCTGAGGCACTCCACAGGAAGTCTTTTCTGATATACCATACTCTTTTACAAGAAGTAGCCGTGTATCTATATGCTTGCAATGGGGTAAACATTTATCAGGTCCTGTTTTTAGGTATTTTTCTCTTAGATGTCTTCGGTACATTTCCCGATAATCTAATGCGACAACAAAGGGTAAGTTAGTCATAGAAAACTACAGCTAGGACTACACAACCATTAATACCATATCTCTCCTTGGATGCCTCAAAAGCTCCTCAAACTTTATACATCTAAAGCTGAGCGTTGGTAGCTAAAATCCTAGCTGATAGTCTAAATCCTAGCTAACCAGGAGGCTGAGATATGAGAATCATGGTTTGAAGCCAGTATAGGTAAAAAAAAAAAATCTGTGGGACTTATCTACAAAAGCTGGAAGTGGAGTTATGGCTTAAGTGGTAAAGCTCTAACCTTGAGTGAAAAAGCTAAAGGCCAGCACCCAAGCCCTGAATTCAAGCCTCAGGACCAGCATAGACAAAAAATTAAAGTGCCAGATGCCAGTGGCTCACACCAGTAATCCTAGCTACTCAGGAGGCTGAGGATTGTAGTTGAAAGCCAGCCTGGGCAAGAAAGTCTGTGAGACTCTTATCTCCAATTAACCACCAGAAAACTGGAAGGGAACTATGGCTCAAAGTGGGAGAGTGCTCGCTTTAAACAAAAGCTCAGAGACAATGGCCAGGCCCCACAAATGAGGAAAAAAATTACAAACTTTTGTACATCTAAACCTAAGCTCTTGATTTCAACACACATACACACTCCCAAGGCAACTCTACCCAGACATCTCTCCTCTCAGTTAAATGCTGCTATCTATTTCCTCTGAAAAATGTTAGGAGTTGTTATTATTATTACTTTCAACTGTCTATACCAATCAGTTAACAAACACTACCATTTACACCTTCAAAATCAATGTATATCCTACAAAATTTAAAAAAATTGAGGAACAGGCTGGGTTGGGAAGGATGGGTGAGAATGTTGAAAGGGGTGACTTCAAGTTGCACTGTATTCATAAACTGCTCTGTGAAGAAAAATTAGCTTAAAATTTATTTGTGTTCCAATATGTTCTCTCACACTCTGAACTCTTCTGGACTGCTGAAACAGCCTCCCACTTGTCCCCTCTGGTCCTCTACTGCAAGAAATCAAAGAGATTTCCTGAAAATATTAATTTGATCCTGTCAATATCCCATCCAAATTCCCTTCAAACTTTTCATTATAGTTGATATGCTATTTAAAATCCTTACCTCACTCTACAAGGTGCTCCATGAGTTAAACAACCTCCTCTTCCAAAGCCCTATTTTAAACCATTCTTCTTACTGTCTCTGATAAAAGTGTGTGGGGTGTGTGTGTGTGTGTGTGTGTGTGTGTGTGTGGTTACTGAGGCTTGAATTCAAGGACCTGGCGTGGGGTGTGTGTGTGTGTGTGTGTGGTTACTGAGGCTTGAATTCAAGGACCTGGCTTGGGTGTGTGTGTGTGTGTGTGTGTGTGTGTGTGTGTGTGTGTGTGTGTGTGTGTGTGTGTGTGTGTGTGTGTGTGTGTGTGTGTGTGTGTGTGTGTGTGTGTGTGTGTGTGTGTGTGTGTGTGTGTGTGTGTGTGTGTGTGTGTGTGTGTGTGTGTGTGTGTGTGTGTGTGTGTGTGGTTACTGAGGCTTCAATTCAAGGACCTGAGCACTGTTCCTTAGCTTTTGTGCTCAAGACAGGCGATCTACAATTTGAACCATAGCTCCACTTCAAGCTTGTTTTTGGTGGTTAATTAGATTTAAGAGTCTCACAGATTTTCCTGCCTAGGCTGGCTTCAAATAGATATCCCCACATCACAGCCTCCTGAGTATCTAGGATTACAGGCATGAGCTACTAGCACCTAGCAACACTAGCTTAATTTTTTTATTTTTTATTTGCCAGTCATAGGGCCTAAACTGTGGGCCTGGGCGTTGTCCCTCAGCTCTTCAGCCCAAGGCTAGCACTCTACCACTTGAGCCACAGGGTCACTTCCACCTTTTTCTGCTTATGTGTTATTGAGGAATGGAACCCAGGGCCTTATTCATACTCTACCACTGAGCCACTTTCCCAGCCCACTAGCTTAATTTTATGTCTTAAAAATGTCATATTGCCAGGAGCCAGTGGCTCACGCCTATAATCCTAGCTACTCAGGAGGTTGAGATCTGAGCCAGCTTGGGCAGGAACATCCATGAGACTCTTATCTCCAATAAACCACTAGAAAACCGAAAGTGGCCCTGTGGCTCAAGCGGTAGATTGCTCGCCTTGAGCTTAAGAGCGCAGGGACAGTGCAGAGGCCCAGAGTTCAGGTCCCAGGACCGACCAAAAAATAAATAAATAAAAATTTCATATTCTTTAGGCGCCAGTGGCTCACACTTAGCTACTCAGGAGGCTGAGATCTGAGGATCACAATTCAAAGCCAGTCTGGGTAGAAAAGTCCCTGTCAGAATTTTATCTCCAATTAACCACACACACACACACACACACAAAACAGAAATGGCACTGTGGCTCAAGTCGTAGAGTACTAGTCTTGAACACAAAAAAGCTCAGGAACAGCACCCAGGCCTTGAGCTCACCCCAGGATGGACAAAAAAAAAATGCCATATTCTCCTATGTGCCAATGATCATATAAAACTAATATTTATCAAAATGTACTCCAGGAAATGAAAACAAGAGGTATTTTCTTTGCTGTTTTTGTTTCCTTTATTTTGTCTTGTTTCTCCATTTGTTTGTCTTTGGGAGAATAAAGGGGGGGGGTCACAGAAATGATGGGACAAGAGTGAGCAAATGCAGCAGAACTACTCACTAGACACTATGTTGAAAATGAACTATACAATTTATGGGTGGTGATGGTGGAGAAAAACTGAGAGAGAGGGAAAGGCTGACATTGTCCAAAAACAAATGTTCCTTTTATCTGACTTATGAAACTGTAACTCTTCCATAAAGGACCTTTATAATAGTATTTTTTTATGAACTATACAATATGTGGGCAGGGACAGGAGGGAAAAACTGGGAAGGGTTGACACTGTCCAGAAAGAAATGTACTCTGTACCTGACTTATGTAACTATAACTCCTCTGTATGTCACCTGTATAATAATCAAAAGTAAATTTTAAAAATTTAAATTGCATACTCTCTCTGCCTGGAACGCAATTCCTCCTGTTCTTCCCATGGAGACTTCCTTCTCATCCGCCTGACCTCAACTGAAAAATTACATTCCAAAAGAGAATTTGTGTGATCACTAAAATTACAGCAGATCCTATCTACTACTATTTCTCTTTCTAGACCTTATGGAAAGTTTATAACCATACTGTTGGTTTTCTGTTTTATTGTTTGTGTTTTCTCCTTAACAATATGTATCGTGACAGAGACCTTAACTGTTGTACCATAATATCTTGGTATCCAGCATGACACCCAGAACATAGTTAACACTCAATAACAATTTATTGACTATGGCTATAAATGTTTCTGCATTCAAAAAAGTCACTTATTATTGTGTATTCTGTACCAGACACTGTACTAGGCACTTCACACATAGTTAATTATCACAATAATTCCATAATGCAGGTATGCTCACCCTTGACACTTCAGGATGGTCAAGTGTACAAGTAGGGCTGGCTTCATGAGAATGCAGTCTATGCATTTGGTCACACAGCATTCTGTGCTCAGAAGGTCCATATTTGCTTTAATGCTCTTCTGAGGCTATACTGAAATTCTTAAATCTCTGAACAAGGTGGATCCTGCATTTTTATTTTGAACTCAAATCCCAACAATTATATAGCCAATTGCTTTTGGTAACTTATTCAATTATCTTAAATGGCAGGCTTAATTCAGATTCAGATTTGTCTGAGTAACTCACTGAATTCAAACCTCTTGTTAAGAGAATTATCAAAACTGGCATTCTGCCGGGCGCTAGTGGCTAGCACCTGTAATCCTAGCTACTCAGGAGGCTGAGATCTGAGAATTGCAGTTCAAAGCCAGCCTGGGCAGGAAAGTCTGTGAGGCACTTATCTCCAATTAACCACCAGAAAACCGGAAGTGGCGCTATGGCTCCAGTGGTAGAGCTGAAGAGCTGACAGTGCCCAGGCTTAGAGTTCAAGACCCCCCCCCCCCCCGCCCCCGCAACCCGAAAAAAAAGCCCGGCATTTTCCAAATCAGCATTTTTGAAAACTATTCTGCAAGACATTAATAGGAGAGCTATTCTGAAAAGGTGTTGAACAGTAAAGTTAAGATGAGGGCAAGTACCCTCAATCCTCTTAGTAAAATATCTGAACACACATGTGTGAAAAGCTTCTTTACTCTCCTACAATGTTTTTGAAAAGCTGCTTAACTTGGTTTAATCCAGTATTTTGTGTTCTTACAACTATAGAAACTCTTTTCTAACCATGAAGTTATTAACTCCAAGAAAACAGAACTCAGTTTGGATGCTGATCCAGATAAGGCATGGCAAATATTTTCTGGAAATTTTCTTGAGTGGTTTGGGCTTTTCAATCTCTTTCAGTAACAACGTTGACATGGTAACATAAAAGCAGCCACAGACAACATGCAAGTGAATAACAGCAGTATTCCAGGAAGACCTTATTTACAGAAGCAGGACACTAGGTGCATTTGTCTGGCACACTAGGCTACTGTTCAGTAGTCCCAATTTAAACTATTCCCAAAGAGGACTGGTCTTTTTTAGCTATTTAAAATTTCTACATCTGCTGGGCACCTAACACCTGTAATCCTAGCTACTCAGGAAGCTTGAGATTCACAGATTACGGTTTGAAACCAGCCCAGACAGGAACATCCCTGAGACTCTTTTATCTCCAATTAACCACCAAAAAGCCAGAAATGGACCTGTTGTTCAAGTAGTAGAGTGCTAGTCTTGAGTAAAATAGCTCAGAGACAGAACCCAGACAAAGTTCAAGCGCCAGGACTGGCACAAAGGAAAAAAAAACCTCTACATCTAGCTCTTAATGACCACCATAAGTGATCTTTTCAGTATTTCAATACTCACTTGAATATACCTTACATGTTTTAGAAGTCATATTTGCTTCTCAGAGCTTCATAGATACTGCCAAAAAAATTAGCAGTTGTTAACCCAGTGAATAAGAGTTGAAAACGGAGAAGGGTAAGGGTGAGAAACTGGATTCATAAGAGACATAAATTCTAAAACAGAAATGTATGGTCATCAGAAAGAATGAGACTGTAGTACCATTCGTAATGAAATGGAAAGACATGGAAAAATTGGATTGAGTTAAGTAAGCTAGACCCAAAAAAACACAGGTTATAAAGTTTCCTTCATTTGTGGGAGCTAGAATTGTCCCTATAAATCTATAAGTAAATATACTATGTGGGTATGCAAGCAGTTATAAATGAATTAATTTAAGTACAATAGATTCTATGGAAAGCGCAGTGTAATTTTTTTTGAAACACTAAGTCAGAGCTCAATAAAATAAGTACCAGGAAATGGGTATTTGCAATGGAGGCGGGTAGAAAAATGAATGAGGAAAGGGAGTAGAATGTAGGCGAGAATTCATTGTATATATCACAGAACTTAGAAAAATAAGGGAAGGGATGGGTCAAAGCGCGGGTTGGGGGGTGGGGGGGTTGAAGATGTTGAAGGGATGACCAAAAAATCCAATGCATAACCTAAAAGATTAAGAAAAGTGGGGGCTGAGAAGGTGGCTCAGTGATAGAGCGCTTGCCTTGCATGCATGAGGCCCTGGGTTCGATTCCTCAGCACCACATAAGCAAAAAGAAAAAAAGCCAGAAATGGCGCTGCGCCTCAAGTGGTTGAGCACTAGCCTTGATCTGAAGAGCGGAGGGACAGCGCCCAGGCCCAGAGTTCAGGCCCCACAATCGGACCCAAAAAAAAGAAAAGTGAGGGAAGGGGTGATTTGACAAGGTTGGGTGAGAATGCTGAAAGGGGTGACATTGATCAAATATTCATAAACTGCTTTGGTAAGTGGCACCTCCTTTTTACAACTACTTAAAGACAATAAAAATATTTTTTTAAAAACAACAAAAAGATACGTACCTGCAGGATCCTTCATTGAACAGGAAGCCAGAGAACTTGAAGCAGCTGTGTGTGAGAGGAAAAGAAATTGGGAATAGCATGAATATACCTTCATACCGAAACAGGACATAAACAGATATTTTCATTGCATGCCTCAGAAATACTATGAAAAAGTACATCATCACCTCATATCTTTTCTAACTTCCCTATAAAATGTTCTTGCTTTCTTTTCTTTTCTTTTGTACAGGGCCTTACTGTGTAAGCCCTGGATAGCCTGGAACTTGCTATGCAGTCTAAGCTGACCTCAAATTTGGAATTCTCCTACCTTAGCCTCCCAAGTGCTGGGATTTCAGGCATGTACCACCACACATGCCATCTATAGAGGCATTTTATAACTAATGGCTAACATAAAATAAAGCATAAAACCTTCCTTTACAGATATAGTTAGGATGTGAACATTTTCATTTATACAACTGTGTTTGTTAGTCAGATTTTCATAGCTTTGGCAAATACCTGAGGGAAACAGTTTTAAAAGGAGGGGGGATTTATTTTAGCTCATGATTTCAGAGGTTAACAGTCCATGGTCAGCTTGTTCCATTGTTTCTGGGCCTGTGGTGAGACTAAACATCATGATGAAAGCACATAGGAGGGCAGCCAAGAAGCAAGAGACAGTAAGCCTGTGTGAGCAGGCTTCTTTTCTTTTCTTTATGTACCAGCCATGGGGCTTGAACCCACAGCCTAGGTTCTGACTCCATTTGCTTATGGCTGGTGCTCTACCACTTTGAGTGGACAGCTTCACTTCTCAGGCTTCTTTTTTCCCCTGTTATCTTGGCCTACTAGATGTTACCACCCACAATGAAGGCAGGTCTTTCCCCATTAATCATCTCTGGAAACACCCTCACAAACACACCCAGAAGCATGCTTTAGTATTTTGTTAGGAATCTCTCAATCCAATAAAGTTAGCAACCATACTAACCATCACAATTAATAAGGAATATTTAGGTATGAACTTAAAAGAAGTATTTGAAGTGACTTTTCTGGTACTTTTCTTTCCACTGTTGCTTCTGTTGAGGCTTCTTGATAATAAGGAGAATAAAGCATTGCTGAATATTAGCCAAACGAATACATACTATGACCTTTATACAAATACATGCACACATTCATTCCAAACACTTGCACACATGGGTAAATAAAAAATTCAAGCACAGGGCTGGGAATGTGGCTTCGTGGTAGAGTGATTGCCTAGCATGCATGAAGTCCTGGGTTCAACTCCTCAGTACCATATAAACAGAAAAATCCAGAAGTAGCACTGTGGTTCAAATGGAAGAGTGGTAGCCTTGAGCAAAAGAAGCTCAGGGACAGTTCCCAGGCCAAAGTCAAGCCCCACGACTGAAAAACAAAAGCACACACATATCTTCTCTACCTTCATATAGGTGTTTGTTGCCACTTGGACACCTTGTAAAGAATGAGACCTATGGTGGGGGAGGTGTGACTAAAAGATGGAAGGTAAATGTGGAGAAGAGGAAGTAGGGTCCAGCGAGGCAGACATTATAGTCACTGGAAATGAGCAGGCAATTGGAAGACTAAGGGAGAAAAATTGGTTTGTGTTCGCCATAAAAATCTGCTTTTCTGTGCTATCTCTTGTGGAAAAGCTGTAGTTACAAGTCATGGGAGACTCTTAAGACTACTTTAGAGAAACAGAGCTGTGGCTCAAAGTGGTAGAACACTAGCCTTGAGCAGAAAGGATCAGGGACAGTGCCCAAGCCCTGAGTTCAAGCCTCACAACCAACAACAAAAAGAGTACCTTAAGATGACAAATGTTTCAGAGATTATGCAAACCACTAGAACCACAGTTTTTACTTTGCTGATATGTCTTTGTCATCACTTTGGGTAAACCAAAATTGTGGCATCAATTTCAAGAACTTTTAACAGGTCGATATTTAAACACTCAGAAGAATCCCAGAGGCCATGCGGAGAAGCAGTAGAATTTAAGGTTATACCCACTCTTATTTGAAATTACTTACATTTCTTCTCAGACAATAAACTCCAGGTACAAGCAGCTTCCATATCTTTTCTTTTCTTCTGACTACACATCTCAGAAAATGGAGAAACCTGTAACACACAACACAATGACTGTAATGCCATTACACAAAGTATTTTGGGTACCCTTCATAAAAGGAGAATAGTATAAAAGTTGAAGGGGCTTGTTAGGCTGTAGGTCTGTTTGTATCTGCCATCAACTTTGAGGAAGATTCTTCTCTTTCCCAGATCTGTTTAAATATTTTCAAAATGGCTGAAGAAATGCTAAGCCAGATCTCATTCTAGGTTTCTCACTATTAAAACCATGGTTCTCAGCTGGGTGCCGTGGCTCACACCTATAATCCTAGCTACTCAGGAGACTGAGACCTGAGAATCTTGGTTCGAAGCCAGCCCAGGGAGTAAAGTCTCCATGAGATTCTTTTTTTTTGTTTTGTCGGTTGTGGGGCTTTAACTCTGGGCTTGGGTGCTGTCTCTAAGCTTTTCTGCTCAAGGCGAGCACTCTACTGGTGGTTTCTTTCTTTCTTTTTTCTTTTTTTTTGGGGGGAGGGGGTCCCGGTCGTGGGACCTGAACTCTAGGCCTGGGCGCTGTCCCTCAGCTCTTCAGCTCAAGGCTAGTGTTCTACCACTTGAACCACAGCGCCATTTCCGGCTTTTTTTCTTTTTGCTTATGTGGTACTGGGGAATTGAACCCAGGTCCTCATGCATGCAAGGCAGGCACTCTACCACTGAGCCACCTTTCCAGCCCTACTTGTGGTATCTTGGAGATAAGAGTCTCCTGGACTTTCCTTCCCAGGCTGGCTTTGAACCGTGATCCTCAGATCTCAGCCACCTAAGCAGCTAGGATTATAGATGTTTGCCACCGGTGCCTCGCCCCTGAAACTCTACGTTTAATTAACCACTCAAAAAGCAGAAGTGGAGCTGTGGCTCAAGTGGTAGAACACTAGAGTTGAGCACAAAGAGGCTCAGGGACAGTGCCTAGGCCCTGAGTTCAAGCCTCACAACCAACATTAAATAAATAAAAATAAAAACTATAGTTCCCATTCCTACCTGCACATTAGCATTATTTTCATACTATCCTCTAGGACTTACTTTGTTCTTTGCAATATGATTTATCACTTAATATATTTGATAATCTACTTATGTATTATGTCTGCTTTTCTTTATCTGTATTTCTCACAAACTAAATTTCTGAGCCTAATGTTCAGCCTTTGTCATGAACTCTGAAATTTCATACACAAAAAAATAGAACTCATTTTCATAGCTGATCTCTGAACTCAGCCATGAGACTTGCTCTGGCTAACCATATACCCCAAACTGGACATGTCCCCTGTTGTGATGTTGTCACTGTCATGAGAGAAGGCACAAGAAAAATATGCCCAGGGGGCTGGGAAGGTGGCTCAGTGGTAGAGCACTTGCCTTGAATGATCGAGGCCCTGGTTCGATTCCTCAGCACCACATAAGAAAAAAGCCAGAAGTAGCACTGTAGCTCAAGGGGTACAGTGCTAGCCTTGAGCTGAAGAGCTGAGGGACAGCGCCCAGGCCCAGAGATCAGGCCCCACGACCGGACCCAAAAAAAAAAAAATAAGCCCAGTCCCCAGGTTCAAGAACTAAGAAATATATGAGACCCACCTACCCTAGCAAACAAAGCAGGAGCACCTCAACCTGAATCAGTTGCCAATAGAGCTCTTCTAATCAGCTCTCAGCTGATCTCCAGAACGCTGCCAGTAAGTGCTTAATAAAGTGATTAATTTTTCATAACACAAAAATTTTGGTTTGGATTACATGCCACTGTGGCACTATCTGACACATCTTCTTAGAACAAAACTACCTAGAAAGTGTTTGGCACAGACTGGATACCCATTAAATATTTATTGAATAAATTAAGTAAATAGAAGCTTTTTAAAATAATGCAGTGAGGGCTGGGAAGGGGGCTCCATGGTAGAGCGCTTGCCTTGCATGCTTGAGGCCCTGGGTTCAATTCCTCAGCACCACATAAGCAAAAAGAAAAAAAAAAGCCCGAAGTGGCGCTGTGGCTCAAGTGGTAGAGCGCTAGCCTTGAGCTGAAGAGCTGAGGGACAGCGCCCAGGCCCAGAGTTCAGGCCTCACGACCGGACACCCCAAAAAATAAAATAAAATAAAATAATGCAGTGAAACTGGGTGCTGGTGGCTCACGCCTGTAATCCTAGCTACTCAGGAGGCTGAGATCTGAGGATCATGGTTCAAAGCCAGCCTGGGCAGGAAAGTCCATGAAACTCTTATCTCCAATAAACCACCAGAAAACCAGAAGTGACACTGTGGCTCAAGTGGTAGAGCATTTGCCTTGAGCTGAAGAGCTGAGGAACAGCACCCAGAAATTTCACACCTAGGTCCATCAAAAGAAGTATCCCAAGCCAGACACTGGCGACTTTTACCTGTAATATAGTTACTCAGGAGGCTGAGATCTGAGGATCATGGTTCAAAGCCAGCCCAGGCAGAAGAGGCCATGAGACACTTACCTCCTATTAACCACCAGAAAACTGAAAGTGGAGTTGTGGCTTAAAGTGGTAGAGCCGTAATCTTCACCCAAAAAGCTCAGGGATGGCACCTAGGCTCTGAGTTCAAGCCCCCTGACCAACAAAAAAGGAAAAAGCAGACGTATCCCAAATACAACAGGACCCCTAAAATAGGAAAATTACACCAAATCTATAATTGGGCAAAAAGGGAGTTCCTGTTTCAAAATACAATAAAGGGCTTAAGAGGTGTGGTTCAATGGGGGAGTACGTATCTAGCAAACACAAAGCCCAGTGCTGCCAAAAAAAAAAAAAATAGGTACTCAAACAAAATGAATGGAAGTGTTCACAGTAGCACTATGCACAATAGAAAAAGTGAAAAATCCAAATGTACTTATAAACAAACTTATTCAGTACTAAAAATGAATGGAGGGGCTGGGAAGATGGCTCAGTGGTAGAGCGCTTGCCTTGCATGCCTGAGGCCCTGGATTCGATTCCTCAGCACCACATAAGCAAAAAGAAAAAAGCCAGAAGTGGGTGCTGTGGCTCAAGTGGTAGAGCGCTAGCCTTGAGCTGAAGAGCTGAGGGACATTGCCCAGGCCCAGAGTTCAGGCCCCACACCTGGACCCAAAAAAATAAAAATAAAAAATAAAAAGGAATGGAGCAGGGCTCCAGTATCTCATACCTGCAATCTTACCTACTCAGGAGGCTGAGATCTGAGGGCCATGGTTCAAAGACAGCCTGGTCAGGAAAGGCTGTGAAACTCTTATCTCCAATAAACCACCAGAAAACCAGACGTGGTGCTGTGGCTCAAGTGGCAGATCACTAGCCTTGATCACAAAGAGACCCAGGGACAACTCCCAGGCCATGAGTTCAAGCTCCACAACCAACAACAACAAAAAATGGAGTATGGTTCATACTAAAAAATAACCTTTGAAATACTTATAGGGTCAAATTAAAAAAACCAGAAACAAACAAGCATATTAATGGCCAGATTGAGAGATCTAAAAGATGGTGGATTGAGCCTGGCCCAGGAAGGAAAAATCTCTAGACTCTATCTCCAACTAGCAAAATGCCAGGCTGAAGGCTTGGCTCAAGTGGTAGAGTACTAGCTTAGCAAATGTGAGGCCCTGAGTTCAAACTCTAGTATCACCAGAAGATATATATATATATGTATGTTTTATAATATATTACATGTTTTATGTTTGTATGTGTATATATGAACACATATATACATATACCCAAGTATACATATATACATTTAAAAAGTTTCCAGCCTGTCAATTATGGCTCATGACTATAATCCTAGCTGCTTCAGAAGGCTGAGATCTGAGGATTGCATCTGGAAGCCAGCCTGAGCAAGAAAGTCTGAGACTTATCTCCAAGTACACAAAAAAGCCAGAAGTGGAGCTGTAGCTCAAGTGGTAGAACATTATGCCTGAGGAAAAAAGACCTGAGTTCAAGCCGGAAGAGCAGTGCGTGCGCGTGCACGCGCACGCGCACACACATACACACGCATACACACACAAGACCAGCACACACACACACACACACACACACACACACACACACACAGAGATTCCAGGAGCCAAGATGACAAACTGCTGACAACCACTCTTCTATCACCCCCCAACTGCACACCTGCAACAGAGGTATGGCTCAAAAGAGAGACTTAGGTGAAGCCACAAGAAAATGTATATGGAGCCAGGTGCCGGTGCCTCATGCCTGTAATCCTAGCTACTTAGGAGGCTGAGATCAGAGGATTGTGGTTCAAAGCCAGCCTGGGCAGGAAAGGCTGTGAACTCTTATCTCTAATAAACCACCAGAAAACCGGAAATGGTGCTGTGGCTCAAGTGGTAGAGCACTATCCTTAAGTTGAAGGAGCTCAGGGACAGTGCCCTGTCCAAGTTCAAGCTCCATGTTCGACAAAAAAAAAAGAAAAAAGAAAAGAAAATGTATATAGAGAGAAAAGTGAAAAACAAAATATTAAATCCCAAATATCAAAATCAAGAAGCAAGGAACAAACTGCAGTCAGAAGGAGCAGTGGGGGAAAGCTTTCATGACAGGACCAAAGTTCCCTTGTCATTCCCCACCCACCACTTTTTCCTTTCTTTCTATTTTTTGCAGTGCCCTCTAAGCTAAATGCACACGTGTGAAATACCAGACACAGAATGTACTGGGGGGTTCCTCAACAGCCCAATACAAAAGACCTGAACTCCCTAATTCCACCACTCTGGAAAAGGAACCCAATCAAAGAGAAAAACCACACCTCTAGATCCTCAGCACATCCAGAATAGCAGTGTGCCAGACTTACAGATACTTGGTAGAAGGTGTATGATTCAATGGGGGAGTACTTACCTAGCAAGCATGAGGCCCTGAGTTCAAACCCAGTACTTTCAAATGCCCCTTCAGTGACACCTGCATCCTCCTCCCTATCCACCAGAGCAGGCAAAATGCTTTGGGGTAGAACTTTGTTTTATATCCTGTCTCACACACCTTGTACTTCTCCCTCAGGGACATAGGGTAGCGATGTTTATTATGCATCTAATTCTAGCCTTTTCTAGGGAGGGAGCAACAGCAAGGCCCTCTGTAACCATCAGAACAGGCAAAAACTGAAAATGTAGAACTTTTCTTATAAACTGTCGCATAAGTCCTGAGCTTCTGTCACCAGTGATTCAGTCATTCAGTAAGCAACCTGGTCTTAGGAGGAATAGAGTCTTATGTCAACCCAAGTAAGACACAGAGATGGTCCCTTTAACATCCTGTAAGCTTATACTCAATTGATGACTGACAAGGCAAGATCTCAGACAACAATTTCACAGGGACTATTTACAAGACCCTCTAAGCTAATGCTCTGCAGGTAGTTTCCTCCAACTTAATACACTGGTATGTTTCTGAGAGAATTTCCCAACACAACTTAAGGCAGAAAATCCTCCTCCCTGCATTAGAAATCCAGCAGCAGAATAAAAGTGGCTACCCCCTATGGACATCATTTCAAAAGAGATGCCAAAAGAAAAAAAATCTAGAGACTTCCTCCATTCTTTCATACCCTAGGATGCCATCAACACTCCCACAGAACAACCTCAATAGGGCAAAGGGCAAGATTCAAAGAGGCAGAACACTACTCCAGCTAGGGGAGCTACTACACTTGCAGATGCAGGAATTAGTTCAGGAAGAACCAATCCACTTTGGAGATACAGGTAACAGGTAATCTCATCCTTCAAAAAGTAGAAAATCAGGCTGTGTCCCCCAACCTTATCTTATTTATCTTTCTTTTACTAGTAGTTTATTCCACTTCCTTCTTTCTATGTGATATTACTTTATTTTGTGCCAGTATTGGAACTGGAACACAGGGCCTCATACTCTCACTCAGACTTTCAACATGGATGACGTCAATTCAACCAATTGAGGCACAAATCTACTTCTGCCTTATTTGCTAGTTTGTTGGAGATAAAAGCCTCTCAGAGGGCTGGGAAGGTGGCTCAGTGGTAGAGTGCTTGCCTTGCATGCCTGAGGTCCTGGGTTCAATTCCTCAGCACCACATAAGCAAAAAGAAAAAAGCCAGAAGTGGCGCTGTGGCTCAAGTGGTAGAGCGCTAGCCTTGAGCTGAAGAGCTGAGGGACAGCGCCCAGGCCCAGAGTTCAGGCCCCATGACCAGAGCCCCCCCCCCCCCCAAAAAGCCTCTCAGAGCCAGAACTGAAGGCTCAAGCCTGTAATCCTGACTGTGATCTGAAGATTACAGCTTGAAGCCAGCCCAAATAGAAAAATGGAGACTTGCATCCCCATTACGCTTCAGAGCCAGAAGTAGAGGTGTGGCTCAAGTGGTAGAGTGCTAGACTTGAATGAAAAGGCTAAGAGTGATAGGCCCTGAGTTCAAGTTCTAGCACTGGCTGGTGCACACACATGTGTGCACAAACACACACACATACACACAAAGAAAAAGAAAATGAAAAACTGCAATCAACTTGAATATTCATTAGTGGACAAATGAAATATGATGTTTACATACAATGGAGCCTTCAGATTGAATCAAAGTCTGACACATGATGTTAAACATAAATGATCTTGAAGACATATTACCAAGCGAAATAATCTAGACACAAAAGAACAAATATTATGCGATTCCAATTATATGGGGTACCTGGAGTAATCAAATACAGGAAGATAGAAAGCAAAGTAGTGTTTACTAGGGGCTAGGGAAGAGCAATAAAAAAAATTGTTCAATGTTATTGGTTTCCATTTGGGAAAATGAAAAGTTTGGTAGATGGATGATGGTAGTACAATAACTTGAATTATTTAAGGCCACTGAACTTAAGACCTAAAAACAGCAAATTTTGCTGGCCACCTCTGGCTCACACCTGTAATCCTAGTTACTCAGGAGGTTTAGATCTGAGAATCACAGTTTGAAGTCAGGCCAGACAGGAAAGTCCATGAAACTCTTATCTCCAATTAACCACCAGAAAACTGGAAGTGGTGCTGTGGCTCTAGTTGTAGAGTGCTTACCTTGAGCTGAAGGGACAGAACGAAGGCAGAGATCAAGCCCCTCCACTAACAACAACAAAAAAAAAGATTTAAAAGAGCCTGGAGCCATGGCTCATGCCTGTAATCCTAACTACTCAAGAAGCAATCAAGGTTCAAAGGCAGCCCAGACAGGAAAGACCAGAGACTCCTATCTCCAATTAACCATCAAAGAGCCTGAAGTGAAACTGTAGTTCAAATCCAAGAGCATTAGCCTCGAGAAAAAAAGAACTTAAGGACAGTTCCCAAGTCCTAAGTTCAAGCCCCAGGACTGACATGAACGTGCAAGTACATGCACAGATGTAAAAGAAACCTAATAAATATAATAATATGCTGGGCGCTGGTGGCTCACACCTGTAATCCTAGCAACTCAACAGGCCAAGATCTGAGGATCGCAGTTCAAAGCCAGCCCAGGCAGAAAGTCCATGAGACTCTTATCTCCAATTAATTACCAGAAAACCAGAAATAGAGCTGTGGCTCAAAGTGGTAGGACACTAGCCTTAAGTACAAAAGCTCAGTCTGGGCCCTGAGTTCAAGCCCCACAAACAACACACATACACACACACACACACACACACACACACACACACACACACCTAAATATGCTAAGTTGGTCTTGATTAGATCCCATTTCCCACAAAATTCATTAGAAACCATTTTTAACAACTAGAGATATTGAGTATTTTCTAAGGACTAGTGTGATAAAGACATTGCAATTATGTAAGATCATTTCTCCCTATAATTCTTTTCTTAAACATACTGAAATATTTAGATTAAAATCATGATACTCATGATCAATCTATTCCACACAAGAGAAAGGAGACATATGAAGAAGCATGGCAAAATGTGGTGGCTACTAAAACTTTGTCGTGGATATGTGTATGTGGGTTACTGTACACTATTATACAAGTTGAAATTTTCATAATAGAAACTTAAGCTATTTATACAAATGTAAAGGGAAAAAAAACTATGTCCAACTTAGATATGCCAAGGCAACTGCTATCCCTACATGACCTGGTGGGAGGAAAACAAGGGACACATGAATGGTAAGCAAATGCTGTCATTATATTCAATGAACATTATGTGAAAAATTGAACTCCATAACTTGAGGGTAGAATAGGAGGTTAGAAAATGTGGAAGAATGATGGAAGGGGGGACACTGATCAAGAAGTATTATACACATAACTTGATTTATGGAATTATAACCTCTTTGTACACTACTTCATTAAAAAATTTAAAAGGTAGTTTTATACCTGTTCTTGGCTTTGTGTGTGCTAGTCCTGGGGTTTAACTCAGGGCATGGGCACTTTCCCTGTGATTTTTTTGCTCAAGGCTACTGCTCTACCACTTTAGCCACAGTTCTACTTCTGGCTTTTTGATGGTTAATTGGAGATAAGAGTCCACAGCTCTACTTCTAGCTTTTTGATGGTTAACTGGGGATGAGTCTCATGGACTTCCCTGCCTGGGCTGGCTTTAAACAATGATCCTCAGATCTTAGCCTCCAGAGTAGTTACAGGCATGATCCACTGCTGCCTGATTCATTTGCATCTTCTCAAAAGCCAAGAGTAAAGGGAAGAACAGAGAGAGAGTGCAAAGGAAGTGGTGGCATTGTCCAAAAAGAAATGTATTCATTATCTGACTTATGAAACTAACCCTTCTGTATATCAGATGTATAATAAAAATATAAATAATGGGGCTGGGAAGGTGGCTTAGTGTTAGAGTCTTTGCTTTGCATGCATGAGGCCCTAGGTTCAATTCCTCAGCACCACATAAGCAGAAAAAGCTGGAAGTGGCGCTGGGGCTCAAGTGGTAGAACGCTAGCCTTGAGCTGAAGAGTTGAGCTTCCAGGCTCAGAGTTCAAGCTCCATGACTGAGCCAAAAAAAATAGCCAAGAATAGTTCTGAAGGATTGGCATTCAAAGCCAGGCCAGGCACTCCATCTTCAAATAACCAGTAGAATGTAAGAAGACATGACTTAAAGGGGTAAAGCACCAGCCATGAACAAAAAAGTCAAATTATGTTGCCCGGAGTTCAAGCCCCAGTAGTAACACAAAAAAGTCACAAATAAATAGGCATTAAAGAAAATTCACTTAATAAAAATTCCCCATGTACCTGAAACCCACAGTAAACATAATATATAATCATAACATCTCAGAGGCATTCCCACTAAAGGGAGGTAATAAGTATTCTAACATCATTGCTACTATTCAAATTTACACTCCAAGTTCTAGCCAAATTATTAAGACAAGACACATGTAGTATATAAGCTACAAACAAAGAGACAAAATAGTCAATTAGTATCCCACAATCTATTTTTCAACCTAGAAAATTCAATAGAATCAATGATCAAACTACTAAAAAAGAAAATATAGTAAAAGTTTTATACAAATTTTCATACAAAAAAAACAAGTTTTTTTGTGTGTGATGGTCCTGGAACGGCCTGGGTGTTATTCCTTGGCTTTTTCTGCTCAAGGATAGCTCTCTACCAACTAAGCCACAGCTTTATTTCTAGTTTTTTTGGCTGCTTAATTGGTGGTAAGTCTCATGGACTTTTCTGCCTAGGCTGCCTTCAAAGCATGATCCTCAGATTTCAGCCTCCTGAGTAGCTAGATTATAAGTGTGAGCCACCAATGCTCAGCTCTAACAGCTTTTTCTAAATCTTTAACAATTATAAATTTTTAAAAAATCATAACAGTAATAAAAAGTATAAATACACATACAAAACTATCTAGAAGCCAGGCACCAGTGGTTCACACCTGTAATCCTAGCTACTCAAGAGGCTGAGATCTGAAGCTCATGTTTTGAAGCCAGCCTCGGTAGGAAAGTCTATCACCAATTAACCACCAAAAAGACAAAAGTGGAGCTATGGCTCAAGTGGCAGAGTGCTAGCCTTGACCAAAAAAAGCTCAGGGACAATACTCAGGCCCTGAGTTAAAGCCCTAGGACTAGCACACACACGTGTGCATACATACACACACACATACAAGTTAGAAATAAAACAAATAATACATGTTCAAGACAATTATAGAAAAAAGTATGGATTATTACTGAAAACCTTAATATTTTACCTAAATAGATCCACACCAGTAATTCATGAAGACTCATCAATATAAAGATGCCCAATTAAACTTGTAAGTGCAAATCAATGTCAACAAACTGTCAGTAAGATTCCACAAGGAGCATGCTAATCTTATTTATAAGTTCTCTATAAAATAATAAACATGCAAGAGTAACAAGTAATTGGAATACAACAGTCTTATAATGCTAATTATCAAACATTTGACACAATTAAAACTGTGTAGACAGATACTGGTGACTCACACCTGTAATCCTAGCTACTATTCAGAAGGCTGAGATCTGGGGATGGCAGATTGAAGCCAGCCCAGGCAGGAAAGTCAGTGAGACTATCTCCAATTATGCATCAAAAGGCACCAAAAAAGCAAGAAGTGGAACTGTGGATCAAGTGGTAGAGTACTAGCCTAAAGCAAAAATGGTAAGAGACAGCACCCAGGCCTTGAGTTCAAGCCCCAGATCTGGCACTTCCTAAATAAGTGTATTTTTTATTACAATGCTTTTATCACTCTTGCGATCCTGTTTCCCATTCTCCAGTTTATTACCAATGATCTACTAGACTCCATCTCCTAAAGGCTCCACTACCCAAAAACCTGCCACAGTGTAGCAAGCAGGTGAATCACTAGCAAGGTGAATCACTTAAAACTCTCTTTAGTTAGTATAATCACTGGACTTGTCATTTCTTTTGTCACTGGACTTGTCATTTGTTTTGTTTATTTTGACAAAGCCTCTTGCTGTATAGACTTAGCTCAATCCTCTTGCCTCCACCTCATAATTGCTGGGATTTCAGGCATGTGACGCTACATTCAGGTAGAAAAAGAATTCTTAAGGAAGCAAAGTAAGTTGTTCAAGGTCACATACAAACAGCAGTGGAGAAAGGTGCCACTGGGTAGTGAAGGAGAGGAAGGTAGGCAATTGTGAAGGCTGAAAGATCAAAGCAGCAATCTAGGGGAGATCTTAACATGGCAAATCAAAAGAAAACCATACTTTAGGTATGACTTTTTAGGACCAACTCTGTGGACTCTAGCTAAGGATAAATAAGTGTGCCTAGAAAATAAAAAAAGAAATCAGCTTAGTGTTTTCTGCTAGATGAAAATTTTTACTTTCACTTCTTTAGAAGTAAACACATATACATCTTTTATATGTGTGCATGCATATTTTCACAGTCCATACTTTTTATCAGTGGGTTCAACTTTTATACATTCAACTAATCAAGGATGAAAAATAGTCTTAAAATGGGTGTCAGTGGCTCACACCTGTAATTCTATCTATGGTTCAAAGCTACACCCCATCCCAGGCAGAAAAGTCCAGTTAACCTCAAGCTGTGGTTCAAGTGGTAGAATGCTAGCTAGCCTTGTTCACAAAAGGTCAGGGACAGTGCCCAGGCCCTGAGTACAAACTCAGGACTGGAACATGTGAACATGTGCAAGTGCACATGCACAGACATACAAATTAAAAAAAAAACCTTACTGGCTGGGAATGTAGCTCAGTGGTGGAGTGCTCACCTCAAATGCTTCTGAAGCCCTGAGTACTACATAAACAGAAAAAGTTGGAAGTGGCACTGTGGCTCAGTGGTAGAGTCCTTGCCTTGCATGCATAAGGCCCTGGGTTCGATTCCTCAGCACCACATAAACAGAAAAGGCCTAAGTGGTGCTGTGGCTCAAGCACTAGAGCACTAGCCCTGAGCTGAAGAGCTGAGGGACAGTGCCCAGGCCCAGAGTTCAGGCCCCAAGACTGGAATAAAAACAAAACTGTTCTATATCAAACAGGTCTTTTCCTGGCTATTATTTCCTAAACAACACAGGATAACAACTATTTGCATAGCATTTACCTTGTCTCAGGTATAATAACACAGAATGATGTACATAGGTTATATTTAGGGTATATTCTATTATAGATCTATTATAGATCGGGAGAGAAAATCAGGAGTAACACTGATTAAGATGCATTGCACAGGCCAGGCACTGGTGACTCAAGCACGTAATCCTAACCACTCAGGAAGCTGAGATATGAGAAGTGCACTTCAATGCTAGCCCAGGCAGAAGTCATTGAGACTCTTCTGCAATTAACCAACAAAAAGCCAGAAGTGGAGCTGTAGCTGAAGCGGTATAGTGCCAATCTTGAGAAAAAGCTGAAGAACTCAGGGCCAAGTCCCTGAGTTCAAGTCCCAGTACCAGCACCAGAGAAAAAAAAGATGAGCTGGGCAACTGTGGCTCATGCTTGTAATCCTAGCTACTCAGGAGGCTGAGATCTAAGGATCACAGTTCAAAGCCAGCCCAGGCAGGAAAGTCCATGAAACTCTTATCTCCAATAAACCACTAGAAAACCGGAAGTGGTGCTGTAGCTCAAGGGGTAGAGCAATCATCATTCATAAGCTGAAGAGTACAAGGACAGCGCCCAGGCCCAGAGTTCAAGCCCCATGACCGATTAAAAAAAAAAAAAAAGATGCATTGCATACATAAATTGGCATGTTGAAACCCCTCCTTTTTAGCCAGGTACCAGTGGCTCACATCTTTAATTCTGGCTACTCAGGAAGCTGAGATCTGAGGATTTCTGTTCAAAGCCAGCCTGGACAGGAAAACCAGCAAGACTCTCATCAATATCAGGAACAGCGCGAGTGCGCACACACACACACACACACACACACACACACACGAAACTCCTCTGACCAACTAAAGACAAATTGTTTAGAGACTTGGATGTCCAAGGATTTTTTATGCCCTCTAAGGCATTTTGTATGTACAGTAAGGTTGGACCAATTCTCTTAAGAAACTAAGAACCCACTGTACACATATTTTTTTTCTTTTTCTTTTTGGTCATGGGGCTTGAACTCTGGGCCTGGGCACTGTCCCTCAGCCCTTCAGCTCAAGGCTCGTGCCCTACCACTTGAGCCACAGCCCCATTTCCAGCTTTTTTCTGCTTATGTGGTGCTGAGGAATCGAACCCAGGACCTCATGCATACAAGGCAAGCACTCTACCACTGAGCCACCTTCCCAGCCCCCACATATATTTCTATGTAAGATGCAGCTCATTGGGGCTGGGAAGGTGGCTCAGTGGTAGAGCGCTTGCCTCGCATGCATGAGGCCCTGGGTTCGATTCCCCAGCACCACATTAAGCAAAAAGAAAAAAGCTGGAAGTGGTGCTGTGGCTCAAGTGGTAGAGCGCTAGCCTTGAGCTGAAGAGCTGAGGGACAGCGCCCAGGCCCAGAGTTCAGGTCCCACGACTGGACCAAAAAAAAAAAAAAAAAAAGATGCAGTTCATTAAAGGCTTTCCATTTTCTAGGAATTTTAGTCTTACTTGCACTTCCAAAAATCCTATAAGCGGTTATTATTTATTTCATTATTTGGTATTTGTACTGGGGCTTGAATTCAGGGCTTCACACTCTTGCTTTTCTGCTCAAGGCTGCTACTCTACCACCAGATCTATGCCCCCAATTCCAGCTTTTTTTCTGATTAACTAGAGTTAAGGGTATCTTGAATTTCTGTCCAAGCTGGCTTTCAATCATGATCCTTAGGTCTCAGCTGCCAGAGTAAGAGTATAGGTGCCTAGTTGTTATCCTATTTCTTTGTGCCAGTCCTGGTACTTGAGCTCAGGGCCTTGGCACTGTCTCTGAGCTTCTTTTGCTTAAGGGCAGTACTCTATCACTTTTGCCATAGATTTACTTCTGGCTTTTTTGGTGCTTAATTGGAGATAAGGGTCTCACAGACCTTTTCCTGTCTGGGCTGGCTTTGAAGAGTAGTCCTCAGATCTCAGCATCTGAAGTAGCTAGGATTACAGGTATGAGTCACCAGGGCGCTGTGCTCTGACATCCTATTTTTATAAATAAGCAAAGTTAGGCACACGAAGATTAAGACACCTGCTTAAGTTTATATAGTTACTCAATAAAAAAAAATGGACTAAAACTGAGACTTACTGGTCTTAGCTCCAACTTTACATTCATTAACCCCAAATCCTTGCTACCCATGGAGAAAATGGAGGGTATAACAAAAGGGAACACTCTAAATATGTGGTCCGACCTTACTTTGCAAGCAGCTGACCAGTGAGGCTTGAAGCTAGTGATATACCAGGGCCAGCTCAAGAAGAGTAGTACAAATCTTGTAATCCGGTGAAATCCTGAAAGCCTCGGGCATCCTTCTGCAATCTTATCTCGGGGGTAATTTTGTGTCTAATTCCTCTCTCTTGGAACACACCACTTCCCACCAGAGCAGAACACTAGAACAGGAAGCCATACAAGACCCAAGATAGGAACACAAAGATTAGAGAGCCAACTGCCTGTAATTGTAGCTACTTGGGAGGCTGAGAACAGGCGGATCTTGGCGCTGGGCTGGCCTGGGTAGAAAAGTTCTCGGGACTGTTTCTCAAGCTGTGGCTGGGCACAGTAGGATGTGCCTGTCAGTCTACATAAACAAGAGAGGCTGCAGTTAGCAGATCGTAGTTCCAAATCAACGTAGGCAGAAGAGTCTAAGAGACGCTGGATACCGTGGCGCACACACCTTGTGATGGAAGCAATGATTGGAAACCAACATTAGGCAGAACACAGCTGAGGCATGCACCAGTGTGAATAGTAAAAATAAATAGAAAAAGTGTCCGCGATATTGCTCTTGGTATGGTGCCAGCCTAACCTCAGACCCTGAGTTCAAACTCAGTATCCCCCAAATGAATAAATAGAAACACTTAAACGTTTCCATTTCCTTTTCATTTCTAAGTCACATTAACAGAACAGTAAAGAAAGTAACCTATTTGGGTTTGCTTCCCCGCTTTAAAATCATAATTTGGGGTCCACAAGTGGCCATCCGCATGCCCACGAATTGTATACCTCCATGTAAAAAAAGGAGTGGCTTTTGGGTGGAAGAAAGTCTATAGTTCTCCTCAGATTTACAAGGGTTCCATGTGCACACTCTTGCCCACCTGAAAGAAAACGAGGTGAAAATTGTTAACTTTGAGCTCGATCAGCAAGCAAGAGCTGCTTGACTACTTTACCTAGGCTGCGCGTGCATGCAGTCTGTAGTCTGTGTCAGCTCCCCTGGCAGGTCAGCCTTCCCAGCCGTTCTCCCCTCCCCCCCACGCACGCAGCACCCCACACGTACTGAACCCCGCGGCGCACGCAACGCACGCACCCCACGCACACGCAATTTAATTCCCTCACGCAGTTCCATGTGGAAACACGGCCACACCTTCGCGATCGTGTCCGCCCCAGCTACCACGTGCACGCCCCCATACTGAGGCACCTGCGGAAAAAGTCCCCGAACCTGCGACTCTCCCTTCTCCCACACTCGCGCCTCCTCGCTACACCGGTCCACACACATTTACTCCCTCACCGCACGAATCAGCGAGCTTGCACACGACGTTCTGCAGGCATCCTCAGAACCCAATACTGCCTCTCCCCACCGTCCCCCCTTGCAATGGCTGGCTTTGGCGCCGGCCCGCCCCGCCCTCCAGTTCCAAGGGCAGCGACGTCCCTCCTCGTGACGACGAGCCTCCCCCCCCTCCTTCCCCACTCGCTTCGCGAACTCACGGCAGCTCCGGAAGCTGAGTACACGCTGCCCCGGCCGCCAGTATGATCGCGTCCCAGAAAAATAAATGAATACATAAATGAATAAATATATAAAGCAAGCGGGTGAGAGCACGACACCTCCCTCACTTGGCTATTATAGCCAACAGCTGGCAAGGACTCTTGCAGCTTGACCCCGGGGAACTTCCTCTCTTTACGGTTCCTCCGAATTCGGGAGGCATTTCTCACCTGATTCCTAAAGCCAGAACGCTCTTCACTCCTTGCCGGCAGGAAAGAGATTCCACGAGAGAGCAAAGGTCTATGGGGCGGGGAAGGGGAAATGACTTAGAAAGGAGGCGGCCCAGAGGGAGGGACCGGGAAGAAAAGGGGGGGGTCACTGGGGAGTGGGAGGAGAAAAGGGAGGAAAGCTACCCGCGCCCGCCAAAATTTTCATAAAATGTTGCTAATGTAGCTTTTTAAAAAAATCTCGCCCACTCTACTACAGCAGCATCAAGCTTTCCTAAACTAGACCCTATGGGAGGGGCAAGTATGATCAAGACCCTTCCCTGCTAAGCTGACTTAATAGGAATCTGCTGGTCTGAGCAGAGGACTCAAGAATTACTGGTGTGCTATGGAAACAGTAAAATTCTTTAATACATTTACTGGACACATTACATGAATCACCCCAACTCGAGTGCTTAGTCTGGTGTTAGGCATACCTTCAACCACGTAATCCATCTATGACAGCCCTTCTGATTAGAAAGCACCCGATGGTTGATGGTCTGCTGGCTCCACATTGATGTGTGCTTGTGTGTGCGTGCGCGTATGCGTGCATTTGTGTGTACATCTCCCTGGGGCTTGAACGCAAGCACTGGGGCGCTATACCTGAGCTTTATTGCCCAAGGCTGGTGCTCTACTACTTAAGCCATAGTGCCGCTTGTGGGCTTTTTAGTACTTATTAGAGATCAGACACTTAAGGACTTTTCTGTCCAGGCAGGCTTCGAACTTGCAGCCTCAGATCTCAGGCTCCTCAGAAGCTATGGTTACAGGCATGAGACACAGGCACCTGGGGCAGGAAATAATGTGTATTAATCACGACTAAACGCTACCACCTGAAACAAAAGGTCTATCAATCTTTTGAATTAATGAACAAATATTTGATAATGTGGACTACTGGATAGACCAAGACCCCCTCTGTGGTATAAGGAATATATTTTGAAGCGTTTGAGAAGTAAAGATTGTCATTGGGAAGGTAGAAGCGACAGGACCCCTTTAGTGGCCATATTAAGTAATGTGATTGGAAAATGGAATGTCTTTGCCAATTCCCTACACAGACACAGGAAACACTATCTGAAATTTGAAACTGAAACATGTATAACTAGAGAACTCTTTTTTCCAGCTGTGCTGACATTTGAACTTAAGACCTTGTACTTGCTGGTCTGCACACTGCTGGCCTTTTTATAGTTGAGATAAAAAGTCTCACTCTTGCAATCACTGGTGAGTGGTCACAGAGGTGAACTCTCCAGGTTCTTAGCATCTCCAACAAAGAACAGAATGAAAACTCAAGCGGAAAGTGTAAACTGACAAAATAAGGAATTTTTTTTTGGTCTGTCGTGGGACTGAGCTCTGTCATGGGACTGGGCTCTGTCATGGCACTCTACCACTTGAGCCACAGAACCACTTCCAATCTTCTGATGCTTTACTGGAGATAACAGTCTCACGGACTTTCCTGGCCAGGCTGGTGTTGAACTGCAATCCTCAGATCTGAGTAGCTAGAATTATAGGCATGAGCCACCAACGCCCAGCCAAAACAAGAAATTTAAGGACTGGGAATGTGCCTTAGTGGTAGAGTGCTTGCCTAGCATGCATGAAGCCCTGGGTTCAATTCCTCAGTACCTCAGAAAAAGCCATAAGTGGTGCTGTGGCTCAAGTGGTAGAATGCTAGCCTTGAGCACAGAGAAGCCAAAGGACAGTGCCCAGGCCCTGAGTTCAAGCCCCAGGGACCAGCAAAAAAAAAAAACAACAACAAGGAATTTAATAGAAAAAAAGTATCCCATGAAAGGAAATGGGAGGCTCTAGCTAGACAGCTTAAGTGCCAGTTTAAAGGAGGGAGAGAAACATTTCCTGCTCCCTGTACAGAAAATGGGACTTAAGGACTCAAAATGACAGTTGTTGTCAGGCATCTGTGGCTTACACCTATAACCCTAGCTACCCAGGCTGAGATCTGAGGATCAAGACTAGAAGACAGCCCAGGCAACAACGTCTCTAAGACACTTATCTCCAATTAACTGCCAAAACCTGGAAGTAATGGTAGATCACTAGCCTTGAGCAAACTATCTCAGAGACAATTCCCAGGCCCTGAATACCAGTCCCAAGACCAGGACATGCATGCACATACATGCGCATGCATGCACACAAATGACAGCTGGCAGGGCATCTGTGGCTCACCCTTCTAATCTTAATTACTCCCAGGAGGCTGAGTTTTAAGGATCTCAGTTCAGTGCCAGCTACCAAAGGAAAATCCTTGAGATTCTTATCTCCAATTAAGCATCAAAAAGTCAGAGGTTGAACTGTGACTCAATCAGTAGAGTGCAGCTTTGAGCTAAAAAGCTCAAGGCCTTGGCTCAGACCTTAAATTCAAGCCCCAGGGTAGCACCAAAACAAAGAAAGCAGTTAACCTGCTACCTTTATTTCTTCTAAACTGTGAGAATATGCTAGTTCCAATCCTCTGCAGCTCCCAACCCTAAGGCAATGTTTTTTAGCCTAGGTGGGTATTATTTGCTGTTCTAACATAAAGAGGTGTCTCTAGGCCTACCTAAAACAAAGGAACAAAAGGTGAGCTTTACCACTGCTTTTTTCAGATAAAGCTTTTCCTCTTTAGCATCTACAGCTTCACAGAAAGTTGCCAGGTTTTTACAATTTCAAGAAAAAGCAGTCACAGGCCTTTTAATTTAGCATGTAAAGAGATTGAAGCTTTTTAGTTGCTTCCTGGTTTCAACTTTTTTTTTTTTTTGGTTCCCTTGTGGGGCCTGAACTCGGCCTGGGCGCTGTCCCTCAGCTCTTCAGCTCAAGGTTAGCACTCTACCACTTGAGCCACAGCACCACTTCCGGTTTTTTCTTTTTGCTTATGTGGTGCTGAGGAATCGAACCCAGGGCCTCTTGCATGCAAGGCAAGCACTCTACCACTGAGCCACCTTCCCAGCCCCTGGTTTCAACTTTTTGAGTCTGGCCCTTGGTATATTTATTTACAAGAATATAAAGCCCAGTGCCAGTGGCTCACACCTGTAATCCTAGCTACTCAGGAGGCTGAGATCTGAGGATCACAGTTCAAAGCCAGCCTGGACAGGAAAGGCCATGAGACTCCCAACTCCTGTTAACCACCAGAAAACCAGAAGTGGTGCTGTGGCTCAAGTGGTAGAGCAATCGCCTTGAACTGAAGAGCTCAAGGATAGTGCCCAGACCCAGAGTTCAAGCACCACGACCCCCCCCCAAAAAGAAAAAAATAAAAAACAATATGGCCAAGCAAAGGTGACTCTTGCTTATAATCCTAGTGTTAGAAGTGGCTTGGGATGTTGGGGTGTTGTATAGAAATAAGGATACCAATTTGAAAGGATGCAAAGCCAAGTTTACTTCTGCAAAACGGTAGGCCATCCGGCAAAAATCTGGCAAACAAGCTCCCTTCTTACCCATAACCAGCAGGCCCTACCCCTCTGCTCACATTGGCTGAGCCAGGCTCACAATCTGCAAAAGGATGTGTTTTAATTAACCGGATGCAACTAAAATTTAAGGAGCTTCTAACAGGGTATTTTAATTGAAGTGTAGCAGGAAAAGGATGTAATTAAAATATAATTAACAAAGGCCAATCAATATTAGATTATTTGGACTTTGCCAGAAAACCAAGCAGACATCCAGGTACAGAGAACAAAGAAAGGTTTATTGTCAGGAAAGGGGCTAGCAAGACCCCTTCTCACAAAGGGGAAGTGAGAAGAAGCACCAGCTATTGTCTGAGGAGACCTATATAACCTAGAAGGTTTAGAAGGGGCTAGCAGGTGGAGATTCTGATGTGGACATGAGGGCCAGGGGCTTCATCAAGGTGGACTAGGATTTATGGCTGCTGTCCAAATAGTAGATAAGGGGCTCTGCAGCAGCCCAGACCTAAAGGGCTCTAAGGGGCTCTCATTGCCTTATGTGGTAGTCGTAAGCATTATACCCACCTTTGGTCCTCAGCTCCACCCAAAAACCTGAGCCCCTCCCATTCCTGGAGTTCTCTCCATACAGTTGTCCCCTCCTTTCCGCCCAGACCCACTTGAACTCCCATCTACCTTGCTTCCCCAGACCTTCCTGCTACCTGGATGGTGACGGAGGCTACTTGCTCCCTCTTGGCTCCTCGAATAAACCTTATAATAATCTTTCTCCTGTGCCTGCCTGCCTCTGCGTGATCCCCTGGGATGGATGTGTGGGATCCTTCATTGGATCCGTCAGTGGTAGCTGCCCCAGAGAAGTGCCATCTGGAATTATTTACTGTCTTTATTAAATGGGCCTAGTGTTGCCTAGGAAGGGAGCATGCTAAGCTGTGGAGAGGGGAAGGAGCTTGCTAAGCTATGGGAAGGGAGTTCATTTCCGTAACAGCCAAGCCACCTTGCCAAAGTAGGAACTTCAGAAAAACAATGCTCATAATAAAGAAAGCAAATTACTTTGATAGGAAAAAAAAAAACACACTTTTCTTCCACTCAAGAGGCTGAGATCTGAGAATGGTAGTTAGTAGCTATTAGTTCTGGCAGGAAAGCCCATGAAACTTTTTTCTTCTTCTTTGTAATGTTAATATTGTCAGTCCTGGGACTTGAACTGAGAGTCTGGGTGCTGCTCCTGAGCTCTTTTGCTCAAGGCTAGCACTCTTATCACTTTGAGTCACAGCTCCACTTCCAGTTTCCAGGTGGTTAACTGGAGTTAAGAGCTTCAGGGAATTTCCTGCCGGGTCTGGCTTTGAACTGCTACCCTTAGATCTCAGCCTCTGGAGTAGCTAAGATTACTGGCATCAGCCACCAGCACCCAGGCCAAATTTTTCACTCAAAAAGTGATGCATCCTCTTTTTACCTTGTCAATCAGACAGGCCTTGGATTTGGCTTTGCCTTGTGTGTTTGACAACCACTTGCTTGAATTTTACATTTCTAGTCTGCTCAGCACACTTCCTTATGATGGGACAAATAGATGCCCTGAGTAACTATACATCAAAGGGAAAATCAGTTGAAGTTGCATTTTCTGGGACTTTTAGCTAGCTGAAGAAGTAGCAGAATTTTTGTCTATTGAAGGCCAACCCCACATAGAGTTTGCATTTATATTCCATTATTACTTTGTATGTGCTGGTACTGAAACTTGAACTCAGAGCCTAGCATTCTAACTTGCTTTTTTCCATTGAAGCTACACCTTTACTTCTAGCTCTTTAGTGGTTAGAGATAAACATCTCACACATTTTTCTGCCTGGGCTAGCTTCAAACCGGGATTCTCAAATCTCAACCTCCTGAGTAGGTAGGATTACAGGTGTGAGCCACCACATATTCCTTTATTTGAAACATTCTTCTTGGTTTTAAAAAAGTTTTCAATAAACATTTCAGCATAGTGCTCCGATCCTTCACTTAGTCATCCTTAGGTTAGATATTGTTTGTAGATGGTCTTTTTTATTTTCAGAGGACAAGGCTGAGGAAGTAGTTGGTAGGGATGTGTATCTTGCTCAGACTGTGCATTAGTATGTGCTAATGACTAATTTATTGTCTTCTTATTGTTCTCTGTGGAGGACTCTGGTCTTAAATAACAAGTGGCTAGTGGCAATTTTGGGAATGCTAGACCTGAGGGACACCATTTCCTAGCAATGTACTAGGATCAAGAATCCATACTAGGTCCTGGTAAGAGTTTCCACTGTCCTATGTCTTTGGTAAGTGCTCCTTTACTCAGTTACAAATAACTCATTGAGTTCAGAGACCTAAAAGTATTTGGGTAGTGTGTGTGTGTGTGTGTGTGTGTGTGTGTGTGTGTGTGTGTGTGTGTGTGTGTACGTGTGAGAGAGAGAGAGAGACAGAGCGACTGGCACAAGTGCTGGGGCTCTTTCTTAGATGACCAAGACTAACTAGTCACAACTACAATTTGCAAATTGTGCCTAATAGAGGAAGATTACTTTGATCCTTCAGTTCTGGAAATTCACAGTGAGATGTCAATCCTCTTAGCTGTCACACAAAGCAAGCTCCTAATATGCATGTAAGAAATCTTCTTAGTCTCTGTTACTCCTCACATTTGTGCCTGAGACCCACCTTCCCTCTATCTACAGGCTCAGCTTCACTGGGACTCCAAGGTCAATACTGTTCCTAGGTGGGGGAGTGTGAATACTGTTTTCTGTGTTCTGGCACCTTGCCTGGAGCTTTCCAAATATCACACTACACACTCAAAAACATATTGAAACCTTAGCTGCAAACAATAGCCTCATTTTGACATTTGTCCAGGTTACCAATAGTACCACCAAATTTCTCATAGGCCAAATTCTTTTTCCTTTTTATTTTAATCCTCTTGCCTTTGAGCTAGATGGTCTTGGTCTAATCACTTGTTTCAAGTCACTTCTCTAATGGCTACTCCTAAGTACCTTGATTCACTTCATGTTGCATAACCCTATCTGAGGGCAACAAGTCTAATCTAAGATATCTAAATGCCAGCCTTCACAGATGGGGATCTTGTAACTCTTCCAGGCTCCTACTATAGATCAGGTGTTTAACAGCAAATCAGTTCACTTGCTTAGGGTCCTGCTTGGACATGCTCCAATGGATATTAGCACTGGGGGATTATTTGTCTTCCTTAATTCCTACTTTGTAGTCCAGTCCTTGAAACTGGCTCTGTAGTTGGGACCAGTATATATTCATTTCTTCTTTTTTTTTTCTGTCAGTCGTGGGGCTTGAACTCTGGGCTTGGGTGCACCACTTCCGGTTTTCTGAGTGGTTTATTGGAGATAAGAGTTTCATGGACTTTCTTGCCCAGGCTGGCTTTGAACCACCATCCTCAGATCTCAGCCTCCTGAGTAGCTAGGATTACAGGTGTGAGCCACTGGTGCCTGGCTATATTCATTTCTTTAAAATTTTTATTATATCCTACTCCTTAAGTCTTCATGACTGGATCCTGAGTTAACCATCTCATATATCTTTGTTGCCCAAATCCTTACCCCATTATATAATTAATATTTCCAATTCCAGTAATTCCAGTCTTCCCCCCAATCAAATTCCAATGAGAGACAATCAAGATCTCATGAATACATATATATTTATTTAATTCATAATATAGCATTTTGGATAGGCTGGGATATTTAAAGAGGGATGAGACTGTTTAATCCACAGGTGCTCATGTTTCTGTCACCAAGAGGGACACTATTGGTCCAGAGGGCCCAGTACCAACAAGCCTGGGGTAAAAGCATTTAATAAAAAATAGTTCAACAATAGTCTAATAAATATTCTAGCCAATAACAATAACACAGCATATGTCTGAAGCTGGCAGACCACACCATGAAAGACAATTTTGTCTAACCTAATGGCAGTAAGTCTGGCCAACTTGAAATACACAGCCAAACACAGCTCATTGGCTCTGAGGCTGCAATTGGCTTCAGGAGCTAGAAATACACATGGGAGTGGTTTGTATCTACCTGCCTCATTTTCCATTCCTTGGAAGAAAAGGATTCAAATATCTGTTCGAGTTTATTCAAAAGTCCATCTATGGATTGCTCCATCCAGGTAGTCATATATAAATATGTAAACCAAGGAAGCTTAGAAAATTCCCCTAAAATATTTTAGCTGAATATTTTAGTGATTTTGCCGCTATCTGAATTTCACAATGGGATTACATAATTAAAAACACAGCCAGATGCAGTTTTCTTACTTACAAGTAGCCAGAACCTCACTCAACATAGCATTACAGATTTTTTTCCATATTCTCAAAACAAGCTTACATTTTTGTGCTTTCTTCAATAAAACATATAAAAAGTGGAAACAAGCATAAATTGTAGACAGAAAATAATTTTCTAGCAGAAAGAGTTGTGGAAAAGAGTACAACAACATCAAAGGTTATGAAGGCCCCTTCCTTGAAGAGGTTAATTATAGGTCCCATTCCCTGTGTGCAGCTGAGTTCCACCAGAGGTAGTCAGTGACTCCTTTCCAGGTCCTTGGCATTGCCAGGACCGTATGAAAGTCTTCAGTTTATTGAAGTAAATCTCTGGGACTCACCACACCCCTACTAAGTACTTTGTCACTACATTCTAACTTGGAAGTCACTTCTTTAGAGTCAAATGTCATCACTTACCTCAAACCTTGTTTAACTTCCCAGTTTATTCAGGAGGCTTAACTCTGAGTTGTTTTTTCCCTACAATCAAAAATTAAATCTACCTTCAAAAACCAAGTTTGGAAAAAAAAAATGAAATGTTATTGAAAAGAATCGTGTCACTAGTTCTGATGATAATCTCCAAGGTAATTGCCAAAAAGTTTTTGAGGAGAACAATGCTCATTTACATGTATGAGCTCTGGTTCATGTGCAAAATGGTATCAATACAGACCAAATGGAGAAGTAACCAATATTTTCTGTCCAATAAGAAATATCACTATGGACATGAGAATACAAGAAAGATTGATTACTCATTTGTTCATTCATACATTCATCCAACAAACATTAGCCAGGCAACTACTCTGTTCCAGACAATATGCTAGGTATTAAAAATACAACAACAATAACAAAGGACAGTCCTTGCCCTCAACATATTCCCTGTGTAATAGGGAAGGTAATTAACATACATCAAACTTCTTTGTGCATCAGAGTAACCTGAGGAGCTTGTCAAAATTATGAGAATTTCCTCCTATGCTCCCAGATATCCAAATTAAATAGATCTAGATTGGAGTCCAATAATCAATTGTTTTAGCAAATGAATCACCAAAGGTGATTCTAACTGGTGTTCTGAGGATGGAATTTGGAAATCACTGCTATGCAGTGTGATTATTACTGAGAAAAAGCCATGCCTGGAGCACAAGGGGAGCTCCAAAGAGGGACACCTAACCCAGGCTAGAAGCCAGGAGTTGATCCGGTAGAAAAAGGCAAAGGAAGATAGAAGGTAGGACAGGTAACATGCAAAGGTAAGGTGGAGAAATTAACCTAAAAGTTAAAGTAAAATAATTCTGTTGACCCCTATTGACTATAGGAAGAGATGAATATTCACAGTAAACTAAATGCCATGTTCTGTGCTAGGCAGTTTATCCATGCATCATTTTTGTATGTATATGTGCTTAGCTTCGGGCTTGAACTTAAGGCCTGAGCACTGTCCCTTAATTTTTCACTCTACTACTTTAGCCACAGCTCCACTTCTGGCTTTTTGGTAGTTAATTGGAGATGAGAGGCTCATTGACTTTCCTGCCTGGGCTGACTTCAAAACACCATTCTCAGATCTTAGCTTTTTGAGTAGCTATGATTACTAGCTGGTGCTTGGCTGGATGATTTTAATTTCAAGGCTATGACCTTTTATTACATCAAACTATATACCAGCACTACAGAATCTTATCTGTGTCTCTCATTTCTTTTATTCTTTTTCCTTTTTTTTTGTGCCAGGCCTTGGGGCTTGAACGCAGGGCCTGGGTACTGTCCCTGAGCTTTTTTTTCTTTTTAACTCAAGGCTAGCACTCTACCTTTTGAGCCACGGCTCCACTTCCAGCTTTTTTTGAAAGTCAAGTGTAGATAAGAGTGCTCAAGATATTGTATTCATAAACTGCTTTGTTAAATGGTAACACCTCTGTACAACTACTTTTAAAAAAAGATTAAAAAAAAGGAGTCTTCAAGGCTGGCTTTGAACCTCAATCTTCAGATTTCAGCCTCCTGAGTAGGTAGGATTACAGACATGAGCTACCACTGCCCAGCTCTCATCTCTTGATTCTTTGTTAAGTACACAGTTTTTAAACCCAAAACAACTGACTGCACTACTATGTATGTTTATCTGAGCCTTTCTTTACATCTTTCTTGGGGATAGGGAGGTAGCACAATGGTTAACAACCATACCTAGTGTGCATGAGTCCATGGGTTTGAACCTCAGCACATGCAACATTTTTTTTCTCCTTTGTATGTCCATCAATGTTACTTTTCATGTTAGGTGAACAAACAATACATAACAGCTGTGGGGTAGGATTTATATACTTTTTTCTGAAAAATAGCAAGTTATTTGATAGCAAAAACTGTGCTTTATTAATATGTGCACTCACTGCAGTAGATTGCCTAGCATCTAACAGTTTATTAAACAAATTAATGGAGGAGCATTCACCAAGCTGGTGTAAAGGAAAGCGGGAGAGACTTGACATTGTAACAACCCTTCCCTGGGGGAGGGCTTGCCACACAAGTAATACTTTCACAACTTCCAAGGAGTAGATTCCTTGTAGCAGACTTAGCCCCTGGTGGGGAGGAAACTCTGGCTCTCTGAAATCTCAAATCTCTGCAATGGAACTGATAAAAGCATAGACCAGGAAGGTCAATGCCTTCTACAACCCTGATAAGGGTTATGATGCAATTTATGTCTGCATTTTCCATGAAGGAGCAAATGAATTTCACAAACAACATTGTAAAAGGAAAGAATATTTAAGCAAAATACTTAGGAAAACAGATTATATTCAGCATTCTTCAGCACTTCAGAACTGTGTTATCTGAAAGCACAAGTACATTTATATGCAAATAATTGCACCTGAAACAATCCATTATTAAAGATCAAATCAAGCAAGTTTCTAAAGAAACACCATTATGCAATTCTTTGTAGCATAATTCTAGTAACTGATGTACTTGAGATTAATAATATTATATTTCTTCAAAACATCCTGTGACAGAATTATTTGTCCCAGTACTGCAGTTTAAATTCAAGGCCTGAGCACTGTCACTCTCCCTTTTCATGCACTCTACCACTTAAGCCACAGCTTTTTGGTGGTTAATTGGAGATAAGAGTCTCATGGAGGGGCTGGGAAGGTGGCTCAGTGGTAGAGCGCTTGCCTTGCATGCATGAGGCCCTGGGTTCGATTCCTCAGTACCACATAAGCAAAAAGAAAAAAGCCGGAAGTGGCGCTGTGGTTCAAGTGGTAGAGCGCTAGCCTTGAGCTGAAGAGCTGAGGGACAGCGCCCAGGCCCAGAGTTCAGGCTCCACCACTGAAGCCCCCCCCAAAAAATTATAAAGAGTGGGGGTAGGGGGAGGATGGGAAGGGATGGGAAGGGGAAACAAAGGAGGAGGCTACAATGCTTGATAAGAAATGTACTCATTATGTTGCCCATGTAATTGTAACGCCTCTGTACTGTATTTTCACAATAAAAATTTAAATTAAAAAAAAAGAGTCTCATGGATTTTTTTCCTAACTGGGTTGGCTTCAAACTGTGATCTTCAGATCTCAGCCTCCTGAGTAGCTAGGATTAAAGGGGTGAGCCACCAGTAACCAGCTATGCCAGAATTTTTCTTAAATTTTAATTTAAAAATTTTATTATCTTTAAATAGTTGTATAAGAGGGTTTCTATTTAACATGTGCATTTGTGTGTATAATGAATCTTAATTGGAAGCATTCATTCCATCATTCTCCCTCTACCATCTATCTCATCCCCATCCATCTTCTCAAGTTTCTTAGTTCCATTTTCACATATGTACATTGGGTATTACACTGTATTTGCACACTATTCCTCTTTCCATTCATCTGCCCCCTTCTTATAGCTCCCAGACTCCCTCAGTAAAGACATGTTTTAGTTTCTTGGTATTGATTTTGCTAAACTGTTCATTGGTCAAATGTTACACCATAGAATCTCACTCCTGCATATACCATATTTTAGTCAGCTTGACCCTATGTATGCATGCATATGACTCTATATGTCTTTACATATACATTTATATTTTAGGTCTACCATCCACATATGAGAGAAAACATATTCTCTTTGTCTTTCTGAGCCTGACTTATTTCACTCAACATTTCTTTTTCCAGGACAATACATGTTCCTGCAAATGATGTAATTTCATTCTTCCTGATGGATGACTAGCATTCTATTGTGTGTGTATTTGTGTGTATCTATATGAATAGATACATATATATAAATATACATTTATCATATTTTCTTGGTCCATTCATTAGTTGTAGTGAATCTGGGCTAGTTCCCTAACTTGGCTATTGTGAATAGTGCAGCAAAGAGCAAGGGTGTGAAGGTGTGTGACAGAATTTTAAACAGATTGATGCACTCCTTGCCCTTAAATAGCATTAAGCAGCCTCAGTGAAATTGCTACACTTCTACTTGGAGCAAATTTCTATCTACCAATAGTATTCCATATGCAACTTCTTCCCAATTCTCTCTTAATCTAACCAAGAGCTCTTCTCACTGTTCATGTCCTGTTTATGTCTTGACAAGAGATAGAAAAGAAGGGATGGATGGGGGGGGGAATATTTGTTTTGATATTTCTTTTAGGAGATCAAAATGAATGGTGTAATTTCTACCCAAATGAACAAATCAAGAAATTTATTGTGCATATATATTATATAAATGACAGATTTATATATTATATATGCACAAGAATGATTTTCTTACAACAACTCCTTGCTTGTACGTTTTTTCATTAAAAGTGCAATACAATATGCAAAATAATTTGATAAAATTTAAAATTCTATGTGGCCTCATAGGCCAGTACTAGAAAGGCTGACCACCATCCCCACTTTTGGCTAGCTAGCTCCTTGTTCAGAGTATCTTTCTATATTATTTACCTAGAGTTATTCTAATTCCTTCTAATATTTTTTGCACTCTGAAATCATTGGGAATTTCTAATTCTCCAGTGACAATGGAGACATTGTCTAAGTTTCTTCTCCAGTGCCTGAAACCCAGACTACTCAGATAAATTTGCTCTGAGAAACTCCATATATTAATTCAAATACAAGCTTTTGTGCACAAAAATTAAATCTACAATAACTAGCTCTTTTGGATGCTTCAAATAAACTTTACTTTTTGTCTCATATTATTGAGCACTAACCAAAGTTTAAGAGGGAAAGGACTGCTGAACTGGAGAGCCAGTGAATTCTCTGCTCTCTTGAAACTTAGTGACAAGCTTTCATCCCAGACACATAGGGAGATTCTTGAGGCCTGCAGTTGCACTCCTGACGCTCTGGAAAATCAATAAAATCGGGGGCAGGCAAGCCAGAAAGGATCATTAGGGATTTGTTCCAGATTGTGAATGTTGGACAAACTGGAAGGATAAAGGTCACATCAAAGGTATGAAGATGAAGAGAGTTAGCTGGGTCATAGAAAGACAGCATGTTGTTGTCATAATCCAGGAGGACACCGAGGCGCTTAAGCTGTGGGGGCACATCCACCAGCATTTCCTTATTGTTGTGTCTCACCACGAAGTTACTATTACATCGAGAAAAGACCCAGGAGGATGCATTCTTGCCAATCCATTCATTCTTTGGAGCTGACTTATAGGCAATACCAATTGCATACCTGTGAGAAGTGGGAAGGACAGAGACATAAACATTTATAAATAATCTGTATTGTGCTAAACATCATAGAGGATATATGAGAAATGTAACACATGCTTCTTCCTAAAGTAGTTCATACATATCTTTTTTTTATTTTTTTGTCGGCCATGGGGATTGAACTCTGGGCCTGGGCACTGTCCCTCAGGTCTTCAGTTCAAGATTAGCACTCTACCACTTGAGCTACAGTGCCACGTCCAGCTTTTTTCTGTTTATGTGGTGCTGAGGAATTGAACCCAGGGCCTCATGCATGTGAGGCAAGCACTCTACCACTGAGCTACCTTCCCAGCTCCAGTTCACACATATATTATATTGCTATAACTCTTCTCTCTTCTTCTATCCTTTCCTGTTTTTTTTTTTTTTTGGCAGTACTGGAGTTGAAACTCAGGGCCTCACACTTGCTACCCAGGGAGATGTGATACCAGTCTCTCTCTCTCTCTCTCTCTCTCTCTCTCTCTCTCTCTCTCTCTCTCTCTTTCTCTCTCTCTTTCTCTCTCACATTACTACTACTACTACTACTACTACTACTACTACTACTACTACTATGTCCAGTTTCCTTCCATGGAAATAGAATCTCACAGATATGTGCCCTGTCCTGGAATTGTGATCTTCCCAATCTCAGCCTCCCAATCAGTTTAGAATTATAGGGGCATATTACTGTTCCCAGCTTTGGCTTAAGAAGGAATCTTGCCAACTTTTACTGTCCAGGAGTGTCTTGAACTGCAATCTTCCCATGCTCAGCATCACAGATAGCTAGTATTACAGGTGTGAGCCATGGGAATCCAGCCTATCTTTATTTTATTAAAAAGCTGGGTGGCTCATGCTTATAATCCTAGCTACTCAGGAGGCTGACATCTTAGGATCCAGGTTCAAATCCAGTCCCTGACAGGAAAGTCCATGACATTCTTATCTCCAATTAACCACCAGAAAACCAAAAGTGGCACTATGGCTCAAGTGATAGAGCACTCACCTTGAACTGAAGAGCTCAGGGACAGTGCTCAGGCCCAGGTTCAAGCCCCATGACGGACAAAAAAATAAAAAAGCTGACAAATTCCTTCCCTTCTTCTTTTTGGTGGAATAGGACTGGGACTTGAACTAAAGGCCTTGCTCTTGCTAGGCAGATGTTATACCACTTGAGCTACACCTTCAGCCCTTTTTGCTTTGGTTACTTTTCACATAAGGGTCTTATTTTAGCCTGAGCTAACCTCAGTTTCAATTGTCCTGGGCCAGCTTCAGACCACAATCCTCCTATCCCATAACTAGAATTACAAGTGTGAACTGCTGTAACTGCCTTGTTATTGATATAAAGTCTCACTAACATTTTTCCCAGGTTGCCTTCAAACTATGATCCTCCTAATCCCTATCTAGTAGCTACTGTTACAGGTATGAACCACAATGCTTAGCAGGCAAATTTTTCCAGACTGTTTTTCATCATACACACTTTAACTTTGACTTATGTTGGTGTTAGGGTTGTAATATAGAATCCAATCGCTGGAGAAACTAACAACAGAGAAGATAGAAGAAAAGAAAACTGAAATCCACTTACCATGTTGAGGAACCCATGACCACCTCCCAGTAGTGGCAGCCACTGTCAATGAATATATTTCCTGCTGCCCCATAGCACCCTGTGCCACTAAACCTCTCTGGGGTATGGCTTTTCTTCAGAGAGCTTTCATCCTTCTCCATCTGCAGTCCATCATTGGAGATCTTCAACTTCTTGTGAGTCATTTTGGGATCCAATTTAAAGGGCTGGCCTGAGGAAGGTAGAAAAAGGAGGAAATTTGATGATGCACTGAAGAAATGGAATTTTATCCTCCAGAAACAGCAGTAGCGGGGACCCTCAAGAGGAAAAATCACTTTGGAATCAGAGAAAGCTGGCTTCTGTTTAGATTATACAAAAGAAAAAGGCCAGGAGACATAGTGTGTAAGAATGTAAGGACAGAACTCATTCACCAATAACATAACCTCCATGGAATATTTCTTTTCTCACTATGGGAAAAAGGTAGGTTGCATACAAGAGTTGCCCTCTACCATATTTTATTAAACTAAATGAGATCTATCATGTTCTCAAATATGATTTGTATTTTATTCCATTAGGTGCTTTTTGAGATTGAGTAGATTTTTGGGGTGCTTTTTATTAGAATCAATTAGTTGTATGAGAGAGGGTTTCATTTTGACATCTATATATGCATATAATGTACCTTGATTATACTTGCCTCCTTCATCATTCTCCCTCATCCCTGCTCCTTTGAGTAGATTCTAAGGAGTGTTAGAATGCTTGAAGTGGGAGAAAGTGAGAGTCACTGTTGAAGTTATCACTACTTGGTGGTAGAGCAAAAAAACTTGAGGAATCAAGTAACAGGGACTTTTTTGCCTTCTTAAAACTGGCATACAAAGCCTGGCACCAGTGGCTCATGCCTGTAATCCTAGCTACTCAGGAGGCTGAGGTCTGAGGATCACAGTTCAAAGCCAGCCTGGACAGGAAAGCCCATGAGACTCTTATCTCCAATAAACCACCAGAAAACTGGAAGTGGCGCTGTAGCTCAAGTGGTAGAGCACTAGCCTTGAGCTGAAGAGCTGAGGGACAGTGCCCAGGCCCAGAGTTCAAGCCCCATGACTGACCAAAAAAAAAAAAAAATTGGAATACAAACAATATACAATTAGGCAAGCTTATAGCAGTGACTATTGTATCATCAATGTAGGCTCATTCACAATAAAGAGACTTATACAATCAAGTATTGTTCCCTGATGGGCACCGGTGGCTCAAACCTGTTCATAGTTCAAAGCCAACCAAAGCAGGAAAGTCTGTGAAACTTCTATCTCAAATTAATAAGCAAAGAGCCAGAAAAGAAGCTGTGGTTCAAATGGTGGAGCACCAGTCTTGCATTCACAAAACAGCTCAGGCCCAATGCCTAGGCCCTAATTTCAAGCCCCAGTACTGGCATGCAAAAAAGTATTCCCTTAGGTCAGATGTTGGAGAAAGCAAGATTTGCATATTAAAGTAAATGCTTCTGTGACAAGCATTATTGGCTAACCTAATGTCTTTCTATAATTTATCTCTCTCATTCAATTTCTTACCCTCCCTTCTTTATAGGGTAAGCTAATAAAATAAAATCAGAAATCAGAGTAGCAGAAATCTATGGAAAGTTTCTGTTTTTCTGATAAAAGGAATACCAACTGTGTCTTCCTTCATATCTTAAAAAGCAACGTGACATGTGGAGGTTATAGTGGCTATCTCGTGGCCATGTGGCAACAAGCAATGCACAAAGGGAGATGGAAATTGTCTCTTTTCTGCCACCACAAAGCTGCTTCACCAGTCCTCACTGCCTGCCTTCAAACTTCCTTCTACATGAGACCAAGAAGAAAAGCCACTATTCCTTTAGTGACTAGTAAGTATCATTTGTGAAGTTATGTTAGTGATACTTTCTGTGGTTGACTGTTGCTAGATTATCACAAATAATGTTCTTTCATTCAATTGTCTGCCAAACTTGGTGGTAAAAATCAGAGAAAGCCTCATCACTAATATCCTCCCATGCTATTCTGGGTTTTAGTATTGTACATACAACCCGCACCCCCCACCCATGGACACCAACAAACCCCCCAGCTAAAGTACAAACCACAGCAGCAATTCTCCTCTGCCCAGTGCCACTGCCATCATGCACTGATGGGGTGCCATCTCAGGCTAAGGACCTCCCTGGTATGGAGCTGAAAGTGGGTCTTTCTTGCTGGAATCACCACCACCTACTGTTTGTTTTTAGTCGGGTGGGTTCACTGTTCCGGCTGCCTGCTTGGTTTATGGCTTTAACAATGAAGATGTAGCGTGTCCCACTCTGGAGTCCATGTACTGTGTAATGGTTCTGTTTAATGTTGGGCACAATCATCCAGCTATCCACTGAATTATACAGGCCTGTAAAGTAGGCAAAGACAAGGATATCAATCAACAAAAAGAAACTGAAGAAAAACACACTAAAAATGCAATCACAGGCTTCCCTCCCAAAGCACATTTATTTTGCTTTGTTTTGAGTCTGAGAAGTTATAATGAAATGAACCAGAGATTGTGAATCCACTATTTATTTTGTCCCACAGAGCCAGGCTTTTGTCTGTCTTCTTGCTTCTAGCAAGTGAATGCAAATACTAGCAAAAGTTACATCATATCATCTTTGTGCCATATAATAAAGAAATAGCCACTACATCAAATCATAGAATCACCACTCTTTTTTTTTTCTTTTTTTGCTTATGTGGTGCTGAGGAATCGAACCCAGGGCCTCATGCATGCAACGCAAGCGCTCTACCACTGAGCCAACTTCCCAGCCCAGAATCATCACTCTTATGGAGTCTTTGCATCATTACTCCAATGTCTACTCCTCTGAGAGCCAAATCTGGCCTTGTATGAGTGGAGCAGTCCTGTACAGAGCATGGAAAAATGGAAATTCAGAGCAGAAAGGATACCTACATATCAAATATCTCTCATCTTACAAGAGAGAACACTGGTATCTTTTAATCCTAGGCCAGTATTCTCTGCATGGCATCACAATTCATGGGGTGATTAGAAATGTTCCTTTGTCTCTATATAAGGTAATGAGGACTTAAAATTCTACTCCTCTACCTCAGTGTCATCCTGAATTCACAAATGTTCTGGAATCTAAGTGAAGTAAAAGAGATGGCATAATGTTGCACATTTTTACCCCTTCCTAGCTCTGATTCCCATTCCCCTCTGGAGTCAGGTGGTTCAGTAACACATTGTCAACTTGAACAATTTTCCCTCTCAAGCAGGGAAAGGGATCAGATGTCTAGGCTTCTGTTTTAGATTGCAAACATTGGCTTAAAACAGGAGAAGATATACATAACCAAAAACATATATTTGGGCAGTTTTCAGTAAAAGAGAAATCAACATATTATACTGGATTATCTAGACAAATCTCTTGTTATTTGGAGTTTTTTCCCCATACTTCTTCTGGAGGGTGGAAAGGGAAAGGCAAAAAAAAAAATGAGCAGTGGATTTTGTCACTTCCATGCATCTCTAATAGAAGACTAAGTGAAGGTGAAAATTAAAAATAATGATGAGTGTTTTTCAAGAGATCTAATCTGAAGGGTTTAGTGATTAATTTGAATGAGGTGGAATAAAAACCTAAATGAAAACTAGAAAAAAGACCATAATGGGTGGGGTGTTATAGAAAGAATAAGAAACAGTGGATATCTCAATGATTTTTTTGACAAAGTAAGGATAAGGGCTAGGAACAGTGTTTGAGATATTACCTATCTATGTATCTATATACAGTATAAATCACAAATTACACATGAAATTTTAATACAAAGGGGGAAGTGCATGGTCTTCAAAATGTCCTTCAAACAATATAAAGACAAATAAATACAAATGAAGTTCACAATGAAGTAACTATGCAATATGAGAAAAGAGGAGAACAATCTCTATCAGCTAATATGGAATGATTTCCAAGAGATAATAGTTGAAAAAAAGCTAATTGCATGACAGCATATACCAAATGCTATTATTTTGAGAGAAAGAAAATGCAAAGTAAACTGTATTTGCTTAGATTAACAAAACAAAGAAAGGCTAACCCAGAAAAGAAAGAGGTTTGTTACCTACAAGGGATTAGAATGGACATAAAGGATTAAAAGCATTGGGAGATGTCTGGGAATATGGGTTAGTGGTAGAGTGCTTGCCTAGCATGCATAAAGCCCTGTGTTCAATTCCTCAATATCACATACACAGAAAAAGCTGGAAAGGGTGCTGTGGCTCAAGTGGTAGAGTGCTAGCCTTGAGCAAAAAGAAGTTCAGGGACAGTGCCCAGGCCCTAAGTTCAAGCCTCAGACTGGCCAAAAAAAAAAAACATTTGGGAGAACTGGGGCACAGCTCGGGGGGCAGAGCACTTGTCTTACTACCTACACTTCAAAAACAAAACAAAAGAACAAAAAGATATGGGAGGGAAGGATGCTTTCTTTAGTATACTTTTTGCAAACTTTTCCCTTTAGGAACCATGCTATATCCTAAAATTAAACTTAAGCCAGGAATGTCACACACACACACACACACACACACACACACACACACACACGTATGTAATCCTGATCACACAGGAAGCAGAGGCAAGAGGATCTTGAGTTCTAGGTCAGCCTAGATAAAATCATTGAGACCTTATCCTAGAAACAAAACATAAATAAAAATGCTGGGTATAGCTCAAGAGCTTACCTAACATAAAAAATTAAATAAAAAAAGAAACGAAATCAACATATTCAAAATTCAAATTTAAAAAAAATAAAATGAAGTAAACAAAGATCTGAAGGTTTGAGTCTCTAATATTTTCCTACTAAAGAAAATGTCAGGGGTTGGGAAGGTGGCTCAGTGGTAGAGCGCTTGCCTTGCATGCCTGAGGTCCTGGGTTCGATTCCTCAGTATCACATAAGAAAAAAGAAAAAAGCCGGAAGTGGCGCTGTGGCTTAAGTGGTAGAGCGCTAGCCTTGAGCTGAAGAGCTGAGGGATAGCGCCCAGGCCCAGAGTTCAGGCCCTGCGACCTGACCCCCCCCCCCCAAAAAAAGAAAATGTCAGAGCCAGGCGAGGGGGTTCAAGCCTGTAATCCTAGCTACTCAGGAGGCTGAGATCTGAGGATCTCAGTTCAAAGCCAGCCTGGGCAAGAAAGTCCGTGAAACTCTTATCTCCAATAAAAACCACCAGAAAACCGGAAGTGGAGCTGTAGCTCAAGTGGTAGAAGCCCTAGTCTTGAGCTGAAGAGCTGAGGGACAGGGCTCAGGCCCAGAGTTCAAGCCCCACAACTGACAAAAAAAAAAAAAAAGAAAAGAAATGAAAAATGTCAGATTCCAGGTTAGGACAGGATAAGGTCAAAATGAGCCTAGTACATTTTGTTATGCTAGAAAGTGAGTGCTCATGATGATGAGAGCTATTTTGAAAGACTCCCACCGACTAAATCGGGATGGTTTATGCACAAAAATGAATAAAGGCAGTAAAGAATTATAAACCATTGATAAAAGGGAATTGGAGAATTCATACTGATAAAACAAATAGAAAACAAGGAGCAGGTTCTTCCTTACAGTAGAATGTTTACTGTCAACATATAAATGTGAAAGGGAGTACTCAGGTAGACAACCACTTTATAATCAGAGTGAAGACTGGTAGGATAAGAACATCAGTAATGCTAAAACAGAGGTAGGGATGGGGTGAGATAGGTTTAATGAGGAAGCAGGATATTTTCATGACCTTAAAGGATCACCAAACATATTGTTTATTAGTAGCAAAAGAAAAATAGGAAATACACTATGAAGAAATCAGACAATATTTTGACAAGGTGATCAAAATTAGCACTAACAATGAAGGACAAGTGGACATCATGTAACTACAGATATGACACACTATGGACAAATTGATCTGAGTCTTCAAAAATCTTTATCGTCAGTAAAAGTTTGCTTCAGGTCTTTGTTTTTTGTGTGCATGCATGTATGTGTGTGCGTGCGTGCATGTGTGTGTGTGTGTGTGTGTGTGTTTGTGTGTTTGTACTGGGGCTGGAGTTCAGGACCAGGTTGCTGTTTCTTAGTTTTTTTCACTTTAGGCTAGTGCTCTACCACTAGAGCCACAGTTCTGCTCCCAACCTTCTGTTAGTTAATTGGAGATAAAGGTCTCATTGTCCTTTCTGTCCAGGCTGGCTTCAAATGAGTATCCTAAGATTCCCAGCCTGCTGAGTAGTTAGGATTACAGGTGTGGGCCACCAGTGCTCAGCTCAGGGCTCTGTTTTTGTTCCCGTCCTATTGGACTTTCCTAATAATGACTGGAAGACAACATAGAAGTCAGGCTGGAAGGGAAAACAAATGTTCTGGAAGGTAAAATCTGGATCCCAAAGACTCATTGCATGCTAGAAAAAGGGGTCCAGAGCTAATCCAGTAAAATGTACTGAGTATAAATTCAAGGTGCAGTTCAAATTTAGATACTCAATTTTATAGAAAGTGCAGCTGGAATACATGGGATGTCAGCTGACTTTATGTTAAGTAAACAGTAGTCAGTGTGGCTGGCCCAGTAAAAAGATGTAGGGCAAAGCCTGGCACCGGTGGCTCACGCCTGTAATCGTAGCTACTCAGGAGGCTGAGATCTGAGAATCACTGTTCAAAGCATGGGCAGGAAAGTCCTTGACTCTTATCTCCAATTAACCACCTGAAAACCAGAAGTGGTGCTGTGGCTCAAGTGGTAGAGTGCTAGCCTTGAGCTGAAGAGCTCAACGAAGTGCCCAGGCCCAGAGTTCAAGCCCCACGACCAAAAAAAAAAAAAAAAAAAAAAGATGTAGGGCAAGAAGGCAGCAACTTGTGTACAAAAGAAATAATCCAGCTACCTCTGTAGCACTCAGACCACTTTTGGGTGTTTTCACTGTTTTGTTTTCTTTTGTTTTGTTTTTTGGTCGGTCATGGGGCTTGAACTCAGGGTCTGGGTGCTGACCCTGAGCTTGGATAGCACTCTCCCACCTTGAGCCAAAGTTTCACTTGCATTTTTTTGTTGCTAGTCTTGGGGCTTTAACTCTGGACCTGGGCACTGTCCCTGAGCTCTTCAGCTCAAGACAAGTGCTCTATCACTGGAGCCACAGAGCCACTTCCGGTTTTCTGGTGGTTAATTGGAGATAAAAGTATCACAGACTTTCCTCCCTGGAGCTGGCTTTAAACCATGATCCTCAGATCTCAGCCTCCTGAGTAGCTAGGATTACAGGTGTGAGCCACCAGCACCCAGCTTTATTCACTTTTTTTTAAATTACACTTTAGGAAGCATTTTGGCAAATAGAAATGTGTCCATAAAAAGGATATCAGATGGTTAAAAAAAAAACACCTATCTGAAAACTGTATTGTATGAAGACCAGTTAAAATAATGAGATGTCTGGCAAGAAAAAAGAAAATTTAGAAGGAACAGAGGAATTATCTAAACTATCTAGAATACTATCATGTGAAAGGTGGATTAATGAAGCAAAGAAAGCCAGACCTAGAAATAACTAGTAGCTGGCACATTAAGCTTGAAGTCTGATGGGCTAGGGATTCTAATCTCCATCATTTTGTAGCTCTGTGACCCTGGGCAACTCACTAAACTTGAAATTCAGCGTCTTCATTTATAAGATAGAATAAATATCATCTATGTCATAAATCTCAGCAAGTATTTGTGAGGTCTAAATGAAATAATGTTTATAAATGGTGATACATTACCATATTTGAATTATTGGTAGTATTTACTAAGAGAAAGAAGCCTCTTATAATGAAGCACTGGCAATTATTAGTAGTATATAATCACCAATGGGCTGCTTTATTAATTAATTAATTTTTTTGTCAGTCATGACGCTGGAACTCTGTGCCTGGGCACTGTCCCTCAGCTCTTCGCTCAAGAGCTAGTGCTCTACCACTTGAGCCACAGCGCCAATTCTGGCTTTTTCTGTTTATGTAGTGCTGAGGAATTAAACCCAGGGCCTCATGCATGCGAGGCAAGCACTCTACCACTAAGCCACCTTCCCAACCCCTGGGCTGCTTTATTAAAACTGAGCATCACATCACTGGCAATGTTCAAGCAGAGACAAGGCCATCATTTACTGAATGTCTGGCAGAAGAGATTACACTAGATGATTCCTATGGTCCAGTCCAACTCTAAGATGCTAAGATTTTTATCACTATTAGTCACACTTTGGGATTTTCTTTTTTTTTTTTGGTCAATCATGGGGCTTGAACTCTGGGCCTGGGCGCTGTCCCTCAGCTCTTCAGCTCAAGGCTAGCACTCTACCACTTGAGCCACAGCGCCACTTCCGGCTTTTTTTCTTTTTGCTTATGTGGTACTGAGGAATCGAACCCAGGGCCTCATGCATGCAAGACAAGTGCTCTACCACTGAGCCACCTTCCTAGCCCTTTGGGATTTTCTTTACATTATGACTATATAGCTTTGAAAACTGAAGTGACAACCTTTTGATCTTTGTCACTTCTCAGACTTGTTCTCAGTTGCTAAGACACAACTGCCTTCCTCACAACAGGAAGAAGCACAGATGCTGGCTCTAGGACTTGCCAGAACTTACACTGAAAAGTATGTGAATGAGGCTATCGAGGTTGTGACTTTTTGCTTGGAAAAAAAAAAAACCACTCAGGAACACTGCTACATAGGCCAAGTGGCTTAGGTTGGAGCTGCAAGAGGCAAGTGTTTTTTTAATGCTTGACTTTTCAATATCTTCTCATCTCCCCTCCCTATTATTGTCACAAACCAGAATTCTTCCCTTGTTATCATAAAAAAGGAAAGTTTATAAGGAGGATTTAGTTGGGAAACTGTTTTTCATGTTAACCTGTGAAGTCGGACATAAATGCAAAGTGCAAAGGTAAAAGAGTATTAATTTGCACCTATGCAGATATAACTATAAGGTAGGAATCAGTCTCAATCTTGAACTCAGCTTGTGTCCTGAGGCATGAACTTAGGGCTTGGGTGCTGTCCTTGAGCTTTTTTTGCTCAAGGATAGTGTTCTGACACTGGAGCCACACCTCGACTTTCAGGTTTTTGGTGGTTAATTGGAGATAAGAGTCTCATGGACTTTCCTGCCTGGGCTGGCTTTGAACTGTGATCCCCAGATGTCAGCCTTCTGAGTAGCTAGGATTATAGGTATCAGCCAGTTGCACATGGTTATTGAATTTAGCCTTAATTATGATTGCATCCCCACTGCTTTGAAGGGAACTTTCACTGCTTTTCAACTGATGATCAACAAGTTAAATTTCTACTCTGCCTTTTCCTGCTCCATTTCACAGGAAGTTAAAGTCTTCTTAACACGTGAGCTAAACAACTGCTTTTCTAAACATCTTTCATTTGGTGGCTTGTCAATATTTTTTGAATTTGGTGTTTTTATTGTTATGTTGTTTTTTTGAGACAAGGTCTTGCTATGTAGCCCAGACTGGCCTTGAACTTGTGATCCACCTGACTCAGCCTTCCAAGTGCTGGGATTTTAGGTATGCACCACTAGGCCTGGCTCTAACACATTTTTTTCATTTACTATAGTTCTTTGTGGAAAGAGGGAAGAAGTAAAGAGAAGAGTGACAGAGGCAGAAGGCTTGTCACCATATTCATTGATGCAAATAGGAATGGTAAAGGAAGAAATACTCTTGGAATGTAATATATCATGATAATGAAGTGAAGGAAGAGTCAGGGAGCAAGATGTTCACACACATGGGGCGAGAAATGATGGTGGCTTAGCTATCTAGGAACAAATACTGAGCAGTGCTCTCCTTGGGACAGTGGAGTGACAAACAAATGGGAATGACCTCAGGGAATGACCTGTCCAGCAGGGAAATGCACAAGTTGCTTGTCACCCAGCAGGAAGAGCTTCACAATGCCCCGGGGAGCTTACACTGTCTATGAAAGACTATACTAAACAACCTAACATGTCTTACAAACACTTGCCTCGTGGCGCCCCGGCCAATCTTGAGCAGCTTACTGCTTCCTTACATTTCCTTATCTCTGGCCACAGGCCCCAACTACACCATGACTTACTGATGAAGTTAGCCTGGCCAGTGAATATGGTGTACTGAAGCTCATAGGAGCTGATGCTGAACTCATCATCCGAGATCCAGTGGACTGTAATGGTGTCATGGGAGGCTGTACAGAGTTCCTCTCGGATAGATGGTGGGTTTGGGGCTGTAAGAAAAAGTAGGGGGAAAAGAAAGGTAAGAAACACTCACTGTTTGGAATTTTACAATCCTTATTCTTCCTGTCTAACTCAACATCTCTAGGAAAGGAAGAGTCATTTGTTTGTTTCTTTATTTTACTCAATACTGGGGTTTAAACACAGAATGTCACACATACTTGACAAGCATTCTATTAAGATATATTTCCAGTTCTGGAAAAGTCTTAGGGGAGAAATTTTAGATTGCAAGACACATGCAACCTGAAACACAACCACTTGTTTCAACAATGAAGATATTTTAGGCTTAGCTATTGTGATGAGTTCTCCCATTGTCCAATTGGCCCTATATAAACACATATGTATACTTTATAGCTAAATAGCTACATATTTTACTTATATATCATGGACTTCAATCTACTTCATTCTATTTCTTTGTCAGTTATAGGGCTTGAAATCAGGGCCTGGGTGCTGCCCCTGACTCTTTTGCTCAAGGCCAATGCTCTATCAATTTGACCCACAGCTCCACTTCCCATTTTCTGGTGGTCATTTGGATATAGGCATCTCAAGGACTTTGGTGCCTGGTCTGGCTTTGAACTGTGATCCTCAGATCTCAACCTCCTGAGTAGATATTATTATAAACATGAGCCACCACCAGAACCTAGCTACTTTATTCTATTTCAAAATAACTTTTATTATATATATTTGACAATAAAGTTCAAATTAATACTAGTTCTCCCATCTGTAAAATGGGAATGATAATTACTGTATTAATTTGCTCTGAGGATTAATGATATAAAATTCATGTAAAGTATCTGGCATAAATAAATGATAGTTATGCTAAGATATTAACAAAATAGCTACAAGCATAAAGTTATATTTATACATGTACTTTTCTCATAAAATAATCATTCAATAATCTTTAAGGTTGCTAGCAATTATTTTATTTTATTTTCATTTTTATTTTTTTGTCAGTTGTGAGGTTTGAACTCTGGCCCTGAGTGCTGTCCCTCAGTTCTTCAGCTCAAGATGAACACTCTACCACTTGAGCTACAGCACCACTTCCGGTTTTCTGGTGGTTTTTATTGGAGATAAAAGTTTCACAGACTTTCCTGCCCCAGCTGGCTTTGAACCATGATCCTCAGATCTCAGCCTCCTGAGTAGCTAGGATTACAGGCATGAGCCACAGGCACCTGGCTAGTAGTCAACAATTTTAACAGTCTGGTTGCATCTTGTATTTTATTTTTTTTGGTAGAAATTTATTTATTTATTTTTATTTTTGTCAGTCCCAGGGCTTGAACGCTTGGCTTGGGCACTATCCTTGAGCTCCTCTTTACTCAAGGCTAGTACTCTACCGTTTGGGCTACAGTGCCACTTCTGTTTTTTCTATGATTAATTGGAGGTAAGAGTCTCACAGGCTTTCTTGGGCTGGCTTCAAACTATGATCTTCAGATCTGAACGTGAGCCACTGGCATACAGACTTTTGTAGAAATTTATTAGGCTTTATTTTAGACATTTTAACAATTGTACACTCACTCTTGATTTTGTTGTTGTTGTTGTTGGTGGTGGTGGTGGTGGTTGTGAGGCTTGAACTCTGGGCATGGACACTGTCCCTCAGCTCTTCAGCTCAAGGTAAGTGCTCTACCACTTGAGCCACAGCACCACTTCCAGTTTTCTGGTGGTTAATTGGAGATAAGTGTCTCATGGACATTCCTGCCTGGGCTGGCTTTGAACCGTGATCCTCAGATCTCAGCCTCCTGAGAAGTTAGGATTACAGGCGTGAGCCACCAGCACCAAGCTTGATAGCTGTTTGTAAGCACCTTTTCAAATATTTTTAGGTTAAATATTATTACTGATAAGTCTTTGTTGAGAGCATCCTTTGGAAAGGTGTTTTGGCTCAAAAGAAAATCACCTGCAGCCAGGCTCTGGTGCTGGTGGCTCACACCTGTAATCCCAGCTACTCAGGAGGCTGAGATCTGAGGATCATGGTTTGAAGCCAGCCCAGGCAAGAAAGTGTGTAAGACTCTTATCTCCATTTATTCACCCCCAAAACCCAAAGTGGAGCTGTGGCTCAAAGTGGTAGAGTGCTAACCTTGAGCACAAAAGCTCAGGGACAGTGCTCAGGCCTTGAGTTCAAGCCCCACCACCGACAAAACAAACAAAAAAACAAAATAACTGCCATAATGGTCACTTCCAATGCAGGCCCATGGGGAGTACTTCAGTTAAACAGAAGATTGAATTTTTTCTCCCTTTTGTTTTCATGCTAATCAACAAACCAACAAATTGGACTAATGTCTTCCTCCTTAATATTGTGCATAATTTGACTATACCATGATTAGCACAAACATGAGGAAACTGTTGTGATTGGTGAATATACCCTTATCCTCTCTGGCATCTGTTTCTTACAAGCAGTCTGTCTTGAAAACTAATGCTGAGTGCTAATATCTCTGACACTTCATATGAAACTTTAGAAGCATTAAATATTTGATGGAATCATCTTTCTTTTCTATTACAATGGGGGTGAACTAAAAGACATTTTACCTAAAGATACATCTATCACATCTAAGTTTAGAAAAAATCATTTTAAATACTGTCCCTTTCAGATTACATTCAACTTTAAATTCACCCAAATAAAAAAAATTAAACAAGCAGGAAAGTGCAATATTTTCACACCTGTTAAGTAGTCTAGCCCCTCCAACAGTTTCTTTTCTCTAGAAAAATCTAAAGCAAAGTTTTCAAAGGCATCATTAAAATTGATGTCTGGAATCAGAACTTGAGAAGATGCAGTTGCCATAGCGACCCTGAAAAAAAAAAAAGTACATCAATATACATCAAAATAAGCTTGCAATCTCATCCAGTGTTTGATTTCTGGCTTAACAACAGGAAAACAAATGACTTGCAAGGGAAAATATCATATCCGTTCTTTTCCAATGAAAATCATTTCAATTTTAATTGTCAGGAACCAATTAAGTGTTATACCATATTTGCTCACATATGTTCACCCCTCAAACACACTCTCCCATCCTGTCTTAATTTTGAGAAGTAAATACAGGATTTTTTCCCCTCTGCATCATTTTCCATCTGGCAGGCAGCCTCAAAACTAGACCTCTGAAGGCTTGGTAAGAGCAATTTAAGAATTTATCCCCTTTTTTTTCCATGCTAATCAACAAACCCACAAGCTGGGTTAACGTTTTCTTATTACTGCCCATTATTATTAATTTTTGGACCCAGTCCTAGGACTTGAACTCAGGGCTTGTCCCTGAGTTTTTTTTGCTCCAGGCTAGCACTCTATCACTTGAGCCACAGTTCCACTTCTGGCTTCTTGGTGGTTAATTGGAGATAAAAGTCTCACAAATCTTCCTGCCTGGTCTGGCTTTGAACTAAAATCCTCAGATCTCAGTGAGTAGCTAGGATTACAGGCATGAGCCATCAGGCACTCAGGTATATCTGGTCTTTTATAATACTTACATTTCATTTTTTTATTCTCTAATTGAATAATCCTATGATAATTTTAACTCCTTAATTATGTTTAAAGGACTCAAGAATGAGGTTCAGCCGGGGGCCAGTGGCTCATGCCTGTAATCCTAGCTACTCAGGAGGCTGAGATCTGAGGATCTCAGTTTAAAGCCAACCCGGACAGGAAGTCCATGAAACTCTTATCTCCAATAAACCACTAGAAAACCAGAAGTGGCACTATGGCTCAAGCAGTAGAGTGCTCATCTTGAGCTGAAGAGCTGAGGGACAGTGCCCAAGCTAAGAGTTCAAGCCCCACAACCAACAAAAAAAAAAAAAAAAAAAATGAGGTTCATGTTTTGTACCTCTTGTATTTTGTGTGGTTCCTAAAACAATGAAAGACATATAATAAATAATAAATAGCAATTGTTAACATTTGTTGAGTGATTAGTTGATACAAGGCATTGTGCATGCAACTTATGCAAATTATCTAATTTATTCATAATCATAACTTTGTTAGATGTTATTTACATTTTGTAAGTAAAAACGTAAAGAAGTAAATTTCCCAATATCATACAACTAGTAAAAAGCAAGATATAATTGAATCCATGAACATCTGATTGTAATCTGTACCTATATCCATTTATAGTTTCTTCTCTCTTTTAATTAAAAAATATACTTTTTATATATTTCAGCAATTCTTTTTTCCCCCTCTTCCTGGGGCTTGATCTCTGTGCCTGGGCACTGTCCCAGGGCGTCTTTTATTCAATGAGTGCACTCTACCACTTACGCCACAGCTCCATTTCTAGGGTTTTTTTTTTTAAAGTAGTTTATTCAAGATAAGAGTCTGAGGAAATTTCCTGCCTGGGATGACTGTGAACCATGATCCTCAGATCTCAGCCTGAGTATCTAGGATTACAGGTGTGAGCCCCTGGTGATAGGCATATTTCAGCAACTTTTAACCATGGTTATACATTAGAATAATTATCTGGGGGAGCTTCTATCAAAATATTCTCTTTTTTGTGGGTCATGGGGCTTGAACTCTGGGCATGGGCATTGTCCCTGAGCTCTTCAGCTCAAGGTGAATGTTCTACCACTTGAGCCACAGCACCACTTCTGATTTTCTGGTGGCTAAATTGCTGATAAGAGTCTCATGGTTGTTCCTGCCTGGCCTGGCTTTGAAACGCAATCTTCAGATCTCAGCCTCCTGAGTAGCTAGGATTACAGGCGTGAGCCACCAGCACTCAGCAAAATATTCATGTTTGAGTCCTGTATCAGACCTTCTGAATCAGAACCAATTAAGGTCTTGCATATGAAAATGACAAGAAGAAAAGAAACATGAGCTTGGCAACAACATGCAGATTAGAATGGCAAAAAGGGGCATGAAGTAGAAGAAGATCAGAAAGGAAACTTTTTATGGTAAAGCAGTTGTAAGGGAATGAAAAACTGAATAAATGCATACGCATGAATGTACTCCTTGTTGCACATCTACAAACAGCTCTTGGCAAAATGTGGTATATATATACACAATGGAATTCTATGCCTCCATCAGAAAGAATGACATTGCCCCATTTGTTAGGAAATGGAAAAACTTGGAAAAAACTATATTAAGTGAAGTAAGCCAGGCCCAAAGAAACATAGGTCCCATGGTTTCCCCTCATTTGCAATAACTAGTATATGTCTGAGACAAGAAGAAACAGTCTGATAAGTTGATGTTAAGCGAAATGAACCCCAAGATAAGGACTCAAATGGTTTTTCTTTCTTGCTATTGTTTCTAACATATTTATAAGATGATTTTTTTTGTTGCTTTGTATGTCCCTCCCCCACGATATAAGCCCTGTTTTCACTGTATTTGATGTTGGTATAATTTGTGGAGGGGAAGAGAAAAAACAAATTGTTTAAATAGGGATACAGGTGGACCCATTGCAACAATGAGATGTATAAGACATTATGTCGAAAAACGAACTTTACAACTTTGGCGCGGTGGAAGGGAGGATGGGGGGGTGAGATGGGAAGGGATGGAAAAGGGAAACAAAGGAGGAGGCAACAATGCTTGATAAGAAATGTACTCATTACCTTGCTCATGTAATTGTAACCCTTCTGTACGGTATTTTCACAATAAAAAAAAAAAACAGCTCTTGGCTGTTTATAAAAATAGAGCTGTTACAAGAATAAACTGCAGGCTAGTATAAACAAATGCAAGATTTGTCTAAGGGTCTCACATTGAACTATAAGTCTTCTAGGATTAGATGCATAAGCAGATGATAACTTCTTTAGGGTAAAAGTCAAGCCAGATATGGCTTAAGAAATTTCTTCCTAGACTCTTCAGTCTTCATTCGTTTTTTCCATCTATCCATCCATCTACCCATCTACCCATCCATTAAGAAAAACTAATTTATTAGATGCTGGTGGTTCATGCCTATATTCCTAGCTACTTGCAAGGTTGAGATCTACAGATAATGATTTGAGGACAATCAGTGTAGAAAAGTTCATAAAACCACCTTCTTAACCAATAGCTGGGTTTGATGCTGTTTACCAATCATCATAGCTGTGTGGAAGGTTGAAATCAAGAGGATCACAGTTCCAGGTTAACTTGGTCAGAAAAGTCTGCAAGATTTTGTTTTGATGGAAGAAGTTGGGTGTGATGGCATATGCCTGATATCATAGCAATAGTATGCAGTGAAAAATAGGAAGATCATCAGGAAGCAAGACTCTAAAAAATAACTAGTGTAAAAAAGGAGCTGGGGGCTTAGCTCAAGTGGTAGGACACCTACAAGAGTGAGGCCTTGAGTTCAAACCCTAGTATCACAAAAAACAAAGGAATGAAGTTAGATTGAATTAGGGAGGGAAGAGAGATGACAAAAGAAGAAAAGAAGAGAGGAGAGGAAGGGAGAAAAGGGAAAGGGAAGGCAGGGAGAGGGGAGGGGAAGGGAGAGGAGCAAAGGAAAGTAAAACTAATACACTAGGTCCTGTGCTAGATGTTGGAGACACACAGGGAAAATATATCCTTGTAATGATCCTGGCCCTTGCAGTGCTCACAGATCATGAAAAATAGAGACATTAATTGTTCAATATAAAGAGCATAGAGTATAAACAAGAGACTTGGGAAGTGATGATAAACTCCCTAGCGGAAGTCATTTTGTTGTTACTATAAAGGTGATGTACAGACAGGTTACTGTTTCAAAGTCAGTTAATGAGTACATTTCTTTTAGGACAATGTCACCCCTTCATTCTCTACAGTTCAAGCAACAGTCTATATGATGAATAGAAATTAGCTAAATTAGGGCTATATGAATGTGTGTCCTCTTACATCTTATGGCTGCAGTCATTCAGGGTCTCATAAGCTATCCTACAAACCCAGGACCCTATCCTAAGAACAATGAGGGCCACTAGAGCATTTTAGGCAAAGAAATGTAGTGTTTTAAGAAGATGAGAAGGGGTCAAAATTGGAAGTAGGAGGAAAAGGTTTTCAAGATGTTTAGGAATAAGAAGCAAGTAAAGTAGTAACGGGAATGTAGGCAAAACAGAAAGAACTGATTCAAAAAACATGAAAACAAACAACCAACAAATATATTTAAAAATCCAATTACATGAGAAATCAAAGGGATATAAATTAAAATGAAATGGCATTTAGGTTATAAATAATGTAATATAGGAACTTTCTATGCCTACTTAAATGATGCCTACATGTTTTATTAGGACTGAAATCAACAGACATTTTGAAGGCAATTTAACATTAAGTATCAAAATAGTTTAAAATTAAATATTCTTTGACATCACAGTTCTACTTCATAAAATTCTTCCTAGGGAAATAACAGATGTATGCAAATATAACCACAAGGGCACTCCACATCCCATATGTAACCTAATTGTCTAGCAATAAGACCAAGTTAAGTTTGTATTATACATCAAAAGATGAAGCATCATATGACCATTGGAAATTAGATTTTACAAGGATATGGGGAAATTTGTGCGCTAAATTATGTTTCAAATGTAAGATAGAGTAGAGAATAATCTTACTAGCCTTATGTTTGTGAAATATGTATGTATGTATGTATATATGTATACACACATATATACTTAGGAATACATACACATACATACATTTATATGTATATATAATTGTGTATGTATATATTAGAATATAGAGAGATTCTGTGCTCCCAAAGGCTAATGTGGCTGGAAGATTAAGAATGAATTAAAAGTGACATTGTAAGGCATATAAACACAGTCTCCCTGCATCTGTTTGTATTTGTGTTTATGAAAAACACAGAATTAGTATCTTGTTACAGTCTTTCCTAGGCATGATATGATGAATGTCATTTGTAATGGGAATGAGATATTTTAGTTAAAATTTCATTTTTTTCTGAAATCATGGTACCTTAACACAATACAATGAATAATGGTGGGGAGGAATTCTCAATTCTGGATGAGACTAGTGAGAAAGATATTTAGGTTAGGTATGTGATTCTCAAGTCACACCTCATAGATAGCCATCCAGTTCACCTCCTTGAATATATGAAAAAAAGATTTTTGTATGGATTTGGAAATTATCACAAGGAAATTGATGGAAATTATATGGTAAATAAATCCCTAGGAGCTACTAGGTTTGCAAGGAAAATTGTGCAGAGAGAGGAAACTATCCAAAAGCATTAGCAGGAAGAAAAATAACCTTAAAGAAATAGAGCAATGAAGACTTCATCACAAAAGCAAAAACAATTAGATGGGTAAGAAAGAAACCATGGGGAAGGGGAAACAAAGGAAGAGGCAACAATGTACTCATTATCTTGCCCATGTAATTGTAACCCCTCTGTATGGTACTTTCACAATAAAAAATAAAATAAAATAAAGTAAAAAAGAAAGAAACCATGAGTGTTCACGGAAGACAAGAGAAGAGAGATTGCTAAGTGAAAATGGTCAATTAGCGCCAGGCACCAGTAGTTCATGCCTGGAATCTTAGCTACTCAGGAGCTTGATATCTGAGTCCAAAGTCAGCCCAGGGAAGGAAAGTCTGTGAGATACTTATCTCCTATTAAATACCAAAAAGCTGAAGTGGACCTGTGGCTCAAGTGGTATAGCCCTAGACCTGAGCAAAAATGCTCAGGGATAGGGTGCAGGCCCAGAGATCAAGGCTTATGACTGGCAAACAAAAATGGCAAATCAGGAAAAATACTACTGAGAAGGATGAAGTTAGATGAAAGGGAAAGATGAAACAAAGGAATTTGTTTTGTTTAGAAACAAGGTCTTTATTTGGTGACCTTCAAAAGAACTTTCAAAGAGGTGGGAAAATATTTCAGAGGATTGAAGATTGAGTGGTAACAATTACAATGGTTTAATTGTATGTTTTAGCTCTGTTTTCATGAAATCCCTCTGAAATGACAAAGAATAAAACGTCATAAACCCCACAAAGGCAAAGAAAATGGAAAAAAGGAGATGCCAGCAATTAAGAGATTGTCAACAAATGTTTGGATGAATGTGTGGTAACCAACAACAGAACAGAAAAATCTGGACCAGAAAGCCAGCAACATCAAGCTGATTTAATGGCATAAAGTTGAAAGTGTGCATGAAAAATAACTAGACCCCCAGATCCACTAAAAATTGTTGTTTTCCACTTTCTGGCAGCAGATGTAAGGATGTGAGATCTACTTTTTGTGAGTTTTGACATTATACTAAAAGCTATCTTAAAATCCTCAGCTCCCTTTCCCTGCTTGGCTCCCAGAATGCTGGAAAGCAGGCCTGTAACTCTACCTCTAACCAAGAACTGAAAAAAAAAAATTAGTGTTCCACCAAGCGCTAATGGCTCATGCTTGTAATCCTAGCTACTTAGGGGCTGAGATCTGAAGACTGCAGTTCAAAGCCAGCCCAGGCAGGAAAATCTACAAGACTCTTATCTCCAGTTAACCACTAAAAAAGTAGAATTGAAGCTGTGGCTCAAATGGTAAAGGTACCAGCTTTGAGCAGAAAAAGCTAAAAGACACTGTTCAGAACTGAGTTCAAGCCCCAGTACCAGAGCATGTACACACACACACACACACACACACACACACACACACACACACACACACACACACACACACACAGTTCCAAATGTATAATTCTGTACCCACTTTAGTGAGAGCTTTTAGTGATTACAATTTAAAAGGTAGGCTAAAACTTACTAGATATAGGGAATGGAAGGACAGAAACTAAAACTTACAGAAGAAACAGACAATGCAGAGTTTTGAAAAAAAACTTTTTAAAATAAAATATTCTCTGGAAAACAAGCAAATAGTTTGTGGCCATGAAACAACAATAAAATGTTAAAAATAAGCAAAGAGCAAAAAAAAACATATGAGGAAGTGCTCGACATCCCTGGCCATAAAGGAAATGCAAATCAAAACAACTCAGAGATTCCATCTCAACCCAGTCAAGATTGGCCAACACTGTGAATTCAAGCAGCAACAAATGCTAGTTGGGATGTGGGGGAAAGGAACCCTATTGCATTGCTGGTGGGAATGCAAACTAGTACAACCACTCTGGACAGCAGTCTGGAGGTTCCTCAAAAAACTAAACATAAACCAACCATATCACTTTTGGGCATCTACCCAGAACATCACAAGCCAGAATACCATAAAATACTTACACATCCATGTTTATTACTGCATATACACAAACCAAGTTATGGGAACAGCCCAGATGCCCTACAATAGATGAATGGATCAAAAAAAATGCAGTACCTATACACAATGGAATTTTAAAAAGTTAATTTATTTTATTGTTTATATAGAGGTGATGTACAGAGGGATTACAATTATGAGACAGGTAAAGTAAGCCAAGTCAGAGAGACAAATGACACATGTTTTCTCTCATACGCAGAAGCTAGATCTAAAATACCCCAGGGCATATTAAATTATGCAGGACTCTAGGCATTCACACACAGTGAGACCAAACGAGGATACTCTTAGGGGAGGAACTCAAAGAAACAATGCTTCTGTGCCTCTGATCATATAAAATAATATTTATCAAAAGAATTCCAGGAAATGAAAACAAGAGGCTTTTTTCCCTTTTTGCCTTATTTGCTCATTTATGTATTTGGGGAGGGCAGGTAAGGGGACACAGAAATAGAGGGACTAAAGATGAACAAATGCAGCAGTGGGATTCAGTAGGTACTATGTTGAAAATGAACTATATACAACCTGCGTGTGGGGATGGGTGAGAAAAACTAAAAGAGAGTGAAGGAAGGGGTGATACTGTCCAAAAAGAAATGTACTCATTAACTGACTTATGAAATGGTAACTCCTTTGTACATCACCTTTATAATAGTAATTGTATTTTATTTAACTAATTAATTATTTTGGCCAGTCGTGGGACTTGAACTCAGGGCCTGGGTACTGTTCCTGAGCTTTTGTGCCACAGCTTTTTGGTGGTTAATTGGAGATAAGAGTCTCATGGATTTTTTTTCCTGACTGGGTTGGTTTCAAACTATGATCCTCAGATCTCAGCCTCCTGAGTAGCTAGGATTATAGACAACAGCGCCCGGCTATAATAACAATTTTTATAAAATGAAAAATAACCCAAAGATCGATAAAAGACTTGTAAATAAAAATATAAATGATGAAATTGAGATTCTGCTAGAAAGAGTGAATGAAAAACTTAAGAAAGTATCTTAGATACTTTCTTAAAACAAAAAGACCAAGTTATAGGATACAAAAGATTTTTAATATTAGAGGAGAAACCTAGGATATTCCATATCTGACTAGAGTTCCAGAGAGGAAGAAGAAAGAATAAAGGAAGAAATATTAATAAATAGTATTAGAAAAAAATCCAGAACTAGGCTACTAGTCTTCACATTGGAAATGCTTAGACCATCCTACCAAGAGGGATGCATTAACAATGATGCACAACCCAGGCAAATCTTGGTAAAAATTTGTAAAAAATAAGTTTAAGGTAAGATCTTAAAAAGTTATTGATTTTGAAGGATACTATTTAAAAAGATGAAAGATAAGAAATGTTGACAAGGATACAGAGAAATGGAACCCCTTTACATTCTCACCAATGTAAATTAGTATAACTACTGTAGCAAACTACACAGATTACTCCAAAAAAAGAAAAATATAAATAGCATATGATTTAACAATCTCACTTCCCAGAACATATCTAAAGGACTTGAAATCAATGTCAAAGAGATATGTATACTCTGATCGTCATTACAGTATTATTCATAATAGTTAAGACACATAATCAATCTATATTTCTGTCAATAGATGAATGAATAAATAAAATACAGTGTCCATATAAAATGGAATATTTCAACTTTAAAAAGAACCAAATCCTGTCATTTATGACAGCATGGATGAACCTGGAGGAGGACATCATGCTAAAAGAAATATGCCGGGCACAGAAAAGCAAATACTATACAACCTCATGTTTAAGAAATGTTAAAAGTCAAGCTCATAGAAGTAGAGAGCAGAACAGTGGTTAGCAGAAGCTTCTGGAAATGGAGATGTGGCTCAAGTGGTACACTGCCGGCCTAGAAGTGAAAGCTTGGGGCTCTGAGTTCAAGCCTGAGAATGAACACACACATATAGAAAGATATTCAGTCTTCCTCTAGCTTTTTGAATTTATGGTTAAAATTATAATTGTAGTGATGGGGTTTTTTTTTTTGGGTCCGGTCGTGGGGCCTGAACTCTGGGCCTGGGCACTGTCCCTCAGCTCTAGGTTAGCTCTCTACCACTTGAGCCACAGCACCACTTCCGGCTTTTTTCTTTATGTGGTGCTGAGGAATCAAACCAAGGGCCTCAGGCATGCAAGGCAAGCGCTCTACCACTGAGCCACCTTCCCAGCCCTGTAGTGATGTTTTTGTCTACTAATTCTAATGCTTTTACTACTCATGGGTTGTATTTTCTAGATTCTTTGCACATCTGCTAATTTTTTATTGGATGCTAGGCTCTGTAAATTTTCTTTCATTTTTTGCTATATTTTGAGTTGGAATCTTATCACTGATAAAAGGGCAATGGGCAAAGGAATTGAACAGATTGAAAGGAGAGTTCCTGAAGTGAGCTAAAAATAAAAAGTGAAGATAGGAGGTAGCAGGTAGGTAGGCAGGACTTACAGGTCTCAATAAAGTTAAAGATGGATGCATTTGAATAAAAATATTTACAAGCATGGAGATTGTTCAAAAGAAGGATGCCTTAGTTTGTGATTTCACTGAAATTCTGAGTGATGATACGGCTCTGGATGTCGTTCATTGGAAGTGGGTGGATGAAGTGATGCACAGGTAAGAGTCTCTGGAGGAAAGGATGTCTAGGAGGTTAGATGGCTAGAGCATTATATAAGTCAGCCACGCAGGTGCTGTTGTAGAAGCAATAAGAAAAAGATCTGAGCCTGGATCCCAAGTCTTCAATGAATGAGAGGGAGCTATAAAGGAGGTCAAATATGGCCTAATGATCTGGTTTAGTACCTAGAGGCCTTGGTAATTGTACTAAACAATGCACTTTTAGACCATGAATTCTTTGCCAATGGCTTATGGATGGGCTCCTAAGAATACACAAGTCCTCTGAAGCTTCTGTACAAAATTATCTATTTTCTACCTAACAAATAAGGCTTTTGACTTTCATCAGATTTTCAAAGTAATGAGTGACAAAATAAAAGTCAAAGAATTGCTGTTGTAAAGGATTTATGTAAAGAACTAAATGAGAGAAACAATAACTGCACAAAAGCTTAGGAAAGGCACAATCTATCAATGTCACAATAAGTGTTTTTTCCTACACCATAACCATTTAAAGAGCTCAAGCCCTAAGTAACAGCAGGAGTAAAGACCTCATGTTGGGCTATGCACTAAAATAACTGGTAGGCTGAAAAGATGAATAGAATGGTCCAGAAACCCACAGAGTAATATAGCACTTGGGCTCTATAATCACCTAGCTGGTAAAATCATCAGGTGGCAGCTTCTACACACATGCTTGAACAGAATTCTTTCACTTGAAGTCAACCCCTTTCATAAGATCAGGCACTTCCAAAGAATATAGGAAACCTACCTCTCAGCAATATTTTTTGCAGACTGTAGAAACCGTGCCTGGTCATTTTCTTTCAGAATATGTTCGGCTTGGTTGATGAGGACTGTTGACCTCTCAAGACACTGACGACAATTAGCCACCTGCTGTGCCAACTTTCTCAGTTTCATAACCTTAAAGGAATTAGTAAAGGAAAAAAAAAGATAAAAAATACAGTGCTTAATTAAAAACAATAAAACACCATGAAGGAGATCTGCTGCAATGATTCTAAAAATAAGGCTTCTTAGTATCCCACAGTCCCTGTATTAACCTTTTAACTTCTTTTTTTTTTTTTTTTTTTTGTCGGTTGTGGGGCCTGAACTCTGGGCTTGGGCACTGTCCCTGCGCTCTTCAGCTCAAGGCGAGCTCTCTACCACTTGAGCCACAGCACCACTTCCGGTTTTCTAGTGGTTTATTGGAGATAAGAGTCTCATGGACGTTCCTGCCTGGGCTGGCTTTGAACCGCGATCCTCAGATCTCAGCCTCTGAGTAGCTAGGATTACAGGCGTGAGCCACCAGCGCCGGGCCCTTTTAACTTCTTGATGTACCCGCTAAGTCTCTCCTGCCAACTTTTCCTTCTCCAACTTATAACTCACTCACTTACATTGGACAGTCATATATGCTCAGTTATCTTTGTATTAATAATATTAATTTTGTTATGAAAGCAATATATATTCACTATATAGAGCGCTTGCCTTGCATGCCTGAGGCCCTGGGTTCGATTCCTCAGCACCACATAAGTAAAAAGAAAAAAGCCGGAAGTGGCACTGTGGCTCAAGTGGTAGAGTGCTAGCCTTGAGCTGAAGAGCTGAGGGACAGTGCCCAGGCCCAGAGTTCAGGCCCCACGACCGGACCCCCCCCAAAAAAAAAAGAAAATTTGAAAAAAACAAAATTCTACCCACCAGAGATCACTATTGCTTACATCTTACTGTCCATACATTTAACAAAAAGTACCTTATTTTTCTTTGTGAGTATCTATACCACCATGTATATATGTTTGTAAGTCTCTTTATTCATAATGCTGTGTTTCCAAATCTGTTTCCTTGGAAATTTCAATTTCTGTGTTAGCTGGAAGTACCCAGCATGGTATAGAGTGCTGTTCATCAAACCAGGTTCTCATAAAGTTTCACACTGTACCCACAGCATGAACTTATAATCACTAACTTTGACCAGCAGGCCAACAAACCTAAAACATTATAGCTGCATGGAGGCTCATATCTGACCTTTTGGATCACAATTCTTCAGCTTTCCAGTTATTAACTTCTATAACCCTGGCCCATATTTAATATCTACCATCATTTTTTTCTTTTTCCTCTTTCTTTCTTGCTTTCGTTCTTTCTTTCTTTTTTTGTCAGTAGTGGGGCTTAAACTATGGGCCTGGGCACACTTGAGCCACAGTACCACTTCTGGCTTTTTTTCTGCTTATGTGGTGCTGAGGAATCGAACCCAGGGCCTCATGCATGAAAGGCAAGCACTCTACCAATGAGCCACCTTCCCAGCCCTCCCCCCTTTTTTAATGATGGCTAATACAACAGCAAAACACCCAAATTCTAAGTGTACAAATAAAGGAATACTTCCATATTCATCTGTCCATGTAACCAACAACCAGGTCAAAATTTAGAATGTTTCCATTGAATTGTCATCATTTTTATTGGGTTCATAACACTAGGCCAAACTCTGCTTCTTCCCTCCTCCCTACAACTCAATTCTTCTGATTTCATGATCCAAGTTCAAACTGTAATCATCAGGATCAAACTCTGCCATCTGTGAAAAGTTAGGTCTTCCTTGGCCTCACTGAAATGTCATGCTTTACCTTTGTCTCTTTGATTTTCACAGCAATCATTTGCTTCCTTTGCTGGATGATCTCTACCAACTCATCACATTCTTCCATAAGTTTTGCCTCGTGCATAGCAGTATTCACCTGCCAAGAAAGTCCAGGGTATTACACAGTGATTGTTGCCTTTGTCCCCTGCTGACTCTTAAAAGGTTTGGACTGACAGCTAAACATGCACAACTTCTTCCATACCTCCCTCGATAAGATCCACTCCTAGAAGAAGAGTAGAGATGATGATATTAATGATGCAAGGGCATTGAAGCACCACAGATAGGAAGCTCTCCGGACCTCTGGTAGATCATGATGGTTAATGGAAGGCTGGGCAGAAGGACAGATGAGATGGGGGCATGTTATTCCCACTGTGCAATTCCCTTTACTCCAGCACCCTGTCCTGCTGTTCATTTGAAAAGAGGGTAAGGAGATTTACGTATATCAGGAAGAGAGCACCCTCCTCCACAAACACAATAATAATATTGTGACAACATATTTCTAACTGTCCTAACAAAAATGTACTCCATTTTCCTTGTTATTTCCTAATTTTAAATACATGAATGTGCAGATATATTTTCCCACTAGTTATATAAATGTGTAGGTATTTTTTCATGTAGTTGTTATATTTTACTGGTATTTCCTCACCTGGTATGTCTTTATTGGTATCTTTGTTCAGTGTCTGACTATCTTTCCTATTTTGTAATACTACCTATATAAAATATCTCTACTGCAAAGTCAAAGTAAAAGATTCTATTCGTCATTGCTGGTCCATGGACTGATTTCTCCCATATCTCCCTTAGTTATTGATAATCCATGGTACAGAGGCCCCAGAAAGGGGCTAAAATGAAAGAAACAAATCTTTAGGCTTCCTAAATATAAAGGGGAAAGAAGGCAAGGACTTAGCATACCAGGCATTTTATAGATACAATTAAATTTTCTTTATAGCTTTATGATACAGCAGTCATGTTTTGTTTTGTTGGCACTAGGGTTTAAACTCAGGGCCTTGTACTTTTGCTAAGCTTGCTTGCTCACAGCAGGCAATCTACCACTTGAATCACACTTCCAGTCAGTTTTTCCTGGTTACTCGGAGATAGAGTCTCATAGGTATTTTTGCCCTTTCTGGCCTTGAATTGCAATCCTCCAGGTTTCAGCCTCCTGAGTAGATAGAATTAGTCATGAGCCACTGGCACCTTTATTCTTATTTCAAGGACAGGGAAATTGAGGTTCTGAGAATTTCAGTGCCTTGCTTCAAGTCATATAGCTGGATAAATGGTAAAACTATAATTCAAACTGAGTTGTGTTAGGTGAAACCCCTAGGCTGGCTGGGGAGACAGATAAGGTTTCAGTTTTATTTCAGCAGCACATAGAGCAGTCACATAGAGAAGCACCACAGTCCCAAGAGTCTATTCAAGGACCACTTGAGCAGAGCTCTAGAAGGCTGAGACATAGAGAATGGATTGCTTGAACTCATTCAAACTCAAGGGGCTGAATGCGTCATTAGTAGGAGAGGGCTGCATTTTCAGCCACTATCTCTCTTCACAGATGTCCTGTACATATTTTAACTCCAGCAAAATGTCCATCTCTGGACCAAGATAGACATATTATCATCTCAAGGAATTCTCACTCATCTGAGAATAAAAGAAGTATCTAGTTCTCCCTGGGCCATTGCTTAGAGTACTTGTAAACACAGTTTCTTTTTCAGGTTGCTACTTGTGTGTACTACACATGGTATACTACCTTGTTCCCTGTAATTTACTCCTTAGACTAACCTTTACACAGCACTTATTGTATGGTAGTCATTACTCTCATCAATTTATATATTCTAGTTCTCCCAATCCTCAAAACAATCCCTTGAAGAAGGAATCCTTTCTCCCATTTGATAGATAACTTAGACACAGAGATGAAGTAACTTGTTCCGGGCTACATAGCTAGTAGTGATAGAGATGAGATTTGGATCCAGGGAGTATAACAGGAGGGTCCACATTTTACCAATTACATATACTGCCTCTCTAGAAAATGTACCTGTCTTCCATTTCATCATCTCTTTATTCTGACATCCCTTTACCTTTAGTCAATTCAGGCTGTTGTTTTCCCATAGAACTACATGTCCCATATGTTTGCCTGAGATTATCCTTTTACTCAGAAAGGCATTTGCTCATTTGTTGAACAATCTTTTCCTTACCTTTCAAGGACCTACTCACTAATCATCATGTCTTTAACTTCTCAATCTTCTGTTCCCTTATTTGTATCTCCAAAGCATCTCCTTTGAAATAGTGTTTACTTCCTTACATCACAATAATATGTTAATCTGTCTTCCTCACTTAAACATAAGTTCTAGAGGGCTGGGAAGGTAGCTCAGTGGTAGAGCGCTTGCCTTGCATGCCTGAGGCCCTGGGTTCGATTCCTCAGCACCACATAAGCAAAAAGAAAAAAGCCGGAAGTGGCGCTGTGGCTCAAGTGGTAAAGCGCTAGCCTTGAGCTGAAGAGCTCAAGAGGCCCAGAGTTCAGGCCCCACGACCGGACCAAAAAAAAAAAAAAAAAACGTAAGTTCTAGAGAACTCTTCCTCTCTCTCTCTCTGGAGAGACTGTGTCTTATTTGACTTTGCCTATGCCTTGCATAGTGACTGGAACACAGTATATGTTAAGTAAATATTTTTTGCATAGTATTGAATGGTGAAAACATCTTTTACTGCTTCCTAGATATGTCCACTGGGTTAAAGTTCCTATAAATCATTGTACACCATATCTAAAAACAAACTTTATTCTCTTCATATCTGCTCTTCACCTCTGGTTTACTATTTTTTTCAATGCTACTACTATTATTACTACAGTTCCTCAGGTTCAGTATCACTTTGATTGCTTCTCCCTCAGTAGCCAAATAAATTCATGGTAATTCCAAAGTTCTTCCCTTCTTTCTTTTTTGATCTTAGTAAAGCTCTTCTGGTAATAAAATGAAGATCTAAGCCAGGAAACAACATACTGATGTTCTTACCATACTTTGGACTTATATTATAAAAAGCTTTCCTTTATTCCTCTCCCAAGTTCTAGAATTTTAACTTTGTCATGCATCTGTACAATTCTTCCTTGGCCCAGAAGCCCAGAAAAATCATCATCATCTTCATCAGAAAATGTATTAAGCATCTTTGTGTGTGATGCATTATGCTGAGGCCCTGACCTCATCAATTTGCAATCTAGATGGCGAGGAGCTATATACATATGAAACAAGCCAGGCAAGGTAGCATAAATTAAATAGTAATTGAGTCATGTAGACTATAATCACAAAAATTGAAATGAAAGATATTATGGGCAAGCGGAAAATAGATACATGGATGAAATCAGCACTTGTATTGAACTTTAAAGATGTAATACGACTTAGATTTCAAAGGTAGAAGTGAGAGAAATTTCAAGCCAAGCAATAAGGTTTGAAAAAGATGTCACATGGTCCAACTGTGTATTTGATAGGCATTATGATATCTTTGAAAAACATTTTTTAGTCTACGGCCATACCATCCTGAACGCGCCCAATCTCGTCTGAAAAACATTTTTTAAAGTTTAGCATATACTGACTGTCTAAAGGTGTTTCAGTGATATTTCCATGCATATATGCAATGTATTTGTGTGGTGTGTGTGTGTGTGTGTGTGTGTGTGTGTGTCTGCTGGTAGAAGGGCTTGAACTCAGGACCTGGACACTGTCCCTTAATTTCTTTTCTCAAGTCCGGTGCTCTACCACTTGAGCCATAGCCCCACTTCAGGCTTTTTGCTGGTTAATTGGAGATAAGAGTCTCAAGGAATTTTCTGCCGGAGCTGGCAGATCTCAGCCTCCTGAATAGCTAAGACTACAGGTATGAGTCACTGGTGTCCAGCTTGCATGTAATGTATTTTAATTAAAAATATTGTTGGGTGGAAAGAAGGTAAGTACAGGGGAAGTTTACCACACAACCTTTTTTAAAGAAGAGGAACTAGGATTGATCTGATATTAGTAAGCTTGAGGACAATTTAGGAGGCTATTGTAATGTGATTCAGAACCTAGACAAGGAAAATAAGAAGAACAAAAAGAAACAGTTAAATAAAAGGAGTCCTCCCTTGCTCAAAAATCAACTACACATTAAGCTCCACAAAGAGAAGTGTTCCTCCCACTGAACTGGAAGAGTGCCTTCTACAAAAAACACTTGTGAAACATTTGCTGATTGACTTGGCACCATAAAATATCAAAATAAGAATGGTAAGCCTAAAAAAAAAAAAAGAATAGTAAGCCTTAGAAACTATGCTGTAGTGATGTATTTTATTACTATATTTTTATTATATGTAAGTACATGTAAAAAGGGGGTTTTATATGCTTCTTGGACAGTACCCGGCCAAGCAATGAAACAAGGACCCACGACTACTTCGCCCCTTTACAGCAGGAAGTAGCTCGAAAGAAACAACCTCTGCCCATATCCCTGGCCTGGTACTCCCTATTTTTATTAAACAACAGAGTGGGGAATGTTAGTATTATGCTCACCTTTGGTCCTCAGCTTCACCCAGACCTGAGACCCTCTCATCCCTGGAGTTCCTGGCATACAGCTGGTCTCTCTCTGCCCAGACCCACCTAAAACCCCATCTACCTCACTTCCTTCCCTCAGACCCTCCTGCTACCTGGATGGTGAAGGATGCCATGTGCTCCCTCTTGGGGGAAATGTGGCTCCTCTAATAAACCTTATAATAATCTTTAAAAAAAAGGGGGGGAGGGTTAAGACTACAACACATTTGGATCAATGTCACCTCTTTAATCATTCTCCTCCATTCCTCTCCAACCTACCCAACCCCTCTGTAGTGATGTAGAGAAAATACACGTTGAAGTGTGGGAGCCAGAGTGGGAAGGGGGTTGCAGACAGTCATATCTGGGGAGATAAAACAACCAGGTAGAACAAGTAGAGCGGAAAGTTGGCTGAAGAGGCAAAAATCCCTAGCTAAAGGTAAAACAGTGACATTAAAATCTTTCCATGTCAAGAAGCAGCCTGAAAGAATAGAGTCTTGAAGTGTTTTGTGAATAAGAAATACTTCAGGGGAAAACTGTCTTCATGATGTAAGTAAAACAACTCAAATTGCTTGGAAGGTACTTGAAGGCCCTGGTGTTTTGTTTGCAGTTTTGTTTGAAAATGCGGTAAGATATTTTACATGTATTTTAACCCTTACCTGGAAACAACTGGAGTTATCATGTTAGTTGGTTTGTGAAAGACCCTAGCTCCTTATTTAACCTCTGCTCTTGATTTCAATTAATGGATTTAACTAAATCTCTAATAAGTGACTTAATGTTTATAGAAAAATAGATCCTCTTTGCAAAAATCATTAGGTCAATCTTGTCAATTTATTTGTGTGAACCTATCCACCTCAAAAGGACCTTGGGAAAGGCAGGTTTTAATGTTTTAAGATTAAGTAACCCAGGCTCAGGCAAAGTGACACATGTCTGAAATCCCAGCTATTTGACAGGCTAGGCCAAGCAAAAGTTAAAATTCTATATAAAAATAAGCCAGGTGTCATGCACCACACTTTGAATCAGGTAGTTAGGAGTTGGAGATAGAAGGACAGCTGTCCAAGCCCTGCCCTGGAAAAAGTACAAAAGTCTCTCTGCAAAATAAACTAATGGCAAAACTACTGAGAACATGGCTGAATTGGTAGAGAGCTTTCCTAGCAACTGCAAGATTCTGAGTTCAATTGCTAGTATTGCCAAAAACAAATACAAAGATCCCAGGTCCAAATCCTCCAAGGCCTAGGTATTCAGGACTTCCCAACAAGTCCTAAGACCTTTTTCCTATTCTTTTCTGTTACTTTTTTCTAAAAAATAGCAAAAAACTGACATCTTCCACATTTTTTTTTGGTCAGTCGTGGGGCATAAACTCTGGGCTTGGGTGCTGTCCCTGCGCTCTTCAGCTCAAGGCGAGCACTCTACTGCTTGAGCCACAGTGCCACTTCTGGTTTTCTAGTGGTTTAATGGAGATTAGAGTCTCATGGACTTTCTTGCCCGGGCTGGCTTTGAACTGTGATCCTCAGATCTCAGCCTCCTGAGTAGCTATGATTACAGGTATGAGCCACTGGCACCCAGCTCCACATTTCTTTTCAACTACTCATCTTATCTTATTTCCCAAAGTTCTTTTCTATCTCTTGGCCCAAAGATTGATGGCAAAAGTAAAATGTAGTCTTCCCAAATTTTCCCTAATACAAAAACACAAGCAGAAGGACTTTACTGTTGGTCACTACAGAAATAAATATGTGGGTTTGCAAAAGCCACATTTTTTTGCCAGGTACTGGAAAGTAAACATACATTAAAGGAGTCTTCAGGAGCCAAGTGCTGGTTGCTCATGCTTGCAATCCTAGCTACACAGAAGGCTGAGATTTGAGAACTGTGGTTTGAAGTCAGCCAAGCAGGAAAATCCATGATTATCTCTAATTAACCATCAAAAAAAAAAGCCAGAAGTGAAGCTATGGCTCAAGTGATAGAGAATGAACTTTAACCAAAGAAGTTCAGGGACAGCATCCATGCCCTGAAAACACACACACACACACACACACACACACACACACACACACACACACACACACTCACACACATACACTCACACACAAAACACACACAATTTTTTAAGTTCAAAGATGTATTACAGATATGTATGCTGTCATTTTGAGTCTCTAGGGTTCACAGATATCATGGGCAGAAGTTCAGGATGCACTGGGGAAAATATCAAGATCATGGCACTGTATTAACACATGAAGCATTGTTAAGAACAAGGTGGAAAGAGAAAGCAGGCACAGTACTCAAAGACATAGAAGAGACACACCAATTTCTCACTTCCTGTTATAACACTAGAAGAAAGGCTGAGTAGGACTTTATTCAACATGAAGTTATTTCTGTGCAAGACAGATGAGAAAGAAAAGTGAGGGGTAAATTGGATATCTGATGAATTATTGAGAAGTTGTTATGAACAGCTTTATCATCTTACGAAGCTGCAAAAAGTTCATTACTTTTTTACAATGATGCCTTAAAATGCAATGCTTATGAAGCAGACATAGCAGTCACCATGGCTGCATCAAAGCTAAAGTGTTAACCTAGATTGCACAGGGATATGTGCATGAATGCACACAGGCCAGCAGCAGGAGGAAGGCTCAAATGAATTAAAAGAAACGAAAAAGAAAGATTTTTTTTTCAATACACCACAGCATTTCAAAGACAGGACTGCCAACTTTAAATAAAATAACAAAAGGGAGCAAGGATTTCTTTAAATGGTCTGATCCATTCTTTTAGATTTGGGAGAGATAGCCCTTTAATGGACTAAGGCATTTGTGAGACTATTAATAGAATTTTCAGACTCATGTAACTAACTCCTGGATAACTATAGCCTAGAAGGCAATAACAGCAAGAAAAACAACCAAGGAATAGTTAAGCAAACTTTGGTGTTAATATCTAAACTACAATGGGAGATAAGGAAGAAAGAAGTAGGTGATGAATGGGCTATGGAAGTTAAAACACTCAGTGAGGAAGAAGTGGCAACTAAGCCAACTCTTAAGCCATATCCAGCAGAGTAAGAATGGCCTCAGGCTGTGGAAGGTCTCCAGACACAAAGAAAGTTTCTATCAGCTTACAGCACAAATGGCTAACACTTTTCTTGTGTGTACCATGTACTAGACACTGTTCTCATTGCTTTGTATTTTTTGTATGTACTGGAACTGAGGCCTGAATTCAGAGCCTTGTGCTCTCACTTGGCATTTTTACTCAAGACTGGCACTCTACCACTTGGGCCAACCTCCACTTCCTCTGCACTATTCTTATCCGTTCTTGTTCTATGGAAGAACCCAAAAATCACAGAGGTCAAACCACACTGTTCAACTAGGCAGTCTGGCTCATGTCTATGATTTTTGTGTGTGTCTGTGCCAGTCCTGGGGATTGAACTCAGGGCCTCAGCTCTGTCCCTGAGCTTTTGTGCTAAAAGCTAACAATCTACCATTTTGAGCCAAAGTTCTACTTCCAGGTTTTTGATAGTTAATTGCAAATAAGAGTCTCATGGACTTTCCTGCCCAGGCTGGCTTTGAATCATGATCCTCAGATCTCAACCTACTGAGCAGCTAGGATTATAGGCACCATCCACTAGCACCCAGAAGATGTCTATGATTTTAAATTCTTCTTTCTCTATGTGTTTGAGAGAGAGAAAAAATTAGACAAAATCTGTATTCATATGTGTTTCTCTCTTTTTTTGGCCAATCCTGGAGCTTGAACTCAGGGCCTGGGCACTGTCCCTGAGCTTCTTTTTGCTCAAGGTTAGCACTCTACCACTTGAGCCACAATGCCAATTCTGACTTTTTCTGTTTATGTGATACTGAGGAATAGAACCCAGGGCTTCATGCATGCCAGGCAAGCACTCTACCACTAAGCCACATTCCCAGCCCATGTTTCTCTTTCTTTTAGATTTATATCTCAATGTGAATACATTCCCTAGAATTAGCCATTGCAAATGTTTTCTATATTTTCTTCCTGACTTAACATAGTACTAAAATACATAGAACATATTTAGAAAGCATAAAAATGTGCATACATGTATGCATAAACATGTATTCCATATTTGCCTTACACTAGTCACACTAGTGAAAATACTGGAGATAAAGTACAAAGTTGTTTGTTGCACATACCTGCCTTAGGAATATTTTTTGCTAAATGGAAATTCTATGTTGATTTTGGAGTACTTTCTCTCCAGAGATTAAAGCAAACCTTCATAGCCTTAGTTAGGGTTAGTTGCTCTCTTCCTCATATTCTATTGCATGCAAGAAAAAATGGAAAAATATGATCTAGATTTTATATCTGGTATTTTATATACATAGATATAAATTACCTATAAAATAAAGCAGAGATACTTTTTATATCTCTTTGGAATCATATGCTGGCTAGCTCTACAAAAGACTGAACAAAATCATAGAATTCCATATTTTGACTTTACAACTAGAAATACAAGGTCTGGACAGGGAAGAGTTTAACCAACTCATATTATTGATAAGTCTATAGTCAGATCTTTTTTTTGTCAGTCATAGGGCTTGAACATTGGGTCTGGGCACTGTTCCTCAACTCTTCAGTTCAAGGCTAGCACTCTACTACTTAAGCCATAGTGCCACTTCTGGCTTTTTCTGCTTATGTGGTGCTGAGGAATCAAACTCATGGCCTCATGCATGCAAGGTAAGCACTCTACCACTGAGCCACCTTCCCAGCCCTTGATCTTTTGACTCCCCATCTAGTGTTTTTTTTCCACTCTACTGCTCACCTTGTGAAGCACAACACTTGTTTATAATCATTTGTAAGATATAAAAGTCTCAGTCTCTCACCTCCATGCATTTACATTAAAAATATGACCATTGGGTCTGGGAAGTTGGCTCAGTAGTAGAGTGCTTGCCTCACACCCATGAGGCCCTGGGTTCGATTCCTCAGCACCACATAAGCAGACAAAAGCTGGAAGTGGGGCTGGGAAGGTGGCTCAGTGGTAGAGCGCTTGCCTTGCATGCCTGGGGCCCTGGGTTCGATTCCTCAGCACCACATAAGCAAAAAGAGGAAAGCTGGAAATGACACTGTGGCTCAGGTGGTAGGGCACTAGTCTTGAGCTGAAGAGCTGAGGGACAGGGCCCAGGCCCAGAGTTCAGCCACCATGACCAACAACAACAACAAAAAAGAAATATGACCATTTATATCCATATTCAAAAACTTATACAGTGATTATAGCTGTTATTTGTTATTAGGCCCAAATTGGAAAATATTGACATGCTCTTTACTGGGGCAAGGATAAACACGCGTTCATATAATGGAATACTAGTCAGCAATTAAAAAATCATAAACAGGCTTTGAAAGTGACTCAATGGCAGAATGCTTGCCTTGCATGCATGAGGCCCTGGGTTCGATTCCTCAGCACCACATAAGTAGAAAAAGCTGGAAGTGGTGCCATGGCTCAAGTTGTAGAGCCTTAGCCTTGAGCTCAAGAGCTGAGGGACAGCGTCTAGGCCCAGAGTTCAGGCCCCATGACTCACGAAAACAATCATAAACAATGTTGTTATACAAGAGTTGAATGGCTCTCAGAGGAATTATGTTGAGTAGCATAGAAAATCACAGCATGTATGGAAATTCTACAATGAAGCACCTCATAAATGCATGTTGACTCAAAAATAAAATTTTAGTGAGAATGTTGATCAAGATATATTGTATTGTATTCATAAACTGCTTTTTAAATGGCAACTCCTTAAAGGCAATAATTAAATATTGTTTTAAATCATAACATGACTCCATTTACATGACATTATTTTTGAGTTTTTCATCTTTTCTTACAGTACTGGAATCTAACACTTGGTAGGCAACTGTTCTGCCACCTGAGCTAAACCGCAGACCTCATTTACATGACATGCTAGAAAAAAAAATTATAATGATGAGATAAAGTTTATCAGTTTCAAGGAAGGCAGCTTTGAATACAAAGAGGTAACACAAATGACAGTATTTAGGGAGGGAGAAAGAAATTATGGTGTCTGAAATATGATGTTGAGTAAAGAATAAATGTATATGATAACATTAAAATACATATACGCCCTAAAACGTTGAATGCATGTGAAAGTGGTGATACAGTATTCGGCCAATGAGGTTCTTGGTTCTGATAATTATATGGTTATGCAAGACATTAGTGCCGGGGGAACTTAGGTAAATGGTATGTGGAATTCTATATTATTTTAGTAACTTCCCTGTGACATAACCCTTCAGAATAAAAATCTTTTTTTTTTGTTGGTCATGGGGCTTGAACTCTGGGTCTGGGTGCTGTCTCTCATCTCTTCAGCTCAAGGCCATTACCCTATCACTTGAGCCACAGCGCCACTTTCAGTTTTCTGAGTAGTATATTGGGGATAAGTCTCACGGACTTTTCTGCCCGGGCTGGCTTTGAACCATGGTCCTCAGATCTCAGCCTCCTGAGTAGCTAGGATTACAGTTGTGAGACACTGACGCCTAGCCAGAAAAATATCTTAAAGAAGAAAAAAAAAGTTCAGTGAGCCAAAGGAAGGCCCAACCAATAAAGATTCTCATACTCATAAACTACTTCGTTGAATGGCAACCCATTTGTACAACTACTTCTACATAATAATAAAAAAAGAAGTCCAGGATTGATGGTTCATGCATGTAATCCTAGCTACTGAAGAGGCTGAGATCTGAAGATCGCAGTTCAAAGCCATCCAGGGCAGGAAAGTTCAGAGACTCTTATCATCAATAGTGATGTGTGGCTCAAAGTAGTAGAGAGTGCTAGCTTTGAGTGCAAAATGCTCAGGGACAGTGCCCAGGCCTTGAGTTCAAGCCCTATGACCGACAAAGTGTAGAGTGGTAGAGTATCAGCTTTGAGGCCTTTAGTATAATAGCTAAGCAAAACACCCCAAGTTGAAGCCCAAGTCTGGATACAAAGAAAAATTTTATATATCTGATAAAGGTCTCTGTCTCTCCTCTCTTACTTTCACATACATACACTCTAGTCTATTTTTAGCCCACTTAATAAGAATACATATTTGTTATCTATTGTGTCTCCCCACTCCACAACTAAGCACTTTAAGATTAAAGATATTGTTCTTTTCTATTGCATCTTTATCACAGAATAGTACCTGGCAGACTGTAGGTGCTCTATAAACTTTTGCTAGTTGGATGGCTGGCTAGCTGGATGGACAGATGGATATGCATATCTTAGTCTTGAAATTAAAGCATAATGAAAAGTTTAGCTAGGTGCTGGTGGCTCACGCCTGTAATCCTAGCTACTCAGGAGGCTTAGTTCTGAGGATTATGGTTCAAAGCAAGCCCGAGCAGGAAAGGCCGTGAGAGACTTATCTCCAATAAACCATTCAGAAAACCGGAAGTGGCTCTGTGGATCAAGTGGTAGAGTGCTAGCCTTAAGCTGAAGAGCTGAGGGACAGACAGCAACCAGGCCCAGAGGTCAAGCCCCAAGACTGACAAAAAAGAAAAGAAAAGTTTATAGAGTTAGTCCTCCATATCCATGAATTTCATATTTGTAAATTTAGGCAAACTCAGAAAAATATATGGAAAATAGTTCACCTGTACTAAACAGGTAAATAATTTTGTCATTATTTAATAAAATGTAATATGGCAACTATTTATATAGTACATATATTGCATTATGCCTTATAAACAATTAAGAGATAAAGTATACAGGAAGACATAGGTAGGTCATATGCAAATACTGCACCATTTTGTATCAGGAACTTGTGGGTTTTAGTGTCTAGAAAGAATTCTGGAGCCAAATTCCCCACAGAAACTGTAATGATTATACCACGTTAGATTTCTTCACTAATATGACCATTTTCCCTTCCACTTGCTTCTTATGCAATTATTCAAAATGGTTTCTCTCATCTGTTGTGTCATCTCATAATTGTTTGATGAAGTGTGAAGAATTTGGAGAGATGTTGTAACAACCTAGGTGCAAGAAGACCACATATTTTTTTGGGGGGTGGGGTCCAGTCATGGGCCTGAACCAGATCTGGGCCTGGGCACTGTCCCTCAGCTCTTCGGCTCAAGGCTAGCACTCTACCATTTGAACCATAGCACCACTTCCGGCTTTTTTTCCTGCTTATGTGGTGCTGAGGAATCGAACCCAGGGCCTCATGCATGCAAGGCAAGTGCTTTATCACTGAGCCACCTTCCCAGCCCCGACCACATATTTTAAAATATTTCCTTTCTTAATGTCAAAAGAAAATTCCCTTTGGGTGTATAAAATATGGTACTTACAAAAACCAGTCACCAGAGGGTACTGTTTATGCAATTATCATTTCTCAGTATAAACTGTGTATCAAGCCATGTGCTGGGTATAAAAACAAAATGTAGAGGACATAGCATCTACGCTCAGAGTTTACTCTGGTAGAGAGAAAAATCAGTGCATAGAAGTGCTATGAAGATGCATTATACTCATAAACTGACATGTTTAATTGGAAAAAAGAAAAATGCTATGATACAGAGACAACAAATACCAGAGACTAGGAAGTAGATACATCAGGAATGGAGAAACATGGAGCATGATTTCCTGCAGGAGGCAACACCTGAATTGATCCTTATAGGGCAGTAGTTGTCAGCCAGAAGAAAAGAGTTTGTGAATTTTATGAGGACAAGTTTGTTTTTCCAGTGTCTGATCCAAGTCAGAAATATGATTTGTACTTATTTACAAAGCTAATAAACAAGTTATAAAGTACAGGAGGTAAAAGAACATGCTGGAATCAAAACAACATTGAGATTCCACCTCACCCCAGTACAATGGCTATAATCAAGAAATCTAGTAACAATAGATACTGGAGGGGGCTGTGGCCAAAAGGGAACCCTATTGCATTGTTGGTGGGAGTGTAAACTTGTTCAACCACTTTGGAAAGCAGTATGGAGGTTCCTCAAAAGACTCCGCATAGAGTTCCCCTATAATCCAGCAAACCCACTTTTGGGCATTTACCCAAAGGATCACAAACAAGGTCATACTGAAGCTACCAGCACAACTGTGTTTATTGCAGCATTATTTACCATAGCTAAGATATGGAAACAACCCAGATGCCCCCTCAGTAGATGAATGGATCAAGAAAATGTGATATATATATATATATATATACACAATGGAATTCTATGCCTCCATCAGAAAGAATGACATTGCCCCATTTGTTAGAATATGGAAAGACGGAAAAAATTATATTAAGTGAAGTAAGCCAGGCCCAAAGAAACATAGGTCCCATGGTTTCTCTTGATTGCAATGACTAGTACATGTCTAGGACAAGCAGAGGTCAAAGGCTATGTACATATGACCACATTAAGAAGATGTTAAGCAAAATGTACCCCAAGGCAGGGACACAAGTAGTTTTTTCTTTCTTGCTATTATTTTTTTTTTTTTTTTGTAGTTTTTTTTTTTTTTTTTTTTATTGTAAAGCTACTATACAGAGGGTCACAGTTACATGAGTGAGGTTATGAGTACACTTCCTCTTGAACATTGTTACCCCCTCCATTGTTTTCCCCCTACCATCCCCTCCCTCCCTCCCTTCCCCGAGGTTCTTTTTTTTTTTTTTTTTTTTTTTTGATTGTGATTAAATGATTACATAATTTCAAAGTCACAAGTTCATTCTAACTTCCCTGGAGCAAATTGTCTACCACAGTCTGTAATATATAACAGTGTTCACATGTTATATACCATATTTGTGATCAGCAGCATGAGGATATTTAGTAGTGGTTCAACCAGATGAGCGGGAGTTCTTTGTTTCTTAAGTCCTGTTAGTTTTGTCGTATCACTAACCTTTTGGATTTAGCATCCACTTATGAGGGAGACCATGTACCGTTTGTCTCTTCGTTCTTGGCTTACCTCGCTCAACATGATTCCTTCTAGCTCCATCCATTTCCCTGCAAATGCCATTATTTTGTCATTTCTAATGGCTGCATAATATTCCATTGTGTATAGATACCACAATTTTTGGATCCATTCATCTGTGGTGGGGCACCTAGGTTGTTTCCATATCCTAGCTATTGCGAACAGTGCTGCAATAAACATGGAGGTGCACGTGTCCTTGTATATTGGTTCCTGTTGTTCAGGGTAGATGCCTAGAAGTGGTATGACTGGGTCGTAAGGGAGGTCAATCTTTAGCTTTCTAAGGACCCTCCAGACTGCTTTCCAAAGTGGTTGTATAAGTGTACATTCCCACCAGCAGTGTAATAGGGTTCCTCTTTCTCCACATCCCCTCCAGCATTTGTCGTTGGCTGATTTGTGGATGTGGGACATTCTGACTGGGGTAAGGTGGTATCTCAGGGTTGTCTTTATTTGCATTTCCTTCACCACCAGGGATGATGAACATTTCCTCATGTGTTTCTTTGCCATTTTTATTTCTTCATTTGAGAAGTCCCTCTTTAGTTCCCTTGCCCATTTAGTAATTGGTTTGTTAGGTTTGGGAGGGATTAGTTTCTTGAGTTCCCTGTATATACAGGATGTTAACCCCTTGTCTGATATATTGCTGGTAAATATTTTTTCCCAATTAGTTGGTTGTCTTTCTAGCTTAGTTGCGATAGATTTAGCTGTGCAGAAGCTTTTTATTTTAAGGTAGTCCCATTTGTCGAGTCTCTCTCCAACTTGTTGTGACCCTGGGACTCTGTTCAGGAAGTTCCTTCCTGTGCCTATTAGTTCAAGTGTCTCTCCTACTCTGTCCTGCAGTAGTTTCAGAGATTCAGGTTTAATGTTAAGGTCTTTAATCCATTTTGAGTTGATGTTGGTGCATGGTGATAGGCTGGGGTCCACTTTTAGTTTTCTGCATGTGGCTGCCCAGTTTTCCCAGCACCAGCGGTTGAAGAGGCTGTGTTTCTTCCATTGTATGTCTTTGGCTCCTTTGTCGAATATCAGCTGGCTGTAGGCCTGTGGATTTATATCTGGATCTTCTATTCTGTTCCATTGGTCTTCGGGTCTGTTTTTGTGCCAGTACCATGCTGTCTTTGTGATTATAGCTCTGTAGTAGAGTTTGAAGTTCGGCATGGATAGCCCTCCCATATTGTCTTTATCCCCTAGAATTGTTTTGGCTATTCTAGGTCTTTTGTTGTTCCATATAAATTTTTGGACTGTTTTCTGTATTTCAGTGATGTACGTCATTGGGATTTTAATAGGAATTGCATTGAATTTGTATATTAATTTTGGAAGTATCACCATCTTTACTATATTAAGTCGGCCTATCCAGGAGCATGGGAGGTCTTTCCATTTCCTAGTGTCTTCTGCAATTTCTTTCTTTAACTTTTTATAGTTCTCATTAAATAGTTCTTTTACATCTTTGGTTAGGTTAATTCCTAAATATTTTATTTTTTGGGAGGTTATTGTGAATGGGGTTGCTCCCTTTATTTCCCTCTCTTCCTGTACGTTATCAGTGTATAGGAAGGCAACTGATTTTTGTGGGTTTATTTTGTATCCTGCTATTTTGCCGAAGTGACTTATGATTTCTAAAAGTTTGGGGATGGAGTTTTTGGGATCGTGGAGGTATAGTATCATGTCGTCTGCAAAAAGGGATAGTTTCACTTCTTCTTTCCCTATGCGGATCCCTTTAATGTCTTTTTCTTGCCTTATTGCCCTGGCTAAGGGTTCTAGGACTATGTTGAAGAGGAGTGGAGACAGTGGACATCCTTGCCTTGTTCCTGTTTTTAGGAGGATTGGTTGTAGCTTTTCCCCATTAAGTATAATATTGGCTATTGGTCTGTCATAAATGGCTTTTATTGTTTTTAGAAATGTTCCTTCTATTCCTATTTTCTCCAGAGCTTTTAGCATGAATGAATGTTGAATTTTATCAAAGGCCTTTTCTGCATCTGTGGCGATAATCATGTGATTCTTGACCTTGGCTCTGTTGATATGCTGGATTACATTTATTGACTTACGTATGTTAAACCATCCCTGTGTCTCTGGGATGAAGCCTACCTGATCATAGTGTATTATTTTTTTTATGTGTTTCTGGATTCTGTTAGCTAGAATCTTGTTAAGGATCTTTGCATCTGTGTTCATCAAGGAGATTGGCCTGTAATTCTCCTTTTTGGTTGGGTCTTTGCCTGGTTTGGGGATGAGTGTGATATTGGCTTCGTAGAATGAGTTTGGGATAGCTCCCTCCTTCTCTGTTTCTCTGAAGAGCTTGAGGAGTATGGGTATTAGTTCTTCTTTAAAGGTCTTATAGAATTCTGCTGTGAATCCATCTGGTCCTGGGCTTTTTTTTGTTGGAAGACTTTTGATAGCTTCCTGTATCTCATTATAGGATATTGGCTTATTTAATTGGTTAACTTCTTCTTTGCTCAGTTTGGGTAACTTGTATTTCTCTAAAAATGCATCCATTTCCGCCAGATTTTCTTCCTTTAGAGAGTATAGCTTTTGAAAGTAGTCTGTTAGAATTGTTTGGATATCTTGGGTACGTGTTGTGATGTTTCCCGTGGCATCCCTAATCCTATTAATATGGGTTTCCTCTCTTCTTTTTTTAATTAATCTTGCCAACGGGCCATCAATTTTGTTTATTTTTTCAAAGAACCAGCTTTTTGTTTGGTTTATTTTGGTTATGGTTTTCTGATTTTCTAATTGGTTAATCTCTGCTCTCAATTTGGTTATCTGGCTTCGTCTAGTAGCTTTAGGTCCCATTTTTTCTTGTTTTTCTAGCTGTTTTAGTTGCAACATGAGATTATTTACTTGGTCTGTCTCCATTCTCTTGATGTGGGCACTGAGGGCAATAAATTTGCCCCTCAGGACTGCTTTTGCTGTGTCCCACAAGTTTCTTTGTGAGGTGTTTTCATTTTCATTGAGTTCTAGGAAATGCTTTATTTCTTTCTTGCTATTATTTTTAATATACTTATAATGCACTATGTGATTCTTTTGTTTCTTTTGTATGTTCTTTCCCCACAGTATAACCCGTTTTCACTATATTTGATTCTGGAGTTCTGCATATTGTATATACATTTTTGTAATTTGGGGAGGGGAAGGGATATAGCAGAATGCTTAAATGGGGATGCAGGTTGACCCATTGTGATGATGAGATGTACAGGACACTATGTTGAAACCAACTTTACAATGTGTGGGGGGGGGAGTTGGGGAGGTGGGGAGGGATGGAATGATAGGGGAAAAACAAAGGAGACGGTAACAATGCTCTATAGCAAATGTACTCATTACCCTACTCATGTAACTGTAACCCTTCTGTACAGTATTTTTACAATAAAAATATATATTTAAAAAAGAATATGCTGGAGTGCTAAGTAATATCATTATGAGTCTTACAAAAATTTATTTCTAAGACGATAGAGAAGCATTGAAGTGTTTGAGGAAGAGGAATGACATGATCATGAGTCTTGTAATTTTCAAAATTCAGTCCCACAGCTTGTAGAAAATGGATGATGGAGGTGACAGAATGGGTCAGAAAGAACATTTAGGAACTATGGTTTCCAAAAAGAATGTGGCATGTCTATGGCTACTGCCTTCAAGGAAGTTACAGTCCAAAGAAAAAATTAACATGCAATCAAGAATTTTCAATGCAACAGAGTAACACAAATGTGCACAGGTTGCTCTGCCTCAATTCAGGCACTTAGTCGGTAGCAAAGGTAGTAGCAGAACCCAGGCTCCTAATTCCTAGCTCAGAGTGCTTTCCATAACTGCCCTTTTCATTGCCCTCCATAACCACAGAATAATGAGAATTATGGAACAAGAGGAGAAGTAAGGCAGGAGGTCACAGCTTATGTTTTCTTTAGTCTCTAACTGGACTGCAGAAAAAAAATTTAGCTTCTTTTCATATCCAAGTTTGACATAAGCATAGTCCTCAAGATATTTGTTTCTAGGAGATGGATTTGGCATCCTGTTACAATCCATACAAATAAAGTACTCTCTCAGGGAGAGCATTATTCTGAGAAAGAAAACATTGTCTTTGAAGCAGGATTTTAGATAACTGAAGAAAAAATTACCTGAGCTACATTAGTGAAGTATTAAGGGGAAGGTGGCAGGGAGAGAAGTACCAAGAAATAACCCATGGACAAAGAATTGAGGCATTCTGTTTGAGAGCATCAATAGGAAGGAAAGCCTCAGAATAATCTCCAGATCTGTAATTAGGTAACAAGAAAACTTGAGGATATATTTCTACAGGTCTCAACTACCTCATATGTTAGGAAAAAGATTAAGGAGAGCTAAGGAATTTTTGTGAGGAAAAAGTTCCACAGGTGAGGGGATCCCAATGCTCTTGGGTAGAGTATCTTGGTTGAGCATGAATTAGGAAAGAGGAGAGGGAAGGGAGAGGGGAGAGAAGAAAGTGGAGAGGACAGAGCAGGGACTGTAAGTGTAAATTCCCTGAGGAAAGTGTCAAGGCCAAAAGGCCCAGGGAGTACTGAGGTGAGGATGTATCTTTACCAAACAAAAAATCAAAATTAAATTAAAGTTGGAAATAGTTGAAAGAACAGGATCTGAAGCCAAACAGTTGTCTTGCATTAGCCTTTTGGTACCATTACTTACTAACTGCTTACCCAAGTTTGGGGTAAGTGGTCTCCGGTTCCCCTCTTCCATAAAGAGGATAATGCAAATACCTATTTCATACACATTGACTAAATTAGATGACACAAGTTTCATACATACTGATTAAATTAGATAACACAAGTAAAGTATTTTTTGGATGCATGATAGGTGTCAAATAACTGTCATTTGATTTGATTTTTCTTTGTTTTACTACTTCCACTACCATGACAATGATGATAACTATGACTTCTATCAATATAGTCACTGGGATTTTTTTTTTATTCCTGGAGACTAAACTCAGGGCCTGGACACTGTCCCTGAGCTTCTTTTTTGCTCAAGGCTATCCCTCTACTACTTGAGCCACAGGGCCACTTCCAGCCTTTTCTGTGTATGTGGTGCTGAGGAATCGAACCCAGGAACTCATGCATGCAAGACAAGCACTCTACCACTGAGCCACCTTCCCAGCCTCACTGGGATTTTTTTTTTTGGGGGGGGGGGGGGTCCGATCATGGGGCCTGAACTCTGGGCCTGGGCACTGTCTCTCAGCTCTTCAGCTCAAGGCTAGTGCTCTACCACTTGAGCCACAGCTCCACTTCCGGCTTTTTTTCTTTTTGCTTAAGTGGTGCTGGGGAATCGAACCCAGGGCCTCATGCATGCAAGACAAGCGCTCTATCACTGAGCCACCTTCCCAGCCCCCTCACTGGGGTTTTTGACAGAACCAAGTATTTTTTATCATCAGGATTTTTTTTTCATTTTTTGAATATAGCTTACTTTGCTTTCTGTAATTGGGATTATGGATTTGTTTTTCCTTGGGATTTCCATGCCCCTTCTCTTATTCTTCCTTCCACATCTAAGCATCTAGACCTCATTTCCCTTTGCTTGACAGAGTTAGCCTTGCTTGTAAATGAAAGATGGATGCTCATTCCTATCAGGAGCCACATCATCACTCAAGAATAGAAGGTCAATGTCAAAAGGGAGGTTAACTGCTGATTTCTTACAAAACACAGATTACATTTCATGTCAAATTGACTGGCCTGAGCTTGTTTTCTTGCTCGGAGTTCCCCATAATTAACACTGTCTCTCAGGCTCAGAGCCCAAAAGGTATTAGCTTCAGTCTAGAAGAAATAGATGTGAAAGCAAGAAAGATATCTAACACCACAATTCCTCGTTTTAAAATCTATAATACCATAATTACATTCAGTTCTAGTCTCCTCTATAGTGCTCCCTTAGGGAGCGAATTCCGTGCTCTGAGCTCCAAGCACAGTACATCTCTGTACACTGGAGGCTCATTAAAGCACTTGTTAATGTATTAATGAATATGCATCTTCCCCATCCAATATCTGTTCTGTGTAGGAAGGTATCCACCTATTAGCCTGGTTGTGGTTGGGGGTGGAGGGAGTGACAGTTGTGAAAAAAGTGAACAGAAGTTTGATACTATGAAAGTATCACTTGAAGCAGTGGGTTACACAGGCTCCACCAGGGACCCTGATGGATGCTGCCTGATGCTGACAAGTGCTAGGCTTACCTACATGTGTCTGAGTACTTGAATAAGCATAATCCTACAATTTACAACCCTCTTTCCCATCACTAGGAAATTAAAAGTCTGTGCTCCCCTACCCCTAAAGCTACCTTTGGGAGATCTTTTTTCCAAGACAAATCTTTTCTTAATGTTACCTCTAAACAGATTCAGTTATATCTAACCAATGACAGCATGGGGACAAAAGCTATCTTTGGGGCCTTTACTTTCTGCCTGTGGCTTAGGGTTCCCCACTTTGGAAAGCTCAGTAGATTCTAGAGAAAATAAATGATATGCAAAAGAATCCCAATCTACTCAGATTCCAAAGATACAATAATATAACCACATCATTATATTGTTATCATGGAGCTTGAACTCAGGGTTTGGTTGCTTTCCCTTAGCTTTATTTTTTGCTCAAGGCTAGTGTTCTACCACTTTGAGCCACAGTTGCACTTCCAGTTTCCTGGTAGTTAATTGGACATAAGAGTCTCACAGACTTTACTGCCTGGGGCTGGCTTCGAACCATGATCCTCTCAGGCTGAGTAACTAAGATTACAGGTGTGAGCTACTGGTGCCTGGTCTCTCCCTCTCTCTCTCCCCCTCCCTCCTCCTCCCTCCCTCCTTCCCTTCCAATCTCTCTATCTCTATCTCTCTCCTTTCTTTCTTCTCTCCCTTCCTCCCTTCCTTCTTTCCTTTCCCCTTTCCCCTCCTCTCCCCTCCCCTCCTCTTCACTCCCCTCCCCTTCCCTACCCTCTTTGCTTGTCACTGTTTGGTTGTTATTATTGTTTTTCAGCAAAACAAAGCTAAGCATAAAGGCACATGCCTGTAATCAGGAGGCTGAGACAGAAGAGTCCTGAGATTGAGGCCTATCTGGACTACATAGTGAGTCCTTGTCTCAGAAAAAATTAGTTGTGTAATTACTATAGCTGTCTAATTGTTATAGTTTAGCCCTGAGAGTGCTTTCAGGGCCTGAGCACAGGCTAGCCCTCTATCATGTAAGCCACAGATCCTTTTCCAACTTTTTGGTAGTTTATTGGAGATAAGAGTCTCAGGAATTTTCCTGCCTGGGCTGCATTGGAACAGCTATCCTTAGATCTCAGCCTCCTGAGTAGTTAGGATTACAGATGTGAGCCACTAGTGCCTAGTGCTTTCACATATATTTGATTCATTTGATCTTCTCAACAACCCTTTGAGGTAGGGTAAGCATGACTGTCAGAATTTTTTTGTATAAGGCAAATGGGATCCAGAGGTAAAGTGACTTGCCAAAGTCATAAGCTAGCAAGTGTCAGAGTCACAGCCCAAAGTGGACTGCCTGACTCCAAGGCCAGATCTCCTGCAGTTGATCCATGTTCCATTCAAACCACCAAAGTGGTTTGAATGCCATTTGATAGCTCTCTTTGTAGCAAAAGCTATTTTGAGGAAAACCGTTTTCTCTTTTTTTTTGAGGATTTTCATGTTCTGAGTTTCCATTTCTTATCATCATTTTTGTCTCCAAGGAGGCAACAGAAGACAGTGGAAAGAGCTCTGAATTTGAAGTCAAGCAGGCTTGAGTATTATTCCAGCCTTGACACAATCTGGATAACTTTGGACAAGTAATTTAGCATCTCAGAACCTATATTTAAGAGCAGTTAAACCTCTTAGAAGAGGCTGTGAAGCTGGGAAGGTGGCTCAGTGGTAGAGCACTTGCCTTGCATGTCTGAGGCCCTGGGTTCGATTCCTCAGCACCACGTAAGCAAAAAGAAAAAAGCCAGAAGTGGCATTGTGGCTCAAGTGGTAGAGCGCTAGCCTTGAGCTGAAGAGCTGAGGGACAGCACCCAGGCCCAGAGTTCAGGCCCCACGACCGGACCCAAAAAAAAAAAAAAAAAAAAAGAAGAGGTTGTGAAAAGTAAATGAATTAATAGAGATAAATATTTTACACTATCTGGAGCATAGTAAGAATTGAATAAAAATGAGTTGCCTTTCCCATTCTCCCTACTTCAACTTACTATGCTGGTCTGAAAGCAATCAATACTTGTTTCCCAGAAAGCAAAAATTCAGACGTTCATGTGTTTATTCACATTTCTTACTATACCATAGGATGGCTGGCATTTGAACTCCTTTTTTTTGGTCCGAGTCCTGGGGCTTAAAGTTAGGGCCTGGGTGCTGTCTTTGAGCTTTTGTGCTCAATGCTAACACTCTACCACTTTAGCCACAGATCCACTTCCATCTTTTTGGTGGCTTAATTGGTGATAAGAGTCTCACTGACTTTCCTGCCTAGGCTGGTTTTGAACTGTAATTCTCATATCTCAGCCTCCTGAGTAGCTAGGATTATAAGCATGAGCCACCAGCACCTGGTCCTTTTCAACTCTTGTTCCATCCCAAAGGATACTGCCACTATCTCTTGTTGGTATTTGAGATAGGTTAGGACTTACACCTAGCATACATCTAGGTATATGTGAATTTGTTTCTAAAAAAAATTAAATTGCTGGGCATTAGTAAAGCAACTCAGGAGGTAGAGGTAAGATCTGCAGTTCAAGGCCAGCCTGAACTACAGAAGGAAGGAAGGAAGGAAGGAAGGAAGGAAGGAAGGAAGGAAGGAAGGAAGGAAGGAAGGAAGGAAGGAAGGGAGGGAGGAAGAGAGGGAGGGAGGGAGGGAGGGAGGGGGGAGGGGAGGGAAGGGAAGGGAAGGGAAGGAGGGAGGGAGGGAAAAAAGGAGGGAGGGAGCAAGGTGAGGATGGAGAGACATAAGTAAATCTTATTTAAAAATGGCTTCCATCCTAAAAATCAGGTATATTTTTCTTCTTAATTTAACTAGAACCCAAAAGGCTGTTGTCCTTATTTGCAGAGTGAGCTAACATATTCAGTTACTTTGATTAGAATAAATGGTAGCACTTCAGGGCTGCCCAGTTCAGATGTCACTTCCTCAACATCAGATCCAAAATTCATTTTCTAACAAAAGATACATCTACTAGCAGCCAGTTTCCCATGGGCTGAATTTAGACAGTCACATGATTTAGCTTGCACCTGGATCTTTCCCTGATGTCACATTCTCCTCACTGAGGAGCTTCAAACAATATGTCAAAAAGGAAGATGAATTGGACATGGGAGAAAACTGGGCTAGTCCTAGGAATGAGGATATAAGACTGATAAAAATGGATTTGGTAGACAAAAAATAAGCTAGGCTGAAGATTTTGACTGAAGAGAGGGTGGAGAAAGATTTAAAATGCTTGCTTTATACATTTGACATTTTTACTGGTTACCGTGAGAATACATTATTATTACCATCTTAAACATTTTTATTATGAAATTGTCTAAGTATATTTAACACTAAAGAATATGATGAGGGGGCTGGGAAGGTGGCTCAGTGGTAGAGCGCTTGCCTTGTATGCTCGAGGCCCTGGGTTCGATTCCTCAGCACCATATAAGCAAAAAGAAAAAAGCCGGAAATGGCACTGTGGCTCAAGTGGTAGAGCACTAGCCTTGAGCTGAAGAGCTGAGGGACAGCACCCAGGCCCAGAGTTCAGGCCCCACGACCGGACGCAAAAAAAAAAAAAAAAAAAAAAAAATATGATGAGGGGCTGGGAAGGTGGCTCAGTGGTAGAGTGCTTGCCTTGCATACATGAGGCCTGGGTTCGATTCCTCAGCACCACATAAGCAAAAAGAAAAAAGCCGGAAGTGGTGCTGTGGTTCAAGTGGTAGAGCGCTAGCCTTGAGCTGAAGAGCTGAGGGACAGAGCCCAGGCCCAGAGTTCAGGCCCTATGACCGGACCCCCCTCCCCCAAAAAAGAATATAATGAAACCCCATGTGTCTAACATCAGCTTTAAAAGCCATAAACAGTTCTCTTTATGTGTTTGATCTTATTCCCTCCTGTTTCCACTAGTTTTAGAAAGCAAATCCAAGAGATTGTTCTATTTTACCCCTACAATTGCAGTTTTCATCTTAAAAGCAAAAGGAAATTAGTTGTATAATCCCAGGTTTTTGTGTGTGCTGGTCCTGGGGCTTGAACTCAGGGCCTGGGCACTGTCCCTTAGCTTTTTCACTCAAGATTAGTGCGTTATATAAAAAAAAGATTAGTGCTCTGCCACTTGAACCACAGCTCCACTTCTGGCTTTTGTTTTTTGCCAGTCCTGGGGCTTGAACTCAGGGCCTGGGCACTGTCCCTGAGTTCTTTTTTTTGGGGGGGGTTCCGGTCGTGGGGCCTGAACTCTGGGCCTGGGTGCTGTTCCTCAGCTCTTCAGCTCAAGGCTAGTACTCTACCACTTGAGCCACAGCGCCACTTCTGGCTTTTTTCTTTTTGCTCATGTGGTGCTGAGGAATCAAACCCAGGGCCTCATGCATGCAAGGCAAGCGCTCTACCACTGAGCCACCTTCCCAGCCCCTGTGCCTGAGTTCTTGAGCTCAGGGTTAGTGCTTTACCACTTGAGACACAGAGTCACTTCTGGTTTATGTGGTACTGAGGAATTGAACTCAGGGCCTCAGGCATGCTAGGCAAGCACTCTACCACTAAGTCACATTCCCAACCCCACTTCTGGCTTTGGGTGGTAAATTGGAGAGCATCTCATTGACTTTCCTACCTGGGCTGGCTTTGAACTATAGTCCTCAGATCTTAGCCTTCTGAGCAGCTAGGATTACAGGCATGAGCTACTAGTGCCTGGCTCACAATTATTAATAATTCCTTAATAATAATTCATCTAATATTTATTCCATATTTGAGTCTCCTAATTATATAAAGAAAATACATTTACTGTTGATTTATCTTAATCAAGTACTTCATGAAAAGGAATTTGATTCTGACATTTCAACGGCAATGTATATTTCTAATGAATAATTACTGCTGTAACACAGTGAAGAAACAGAAGCCCTCATCAGTTGTATGCACCTCTTTTACCCTAATTATTGACACAAAATTCAACCTTCAAGAATGCTTGCCCTTCATGAAAATGCAGACTCCTATACAATGTTTTTCATTCACTCACACAGCATCACAAATGACAGTATCTCAAAAAAAAAGTTGTGAAGGAGATAATGGGGAGACGAAAAAGCCATCACTGGGTAGAACAGAGAGGGAGAAACTCTGGGATTGCAAAGATGTCAGAAATTGTGGAGGGAAATTCTTTAGTATAACATAGAGTTATCATTCAACTGTTTAATAAAAAATGGCTTCTGGGTGGTCATGGTAGCACACACTTGTGCAGAACTAGTTACTCAGCAGGTAGACATTGGGAGGATCACAGTTCAAAGCTGATCTAGGCAAAAAGTTAGTGAAACTCTACCTCAATCAATAAGCCAGACATGGTGGTGAAATAGGGGCACTGGATTTAGCCAGTGTCATCTTGACTAAGTGGTGGATGATAAGATATTGGGTTAACTGCCTCCATCTTCATGGGACTCCAGGGAAGTCCCACCTCACAGGTGATGAGCATGCCTCAATTCCTAGAGGCAGGGTGGGGACTTGGAGAATAGGTTACTTGACCTGTCAGTCCCGTGCCTTGTACCTGAGTTTCTTGTGACCCTGCCCCCTAACCCTGACACTATTTAGGCCCAGACCAGCTCAGGCGCCAGGACACCATGCCTTGTATCCTGTGTCTCCTGGCTCCTGGCTCTCCTCTGGTCACCATGGTGTCCCACTTCAGCTCTCCATTGGAGTTGATCTGGTTTGTTGGTATTGTTTCTCTGCCCTTTCTTTCCTCTACTGCTCTCATGGCTCAGTTTTCTCACAGTGTAGTCCAGGGACTGCAGATTGGAGTTCACCTGCAGTCACCGGCTTTCCAATAAAGACTCCCTATTCCACCTGTCAAAATTGGCTTCTTTGGTTTTTTTTGTGACCAAGTTCCTTTATAACATTGGCACATATCTGTGGTCCTAGCTATGAAGCAGACTATAGGCAGGAGAATCCTGGTCTGAGGTATGCCAGGACAAACAACAAGATACTACCTAAAGAATAGTTAAAACAAAAAAGGCATGGCTCATATGGTAGAGGCTTAATCATAAGGCCCTGGGTTCAAACCCCAGTATTACCAAAACCAAACAAAAACAACTACAAAAAAAACCTGTTTCTGATTTCTCTGACTTTCTCAAGTCCCAAAGACTCAAAATATTATTTGTAACAGTAGTCCACAGGAGGATGACATCCATCAGTTTTGTCATGAAGTATCTGGTTTTGCTCCATCTTGTTCAATTAAATTGTGATTTTTTTATTATAAAGGTGATAAACAAGTTGGGTGCCAGTGGCTCAAGCCAGCCCGGGCATGAAAGTCCGTGAGACTCTTATCTCCAATAAACCACTCAGAAAACAGGAAGTGAGGAAGTGGCGCTGTAGCTCAAGTGGTAGAGCGCTCGCCTTGAGTTGAAGAGCTGAGGGATAACGCCCAGGCCCAGAGTTCAAGCCCCACGACCGACAAGAAAAGAAAACAGGAAGTGGTGCTGTGGCTCAAGTGGTAGAGGGCTAGCCTTGAGCTGAAGAGCTGAGAGACAGTGCCTAAGCCCAGAGCTCAAGTCCCATGTCTGACAAAATTAAAGGTGATACACAGAGAGGTTACGTTCAGTTAGGTAAAGAGTACATTTCTTTTTGGACAATGTTGATCTTTCCCTGCACTGTCCCAGTTTTTCCACATGCTACTACTGGGGCTTGAACTCAGGGCATGGGAAGTATCCCTTAGCTTTTTTGTTTAAGGCTGACACTCTACCACTTGTGATACAGCTCTATGTCTAACCTTTTGTTGGTTGAAGATGAGTCTTACAGACTTCCCTGCCCAGGCTGGCTTTGAACCATGATCCTCAGATCTTAGTCTCCTAAGTAGCTAGGATTATAGTTATGAGCTACCAGAGCCTGACTTTGGCTTTGAGTTTTTCAAATGCCACATGTATTTCTAATAAATAATATCTGCTGTAACCAAATGGAAGTACCAGATCTCAAGTAGAGCCACATGAAAGATGATTATGTTAGAGGTGACCAAAGGTGTACTTAACTAATTCAGCAGCATTTTGTAATTGAATTGTAAAGTAAAACATAAAAACAAGCCTCATCTCCTCCCTAGTACATTTATGGTATGGGAGTATAAATTGCTTCAGTAAACAGAGATTGTTGGCAATACATATCAATAACTTTCAATTGATAATTTCACTTGTAACAAACAGGAAGCAAATATTCTTAAAAATAGAAGAAAGGCTGTGGGTGTAGCTCAGAGGAGAATACTGGCCTACCTAGTTAAGGCCATGGGTTCCATTCCAACATCACCAAAAAAGGAGCAATGATAAGTAAAAAGATACAGTCATAGAATAAAAGAGATGAAGTAAAAAATAAAAAGGCATACAAAAATATTTGAATACAACTATTGGTAACTCAATGCAATAGTTATGCATAGAACTTTGTACCTCCTGGAAAATATGCATATTTCTCTTATATTCACAGAACACTTACAATTTGTACATATAGTATTCAACCATAAAGAATACATTTCAAAAAATAGTTTATGATTTACTATCTCTGATCAGTATCCAGTAAAAGAAGAATAAAATTATAAAAATGACCTTCAAATCTTTAGCCACTAGAAAATTAAGAAACATGCTCTTAAGGAAACTTGGACTCAAAGACTAAAATGAGAATTGAAATTCTTAACTTAAATAAATAAAAATAAAATGATATACTCAATACCAAAATCTATGGAATTCAGTCAAAACACTAAGAAGATGTGTAAAAAATGTGATATATATATACAATAAAATTTTACTCATCCATTAGCAAGATGGATACTGTACCATTTGTAAAGCAATGGAAAGACTTAGAAAAAAATTGTATGACTTAGAAAAAAATTGTGTTAAGTGAAGTAAGTCAGGCCTAAAGAAACAAAGGCTGCATGTTTTCCTTCATGTGTGGGAGGTAGAATTAGTTTACAAACTATTAAGTAAATGCATTATGCAGTATGCAAGTGTATACAAATGTAATAACTGAAAGATAGTAGATTCAAGAGAGAATTCAAATAATAATTCCTTAGAAAGCAAGGTCAAAGTTCAACAAAATAAACAACAAGAAACAGGTACTTAAAAAGAAGGTGGGGTCATGGGGAGAGGGGCAGATCAATAAAAAGGAGAAGGGGATAAGAATGTGATCAAGAATTCAATGTATATCCTACAAAATTAAGAAAAGTGAGGGGGGCTGGGAAGTTGGCTCAATGGTAGAGCGCTTGCCTTGCATGCCTGAGGCCCTGGGTTCGATTCTTCAGCACCACATAAGCAAAAAGAAAAAAGCCAGAAGTGGCGCTGTGGCTCAAGTGGTAGAGCACTAGCCTTGAGCTGAAGAGCTGAGGAACAGCGTTCAGGCCCCACGACCAGACCCCCAAAAAAAGAAAAGAAAAGTGAGGGAAGGGGTGGGTTGGAAGGGATGGATAAGAATGTTGAAAGGAGTGATACTGATCAAGAGTCATTGTATGGGGGAGGGGAGATGGGGAGGGATGGGAAAGGGAAACAAAGGAGGAGGCAACAATGCTTGATAAGGAATGTACTCATTACCTTGCCCATGTAATTGTAACCCCTCTGTATGGTATTTTCACAATAAAAAAGATTCATTGTATGTATTTATATACAGTGTTATAAAACAACCACTTAAAGATAATAAAATATTAAAAAGAACATGTGTTAAGACTGAAAATAAATGAATTAATCATTTCATTTAAGAAACTGAAGGGGGCTGGGAAGGTGGCTCAGTGGTAGAGCGCTTGCCTTGCATGCATGAGGCCCTGGGTTCAATTCCTCAGCACCACATAAGCAGAAAAAAAAGCCGGAAGTGGCGCTGTGACTCAAGCAGTAGAGCGCTAGCCTTGAGCTGAAGAGCTGAGGGACAGCGCCCAAGCCCAGAGTTCAGGCCCCATGACCAGAGCCCCACCCCAAAAAAAAGAAACGGGGGACAATAAAGTATACTAAATTAATTGGGACGATGAAATGTTTATAAAAAGCTTAATGAAATAAAAAATTATCACATAAAGTATAGTTAAAATCAAACCCTGTTTTTTTGAAAGTCCTGATTAAGGCAAAAAATAAAGAAAGTAGGAAAAAATACAATAGGCATAGACAGTTGTGTGTGGATAACACTTAATAATCAGCCACAATTTGTAGTACTTACTGTCCATGGTGTTGAGTTCCCTTATGGTGGACTTTAAGATACCAGTATAGTTTAAATCCAAGATAGGAAGAAATGCACACAGTTGGCAAGCTATCTCCAGTACTTTGACAGATATATACTTATTATAAGGGAATATAGGTTTATGACATATAAATCTATGACATGAAAAATCTAAAAAACTACCTAATTTTATGCAAGAAGAAGTAACCAAATATCAAGAGTCATGTTCTGGTAGCTCACACTTACAATCCTAGCTACTCTTTCTAAGGAATTACATCACTTAAGTCTTCTCCTGACTCTATCATATTCTAGTTTTCTATAAATTTTAAGTTATCAATATGAAAAGATTATTATATATAAGAAGAAGCATGCAATCAAAAATTTTCTGCATATGCTTTTAGAAAATGTAAATAGAAAAGTAACTTATTCCCAATGGGTACAAAACTAAAAAAAAAAACAAAAAACCTAGGAATTAACTTAATGAATAAAAGGTACTGTATCTATTTGAATAAAAATAATAGAGCTGGGAAGGTGGCTCAGTGGTAGAGCGCTTGCCTTGCATGCATGAGGCCCTCCTGGGTTCGATTCCTCAGCACCACATAAGCAGAAAAAGCCAGAAGTAGCGCTGTGGCTCAAGTGGTAGAATGCTGGCCTTGAGCTGAAGAGCTGAGGGACAGCGCCCAGGGCCAGAGCTCAGAGCCCCATGACTGGCAAAAAAATAAAAATAAAAAAATAATAATAATATTAAAGGGTCTCAAAAAGATAAAATCGAAAAAATACTGATATGCTACCATGATCTAACATGGCAAAATATATTTATTTTCCAAAATTAACATATAACTGTGATAAAATGCAATTACAACTCAAGTTGAGTGTGTTTTATAACCTGATACTTTAAGCTTCATAGGGAAAAATCCAAATGCCTAACAACAAGGCAGTTATTAAAAAGAGATCAGATATTACCAAATGTTCAACCTACCATAAAGTCACTATAACCAAAGCAAAGAATTGCAATAGAAAATAGACAATTAAACAGAATGGAGTCTAGAATAGAAGTAAATAAACATGAAAAACTGATGTATGGCAAAAGTAGTATATCAATTGAATAAGGGGAAAGATTATAATTTTAATAAATGACCTTGGCATAATAGCTATCTCCCTGGAAGAAAACAAACTACATGTCCTGACATATCTCAAAAAACCTTGAATTTGGACCCAAATGTCTAACTGCTTTTTGGGCTTTCCCACTTGCATAACCACAGGCACCACAAACTCCTTGCCTTCTTACATGTTTCCCCCAAATCTGAGTCTTCTCTAATGTTTTCTCAATGAATGAAAGACATGACTGGCTACTCAGAAACACCAAGTATCATTATTAACTCCCTCTCTTTCTTACTCTTACATTCAGTAAATTATTACATGCCATATGTTTTACCTAATAAGTGTAATTCAAATCAATTCTTTTATAATTACTTCATTAGATTTGTCCACCAAAACCTCTTTCTTAAATGAATTGGCCTATTGGATAACTATGTTGAGTGCCTGCTATGAGCTCAACACTGTGCTATGGCATTCCCTCTTGAGTGCTTCAGTGTTCAGTCTTGTATCTTTCTGAGGCATTCTTCATCTAGCAGTCAGGCAGCATAATCTTTTTTAAAAACATGCTACTCAAATGCTTATGCTAAATTTCAGTTGGCTTCTCTCTGTTGTGAATGGAAATTCTAAACTCCTTAACATGCTTATACAATCCTTTGTGATCAGGCTCTGCACAGACTTCTAACCCTATCTCTTGGGATAAGCCCCTTATCTCAACTGAGTTTCCACCTCTGAGAAATGGGGACAGTGCCTATCTTCAAGAAGGTAGTGGAGAGGATTAAATAAGATAATGCTTGTAAAGTCCTAAGTATAGTACCTGGTGTATACTAAGTGTCAAATAAGTGTTAACTACTGAAGGTGATGGTAATTTTAGCCTTCTTCAATCCCATATAAGGATATCTCCTATTTACATAGCTTGCTGTCCCTTTGTAGTATAAATTATGATAACCACAATCTAAAATTCCTGAAGACAAGACTAGCTGATGATATATGTCTTGCAGCACTTAGCACAATGCTAAATACACAATGGAGCTTAAAGACCACATTTTTGTGTGTGCCAATCATGGGGCTTGAACTCCACCTGGGTACTGTCCCTGAGCTTCTTTGCTCAAGGCTAGTACTCTACCACTTGAGCCACAGCTGCACTTCTAGCTTTTTGCTAGTAAATTGGAGGTAAATGTGTCAAGGACTTCTTTGCCCTGGCTGGCTTCAAACCATGGTCCTCAGATCTCAGCCTGCTGAGTAGGATTACAGGCACGAGCCACCAGCACCAGGCAAGGATAAGTTGTTTTTTAAGACCATAAATAATAAATTCCAAAACCCTGGGAACATTATTTGCTTTTACCTTCTCACTTAATGACATATCACTGTGTTAGCATGGGACTTGGCAGTACTCACTGTAGGTCAGTCGGATTTTTTTCAGGTGGTTCCCTGCCAATACCCTGGTTCTGATAGAAACGGAATGCAAAAGCATGAAGGTGTTTAATTCTGCTCTACAGCATGCAGACCATATACAATTTGCCTACTCATCTGTGATATCAGATTTTTGCTTCTTTTTTTTTTTAATTGTGAAAATACCATACAGAGGGGTTACAATTACATGGGCAAGATAGTGAGTATATTTCTTATCAAGGAAGATTTTTGCTTCTTAAATATCAATTTCCTTTCTGAGCTACCAAATAATATGTTTTTTTTTTTTCAAGAGAAAGCCAATGGAATCCTCCTAAAATGCTTTAGAGTTCCTGGCTGAAGACCAGGTGGCAATCAGAAACTCAGAACAGTCCCAAGGGATCTGAAGATTCATATCTCCTAAAAGATTAGCACATCCCACAGATTTTGCAAGTATTTCATAGTATGTGCAATAGAGTAAACTAGTGTCCTAGGCTTGGTTCCCTTTCCTTTTTTGTGTGCTAGTACTGGGGCTTGAACTCAGGACCTCATGCTCTTGCTTGGCTGTTTTGCTTAGGCTGGTGCCCTATCAATTGAGCCACAGCTCCCCTCCAACTTTTTTGCTGGGTAATGTGAGATAAATCTCATAGACCTTCTTGCCAGGGCTGATTTCAAACCTTAATCCTCAGATCTCCACCTCCTGAGTAGCTAGGATTACAGATGTGAACAACAGTACCTGGCTTCCCTTTTCATATACTCTCTCCCTTTATCAATGCTATCCTCCTCTGCCTAGTTCTTTCATGTCCTGGGCTTGCCTGTGCACTTGAAATTTTTCTAATAACACTTCTTTTGGCAATTGAGTGCCTGCTATTCTGTGTCACTGTATAATCTTTGAGCTAACATTTTATTTTAGACCTCATTCCAAAACCAACGATTATTTGGAGCCTTTGATGTCACTAAGTAGAAGCTGAAATGGGCTCAAGAATATGGAAGGGAAGTCAGGAGCTGATGATTCATGCCTGTAATCCTAGCTACTCAGAAGGCTGATCAGAGAATCTTGGTTCAAAGCTAGCCTGAACAGTAAATTCCTGATACTCTTATCTCCAATTAACCACAAAAAAAGACAGAATTGGAGCTATAGGTCAAGTGGTAGAGTCCTAGCCTTGACTAAAAAAGCTCAAGATGGGAGGGAAAGTGGGAGAAATCAAGGGAGGGGGTTCAACAAGAAGTATACTCACTACTTTATGTATATAACTGTAAACCCCTCTATACATTACGTTGACAATAAAATTAAATTAAAAAAAAAAGCTCAGGGACACTGCCTAGACCCTGAGCTCAAGCTGTAGTACTAGCATAAGTAAAAAGAATATGGAAGAGAAAAGGGAAAAGTCAGCTCTGCTTTGTGTGTGGGGGTCAGGTGGGGAGAGTACTGGGGAGCACTTCTTCCCGAATACAGGGGATTGAACCGAGTCTCTCTTTTGAATTAAATTTCCATTAGGAAAAGTCAGCTCTGTGTCTGTGAAACAGAAAAGAAAAAGTTTTCAATCAGAAGAACCAAAACGCCAAGTCCTCCAGTTGTGTCCCATTTTTATCCCTTACTTGGAGAAAACAGTAAACTCTTGGAAACTGTTAAACCATATCTGCTTTACCTGCACCACAGCCTTAGGAATTTCAGCAAAGGAGGACAGGTCCCATAGAAAACAGACTTTAACTAGAGACAGTGCTGCTACCTGGAGCTGCCTACCCCATTTTCACCACCCACACAGCCTAAAAATAATCTGAGCAAGTAAATGCTTGATCATGAGCATTGTAACTTCCTTCTGCCAAATCTCGCAGTTCTCCTTCTTCTTACCCCAAGAAGGGCTGTTAGGATGTGGAGACCTGCTCTGGGCTGTTAAAGATAAGCTAAAGACAGGAATTAGAGGCTTACCATGATTCACAAGTCTCATGTCCCTAAATAAACCATCTATTCTTTTGGAGGTAGAGCTATTTAATGGAGAAAAACAGTAGGTGTCTCTGAGCTGTTTCCTTAAATGAATCAGTGGTCAGAATCAACATTTTATCCTCTAGGTTGCAGAGTCCAGTCCAGAGAACATGGGCTTTGAAGCTGGAGAAATGGAGAACTCAACCCCAGCTTAGTCTCTATGTATGACTTTCAGAAACACATCTAAACCCTCTTAGGTTCCTCGATTGTAAAATGGGAATACACCAACTGCATCAGGGATGTCATAAATACTAAGTGAGATTTGAAACAAGAATGCTTCTAGCACAATGCCCAGAATAAATTATTCAAATATGATTTTCTCCCCTCCCAGTCCCTGCTAATTATATCCATATCCTTCATAGAGTTGGAATCCACTCCAATGACAGAGAATGAAAGGATGTCAAAACAAATGTGTTTGTGTGTGTGTGTGTGTGTGTGTGTGTGTGTGTGTGTGTGTGTGTGTGTGTGTGTGTGCAATCATGTGCATTGTGGTAATGGTTGTTTTAATTTGAAGTTTGAAGCTTTTTGGTTCTACTTTGTTATTTGTTTTTGATTGGGTTGGCAGTAGGGGAGATTAAAGGTACAAGAGGAATTAAAAGCATTCCAAGGTACAAGATGAGTTTGATAGGCCTGGAACTGAATCACTTAGATTCCATTAACTTTCCAAGAGTACATTGGGAATGGAGAACCTGGGCAGACTGTGGTAGAGTGGAGCCAGCAGGAGAGAGCAAAATTAGACAAATGTTTTGGTCACTTAGTAGAACATGAGAATTGAACAAGAAGTAATGGGGAATGGAGGAGGAAGGCAGCCAAGGGGAAATAGAGCTTTAAGAGGAGGTTTGTTGCATCAAAGGAATGTGTAAAAACAGACTGAGGTTGCATATCTATATGTACTGTTGAAGCTAAGAAGACATGACTATACCTGAAAGCTCATCTGTCCTGTACATATGGGGGAGGATGGGAAGGAAAACACATGAATCTTAGCTTATTTTATTCTTAAAACCTATCCTGTATCTATACCTTGTAAATATTTTCACTGCAACATTTAATGTCCTCAAAAAATGTTATTTGGTAGCATATCAGAATTGTCACAGAGTATTTTTGAAAAAAGATTGAACCATACTAGGTGACTGAAAAGTTATCAAGTGTTTTCTTCTCCAGTATAAAAATAGGGTATGCCCACACTTCATATTGCACAATTGCTTGAGGCTTTCCATCTACATTAAATGTCAATTGCTATATACTTAATAAGATTGAATGCAATTGTGTGAATTAGTCATTACTGCAGTATAAATGAATAGACTAGGTCAATATGCACTTATTTTTCATTGTTCATGAAAACCATTTCCACCTACAATTCACAGTGGTTTCCAAATAGGTATTTCATTCTCACAAGGTGCTTGGTAGCCCAGATCCTTCTCCAGAACTATTGAGTGCATTTTATTTACTCTTCCATCTCTCACAAAATACTCACAGAACATTTTGGCCAATAAACATTTAAAAATCTACAAAAATTCCATTTTAAGCTACTGGAGAAGAAAGCATATGTTCCTCCCTAATACTTTCTGCTTTTGCTTAGAAGCAGTAATCCAAAGGAATCTGGGCAATATAATAGGCAAGTCTACCTGAGTTTCAATGCAAAGAACCCCTTAGATATTTCTGCAGAAGGGCAATAAACTTTTCCTTACTAAATAAAACTTAAACTAAAAACTAGCAGTGCGTTGAACATAAAAACTTTATAGTTTATCACCTTTGCAGAAGTAACTGGTAAGTTGTTAAAGGGCCATAGGACTGAGATTCCCAATTTTGCAAGGAAAGTTTTGATTCATACATGTAAAATTTGAAGTTGTTTGGGACCATTTGAGAATGACTATCTTCATTTCCCCTCAAAAATAATGAGAAGTAACTGGAAGTCCAGAGGTCAGAGATAGGAATCTTTGACAAAAAGATGTGGTACCCATAAGTACTGACATTGCAAGTACTCTTAGAGCTACCAGCAACAATCCCTACCTATGACTTATCCTTCTCTTCCCCATTCTCTCCCTTCTCCATCCTTTCTCTCCTCTTTCTCCTCTTCTCACCACCAGTTACTGAGCTTTGACTAGACAACAGGCATTCTCTCTCTTCTTCTTTTTCTTCCTCTCTCCCTACATATACCTATATAATTATTTATTATAGTACTTAGGGTCAAACTCATGGCCTTGAGCATACAGGGTTAACACTCTAGCAACTGACTCATAAGCCTACCCCTGTTTTTTGCTTGTTTATACTTTTGGCAAAGCATCTTGCTGCAACATTTGTCTACACTGGCCTTGAAATCATGGTCTGCCTGCTTCTGTCTCTCAAGTAATTTAAATTATGAATGTATACCACTACATCTGGATTTTGAGGTTTTGTTGTTGTTGTTGCTGTTGTTGTTGCAATATTGGGGTTTGAGGGGCTGGGAAGGTGGCTCCGTGGTAGAGTGCTTGCCTAGCATGCATGAGGCCCTGGGTTCGATGCCTCAGCACCACATAAGCAGAAAAAGCCGGAAGTGGTGCTATGGCTCAAGTGGTAGAGCACTAGCTTTCAGCTGAAGACCCTGAGGGACAGCGCCCAGGCCCAGAGTTCAGGCCCCATGACTGACAAAAAAAGAAAAGAAAAAAAATATTGGCATTTGAACTCAGAGCCTTGCACTTGCCAGGCAATGTTCAACTGCTTGGGCTACTCCCCAGCCTTTTAAATTTTCTTATTTTTCAATTAGAGTCTTTCTTTTTGCCATGGCTAGACTAGATCATATTCTTTTTTTGGGGGGGGGGGTTCCAGTCATGGAGCCTGAACTCTGGGCCTGGGTGCTGTCCCTCTGCTCTTCAGCTCAAGGCTAGTGCTCTACCACTTGAGCCACAGCACCACTTCCAGCTTTTTTCTTTTTGCTTATATGTGGTGCTGAGGAATCGAACCCAGGGCCTCATGCATGCAAGGCAAGCGTTCTACCAATGAGCCACCTTCCCAGCCCCTAGATCATATTCTTCTATTTACTTTTCTCGTGTACCTGGGACATGTGTATCATTACATCCAGCTCATTTGTTGAGATGGGATGTCTTGCTAGCATTTTGCCTGGGCTGTCTTTGTACTACAATCTTCTTGGTTCAGCCTGAGTAGCTAGGATTACTGACATGAGCCACCAAACCCATCTGTTTTTATTCTTCCCAAGTATAGCTAAAAAATGGGCAGGAAGCACCATCAATGAACAAGAAACAATCAAGTAGTGCATTCTTTCCTTATAAAAGGAAGGTAATAGAATGGTTAGGGACACAGGCTCTGGTTATGAGCTAAAGTATTTAGATCCAGTTGCCTATTATGTTCATGACTAGAAGCATGACCTTGGAAAATTGTTAAATCTTTCTGTATCTGTTTCTTTATCTGCAAAGCAGGAATAATAACAGTGTCTATACCACAGAGTGAGGATTAAATGGGTTAACACCTTACCTGGAACAAGAGAAAACCTCATTGTCACATTGTTACTTTTATAATCTTTACAGCAGTAATATCTAACCTTTAATTAATCCCACAAATGAATAATTTACTTCTTATATTTAATTCTTAAAATATATTCCACACTCATAATCTTATCAAAAGCACAACAATCTTTTATTTTTGGAAGGTTATTTTGAGACAAACAAAAAACTGGAGATCTGTCCTAGCCCCTCTTCTCTTTCAGAATATTCCCTGTGGCTTGGTGTGTCACTTAGATGCTGATGACTTCCATGTCTATGAGTTTTCCTAACCTCTCTCCTGACCTCTAGATCTAGTCAGTCGGCTACCTATTAGATATCACCTACCTGACCTTGATCCATGTACAACAAACCTCACATGTCTAAAAACAAATACTTTGTGTTTCTTAGTTAAAGGCAGCACAGGTCATTCTAGTAGTCTCCATTCACCTTTTGCATCTAGTAATTTTAATTCTATATCTAGAAATGTTTTAAATATATTCCCTCCTTCCTAATCCCACAGTCACTGCTTCGGGTTGGATTTTCATATCTCTCAGTAAAAGTCTTACCCTTCACTCTAACTCTTGCTCCATCCTTCATTCTATAGCTTTAGCAAAATTCTGCTCATATTTCAAGATAACTCCATTTTTATTTCCATTCTTCAGCCTTTCCTAAATCCCCCCAGCAGATGTGGATGTTTCTTTCTCCATGCTAGCTTATCATCTTGCATTTATCTTCATTAAAACAGCTATCACTTCACATTTCATTTGCCATTTTGCCTAACAGATTTTCAATCTAGCTGTATGTTCCTTGAAGGCAGCAACCATTTTCTATTTATTGCTATATACGTAGTTCTTTTTTTTTTAATCGGTCATGGGGCCTGAACTCTGTCCCTCAGCTCTTCAGCTCAAGGCTAGCATTCTACTCCTTGAGCCACACCTCCATGTCCAGCTTTTTCTGCTTATGTGGTGCTGAGAAATCGAACCCAGGGCCTCATGCATGCAAGGCAAGCACTCTACCACTGAGCCACCTTCCCAGCCCCTATACGTAGTTCTTAAGGTACCATTTTCCCCATATAACATGTTATTTCCACCTTCATTAATACCTCTGCTGTCTGCCTCAACAGAAGGAGTAATTAATTCCTCTTCCTGTGATGTTTGGCTAACATGCATTTTCTCCATTACAATTCCCATGATTGTACCCACTTCACTGTAATCACTTCTTCATTTTATCATGCTCCTAGAGGTCTCTTCCACAAATACATTTGTGCTTGAATCATTTATATTATGCCCTTTCTAGCTAGACACTCTATTTTTTTCTAGCTAGCACACTAAAAACACTTAAGCATCACATACTAAAATCATCATAGGAACACTTTATTAAAAGCTTCTTAGCTGGGGTCTAGTGGCTCACACCTTTAATTCTAGCAACTCAGGAGGCTACACTTGGAGGATTGAGGTTTGAAGTCAACACCAGACAAAAAAGACCAAGAGACTCCGTCTCTAATTAACCATCAAAATTCTGGACTAGAGGTGTGACTCAAGCAGTAGAGAGCAACCTCAGCAAACATGTCAAACAAGCTTGAGAGATTCTATTTCAAACCCTATTACTGAGAAAAATAACTTATTTTATTTATTTATTTATTTATTTTACTTTTCCAAGCTTAAATATTTTATGTAAATTTTGACTGCTATTTAAAATTTTGTAACTTTTTTTGTGCTAGTTCTAGGGCTTAAACTCAGCATCTGAGCACTGTCCCTGAGCTTCTTTTTGCTCAAGGCTCTATCACTTGAGCCAAAGCTCCACTTCTGGCTTTTTTTCATTAGTTTATTGGAGATAAGAGTCCCATGGTTTTTTCTACCCAGGCAATCCTCAGATCTTAACCTCCTCAACAGTGAGGATTACAGGAGTGAATCACCAGTGCCAAGCCTTTATAACTTATTTTAAAGTCATATATATTTTTGCAGTTGGAGAAGTAGTCAGACATCTGTTACATAGACTCAAAAATTCTTGCCTTCCCAAACCAAATACCCTTCTAGTGAGCAATAGGAATCGAAAGAAAGAGTATACAGCCACCTAAAGATTGAAGTCTATTCTCAGAAGAAGAGATAAGAATGGCAAAGAAGCACATGAGGAAATGCAAATCAAAACAACTTGGAGATTGTACCTCAACCCAGTTACATTGGCCAACATTGTGAAATCGAACAATAACAAAATATTGGTGGTGATATAGGGGAAAAGAACCCAACTGTACTGCTGGTGGGAATGTAAACTAGTAAAACCACTCTGGACAGCAGTCTGGAGGTTCCTCAAAAAAAGTAAACATAGGGGCTGGGAAGGTGGCTCAGTGGTAGAGCGTTTGCCTTGCATGCCTGAGGCCCTGGGTTCGATTCCTCAGCATCACATAAGCAAAAAGAAAAAAGCCGGAAATGGCGCTGTGGCTCAAGTGGTAGAGCGCTAGCCTTGAGCTGAAGAGCTGAGGGACAGCGCCCAGGCCCAGAGTTCAAGCCCCACAACCGGAACCTCCCCCAAAAAACTAAACATAGATCTTCCCTATAACCCAGTCATGACACCCCTGGGCATCTACCCAAAACATCACAAGCTAAGATACCATAAAGACGTTTACACATCCATGTTTTGCTGCACTACTCACAATAGCCAAGTTGTGGAAACAGATCAGATGCCCTATAATAGATGGCTAGATCTGAAAAAATGTAGTACCTATACACAATAGAATTTTATACAGCCATTAGAAAGAATAATATTACTGTAAGGTTCACCAAAAGGAAACCACCAAATGGTTCAGGTAGAAAAGAGTTTATTGGGGGGAAAGCAAACTTCTGGCCTACCCCTACAGTGGAAGGTCCATGGAAAACAGGCTTAATGTACCTAGAACAAATCATGTGAAGTAAGCCAAGCTCAGAGAGAGAAATTGCACATACTTTCTCTATATGGAAGCTAGATCTAAAATGAACTGGGACATGAGAGATTATCTGGTATTCTAGGCATTTACACAGTTAGGCGGAAGGAGGATACTCCTAGGAAGGGAACACAAAAGTGCAATGCCTATGTGCATGTGATTATACAAAATAATATTTATCAAAATGAACTACAGGAAATGGAAACAAGCTGCTTTTGTTTTCTTTTCTTTTTGTCTTGTTTGTTCGCTTATGTAAATTTGGGAGAGTTGAAGTATCTCAACTTCCCAGGGCCAGTGGGACTCGAACCCATGATTGGCAAAAGAAGTCACCAACACTCAGTCAATCAGGCTAGGAATCTTTATTAGCCTCAGCGACTGCCCCTCACTATACCAAGACAGTGAAGAACAGCAGTAAAATAAAAAGCTCAGGATATTTAAAGGCAAGATCCATATTAGGGGAAGGGCACTTGCAGGTGGACAGTGGTAGTTGCACAATCAGCAAAGAAGCAAGTTACAGAAGCAGGGCTAGCAGTTAGTGATTACAGATGGCCATTACAATTCCTGTCATTCCAATAACCAAGTCAATAAGTCACAAGGCAAAGTTATAACCAAGGCAATAAGTCACAAGGCAAAATCTTATCCTGATTCTTCCCATCAAAGAAACTAGTTAGTGAAATAGCAATTATACTCTAAATAAGCAAAGCAATAAGTCCTCAAAGCAAAAACCACATTCCAAATTTCTTGTCACACCCTAAAATCAAACGACCTTCCAAGTTTTCTGGCTCTTTCTGAGTTTCACTGTTATTTACCCAATTCCTGTAACCTGGTGTTTAACCCTTTACTTCAAGCCTTTTATCTTTGGAATGACTAGCCTGGAGTTTTTCTCTACATGGAGATCATGCCTTTCAAGTTTGGCCTTATTCTTAGTAATTAATAATTTTTTTGTTTCTAATTTCACATTTTATATTCTTTTGGGGGGGGATCATCACAGGTAAGGGGGACACAAAATGGAGGGACAAAAAGTGAACAAATGCATTAGTTATACTCACTGAACACTATGTTGAAAATGAGCTATTCAGCTTGTGAGTGTGGATAGGAGGGAAAAACTGGGAGAGAGCAAGGGAAGGGGTGACATTGTCCAAAAAGAAATGTACTCTGTACCAGACTTAAGTAACTGTAACCCCTCTGTACATCACCTTTATAATTTAAAAAAATTAAAATTTAAAAAGATTCATAAAAAGATTGAAATCTACAAAAAAATTTTAAAAATGACAAGATAATAAGCCTTAGTGGAAAGTCAGAAAAAGTACATTTCCCAAACCAAAGGAAGCTACTTTTCTAATTTCAATCTATCTCCTCTTTTCTCTTCTCTCCTCTCTCCTTTTTCCCTCCTCCTTTCTTTTTCCCATCTCTCCACCTTCCCATTGTCATAATGCTGAAGACCAGTTCCAGCTCCTTAAAAAGCTTCAGAAAAGCCAGAAAGATATTGACCTGCCCAGGGAGATTTGGGGATAGATTAATCATTGTATTGCAGCAGTTCTGGGGAGGAGAAAATGAAGGCATATACCAGATATTCAGAAAAATGTTTTTCTATGCTCAAGACTCAAAAAGCTAAGAACAAAAACTGTAAGGTCTGTACAGGAACACCTCCCTACCTCTTGGCTAAGTTTCTGCCCAGTATCTGTTACCTAGGTAACTGGCAGACCTGGAAGCAGTCACCTTCCCCTCCTGCTAGGTCACATCCTGGGCCACCTCTGGTCACATGCCTCCCATCTGACCTTAGGAGGGTCCCAGACCCTGAGGTCATGTCCCGATCCAGTGTGGCCATAACTTTCCCCCTCCTGGCCACACTTCTTCCTGTCCCTGACCTAGATAAGTCCTGGCCCAGGGGTGGGTCGTCCTCTCCTTTTCAGCCATACCTCTCCACCGTGCACGTTGGTGGCAGCAGTTTGGTAAATAAACTTCTTCTCCTGCCTGAATAGCACATGGTGTTCTCTTCATTGGCTACCTAATGAAACCTACCTATTTAATATACCTTACAAAAACTAAATGAGAAAAATTGAAAGGGCTACATTCCATTCATTAGTAATCCCTATTCTGCATGCTGCTTTATAAACACTCTTCTTTCTCCCAAGAAGCTGTGCTGTCCCTAAATAGACCATTAGGCTTCTAGATACCACGAACCACATGATTCTTTTATAGATTTGAAATTGTGCAACATACTGGGTACATACTATATGCTCCAGAAATACTGTTGACCAACTGATTTCTATTTAACTATTTTCTCCCTGGCAAATTTTCAAGAATGCTTAGTATTCACAAAACCATGGAATCTTGGAAACCAAAAGGAAGTATCCATCTATTGGTATACATTTTCCCTTAGATATGCATTATACAGAGATTTCCTTTGGAAATATAAACAAAGGATGCCTGATGAGCCAGGACAAAGAACTATATATAGAGATCAAGTGGCCAGAATAGCAAGGTCGAAGTGTGCCCTTCCTTAACCAGATTAAAGGGAATCTTGGGCCTGCCTCTTACCTCCTTCCCATGCTCTCCAGCCGCAAAAGAAATTATTTTCAACCGTCTATTTACTGAACCCTGAAAGTGGAGCAGCAACTATAATAAGTTACAATTCAGCTAATAAATCTATGGCGATTTTAATCTCTGTTTCTGTAATAATAGGAAGACTGCAGCTTTATTTACTTTCTAAGGAGAATAGAGAACAGGGAGAAAGAACTAAAATGGGGAGGCAGTGTTCACGGCTTCTTTATGAAATGTCAACCTGTGACAAAAACATTCGCAGACAATAAGTAAGGAAGAGGAACAGGTTTGGCAGGAAAGTAGCCTATTCCAGTTTTCTCAGAAGTACCTTAGCTGGTATCTTTCATCCCCACCCAAAGTGAAATCCCTGGTTTACACTGTGAATATAGCCATTCCCTAAACACCTAAACCTGCATTAGAGAAAAAAAAATCCAAATCATCATTCAGTATCAGGCTCTGATGATTAACAGTATCCTACTATTGATTTCATTTTATAAAATATTTGTAAGCATTTATGAAATGTTAAGCATCTTCTTAAACGGCATTTATAATTCTAGGCTTGTCCTGAAGCCTTTGGACACATAGGCTCTATGTTGAATGACTATAATAAGTAGGCTGGATTCACCCTATTATTAAGGGGAAGTTAAGGGAAGGCACATCTCTTACCTTTCAGAAGGGAAGATGTCATAAAGGAGAGCCATAGTCTTTTTTATTTTATTTAATTAATTTATTTATTTAGTCAGTAGTGGACCAGAACTCTGGGCCTGGGTACTGTCCCTCAGCTCTTCAGCTCAAGGCTAGTGCTCTACCACTTGAGCCACAGTGCCACTTCTGGCTCTTTCTGCTTATATGGTGCTGAAGAATTGAACCCAGGGCCTCATGCATGCAAGGCAAGCACTCTAGCATTGAGCCACCTTCCCAGCCCCAGCCATGGTTTTTCCCATAACTATCTTGAAGAGTCCCTGTCAAGGACAGAATCCTAAACTATATACACTTCTATGAAGATAACTCCCAAAATACACTCCTGTGATCAACATTATTATATTATCTCACTATTCTTTAAGTTCTTATTTCATAATTTATTCCATTGTCTTCATTTCCTACATAAATATATCTACATTGCGGTGGATTTTTTCATTGTGTAAGCCCTCAAAGAGTAGATACTGTGCTCATGCTTTTAAAAAAAAATTCTGGCATAATGCCATGCATAAAGAGGTATTAATAAACACTGATCTTTTGTGTAGCCAGAGAAGACAGTGGCTTTCATGATAGGATTTAACAAGCAATTCTAAGGGTGCTTCTACTTTGTTGGCTCTCATGAGACTATTCCTTCTTATTTCCTTGTATGTGACAGCACTGGTGTCACCTCCTTAAGGCCCAGGAAGGAAGGCTACCTTCAGAAAGGCACTGTTAAAACATCACCTGATGAGTTGTCTTATGAGAATAATTTCTGCCACATGAACAGAACATAAAGGATTGGGTGCTAGGATGGTCTCAGAAAGGTTGGAATAGAGCTATGTTAATATGAGGCTGGACAGGGCTGTACGCTTCCCAGAAGTGGGGAAAAGAGACTTTAATATTAATGAATAATAGAATCAAAGTGTTAAATTTGCTATTTGACTCTAGCTTGCTCTGTACTTATTAGAATGAGGAAGGGGAGTGTTAATTTTCTAGCCATATTTTATTCACTTTTAGCTGTTACTTTACCTTCAATCATGCAAATTCTAAACCTAGGGATCCCTTATCTAGTTTCCTGCTTACAATACTCTCTTGTCCCTTTACTAGTGTGGATTACTTATACTGTAATCTAACAGTCTAATCAGAATCTTTGATAGAATAGAACATGAGAGATTCTGATGAGCTGAAAACCACTCAGAAATACTTTCTATTTTGTTCCTTCTCTTTTGGAAAGGATTAGACAGATAATGGAGAAAAAGAACAGAATGCAGAAAATAATTCACAGAATTGTGACCCATAAAATCTGGAAAGTCATGAAGGTCAAAAAGTGAGTCTAACTCCTCATTTTATAGGTAAGGATATTGAAGCTAAGAAGCCAAATGACATACATTCATATAACCAGTTAATAGGCGGAGCAGGCCAAGAACCCAGTTTTCCAGCTTACATACTAATATTCTTCCTTTCCATTCCTTATGCTTCTTCCCAACCCCTGCCCACTCTGCCAACTGACACAGACATTAGTACTTTATGTACTCTACATAGAGAACCAATTTGTTTGGCGAATGTAGTGTACAATCAGGGATTATATTGCTAAGATATGTTCATCATATAAGTATGTATACTCTACTGGAAGAAACATAGACTTCAACAAATCCAAATAAGGGCTGGGTATGAAGAATCATGACTATAATCCCAGCCACTTAGGAGACAATGATAGGAGGATCCTGGTTCCAGGCCATGATAAGTTAGCAAGGCTCCTACATCAACAGATAAGCTGGGTGTAGTGGTACACATCTATAATCTACTAGGGAAGTAGAGGGAAAGGGATTGAAGCCTGGGCAGAAATGCAAGACTCTAACTAAAAAAGGCCCTATCTGAAAACCAAACTAAAGCAAAAAGGTTTAAGCTGTGGCTCAAGTGGTAGAGCACTAGCCTAGTATGCTCAAGGCCTTTAAACCCTTTAAACAGCAGGAAGGAAGGAAGGAAGGAAGGAAGGAAGGAAGGAAGGAAGGAAGGAAGGAGAAAGAGAAGGTAGGAGGGAGGGGGAGAGCAAGTAAGGGAGGGAAGAGTATAGAATTAATTCATAGAAGACTCTACACAGTCCTTTAATAATAGGAATCACCAACTGGGATTACAATAAATTTATTTTACTGTTTAAAACAAAATCAAGTCAAGGGCTGAAAGTATGGCTCAAGTTGTAGAGTGCTTGCCTTGAAAGCTTAGGGTCTTGAATTCTAGGCCCAGTTACTACCAAAAATAAATAAATAAATACAAATTTAAAAGAAAAGTGAAATAAGCAAAATAAACTCAAAGTGTTACATTTATTTGTCACCCAAGTAATGTTGGAACTAGACTATCAGGCTCCAAATAGAATTAGAAATTTTTTTATCCAATCCAAGTCCATTAGAAATAAATGTGTTCTCTAATCCTATTTAGACTTTAAATCTTACCATTAGTTCTTCCATGAAATCAAACAAAACTAAAAAGATAGAGCTAATGTTTCATGCATGCTCTTGAGAAAAAGGAATAACATCTTTATTTTATTATGCCCAGAGACAGAGTTCACTCCTCATCTAATCTCTACTCTAAATTCAATCTTGGTAACAATTTCTTGAAAGCCTTTCACTTGAACAGCAGTTTATAATTCAGAGCCAACTTTAACAGGTATGACTTGTTGATGGCAAGAATAAGTGGAAAGGTGGTAAGCATCAGGTAAGGAGCATGATCTAGGTAGGACCAGGATGAAGAGGAGGAGGAGGAGGAAAGAGGAGGCTAGAAAGAGAAAAGGCAGTCCTGATTATATTGTTACTGAAATAATATTACACTGAATGAACCTTAACCTATCCCAAGGACACAGGATTTACAACTTGCTTATGACACACCAGTAATCTCTTTAAGGAGAGATCATTTCTAGTTTGAGGAAGGAAGAATCACACATCCTTTCTGATTCTCTTACTGCCTGTAATTTGGAAAGAAGGGTGTGTCCTTAGGACTGTTGTCTCTCAAATCCATCAACACTGCATTGTTTGTTTGTTTTGTCAGTTGTGGGGCTTGAACTCTGAGCCTGGGCACTGTCCCTGAGCTCTTCAGCTCAAGGCAAGCGCTCTACCACTCAAGCCACAGTGCCACTTCCAGTTTTCTGGTGGTTAATTGGAGGGAAAGTGTCATGGACTTTCCTGCCCGGGCTGGCTTTGAACTGTGATCCTCAGATCTTAGCCTCCTGAGTAGCTAGGATTACAGGTGTGAGCCACCCATACCCAGCAAAACTGTAGTTTTTAAAAAATTATAAATATTCGTTCCTTTTCTTAGAACAAGCATCATACAGAAATGAGACTTTGTAGAGCTACTCATCACTCCAAATGATTATGAACTACATTCTGACTAAACCCAAGCTCCCCCAAAAGATCATCCAATCCATCTCCTCTGAAAGAATTGGGAAGGTTCCTGTTACATACCTCAACTTGCTGGCAGATCTGTATTAGTTTGGCCATTTGATTTTCTAGTTCACTGTTGCGCTTAACCAGGTTGGTGAGGTTCATCTCCAGAGTTTGCTGTCATCATAGAAGGTGTGAAGCCAGCAGGAAAAACAGAGGGAAAAAAGGACAAAAATAATGAGTTTGAGAGCCAATGTGATGATCAGTCAGTAAATAATTTGTTTTTCAGTGATAGGTATAGATCCTAGAGAATTACATGTGTTAGGGGAGTGCTCTAACACTAACTCATCCCAATCCATTAGACAAATATTACAAATACTCACTAAACACCTATTATGCATCAAGCTCTATTCTAGGTACTAGTTAATCAGATGTACCTCTGTTCCAGACTGTCATTACTGAGGGAAAGATGACATTCATGACGTTGTAGGTGGATATAAGAATTTATTGACATTAAAGCAACCTAATGTTTTCAGAATATTTTATTAATTTTGACTTTCTAAAGTTATTTCATTGTCAATATCTTTTTTCTCCTTCATGCAATCCTTTAGTATATAAAAAGTCATCATCATCTCTTTTACAGGTGAGTAGATTATGAAAAGTATGATTTATTGGATGATTAGTTTGCCAGACACTCTGCCATGGTAGTTCTATACATACTATTTAATAATTCTAATCATCTCATGAAAAAAAGATTAGCATTTTACTGATGAGAGAACTGAACTTCAGAGTGAAGTGTATATGGTACTGAGGAATCGAATCCCAGGCTTCATGCATGCTAGGCAAGCACTCTACCACTAGGCCACACTCCCAGGCCCAGAGTGAAGTTTAAGTGATTTATAGTCACATAACTAAGTTGCAGCAAAGCTAGGATTGGAGTCCATGTATCCAGTCCCCTATTTTAACTTAGTTATTCTGGTGAGGTTTTTTTTTTTTTGCCTTTTTTTTGTGGATATATTTATTAGTAGGCTGCTTCAATAATTTTTCTCACTCATCATCCCAACACCTTACAAAGTTTATTTCAAATGAATTATACCAACATCCTGGCCCTTCAAGCATTACTTCCCTTCATTGCTTCATTACTATCTCCATAGTTCCTCTAATTTGTTGTTCAAAGTACATACATTTGGAAGAGAGGATGGGAAAGTTTGTGGGGAGTAAGGGGGTATGAGAAAAGAAAGGAGACTCATGTTCTTTGCTCTTTTCTGTCTTCTAAGTAGCTGTAGCTTCCTAATAACTTTGGCACTGTTCCCATGATTATATCCCAGGGTATCTATTCACATTCACATAGACGTATATATTTCTAGATGGACTAATCTGATTTCACTTGTTCTTAAACTGGATTCTGAGGACCAGCTTTACTCTTACTTCATTTCTTGCCAGACCTCTCTTCGTTTCTTTGGCTTGATTCCCACTGGAGTAATTTTTCACCATTTATTTCCTTTTTCTCAGCTTGAGGGTATCTCCTCTGATTTCTTTATCTTACGCATTTGTTTTTGTGCAGATGTACAAGGACATGAACTCAGGGCCTGGGAGTTGTCCCTTAGGTTTTTCAATCAAGGCTGGCATTTCTACCACATGAGACATAATTGCACTTCCAGCTTTTTGCTGTTTAACTGGAGATAAGAGAATCACAGAATCTCCTGCATAGGCTGGCTTTGAACTGTGTGCCTCAGATCTCAGCCTGCTAGGTAGCTAATAATTACAGGCATGAGCCACTGATTTCTAGCTCTCTGATTTCTTTAATCCTATTCCATTTCAATCTGGGGTTTCCCTAACAAGTAAAATGGGAGAGAGGGAAAAAGGAAAGACAGTAATAATTTCAGCTTCATCTCTAAGATAAACTGATGTCAGAGAAGAAAGGAATTGGAAGCATAGAGATTTAATGCAACAAAATTTTTAATGAGCATCTACTTTGTTCAGGGTGCAGTAGTGACTTCACATAGAAGAGATGGAATTTTAATAGGCAATGATGGAGGATGTCAAGGTATTCCAACCACAAGGACTAGCTCACCTGTAGTCCTGGCTACTTGGAAGACAAATGTAGGAGAATTGCTTATGCCCATAAATTTGAAGCCAGCCTTAGTAATACAGCAAGATTCTGTCTCAAAAAATATTAATAAAATATCAAGCATGTTCAAGGAATGATAGTTTAGCTCAGCTTGAAGGGAGTACTAGTACTGGTGGGGACAGGCTGGAAATGTGGATCAAAGCTCTGTTATGAAGACTTTGGATATGCACCTTTTTTTTGGGGGGGGGTCCAGTTGTGGGGCCTGAACTCTGGGCTTGGGCGCTGTCCCTCAGCTCAAGGCTAGCACTCTACCACTTGAGCCACAGCGCCACTTCCGGCTTTTTTCTTTTTGCTTATGTGGTGCTGAGGAATCGAACCCAGGGCCTCATGCATGCAAGGCAAGTGCTCTACCACTGAGCCACCTTCCCAGCCCGTGGATATGCACCTTTTTTAATGGGGGGCATATCAAAAGCTGTTAAACATGGCAATGACATAATTACACATGCATTTAGGGCAATACCCTAGCAGCAGCATGTGTGGCAAACTGAAACAGGAAAACCTGAAGACCGAGATTCTGAAAAAAATGGAGGCTGCTATACTCAACGTAGTTGCTAATATAGTCTGAACTAATCTAAGAGGATGATGGAGAAACGTATTTCAAGAAAGGATTTGTCACTGTGAAATATGCAGAGAAGATAAGAATAGTGAGTGGAGATAAAAGGCATCTGCATTTGGTAATTGGAGGGCACAAATAATCTTTGAAAAAGGAATTTCAGGATGGTTTTGGAAACAGATACCCAATCATATGGGGTTTAAAAGGATGTCAGGAGTGGAAAAAGCGGCTCCTCTCCATAGGTGAGTATGACAGAATTCAGTTTGATCAAGCTGAATTATTTGATCAAATAATCTTGTTTACGTTAGAGAATAAGAATGAGATTTAGGAATAGACCCAATTGGTCAATGATTTCCTCTAGCAGAGTAATTCAAATTCCCAGGTAAATTAAATTCTATGTATCACAAAATGACTATATTGACATATTAGGTAAATAGAATGTAGATTGATGAACTCAGAGCTGAAACAATATTGAAAATCCATGTTTCCAAGTGTAATGTGTCTCCATTCAAATTGGGAGTCCACAGGGAGGATGTTCTTAACAAGTACATGTGACCTGTTGCAACACTAGTCCTGAAATTGATATTTCATGAATTATTCATGTGCATAGCAGGACTCAGATCCCTGTTATGTGATCCTCATTTATGGCTTTGATCTGAGGTTCATGGTTTTTATAAATCTACTGAATACAAAAATGAGAGCTGAACACATAATTTGGGGTCTGGTTAGACTATGGGCCTTGGGTTACCATCACAAAATTATGGCAAATGTGTGCTATGGCCTCCTAGCAATTTTCAGATTGCCAGCACGTTTTAACAACTAGAACTGACAAGATGACTCTAATTTCAACCTTGCTTCATTAATATGAAAATGCTTTGAAAAATAGATCTTTGGCTAATGAAAACACCATCTGTTGATGGCTTTTTGCCACTGTTTTCTTACATTATGAGACATAATTTGAAGAAAACACTGAACATTTACTTACTCACTTCCTATTCATTTACAAGGAATTAAAGTCTTGTCTCAAACTGGAATTGATTCTCAATAGAGAACATATGCAAAGGGAAGCAGAATTGAAGCGATTATGCAGTCTATTTCCCCACTCATTCCTTATCATGCCTAGCACTGACAAATCATTTGGAACTAAAATTTCTGGGCCACTCTAGGTTTCAATGACTTGATTGATTTGGTCAAGTAATTATCTGGTCTATACAGTGGCTGAGTAAACATAGAGGATTTGTGTGTGTGTGTGTGTGTGTAAAATCTTATGTTATTGAGTTTTAAGGAATTTGTTATTTCGCCCTCTTCTTGTATAGTCTAGTTAATGACTGGGCTAGGTTCCCTCTGCCCAAACCTGGTGAGTACAACTTTTATCAAAACAGCTAAACTGTGACAGCAAGTTAGCCAAAGTGGCAGAGAGATTGGAATGGAGATATCTGCTGGGAGGAAATGAGGACAAGAGATTGGCAGGGTAAGCAGGATGAAGCTCCATTTCCTGCTGCAGGAGGTAATCTCTGGGTCCTTCTCTGCTTCCCTTTTGTGAGGGCTAGAGAAGCCATTTTAGCTTATGACACTGTGAGAACCTGTTCACTTTCAGATGGTACCATTCTAGCAAACACACCAAATGTGCATGTGTCTAAACAGCACAAAATGAGGGGAAGATTTGGCTATCTTTTCGTACTTGAGATATTAGAAGGGCTGCATTAACTAAATTGGCAGTCTACACTGATTCCATTTTCACCAAGTTCCATTTCATCTATGTCATATAGATTCAGACCTTTGTGCTCTGTAGTTATCTTTCTAAGGGATGAACATATTTTGCTATCTGAGAAGCCAGGAACAGGCCATTCTTCTTCCAGACAGCATCCTATTTAAAAAATAAATGGCCTCTCTAACCCTCTCAAATAATTGCTGCTTTTTTCCCCTTCTCTAGATCCAGTTTATTTCTGGTAACATTTCTCACTGGCTCTCTTAAGAAACCTAGCTGTATGTAAAAACATCAGCTCTTCATTATTCTTATGGCACAAGCTGGGCTCTAATCTCCACTTTGCATGTTCTGGGAAGGCACATGCATTCCCACACAAGTTTGCACACTTACACATACACTGACCTGACACTAAGTCTTAAAGCTGAAAACGGGATGTAGCCTTTCTGTTTGTTTTATTGAAACATCTAGTATTGTTATGAAATGCCTGTAAGCTCTCCTGCTTTCCAAAAAGTACAAGGGGAACATTATCTAAACCTGGGCAAGATTCAATCTTGGAGTTTTAATGTGGGAATTGAACCTTGGGTAGAGAGGGTAGGAGAGAAACATGAAGAAGGAAAGAAAAACTCATTCATGAGTCATCCCAATTGATAGAAGATAACTTTGTCTTTAAAAACAATCTGAGCCAGTGACTCCATTTCCTCTTCTTTGGTATCTTCTTTATGAGCATACACTGACATCCTCCCATCTTCCAAAAACTACAAGTCAGAATTTTGGGGTGGGGGTGGTCACATTCTACCTTCTTTCTTAGCTGCTTGTCTTAAAATACTTACTTTGCTTTTGCTTCAGTCTGTCACTTTATGTATCAATTACATATGGCCTTTCAACAACAGAACACACCATCTGGTTAACAAACTGAAGCCCACACCCTTATGCCAGAGTTTATTCATTCCCAAAACATTTATTTGCTGTTGTATAGACACAGGCTACATCCCAGAATGAGATGCGGGTGATACACTGGATGTATATCACATAGGTCTACTCTACTTGAGGCTTGTAAGAGAATCGCTATTCAGGCAAAATAAAACAAGTTGTTATCTCCTACATTTCAGAAGACTCTACAACCTTTGAGCAAAGATCCAACCTTCCTATTTCCAGAGTAGTATCAAAACCATCCCACATCCCCTCCACCTTCACTTTAGATGCATATGTCACAATTAAACCTCCAGCTTAACTTGGTAAGTTATTATTTGGACCGCAAGAAAGAAAATCTAAATCCAGTGTTTATTTTGATTACACCCACTCAGAATAGTGAGACAAAGTCAACTCAATTTTCCTGGAGGCATTGGGTTATATTCTACTTGCACTGTTCAGTGCCATCTTTTCATGTACATTCTCTTCTTTGTTGTTCATATGCTCTCCCTTCACATCTAATTTCTAATACATGGTGTTCTGCAAGGCTCGATCTACTGAGTTGACCTCACCTCAGCTCATTACTGCACAGCTTTGTCTTAGCGCTGTAGACATTGAAATTCATTTCTATAGCCCTGATTTTGGCGCCCTGGAAAGGCCTGAATTTCAGTTCCTCCTAGAGCACTTATACTTTCAGTATTAGAGTACTCTGTGCTGTGCTTCCCCTCTTCTACATGTTTGAACACAATTTCTTTCCTGTTTAGAACCCTCCCCCCTCTATGACCCCACTGACATCCCCTAGCTGGGGTTTGCACAAACTCACCAAAAGTCTCTTCTACCATCCCTCTTATGCTTTCTTATAATTCTCTGTGCTTATTCTGTCCTTAGTTTTCTCTCCCTTGATACCAAGCTGAAAACTCTATCAGATCTGAGACTATGCTGTGCTTTATCACAGTAACCCAAACACCTCTCCTGGCATGTAATAGATATTCAATGAATGATGAATTAATGAATGAATGACCCATAATCACAATTATCTCAAATGTAAAGTCAAAGCATCATCTATAATCACTTGCTCATTCTCAAGTCCTGCCAATTCTTTCTTCATGGACTCTCTAATTGACACTTCTCCAACAAGTTCATCTGTGATGTTTTGTTTTTGAGCTTGATGATGCCCTTTGCCTCTGTGCTTCAGAGCATTCTATGCAAATTTCTGTCATAGTGCTTACCATACTAATTCTGTAATTGCCTTTTAAGTCAAAATGCATCATGGCAAAGACTATGTCTGGTTTCCTGTGGCCCCTGCTCCTACCACAGTGTCCAAAGTAAACTGTAAACAAGGTGTTTACTGTTTCTTCAATAAATTAATGGATGAATCCTTCAACTAAATTTCTGATGTTACAGCTAAACTTATTGGCTGTTCTAGCTTCAGGGTAGACAGGGAATATGGCATTGCTTAATTATATCAACCTTCCATGCGCATGATAGCCATTATCACATTTCCCCCTTAAACTTCACTGTTTTGAGTTCAATAATTCTCATTTCCTTAATCTTTCCTCACCTATATTATATTTTTGTATTATGTTTCTTTGCCCAACAATAACAGACAGGATTTTCATCAATCAAGCAACAACGTGAGTCAATATTTTGCAGACTGTTCTCAAATGATCTTTACCGCTTTCAGATGTTGATGAGAAGACTTGGGGCAAAACAACCTACACCCAGAAAGATATGAGCACATATAATAAGAATATCTGCTGGGCACCGGTGGCTCAGGCTTGTAATCCTAGCTGAGATCTGAGGATCACGGTTCAAAGCTAGCCTGGGCAAGAAAGTCCGTGAGACTCTAATCTCCAATAAACCACTAGAAAACCGGAAGTGGTGCTGTGGCTCAAGCGGTAGAGCACTCGCCTTAAGCTGAAGAGCACAGGGACAGTGCCCAAGCCCAGAGTTCAAGCCCCAGAACCGACCGCCCCCCCCCCAAAAAAAGAATATCTACTTGTTAAACTTTCTCTCAAACCAAAGTAGCAACAGAAGACAGAAAACATCTTTCAACACAGGGTTCTATTACTACTAAGTATAGAACCAGAAAAATCAATAGAAATCCTGGAAAATGGCATACTGATATACAGCCACAGAGTCCTTCTTGGCCACTGATTCATGCAAGAATATACATGCTTGTATATGATACATATGTATGCAAATATATCCTCTTGAAATCCTGTCTCTCATAAAAACTCTCTTTCCCTCCCTCCCCCCCTCTTGGACACCAGTCAAGATATCACTAACTCTCTCTCTCCCTCCCTCTCCCTCCCTCTACCTCCCTCTCTCTCAGACACCAGTCAAGATGTCACTAAACGGCTCAGGCTAGCTAGGCTCAGCCTCAGTTTCCTTAGTGCTGGAATTACAAGTGTGAACCACCAAGCCTGACCCTAAAGATGTTTCTCTTACTCTTTGTTTTTAATGGGGGGGGGGCCAGTGCTGAGGATTGAACTCAAAGTACTCAATAAGCTCTCAACCTCTGGAGTCACACGTCCAGCCATTTGTTTTCATATTTTGCTTCTGAGATAGGGTCCTGTGGACTTTTCCTAGGTGGTATAAATTCACGACACTCTTATCTCTGTTTCCAAGCAACTAGGACTTTCTTCTTTCATATTCCTATTGGTTTAGAAATAGTCAAATGCTCACTGGTACATAATTAAGAGGGTACCTGTCTTAGCCAACAGAAGTGGGTGTCAAGTGGGTGAATAGACAAATGACTAGGAGAAGGTGGCAGCTGAGTGAGAATGGAAGAATGGATGACAGAATGACTGAGTAGGAAGGACAAGTAATCAACTGTGATAAGATTCTAGAATATCATATTTTCAAACCTTTAACTCTAATCAAAACTTTCCTTTGAACATTCTCCAAGTCCCATATCTCTTGTTTCCTTGTCTGTCAATCTTTAGCTCTCTGTGTCTCAGTCTCTCTTCATGTGTATATGTGTGTGTTTGTGCACATACATGCACCCCATGCTTGTGAATGTGCATGCACACATATATTTTGCTTTCCCATGGCAAAAGGCACTCTAATTCCAGGTAATTTTACAGCAACAAAGTCCTTGTATGTAAATGTAACTTCATTTAACAACTATTGTAGTAATGAATTTGTGGAAATGTAATGAGAAAAAGAAAATGTACTTGTTTATTCCTTTCAGGAAATTCCTGTATTCCCACTGATTTTCATCAGCTATATTTTTGGCAGGCTATGGGCATGGAAATGTGAGGACATCACTCTCAAAGAGAATTGTAATAATCACATCTGATTTATACAGATGTCACCAAAGGGTTAGAGAGTTGGAAAATCCAGCAATCAGAATGAATAGGCACTTAAAATTTAAGACATGCCATACTTTTTCTAACATTCTGATTTTTAAAATTGTCAGTAGTTCACAGGAGGCATTTTTCAGACTTCTAAAGTATTCATAATGGCAAGTCTGATTTATATTTGCTAAAACGAGAACCAAAGCAAGCTACAGACACTAATGTACCTCCTAGAAAAATATAACAAAGCTAGGTGTGGTGGTTTAGGCCTGTAACTCCAACAAGCAGAAGATGAAGGCAGGAGGATCTTGAGTTTGAGGGCAGCATGGGCTCCATAGTGAGTTCCAGGAAAGCCTGAACTAAAGAGTAAAACTCTACCTCAAAAAACCAGCCTAGAGCCCAGCGCCAGGGGCTCACACCTGTAATCCTAGCTACTCAGGAGACTGAGACCTTAGGATCACAGTTCATAGCCAGCCCAGGCAGGAAAGTCTGTGACACTTTTTTTTTTTTTTGGGTCCAGTCGTGGGGCCTGAACTCTGGGCCTGGGCACTGTCCCTCAGCTCTTCAGCTCAAGGCTAGCGCTCTACCACTTGAGCCACCGCGCCACTTCCGGCTTTTTTCTTTTTGCTTATGTGGTGCTGAAGAATCGAACTCAGGGCCTCAGGCATGCAAGGCAAGCGTTCTACAACTGAGCCACCTTCCCAGTCCCATCTGTGACACTCTTACCTCCAATTAACCACCAGAAAACCGGAAGTCGCACTGTAGCTCAAGTGGTAGAGCACTCTCCTTGAGCTGAAGAGCTCAGAGACAGCGTCTAGGCCCAAAGTTCAAGCCCCACGACCAACAGCCTATATGGTGGTGTACACTTATAATCTCAGCTATGTGGGAGGTACAAAGAGGAGGATCAAGTTCTGAAGCTCACCCAAGCAAAATGCACAAGACCCTGTCTGCAAAAGCAAAAGGTCTAAGAGCATGGTTGAGTACTTACCTCTAAACCACAAGGCTGTGAGTTCAAACCTCAGTAGCACCAGGGAAAAAAGAATTTCCACAACCATGACAGCTTAATTTATTTAGATTTTTATTAAATATACACGAGGTGTGCTAGAGCTCAGGAAGATAGATAGATAGATAGATAGATAGATAGATAGATAGATAGATAGATAGATAGATAGATAGATAGATACACACATAGAAGAAAAACGGGGAGGGGAGGGGAAAGAAAGGGGTAGGGAATGTTTAATCTCTAGGACATGCATTATACTTATGGTGTGTTGAAATGGACTTGTAGAATTTGAATTGAGCATTAAAGAATAGGTAGAATTTCTAAGTAGACCAAATTGAAAAGCAAAAGTGAAAGTTAAAAATGAAAGCTGGGCACCAACGGCTCACAACTGTACTCTTGTCTACTAAGGAGGCTGAGATCTGAGCATTGTGGTTCAAAGCTGGCCTGGGAAGAAAAGTCTGTGAGATTTTTATCCCCTATTAACAACAAGAAACCAGAAGTGGAGCTGTGGCTCAAGTGGTAGAGCACTAGCATTGAACAAAAAAGGTCAGGGACAGTGCTCAGACCCTGAGTTCAAGCCCCAGGACCAGAACAAAATCATAAGAACAAAAAGTGAACGGAATGTTTAGTGAACAGGAGATTCATTGGGGTAGATGAAGGTAGCATATTCGAGATTAGTAAGGGAAAACAAAAATGAACATCACAGAAATTAAGTTGTACAGATTTAGAATATTAAGTTGAGTCTGTCATCAATGGAGAGCCTCAGAAAGTTGATCTGCTTATGAAGCCAGTATTTATTTATTTATTTATTTATTTATTTTTGATCCGGTCCTGGGGCCTGAACTCTGGGCCTGGGCGCTGTCCCTCAGCTCTTCAGCTCAAGGCTAGCGCTCTACCACTTGAGCCACAGCGCCACTTCCGGCTTTTTTCTTTTTGCTTATGTGGTGCTGAGGAATCGAACCCAGGGCCTTAGGCATGCAAGGCAAGCGCTCTACCACTGAGCCACCTTCCCAGCCCCTGAAGCCAGTATTTATTAATACAATAACATCAATCTTTTAGAAGAGGAAAAATTTATGTGATGCTGAAAATTTATGTGAAGCAGTTATAGAAATGTGGCATATACTGTGACTATATATACATACAAACTGAGAGAGTAATAATAGAACAAATAATTACTCTGGTATGCTTTATGGTACAGGAACACCAGTATTGTTTTTTTTTTTTTTTGATCGGTTGTGGGGCCTTGAACTCTGGCCTGGGTGCTGTCCCTGAACTCTTCAGCTCAAGGCCAACACTCTACCACTTGAGCCACAGCGCCACTTCCAGATTTTTCTGCTTATGTGGGGCTGAGGAATTGAACCCAGGGCCTCATGCATACAAGGCAAGCACTCTACCACTGAGCCACTTTCCCAGCCCCACCAGTATTCTTTTAAATAAAATAATTAATTGACCAGTAGTACTCTTCTGAAGGATGTGTTTCTTATAGCTGAATTCTATATAGGTAGGCTTAAAAAATCAAATAAGAAGTAAATACCCTAAAAACTCTCACCTCTTTTGAGTATGTATTAAGGAGACAAGATAATTTCCAGTTATTCTGACATTCCCCCTATAACATAATTTGCTTACTTTGTTGAACATATAAATACTAGAGACTACTAATCCTAATCACAGAGGTTAGTACCAAAAAGGCAACTCTAACTAGATACTATATTGGAAATGAACTTTACAACTGGGGGCAGGAGAGGAGTTGGGGCAGGAGGAGGGGAAGAATGGGAGGAAATTAGAGAGTAAATTCATTACCTTACTTATGTAATTGTAACCCCTCTGTACTTTACCTTTATAAAATTTTTTAACAAGTGAAATTCCAGAGTCAAAAAACAAACATATAAATAAAAAGAAGCACTACCTCACATACAGACCAAAGAGTTAACACCCTTGATATAAATATTTAGATATATTGCTTAGAGGTGTATACACACACACACACACACACACACACACACACACACACACACACACACCCCATACAAACACACTAACAGCTTCTGCAACTCAGCAGTCTCCTTTCTCCTTAGAAAAGACTCAAGCATGGGCTGGGAAGGTGGCTCAGTGGTAGAGTGCTTGTCTTGCATGCATGAGGCCCTGGGGATTCCTCAGCACCACATAAACAAAAAGAAAAAAGCCAGAAGTGGTGCTGTGGCTCAAGTGGTACAGCACTAGCCTTGAGCTGAAGAGCTGAGGGACAGCGCCCAGGCCCAGAGTTCAGGCCCCACAACCAGACCCCCCCCCCCCAAAAAAAAAAGAGAAAAGAAAAGACTCAAGCATATCAAGAGACTCTTAAAGGCTTTTTTAATTTAAAATTAATGCAAAGAACTAAGTATAAGTGACACTAAAAGTCAGACTTCCTTTCTGGTTAATGTGCAGAATTAATATCCTTTATATCCTTTCATACTTGGCAGCACACCAAAGTAACCCCTCCTTCACACATGGGAATACATGCACACGCACAGGCACACATACACACAGAACCTCCTTCTCCTCTCTGATGTCCAAGATATTCCAGACTATATAACAAATCACACATTTGGAAGTGATTCATATGTTTCCACTCTCCATCTGAATATAAGTGAAAAATAGTTTCCATTTAATTTATAATCAGAATTTTCTGCACATTTCCTTAAAAATTAAAGGGAAAGTATTTAAAATCTGGCCTTTTTCCTCCAAAAATCACTGCATAGCTGCAGACTAAAGTATCTTTTGATAAAATACTTTTCTGTTCTTCCATCTCTGGAGATGATGGCTATAACTGCATGATGCCAAATGTCTATTCAATCATCCAGTGTTTTCATGTTTTCAAATAGCTGGTATTCAGTAGATACAGGCTTACTCTATCCAGTGTTTTTACAGTACATATGGATGTAGAGATTTCTGTTTGGAATATTTCTCAAGGCCAGTGCCTTATTATAGTCCTAACACCTGCAAATATTTGGCAGATTGTTCCATCCTGTCCATATCCCTTACTCTTCCTGCAACTCCACCCTCATCTTTTGCCAACATGTAGCTGTAAATATATATAATATTTCCTTTTCTTGATGTTGCTGGTCATTTAACTACAACCAATAAAATATGCAGTTGCTGAAGCAGAAAGAAAAGTTTTAAATTGCATTTCATGGGAAAAACTTAGGTCCAAAACAAAGTGATAGCAGGCTATAGTAGAAAGGATAGTCAACATTGCCAGGCACCAGTGGCTCACGCCTGTAATCCTAGCTACTCAGGAGGCTGAGATCTGAGGATCTCGGTTCAAAGCCAGCCTAGGCAGTAAAGTCCGTGAGACTCTTATCTCCAATAAACCACTAGAAAACTGGAAGTGGTGCTGTGGTTCAAGCGGTAGAGCGCTGGCCTTGAGCGGAAGAGCACAGGTACAGCGCCCAAGCCCAGAGTTCAAGCCCCACAACCGACCAAAAAAAAAAAAAAAAAAGAAAGAAAGGATAGTCATCTAGAGTCTGAATTTCAGTTACAGTTCACTCCAAGCAATTCTGTGACTTTTAACGAAATAACCTATCAAAGCCCATTTGACTAGACCAGATCCAAGGCCTAACATATTTGATTCTAAGAATTGAGGTCAATGAAATTATTCTCCTCTTCAGCCTTAATAAAAATGAGCAGGTCACCTTGAGTGAAATCAAAAGATAAACACTGACTTTTATCTACTTTACATATTAATAGTTATCAAAAGAAGCACAAACCATTGTTAGTGTGGCTATTCTCGATAATATCTACAGTAAATTACAGAAGAAAAATTCATCCTATTCTGAGTACTCACCACCAACATTTTTACATAAATTCAAATAAATTTTTCAGATCTGGGAGAAAGAAAATCTCCACTCCTGGGACTGGGAAAGTAGCTTAGTGGTAGAGTGCCTGCCTCGCATGCATGAGGCCTTCAGTTCAACTCCTTGGTACCACATAAAACAATAAATAAAAGAAAATCTCCACTCCATTTTTTCCCCTCTCTTTCCATACTGTCTGTATCTTCTAACTTGGCCTAGGTCCACAGATCCTATTTGGGAGTACTAATCTCAGTATTAATTTCAACTCTTTTTTTGTCTAGAATCTTTGTTAAATGGCTTCCATTTTAAGGGAAATTATGCCACATAGCAGGTAGGTAACGAGAATAAAACATTTAGGTAGATCTGACATTTGTTAACATCCATATGAGGTAGGGAGACTTTAAAACTAGTCATTTTGACTTGAACATAAGCATTATATGGTACAACATATAGAAATATCACAACAAAGCCCCTTTGTACAATTAACATGTCAAAAAAGAATAGAAGGAATAATATATGCCGTAACAACTTTAGAAAGCTGCCCAATGAAAATAAATGAAAGATTTGGACCTTAGGTGAGGATTGTAGACAAGTTCTTCAGCCTGTAATCCAACAATAGTCAACTTGAGCACAAAATTTGATACTGGATGAATTTATTATCTTCAGGTAAATTTTTTTAAATTTTATTTTCTTGTAAAGATGCTGTACAGAGAGGTTACAGTTATATCAGTAAGGTGATGAGTACATTTCTTGTTGGGCATTGTTAGCTGGGTATTTAACCATAACTCCTAATATTGCAATACACTGAAGTTTCTTTTTTAAGCCAGGCTTGGATTAGCCCTGGGTTCAGTGCTTAATAACAAACTGTAATGACCAATGACAAACTTTTGTTTCTTTACTGTACTGAGTATGCAAATATAAACATACACTAATGTCTTCCACTAAAATCTGTCATCTGCAAAAATACACTCAGACATGTCCACCCACACCTACACAGTGACACACCCAAGCATATGCAAATGATCACCTATGCTAATTGCAGTACACCTACACAAGTATTCACATACTTAAAAGAAGAGGTAAAATGATAATAGAAAAGATAATGTGTAATATGTCACTGACAGGAGAAAGGCTGTTGCTTCCCTGAATGGACTTCTAGTGGATCTGGTCATTTGCCAACACCTCCACAACTCTCCAGAAGTGTATAAATAAAAGCAAATCCTAGCAAGAGCTTCTGGTGAGTAGATTATGCCTCAACTTGAAGTTAACTCACTCATGACTCATTTTATTAGGGAACTTGCTAACTACGTAACTACATACTACATTGAGTCAGTTATGTGAGGGATATTCCCCAGAATTCTTACCTTGAGTTTCTCAAATCGATCATTCAGGGAGGCGACCTGATGGTCTCGGTGACGACCCACCAGTTTGCATAAGGCACAGATCAATTGGTCATCAGATACACAGTACATGTTCACTTTCTCATTCTCATGGTCCAGACAGGTGATTCCTCGGAGATGTGTGTCTGGCACTGGTTCCACCAGGCGATGGCTGGTGAAAGGTTTCTTGTTGGGGTGAGTGGCCCGAAGGCAACGGTCACAATAGGAGACCTCACAGGTGATGCATGTTTTCACAGCATCCCTTGGTGGGTCCTGCTCACAGAACTGGCAAGCAATTCGCTCACTAGACATGGCGGAGCTGGGCCTGTAAGTCCTCTCCCGGCGGCTCTCACTTGGGGAATTAGGCCCACTAACTGAAGCCTTCTGGAAGCGATCAATAATGTTCTGCAGGGTCACATTCCTCTTGAGGCCATCCAGGCCCCGGTGGTTCAACGAGATAACATACCGGCACGTAGGACACTGGAAAGCAGTAATAGGTTCAATGGATTCACCAGAGCTACAGCTTGAGACCAAGATGCGATGGGCACAGCTGAAGCACAGGCTATGAGCACAAGGGAGCAGAAGGGGGTCTTCAAACAACTCGAGGCAGATTGGACAGGTCAATTCAGACTCCAGTGTTTCCATCTTTAGTGAAAATAATCCTGCTGAGGCATTAAGAACCACAGAGGCTGGGCTTTCACCTGCAAGGAATACAAAACAAGCATCATTAAGCATTTTCAAGGGAAAGTGGATATAGCATCAATTGTACTCTAACCAATGGAAGCCATATATGCTGGACTCCCTAGGGATGCTTGAGCAATACAAAAGAGATTTGGGTATTAATCAGGAAGCCTTTCTTCCCCTTTCAAGCATTGTTTTTGACAAATGCTTGAGTTTATTTTCCTGCACTAATAAATAGAACTGAGTGGCCATCTCTGAATCCTAGTTTCCTGATTAAAACACTACCATTGCAGCTCATGGCATTGGTATGGATCATTCTTTCACATATTCTCCACTGACATCCTTTCTCCTGGATTGTGATGAGATGGAGGCCCTGCAAAAATCTCAATTTCCATTGTCCAACACCGTTCTCTATTTCACGTCAAGACAAGATATAAGGGCTGCTCCTGTTTCACATACAGTAGAAGGAAAACAAGGCTATATTTCAAACTAACTCACTACTTCCTGGAATGATTCCATTCTGAGTCTGCATAAAAGAGAGAGAGAGCTTAGAAAAATGCAGTTCTCTGTGCAAGATAATAAGTTCTTCTTCAGAGTGTGAACTTAAATTACTTCCTATTACCACGTGGAAATTTCTGTTCTATCTCATTTCTAGTAAACTGAGTTACTAGAGACAAAAGATGATAGTTTTCACCTTCACTTTCTTTCCTCACCTTCAGAAAACTTCTCATTTCAATGAGCTAAATGGGGAATACTTTCAACTTTTTTACTTATTCAGCAATACTTGCTGATCAATGATGAAGTCATATTACCTTGTGGCTTCAGTTTGGTGTCATTATTAAATGCCTGCTGAACTCCCACAAGCCTGAATAAGTTATGTTTCTTTTCATACTTTCTAAGGTACAACATAACACAAGTCAAGTTCTACATAGAGTTTAGCAGGCAAGAGGCTAGAACTTTACTGATCTGGTAACATAAATTTTAGTGTGCATCAGAAAGTAAAAGAAGTCACTAAGTGATAAGAAATTAACCACTCAGTCAACCAATCTGTTCACCCATGAGAATTTCCTATAATGCATGTATTATATATTTTATTGTTTTCATAATGATGATATACAGAGGGGTTACAGTTACATAAATCAGGTAATGAGAACACTTCTTTTTAAACAGCATCACTCCTTCCCTAATTCTCTCCCAGTTTTTCCTTCCTGTACCCAATCACAACGTAGTTTTTTGTGAGTACTACTGCTTTATTTGTTCACCCTTTATCCCACACTTTCTGTGCCCCTATTTACCCTCCCAAAACAGACAAACTTAGAAACAAGATTGAGCTGAACATACAGATACTTATTACCATGAGCTGTCCATTCATTAAAATCTATCACATAAATATTGTAAGTTAGACTTAACTAAGAAAAATATAAAACATATTGTTGGAGAATGTTCATACTATTTATAGAAATGGGAAAGGAATCTTTTGAGTCTGACTAGTTTTTATTCATCATCTCATTGGCATTAGTAATCCTCATCAGGGCTTGAAATCTGGACTATAGTGTTGATATTTGTTCAGATATTAATGTTTATCAGTGAGAGCTGCATAGCCTTTTTATGGGATGCATAAAGATGGAGTACAATTATACTCAATGCAAAGTACAATGGATGCACAATCTAAAAGCTGCTTCTAAATCAAATACTTTACATGCACTGAACTATTTGATGAAATCTACAGAAAATTTGTCTGTAATAGAGAAGGATCTTACTGTAAAACCACAACTCTCAGTTTAGTATTTTCAAGGGTTAATGTATAGCCTAATGTAACACCTATCAGCATTCACCTGCATAGGTGAAAGCTTTATATAAAGTGTATCTTATGGAATCTTAGAATTGGAAGGGAAGATTGGGGGGGGGGGGGGCGGTTTGAGCCACAGAGCCACTTCTGGCTTTTTCTGTTTGTTTGTTTTTGGGGTTTTTTTTGGCTTTTTCTGTTTATGTGGTGCTGAGGAATTGAGGAATCAAACCCAGGGTCTCATGCATGCAAGGCAAGCACTCTACCACTGAGCCACCTTCTCAGCCCTGGGAAGAGTTTTTAAAGAGGAAAAATTACAGCTTTCATTGAAGGCAGGAATTTTGCCTTCAAGTTATTTCTCTCTGTGTTCAAATTCAACATGTCCATAAGTGAACTTTTTTTTTGTCTGTGGTGGGTCTTGAACTCTGGGCCTGGGTGCTGTCCCTCAGCTCTTCAGCTCAAGGCTAGCACTCTACCACTTGAGCCACTGAACCACTTCCAGTTTTCTGAGTGATTTATTGGAGATAAGAAAGTCATTGAGGGCTCGGAAGGTGGCTCAGTGGTAGAGTGCTTGCCTTGCACGCATGAGGCTCTGGGTTCAATTCCTCAGCACCACATAAGCAAAAACAAAAAAGCCAGAAGTGGCGCTGTGGCTCAAGCTCTAGAACTTATTTTTAGCCTTGAGCTGAAGAGCTGAGGGACAGTGCCCAGGCCCAGAGTTCAGGCCCCATGACTGGACCCCCCCCCCAAAAAAAAAAGTCATCGAGTTTCCTGTCCGGGCTGGCTTTGAACCACTATCCTCAGATCTTAGTCTCTTGAGTAGTTAGGATTACAGGTGTGAGCCATTGGTGCCCAGCTTCATAAATGAACTTATATACCACCACTACTGCCATAAAAATAAGTCTATCACACTTTCAACTTTCCCTTCTTGGTGAATATTACCAACCAAGCTTAGAAACTTAGGAGCTCTCTCACTTATCATTTCAACCACCAATGACTTATAAAACATTATGCTTTAATTTATATGTGTGTGTGCATGTATGTGTATATATATACACACATATATGTATATACATATATATGTATATATACACACATATATACATATATACGTATATATGTGTATATATACACATATATACGTATATATACATATATATATATATATATATATATAACTGTAACTGTAGCTAATTCTGCTCTTCATGGGCATCAACAATATTTCTGGTGCCAATCCTGATTGAACTCAGGGGCTAGGTGATATTACTGAGCCAGTTCACTCAAGAGTAGTACTCTCCCACTTGTGCCACAGCTCCATTTCTGGCTCTTTGGTGGTTGATTGTAGTCCCACAGATAGATGTTTTTGCTCAGGCTGAGTTTGAACCATGATCCTGAGATCTCAGCCTCCTGAGTAGCTAGGACAGCAGATGTGAGGCATAGGCACCCAGCTAACAATTTTTTTAAAATTTTCAATCACAGTATGACACCTCCCCCTAAATAGGTTTTCAATAATTATTAGTTATTGATTACTTAGACCACAAGTAAGAAGCACTCATTTCCTAGGTTCTGAGTACTGTGATTAAAAAAACTTTACACATTTCATTAAATACTTTCAGAAAGCCTGTGAAACAGGTATCATTGCTGTATTCATTGTATAGTTAGGAAAGTGGAGTTCATAGCCAATAAATAAATCAATGAGGTACATACATACCCAGAGAACAGGTCAGTCTAATTCTAGTGCCTGTCCTCTTTCCTCTACACCTTATTTCAATCATATCACCTACTTCACTGAAGTTTATCTTGACTATTTACAAGAGGGTTTCTAAGTGGCATGTTTCCGCTTCTATTTTTGTCTGAATGTGCCTACCTAATTCTAAGCCTCTCCAGAATCATATCTGTTCCCTCTAGGCCCATCTCCACTTTACATTGCACATCTATTTATTACTATCTGTTCCAGAGCTGCATGTCTGTATTCTTCACTGTCTGTGGTAGAAGCTACCTGAGTTGTCAGAAGCATTGGGGAAAGGCATGTCTATGTGTTGAAAACTATACAAAATCAAGAAGAGTACCACAGATCTACTGCTCCAGGAGGGTGTTATATACATTCTTTTATACAGAAAAAAACTACAATTCTGCCTGAAGCCTAAAAAATTTTCCCCAAGTCAGTGTGATCCTTGAACTTCACTATAAAATTAAGCATGAGAAAACACGCTATGGATCAGGATTGCCTTAGGTAAGGTCAAAATAAAGTCTTTAACCAGGGATTTCTGAACCTACTAGAAATGTTCACGTAATATGGTATGAATATTGTATCTGTTCACTATAGCTTTCTCAAAAGTCTTTGACAAAAAAGTAAGTACCAGTGTTGTAAAATAACCCATTAAACTGAGTTCAGCTCCATACAGAATAATACGACTTCAGTCTGTTGTTTATTGTAATTTTTCTGTACTGTTTCTACTCTGTTCTATTTTGTTAACATACAGTAACTACTTAGCCAATTTGGGGGAGGTGAATACTTTTTTCCAACTTCTAACAGTTGTTTACTCATCTCTCAGTTATAAGGTCTCCTTGTTCTGATTACTGCTGATGGTTCATCATTTTTTTTGGGGGGGGGGCCTGAACTCTGGGCCTGGGCACTGTACCTCAGCTCTTCAGCTCAAAGCTAGGGCTGTAGCACTAGAGCCACAGTGCCACTTCCGGCGTTTTACTTTTTGCTTATGTGGTGCTGAGGAATCGAACTCAGGGCCTCAGGCATGCAAGGCAAGCGCTCTACCACTGAGCCACCTTCCCAGCCCAGTTCATCATCTTTTTAACATACTCTGTTTTCTCTATTTCCACGATTATCTAATCACCTTTACAATACTATCATTAAAAATATTGTAAAGATGATCTATGGAGGGGTTACAGTTATATAAATCAGGTCATGAGTATATTTCTTTTTGAATGGTGTCACCCTTCTCTCATTTTCTCCCAGTTTTTTTCCCTCTTTACCCTCCTCCCCCCAAGTTGTATAGTTCATTTCCAACAAAGTGTCTAGTGAGTATCACTGCTGAATTAACTCACCTTTTGTCTAATTTTCAAAAAAGTAGATGCAAAATTTTTAGGTAATGTCTTGCTGTGTAGCCTAGGCTGGTAGGTACCAGCATGACCAAAAGTAACTTATTCACACTTGCTTGTGAGTAAGCAAAGCTAATATTCAAATTTAAACCTCCAGAAATAAACTTGCATATTTATGGTCAACATACTTTTGACAAGGAATTCAAGATCATTCAATGGAGAAAGAATAATCTCAACAAATACTGTGTACAATTTCATCCACATCCAAAATATGTAAAAATTAATTCAATTCAGGCATAGTGGTTCATGCGTATAATCCCAGCACTTGAGAAGTTGATACAGGAGAACTGAGAAGTCAATGGCACCCTTGACTATAAAGCAAGATGGTTGCACAGTGAGACCTCTCTTAAAATATCAATTCCAAATGGATCAATTACCTAAACATAAGGGCTGTAACTATAAAATGCCTGCAAAGAAAAAAGTGTGAATGTTCATAAACTTAAATTAGGCACAGTTTCTTAGATGGTACCAAAAACACATAAGCAACTACCCCAACTATAAAATAAGTACCAGAAAATGGGTACTTAGAAAGAGGGTAGGATGGGGCCAAGAGGAGAGTAGAAGAATGAAGTGGAGTAGAAGGGGAAAGTGCAGGCAAGAATTCATTGTAAACACCATAGAATTGAGAAATATAAGGGAAGGGGTGAGTTAAAGGGAATGAAGATGTTGAAGTGATGATACACTTCAATATGCATTATACACATAAACTGCTTTGCTAAAAGGCAAAATATTTCAATACATAACCTAAAATTAGGATAAGTAAGAGAAGCAGAGGTTTGGGAGTGGTTGGTAAGAATGCTGAAAAGGGCAACATTGATAATGATGCACTGTATTCATAAACTGATTTGTTGAATGGAAACTCCATTGTACAACTACTGAAGGATAATAAAATATTCAAAAGAAAGAAGAAATTGAATTTCATCAAACATAACCTTTAGCGCTACAAACAGTACTATCAACAAAGACAACTCACAGTGTGAAAGAAAAGATTTGTAATTCCTGACAAAGATCTGAGCAGCCAGAAATGTGCAGAACTCTTACAGGTTAACAGTAAAAAGACCAATAATCCAATTAAAAATGGGCAAAAATAGCAAGGTATGACAATTCATACCTATAATCCCAGCATTTGTGAGGATGAAACAAGAGAATCACAAATCTGAAGCTAGCCAGGGTTACACAGCAACACCTTGTCTAAAGAAAAAAAATTCTGATGTTAAACTGAAATGCTTTTGTATAATTACTTAAAGATAATTTTTAAATTTTTTAAATAAAAAAGACAAATTATTTCAGTAGACATTTCTCCAAAAAAAGATATTCAAATATCCTTAAGCCCAAAATGGGCCAGGCATCAGTGGCTCATGCCTGTAAATCCTGGCTACTCATGAGGCTGAGAAGTAAGGATCAGTTTGAAGCCAGCTCAGGCAGAAAAGTCTGAGACTTGTATCTCCAATTAACCACCAGAAAACAAAAAAAGGGGGGAGGGAGCTGTATCTCAAATAGTAGAATGCTTGCCTTGAGCAAAAAAGCAAAGAGGCAGCGCCCAGGTCCAGAGTTCAAGCACCAGGATCAGCACAATACACACACACACACACACACACACACACACACTATCATCATTAGCCATACTGCTTCAACATAGATAGCTTTAATACAACAAAACAAAGTGAACTAACAAAAATAAGAAAATAGCACATATTAGCCAAAATGTGGAGAAATTAGAACTCTCATCCAAGGTTGGTAAAATGAATGTAAAATGATGTAGCTGCTTCAGGAAATAGTTGGCACTTCCTCAAAATGGTAAATGTGGAATTACCATATGACGAAGAAACTCCACTCCAAAAGAACTGAAAAATGTGCTCATTCAAAAACTTGCACATAATGTTCATAGCAGCAGTCTTGGTAGCTGCCAAAAGGGAAACAACCCAAGTTCATAAACTGATAAATGGATAAACAAAATGTGGTTTGTCTATACAAAAGAATATTATTTGGCTATTAAAAGAAATGAAAAATGGGGGAGGGAGCACGATAGAAGGTGTGAGGTTGATCAAGTTGCACTGTACTCATAATCTGAATTGCAGAATTGCAATCTCTATGTACAACAATTATAACAATTTTTTTGCCAGTCCTGGGGCTTGAACTCAGGGCCTGGGCACTGTCCCTGAGCTTCTTTTGTTCAAGGCTAGCACTCTACCACTTGAGCCACAGTGCCACTACCAGCTTCTTATGTTTATGTGGTACTGAAGAACTGAACACAGAGCTTCATGAATGCTAGGCAAACACTCTACCTCTAAGCCATATTCCCAGCCCCTAACAATTTTTTTTTTGTCGGTCATGGGACTTGAAAACTGGGCGTAGGTGTTGTCCCTGAGCTCTTAAGCTCAAGGCAAGTGCTCTACTACTTGAGCCACAGCACCTCTTCTGGTTTTCTGGTGGTTTATTGGAGATAAGATTCTCATAGACTTTCCTGCCCAGGCTGGCTTTGAACCGAGATCCTCAGATCTCAGCCTCTTGAATAGCTAGGATTACAGTCTTGAGCCACTGGCACCTGACTTCCTAACAAAAATTTAAAAATATATAAAAAATAAAAGGAGCCAGGGAGCTGGTGGCTCATGCCCATAATCCTAGCTACTTAGGAGGCTGAGATCTGAGGATCTCTATTCAAAGCAAGCCCAGGCAGGAAAGTCCATGAGACTCTTACCTCAATAAACCACCAAAAAGCCAGGAGTAGAGCTGTGGCTTACGTAGTAGAGCATGAGGCCCTGAGTTCAAGCCCCAGAACAAGGTCAAAAAAGTAAAAGGAATTAAATACTAACCCATATGCAGCATGAATGATCCCTGAAAACTTTATAACAAGTGAAAGAAGCCAGTCATGAAAGGTTAACTTGCTTTATAAATATGCCCAGAATAGGTACACCATAGGAATAGAAAGTAGATTAACTGTTTCCAAGGATCAGGGCGGGGGAGCTGGAAGGAGAATGACAAAATGTTGTGGAATTCGATAGCAGTAATATAGTTGCACAATTTTTAATATATCACTGAATTGTATACTTTAATATACTGAATAGTATGATATGTGAATTATATCTCAATTTTATTCAACATATCAGTTAGTGAGCAAAATACATTTCAATTAGAAAAGTGATTCAAGGGACTGGGAAGGCTCGGTGGTAGAGTACTTGCCTCGCCTGCATGAAGCCCTTGGTTTGATTCTTCAGCACCCATAAACAGAAAAAGTTGGTTTTGGTTTTTGTTTTTGGTCCAGTTGTGGGGCCTGAACTCTGGGCCTGGGCGCTGTCCCTCAGCACTTCAGCTCAAGGCTAGCGCTCTACCACTTGAGCCACAGCGCCACTTCTGGCTTTTTTCTTTTTGCTTATGTGGTGCTGAGGAATCGAACCCAGGGCCTCATGCATGCAAGGCAAGCGCTCTACCACTGAGCCACCTTCCCAGCCCATAAACAGAAAAAGTTGGAAGTGGTGCTGTGGCTCAAGTGGTAGAGCGGTAACCTTGAGATAAAGAGCTAAGGTACAACACTCAGGCCCAGAGTTCAAGGCCCACAACTGACAAAAAAAAAAATGAAAAGAGATTCAAACTCAGGTCTGTCTGATTCCAGAGTGTACATAGTTAACCACTATTCTATATTCCCAAGTATGTAATTACATAGTATTTATAAACTCTATTGGAGGAAGAGGTGCTGTGGCTCAAGTGGTAGAGTGCTCGCCTTGAACTGAAGAGCACAGGGACAGCGCCTAGGCCCAGAGTTCAAGCCCCACGACTGACGGAAAAAAAACAAAAACAAAAAAAACTCTGTTGGATTGCTTACTACTTTATATTGTTTTCCTCAGTCAGGTTTTGCAATGCTTTGAAATACCTATAATGATCAACAAGTATCAGAAAATTCTCAATTTGCCTATAAATCTTACTTAAAATTGTTGAAGTGACTCCTGAAAATCATTTGACTGTTATCATCACAAATACTTTCATCAGAAATAAGTGGTATATCAAAAATTAAACAATGAGACAGTGGTAACTTCACAAACATTTTTTTTTTTGGTCGGTCATGGATCTTGAACTCTGAGCCTGGGTGCAGTCCATGAGCTCTTCAGCTCAAGGCTAGCACTCTACCACTTGAGCCACAGTGCCACTTCTGGTTTTCTGGTGGTTAATTGGAGATAAGAGCCTCAAGGACATTCCTTGACCGGGCATTCTACTCTTATGAGGCAAGACTGATTCCAGCATTGCTCGCCAAATCCAGAATTAGCTAACTCTGATCAAGAGAGAAATCGTGATCTGCATTTGGCAGAATCTATTATTTCAAATGCTATTCGAACATAATTAAATGTCCACTTATTTCAATAGCTGATATTCTATCTTGTTTTCCTCTTCTAGGTTTGCCGAATGTAATGCAGGGCATTCACTATCTCCCTAAGTAGCTATAGTCTCCCTTTCTTCCTAGAAAAATCCATGCATGTGAAAGCAAGCCTAGCTTTTAGACGACAGACTGAGAATTGAATGGAGCTAGAGTTTCATTTTTTAATTAATATAAAATAAATATTTTTGAGTATATTAACATTACTCTCCCATGAGATACTCCTAAGATAGTACAAACTCTCTCCCTGCCTTGAGGGATGAGCAAACAAGCCTTAGCTTAGTATCATGTTTTTTCAACTGTAAACATTTTTCAAGTTAGACTACGATCACTGGATCTCTTTAAGATGCCATTTAGATCTGACATCCTATTAATATAGCTCTCTTGCTATTTATTGCTACATATGAAAGACACCTTTGATTTTTGTAAACTAGCTCCTAAAAACTCAAATCTCATTTATTAGTGTAGGTAGGAAAGTTACCAAGTGATGGGCATCATCACCAAAGGAGCTCAACATAAGCAAAATGTACAGCTTTCCCTTGGCCGAGTCAAGGTGCTAAAGTACAGTGGATCGTTTTGCTTGCTGTGCCTCAAAGAAGATACAATGAATGTTCCAGTGAACAACTAAAGGAGAGGGGAGGCCCCTGTAATTATAAACTAATGAGAACACTATTTGGAACTGAAAAAGAAGACAATCAAATCTCAGAATACTATAGTTACCAAAGGGCCTTGTGAAGTTCAAAAATCATTACAATACTATTCTCACCCTGTATGATAAGGATTGGAAATAGAAACTCAGGAAAAGGGGTTCAGTGGCCAATAATCTTAATGAATATTGATAATTACCTTATACATGTGTAGTATTTTTTTTACAAATGGTATTAGAGCCATTATCTGTCTTTATTTTCAAAATAGAAACTGATCTAAACTAAATTAGCTAAGCAGTTTTGGAAAAACATTTAAAGTTTTGAAGTCTCAGCTTACTCGTCAATCAGATTAAAAATACCTGCCCCACATATCTCATAGGCTCTTGTGGAAATCAGATGAGGATAAAACAAAATTATTAATCTGTTTTACAAATACATTTGGAACCTAAGGGGGTTAGCAAAGTATCATTTTAACAGAATTTGTATCCTGTTTCACAATACAAAGATGATTAACATGAAACAGTGTTTTTTTAAAAAAAAAAATCTGGAAATTTACTTCAAACACATGGCTGGCATAATAGAGGACAATCACACTTTTCCACAAGATTTCTGGAAGACCTTGGATCTGACTATGATATTTAAAATTTTTTTTCGTTAGTTTATTTAAGAGTCTCTGGCTTGCCTCAAATGTTAGCTTCCTAGTGCTAGAATTATAGGCATGCACCACTATGATCAGCTTGACTGTGTCATTTTCTATGCTCATATATCTTCTTTAGTTCTTCCTACTGAAAGAACTATCCCTTAACTCTTAAGCTTTCATCACATACTGGGAGGGCTCAGTAATCACTGAAGGTTGATTGCTGACTGGCAGAGAAAACCAGAACCACTTCCTGCCTAATCAGTTACTAAAGCCTACTTAATATTTTATATTACATGAAGATATTTTCCTTTCAATATTTATCACCTAAATCCAACCCTCTGGGGTATTGTTATACAATGTAGTAATCATAAAGATTAAAGTTAGTATCAAAATAAAAGAACCTACTACAATGCTAAAAATTAAGTAACCAAGAAACAGACTTGCCAAGGTAAAATCATTGACAAGAATCCTAAGTACCATTTATAACAACTTCATCTTAATTCACATTATGCTGGAAAGGTTGTAAGGTTGGGCAACAAATGGAAAACAAAAACTGTTACCAATTCAGCATTTTGTTTTGTTTTATGTTGATCCTGGAACTTAAACTTGGGGCCTGAGTGCTGTCCCTGAGCTATTTTGTTCAAAGGTAGCACTCTACCATTTAAGCCATAGCTCCTCTTTCAGCTTTTTACTGGTTAATTTGGATATAAGAGTCTCACAGACTTTCCTGCCGGGGCTGGCTTTGAACCATGATCTGAGGATCTTGGCCTCCTGAATAGCTAGGTTTCCAGGCATGAGCCACTGACACCAAGCTCCAATTCAGTTTTTCATCTATTCTAGCTTGAACTACTTTTCCCAACTTCTGTTTCCCAATGAAATTATCTATGAATTTTTAAGTGTTCAGTGGTCTAGCTGGCTGGACAGTCATCTCTACTTCTACAGATTAAAACTGCCAATGTATGTGTATATAGAGCATGCTTCTAAATATTAGGCTGAGAAGACCCCAAGTTCAAGTCAGAAAACAATGGACAGAGAACAGAGGCCTATTTGAAATCAAGCCTCTACTCTCAAGGGAACTACATGGATCCTAGCAACATTGAACAAAGGACTATAGACAAAGTGATCGAGGATTCTCAACCTTAAACTATTTTTATATCTCTGAAATGTATATATTCCACACTCTTTGGGGTCCCAAATTAGCATTATCTGTCATGCCTATACACTATGCTTCTATCAGAGTAAATTCCAAATACTGGGATTTTACATTTTAGAAGGATTTTACATTATATAATGGATTTGTTATCAGATCATCTGGTCTTGGTAAGAATATGATTGAGAGCCTAGGGACACTATTCATGAACCAGAGGAATCTGACTTGCAGAAGAGAGGCTGAGACAAAGCCTGAGGTCAGGCAGTCAGAGCCAACATTCTAGTGTATATTCAGGTGAATCTCACATGCAGAAAGGAACAATGGGATGTTGGCATATTACTCAAAATCCCACTACTGAGTATACTGTCAAATATATTCTACTATGTAAGAGTTTTACCAGCTTGTAGGATTCTAAGGAAAATTGAAGGATCTGGGAGAGTATCAAAAATGTTATATGCCTATGGTTAGTAAGAAGGAGAAGATGAGCAAAGTACAGATAAGAGACTTGTATAGCCCACAGAAAACTCTTAGGAGAATTTTGACAAATCAAAATTCTTGGATGGGAGAGGGAAGAAAAGTTGACTAGCAGGCTGCATCAGGGTGGGGAAGGGGTAACTGAAGTTGGAATTTTGTGTATCAGCATTATTCATCTGATCTGCTTACTTGACAGTGTGATCTAACACATTAATTGAAAAACATTTTGCTAGTCTTTTCTATACACTGCTCAGTGATTAACACATTGGTGTTTTTTTAAATATTGCTATTGTTGTTTTGACAGATCTAAAACACAAACATTAGCACAATACTGTCTTGGTACCAAAGTTTCATTTACTAAAATGTGAATAATTTTAAACCCTCCTGAACTATGGTACATCAAGTACAAACATGTCACATCTCAAGTTTTGATGATGCTCCAAGTCAAGACATCCAACTTCAATAAAAAGGAGCCTCACAAACACAAACTCACATTTTCTTTTTTACATAAAAAAAAAAAACAAACATAGCTGAAAGGAAATAGAGCAACCTTGGGCCACCTACAGTAGCTGAATTCCAGTGCCTAATACCTAGGAATTTACCAAAATCTATGACAGACACACAAAGCCAAACAGGTACCTCCAGGAAGAGTCATTTGAGATATATGGTGAGTGGAAGCCCTGCCTTCACCTTTTTGGGGTTCTATGTTCTTATTGAGAAAGAAAAAATTCCAAGAGGAAAATAA